>NC_143086.1:10012500-10761666 GCF_061535455.1 Colias philodice
ATAGGGTTTGTTTACTCGCTGAGCGTTCTGATTGGCTAATAAAGGTTAGTCGACCAATCATAACTCCCGTTACTTAACGAAATATGCACGATTGGGGAAAAAGGCTAAAATATGCACTAACGCTGTAATTAGAGAGTTTTATGCATTTGCATATGCAAATATGCAAATGCATATAATCCGATGTCTATAAATGACCTTTCGAACTTATAACAAACTAATTTATAAGCATTTGAAATGTCATCATAAGTCATAAGCGACCTCGCAGAGCGATTGATAAAATTGTTAAATAAATAGATAAATGCGAATAAACAAGAAAGGCATTGCGAAATATAATCGATTTATTATGAAATAGCTGATAAAGTATTGAAAAACTGAGTTATAGTAACAACAGACTATAAGAGCTAGCGCGCACGAGCAACTTTGTCTCCGCAACTATTTTGTCTCCGCAACTATTTTGTCTCTCCACCCATGGGCTAGTATGAAAGTGCGCGCACGTAGCGACGCAACTCCCCATACAAATTGATGGGAGAGACAAAATAGTTGCGGAGACAAAGTTGCTCGTGCGCGCTAGCTCTAATAGTCTTGAAAATTGGTTTGATTAGGGCTTGAAACAAGGTATGGAATTTCACTTTCCAACTATCCCGCAGGAACTCTATCTTTTATGAAATTCGCTGATACAAGGTATATTTATTAAAAATATACAGTACCTAGAAATCCGCTGACTGACTATCACCGTACAAGCACAATTATGTACGAACGTCATGCTTTTATGGTTTTATGTAAATATGTATGTATTTGTTATTCTACTGATAATAATGTCGAGTGTCCGAACTAATGAAGGTAGGTTAATCTAATTAATTAACTTTTCTGTGATTTTTTTCTTCATGGAAAAGTTAGATTTGTCTAAGCATTAAATAAGTTTATGCAATAAAGCAATTAGATTCCGGTCTTCCCTGTTCATTCACATGCTGGGGGTAATTAATCGTCATTATAATGATGGCAACGTTTCCATTGTCTAGATATGCGGTTATCACACATTCCTATAAGGATAGTGTTATTGTGAATTGTGAAATGCTGTGTACTTTGTACCAACTAATAATATGAAAAAATTGAGCAACTTGTCTTACATGACACAATTAATTCCAAGAAGACAAAAACATCTCAATATGTTTACTTTACAAACAATCTTATGTTTAGCTATGAGTTTTAAAAGCAAAATAGCAAAATGTTTGCGTAGTCATAACAAAAACACAAATTCAGGGCCTTTATTAAGTATCAACATTCACCATTACTAATTTGACGAGCCCATTGTATTGACAGACCATTATACAACGCACTTTGCCGGCGTCACATGCATCCCGCTAAATCAGATATCGGAATGTTGTATTAATTGTAATTGAGTCGTAGGCTTTTGTACCTCGTACTCTATTGTGGTTCGCATGTGGTTCGCGTATGCCCTAATGGATTTTAAAATTACTGGAATAATGTTTTACCTACACAGCTATTAGTGGTGAAATTCAATTATTTTAATACTTAAAACATAGTTTTATAAATTATAATTTTGATCATAATAATTCATAACATCATTAGATAGATAACTTAACTGCTTAATTGATAATTAGTAGTACTTATCTATATAAATGATAGTAATAATAATGATAGTATAACGTGTTTTAGGGAAAACGCTAATGTCATTAAATGTACCTACCTAAGTACTTACCTAGCTGACGATTGTCATAACAAATGCAGATAGTCTTTTATAGGTTTGATTATAATGTAATCGACTCTATAAATTGTAAATGATAATGTTATATTCTCATAATCCAACGCTCCTGAAGTGGAAACCAAAAATTTTCTAAAGTTTTCTGCGTTCCAAATTAAGTTTATTCAATCTATTTAGTTTTAGGTATTATCTGTATCTAGTTAGATCTATTTTATGTTTAAGCCCCAAAAATGCAGACAGGCAACGGTCATAATAACGATGAAATAATAAAAGCCCTGCAGGGACTATTTCAAAGGCAATCCGAGATTAATGAAACAAAGGGAAGCGTGTTTTGCAATAGGCAATACCTAAATGGAAATTGCATTCTCAAATAATACGGATCATTATAAATAGTCGAGCTTATCGACAAGCTTTTAAAATATGTTGCTAATTTATTGTTCTGCCTACTTTCATTCATAATATAATATCACAAAGATACAGATACAGATCTATAAAGTAAGTTAAAATAAGTATAGTATTGTTGTAAAAACTGTCCAGATTGAAGACACCGATTTGGGTAGCCGTGTCGCTACGGTAACATTAAGTTGGGTATCATTTTAGAAATCGATTGATAAAACAGTATTTCAATACTTACATGTCATAGGGACAAAAAGAAAATACGTGTGTGATATAGCATTGCATTCTGTTAAAACTTAATCTTCACTAAATACTTACTTTCAAACAATAGCCAAACAACACACACATACATGAATGCCACCTTCTTGAGTTAAATACCAAAACAAAAAAAATTATACATATTTTAAGTACTTACATACATAAATTGTAGACAATCCGTCGCGCCCTATTGTCGCAGATTTAATATTTAAATTATTCCTGTTATGTTTATGCATACCTATGCGATACTCAAACATATGTAAAACATTGGGGATAATTAATTTATTATTACCTTGTGACGAAATGAAATGAGTTTTACGGAATTTTCAGTGGGGTGGCGGAGGTAGCCACCTCCCTACTCCCTCACGGATATAACCGGTTTGTTGGAGAACGGGAAGCCTCCATCGGATAATTGTGTTGTCTGAAGCAGTCACCTGTTGCCTGCGTAGAGTTCGGATTCTACTGTAAATTGTAATAAACATTTTTGGTTTCGTGAATGTGCGAACAGCGGTAATGTAATTGAAGTCCAAGTCCTGAACAAACGTCGGAGGAAACTCAAATGATTAATTACCTCTTCAGCTCAGCGAAGACGCTCCACATAAACCTCTGTATTATTACCAATATTCACACAGCTAAATATAGTAGGTATAGTTATACTCACAGATCACAGAATGGTTATACTATATTTAGCTAGTTAGCTGCGCCCCGCGGTTTCACCAGCGTGGCTCCGCGCGCTCCTGTTAGTCTTAGCGTGGTCTTCCTCGATAAATGGGCTATCTAACACCGAAAGAATTTTTCAAATCGGACCAGTAGTTCCTGAGATTAGCGCGTTTAAACAAACAAACACACAAACTCTTCAGCTAAATAATATTAAGTACAGTCGACTCTCGTTAATTCAAACCTGCGATAATTCGAACCTCTCTATAATTCAAACTTCAAAGTTATCACGAGTTCCCTACAAAATCTCTTTATACATATTTCGAACTAAATCCATACATTTGTTTTGTTTGTGCACTTGGTAATTCGAATGAAATTATCATTGCTATATAACAGAACGACGCGTTAATTCGAACTCATCGGCGTTTAACACTCGACAATTCAAAGTTGCAGAGAGAAAGAGGCGGAAAGATTGTAAGCAGGTAGTCAGGTAGTAACATTTTGCGACAAGTTCAAACTTGTTCAATGAGCCATTTTGTTATGATTAGTTTGACTTTACACTTCTCACGAATTGGTATGTTTAGTTATCATTCGGTTACTGTAGAATAGCATTTAATAAATAATAATAGATTAACAATTAATAATTCGAAGTTTTATTTATTTTCTCTCACAAATTTCGAACCATTTGATATTTCAAACTCTTGATAATTCGTAATATTTTGAGAGTCCCTCGAGTTTCGAATTAACGAGAGTCGACTGTATAGGTTAAATATTGTAACTCTCTGCCTCATAATATATTGATACGATAGGTATTTATCTAACAACAAAATAAAAGTAATTATCCAAATCTTTAAATAATAATTAGTTACTAATCCGATATTTGTTATCTTTGCTTTCGTAATTCGATATCTAGGTTGAATAAAAGTGTTTCTTATCTTAATCACACTGCACTGGTATTTCTTAACAGTAGGCATAAGATAAATAAAGATACAGGTAATTGTTTATCAACATAAAAAATATTAATTATATGATATATCCATTGCTGGAAACGTAGGTACCTACCTACTACCACAGACCTACTACCTATGTCCTCATGAGAATAAACGTACAAATATACCTACGTACCTATAATCTAGGGTGCAGATCTTTCGATAAATTAGAACTATGCACTATACAATGTATCGTTTTAAAACTATTGTAACATAAATATAGGCAACCATCGAAATAAATCATAGTACTATTAGGTACCTGTCTAATGTTTTAATCACAAGACTATAGTAGAGCCAATTTAATAGGCAACATTTGACGTCTATCAATTTTATCTTCATAGGGTGGTAACCTGCTTAAAAACATCGATTAAAGTGAATTAATCGATACGGACTTGAAACATTTGTCAATCGAACTTGAAACACATGTCAATAATTTATGATAATTTTTATTCCCAAGTAATCAATGCATTCGATTCTAGATGTCAGATTTCGATTTTTAGAGTAACGTCTCTGGTATTTAAAAAGAAAAAAAGTTTATTGACACAAAATTGTAGCGACGTCAGTTCTTTAAATCAGAAATTGTTTATTATGTTTAGAATGGTTTATCGGTAAAATCAAATCCTAAAATTACTTGTATCGGTCATTATTATTATAAATATGTAATCGTAATTGAAAAAAGTTAAACAAATGTGCAGTTCTAACAAAACGAACTATCATGTTATTCTATGTCGTGGTTACTAGGTTACGTTGTTGAATTTTGTTGAACTGTCAAATGTTGCCTATTAAAATGGCTCTACTATAATGTTACTATGTACTATACTATACTACTATACTTCATTATTTAACTTAGGTACCTCCTTCCCTTTTCATCACTAATAAATGCTTTTGTATTATAATATAGGTAACATTCAGTATAATACCATGTAGGTTGTACCACGTGACGTCGAATGGTGCAAGTCTATTGGTCGATATTTGGTTCGGAAAAATAATCATCGTAAATTCCCGTTTTAATTAGCTAATAAAATCGAAATAATAATGTTTCAATAAATTTACATCAATCAATTCTGTTTTATTTTCCGTTTAGACTAAATTGAGCCAAATTAAATTTTAAGTACATAGGTATGTTCTGTGAAATACTTCTGATATTACGAATATCAAAGGTTCATTTTAAACTATTAATTAATTTTCATTATACAAATAAATACCGACCTGTTATTCGGACTATTTTCGCTTTCCGGTATTTTTAAGTAATTCTAGGTATATTATTAATCCATACTAATATTATAAATGCGAAAGTAAGTCTGTCTGTCTGTTACTCAATCACGCCTTAACTACTTAACAAATTTGCATGAAATTTGGTATAGAGATATTTTGATACCCGAGAAAGGACATAGGCTACTTTTTATTCCGGGAAATAGGATAGGTTTTATCCCGGAAATCCCACGGGAACGGGAACTATACGGGTTTTTCTTTGACTGCGCGGGCGAAGCTGCGGGTGGAAAGCTAGTACCATAGTTTTAATTTTGATCAGTTGTATTGTTACTGATTTGCGAAATATATTCATGAAACTGATACCTTCGTGATCAAATAGATGACAAATGGGACTTTAAAATTTAAATTAAGTAACGTGGAAATAATGATCATTATACATATAATGGAGTTATGTTCTAGAATAACAATAAATGTTAACATTAAATTGCTGTGCGACTGTATCTAAAATGTAAAATGAATTTAGATAATTTTTAACAATTGCGAGCAAAAATATATTCTATTTTATAAAGTAGAGCAGTTATTTTATTTAAGTCAGTGTAAAGGAAAATTTCATTTCCTTTAAACTATCGCTGTATATTTTCATCATATAATAGTGACAAATATCTTGTTTTCAGGGCATTCTGCAAATGGCTGAGAAATTATTCCCGTACCTGATGCTTGCGTTGAGTTTAGCCCTAAATAGCGTATTCGGAGAACACAATGGTCCAATTATGACGACCCGTGTTGGAGACTTATTGTTTGACGGCATCCCAATATGCAAGAACCCTGGGATTATAGGCGGTGTAGCCTGCGAGCAAATTCGGACAATTGGCGCTGATGTAAAGAACTTAGTGGAACAGGAAGATGGCTCTTTAATATTCACTGTTGTTGATTATGTAAGTATGAAGAATCTTGTAGATGTAGTCGAAAACATAAATGAAGCAACATTTTGTTGAATTTTTTGGTCTAGTTGGTCTCGGATTAAGGTAGGTATAAGTGAAATATAAGTAAACTGCACGTGCACGTTTCCAAGACTTCGGGAAATATAGATTTCATGTCTATTCCATATTGTAAATGTACTCAGCATTTCGTCAGTCTCACTGATTCCACTGAACTGATATTCGATAGGTACAAACAGCTAGCGATCAGGTTGAGCCGAACAAACAGCTTTAGGGGCGCACCGAGATAGGGGGTGCAAAAGTCAAAACCACCCACACCCGGTTCATCATTTGTTATCTAATATCTATTTACATTGTACTTACACACATAAAAACATGTACACAAATACGTATTGTTTATTGCATTACCATAAAAACGCTTTATTACATTTTATAAAATAATATAAATTCTCAGTATGAAGTATCCGTGTATTAAAGTTAGAATGCTTTGCCTTTATCCCGTATACCTAGCTCGTATATTAATATGAGCTAGATATTTGCCCTTTCCAAGAATTACAACGTCATAAAGTGCTGGAAAATTCTTCTTTCAATAAAAATTCCATACTTTTTATATCGTTGGAAGAAAGTTTCCAACTTAATTAGCAATCCGTTTAAAGACAATTAACAATGATCCTCTATGCATTTTCTTTTAACACTGCACAGACTTCTGTAAGAGGACTTTATTCTCAACGTACGGATGTATTATATTCAAACAACTCGGTACTGATGAATATTTATACATTTATACGATATATTTTATCATCTTAAAACTGTATCTAAGTATTTTTTTCAATTACCATTTAAATCGGCATTCGAAACTAATGTAATATATTAAATTATTATGATATACTATGATATACTATTACACATAATATATAGAACTAAAAATTAATATTCACAATTATTCAAATATTTCGTGCACAAAATATACCAAACGTACTCCAACAACACATTGATAATTAATTATGTTCTAATTGGAATGTGTTTCAAATTTATATAGGTATCTATTGTATGCTTTAAACTATTATTTCACTGTTAACAATAAAATAGATCACAAGCATTTCGAATTAGCCTCCCCCGGCTATATTAAGTAGGTAGTTACAACATAAATGCAAATTCACATCATCAAAATGGCTGCAGGGTTTAATCGCTAATCGATTTAATTAAAACTGTACTAATTATAAAATGAAGTGCGGATTGTTTAGTCGTTCTGGTCTTCAGGGAGCAGTTATACGTCTTGGACCTGACCTTTATCCCGTCTCTCAATGCCTGGAGTAAATTACCCCTCCGTTGCATTACTGACTTAGTGCATAGTGTGGTTCATTAACTCGATTGGATGCCCTCGTCACTTCTATTCTATTTAACTAAAAGGACGGTTCACTTTATAATTAATTTACGCTGCAGCTTTTATTGTTTAAATCACTTAAACACAAGTTATATTTCATTTGATGTAGCAGTGAGTTTTGTCTTAAAGTAACAGGATCGCTTCTATAACTATGAACATAATAACTGGTGAATTTCAGGTGTTCATATTATGTTCATGCTATAAGTATCATATTGTATAGTGTAGGTACCTACTATCTCTGCTTATAGTTAGCCTGAATTCAAAACATATACTTAAAAAAATGGACAACAAAATATCAGTCTGGAAAATTGGTGGTTGTAAAGCAACAAACACAACCCTTTCAACTTAATTACATGCCATTAGATGGTAACACAATGGAGAGGATTTATTCTATTTTTAAGTTTTGTTTTAAAACTAAAACATTACTTTCTGCCTTCCTTCCTTCGTCTCTTTCCTTCAAGAAAAAATACGCAGGAGTAAAAGAATAGCATATGCTTTTCGTATTCTGTCTGCAATACAAAGGCAAGGTAAAGAGACACGAATATGTGTACGGGATGAAGGTGAAGTCTGAACGATGTGTGTGTGTGTGTAAAGAGAACTAAATGACAGTGGTCGCTAAAACTCATCCTGCTTAGTGCTTCCCTTTAACATTATAAATGCAAAACTTTTTACAGTCGAATATCAATATGTTTAGACGAGGTGGTGAATATGGCATGCAAAAATAATTTTCTTCGAAATTTGTTTATAAAATAAAAAACCAAGAAATAATCCTTTTATAAGGTTATATTTAAACAATGACTAATACTATGTAAATAATATCTATTCGACTGCAATAGTCTATAACAAAGCTGAATTTTTTTTTAAATAAGTTTGTCGGTCGAAAGCCCTAATGAAGACACTAGGTAGGAATTGAAAAAATATTTTTGTGTTGTTCATTTATTGCAAAATTATGCCATCAAGCATTGATCAAGGGGATTAACATTGAAAATGTTGCAAACGCGTAAAAAATATTTTTATTTTTTGCTACCGTTGGTTGCGTGTACCTACTTCGCGAACGGTTAAGTTGTTACAATAGTTACAACTTACAATAGTGCACAAATAGTTTTTTTTTTATTACGCGGGTTGATGTTGTAATGTCCGCTAAGGATAAATGTTTTCTCAGGTTCTTATAGTTATTGCGAAGGAGTTATAATACAGAACTTACAGAAAGCTATCTATTACATTAGGAAATTTTATCAAATGTATTGCCCAAAGGCAAGAAGCTTATATCTCAAAGGACACAGAATGACATTTTAATCTTATGAGCTTCGTCGGACATACTAGGTAGGTACACATAGGTAGATGGCACAATGCGACGATGAAGAGAATAATATATTAATTTATATTATGTAATACGCTTTTGTAAATTATATAACAAAGGTGGGTAGGTCCCTCAATAGAGAGAAAGGGAAGTTATTTTTAATGGAAATACAAAAGCCTAAAATCAATATTTGATGTAGGTAGGTATCATAAAAATTAGGTGGGTTCAAGCACATGACATTTCTATATTTAAATGTCGTTTTACTGCTAAATTGGCTATAATCTATATAAATAAAAATTAAATATTCCTTGAGGATGAGGATGGTTCTTATGTATAGAAAACGTAAATATGTACCACGGGCGTATCCGGGGCGGATCGCTAGTAATAAGATAATAATATCTACTTAATTTCGATGTATATACACACAACTTTTACGACATAATATACATACATTATACACACATCGTAGTGAGATTTATCTAACACTAAGTTTCGGTTTATTGAGTGACTGTAGATAAGCATTAAAGACAACCACAATATTCAAACATAATAAATTTCATTCTAGATAAGATTGTTAAAATTTTGAAATAAGTAGGTAGTATGCAGGAATATTTCGTCGGGCTATTTTTAAATCAATCCAATGTAATTATGTTGTTTTTAAATATTTTTAAAAATGTTTATTCTAAAAAGCCGGTAACACATCTAGGTAACAAGGTAAATTGCTGAAATATAAGAGGCTTAAAAACAGATAATAGTCGTATTAGTACATAGTATAATAACATCAGAATTGACAGCACCAAAACCATATTGAATTATAAATAAATAATTAAAATAAACAAAAAAAGCCTTTTGTTTCCATACAACATCTAGGTAATTTACAATTTGTAAATCAGACATTGTATTATCTAGGTAGTAATTATTTAACAATACAAAATGTGGCAAACCAAACTTATATCTATATGAGTAGGTATAACTTTTGCTTCGCTTCGATATAAAGCAGGAAATACAATTTCGGCAGTTTATGGTGATAGGAAGTCTAGCCTCTACTTAAATTAAAAATAAAATATCATTTAACAAAAATAACTTAATTATTGGACCCGCTGACGGGCGGTCGGTCTATAGAACCCCGAATGTATAGGGAGCGAATGGGTTGCACCCCCTTAGCGACGCCCGTGTTTACAGCAGGTAAATTAGCAGAGAAGTTACTTGACGGATATTGATCAACGTCGCCTTTAGACCACTGCTTTGTTCTAAGTTACAAGATGTTACAAGCCAGTCAAGCCATATACAAGTATATTAAGACACTACGCATCTGCCGCATACTTAAAAATTAAGTAGGTAAAAAAGTTCTATAACGCTTTAACTACATTATAGTAGAGCCATTTTAATAGGCAACATTTGACAGTTCAACAAAATTCAACAACGTAACCTAGTAACGACAACATAGAATAACATGATATTTCTTTCTGTTAGATCTGCACATTTGCTTAACTTTTTTCAATAACGATTACATATTTATAATAATAATGACCGATAAGTAATTTTAAGATTTCATTTTACTGATGAACCATTCTAAACATAATAAACAATTTCTGAATTGAAGAACTGTCGTCGCTACAATTTTGTGTCAATAAACCTTTTTTCTTTTTAAATACCAGAGATGTTACTCTAAAAATCGAGATCTGATATCTAGAATCGAATGCATTGATTACTTGGGAACAAAAATCATCATAAATTAATAAATTCGATTTACAAATGTTTCAAATCCGTATCGATTAATTCACTTTAATCGATGTTTTTAAGCAGGTTACCTCTCTTCGAAGATAAAATTGATAGACGTCAAATGTTGCCTGTTAAATTGGCTCGACTATAATTATTATAATGACTTATGTTTATGTCATAGAAATCTAAATAACAAGACACATAGAAGTGCTTTAATGTCATAATTCATATGAAAACCGCTGTCGCCAAAATCAACACATTTAATCCGATAGCTAAACAGTACACACAAGTAAACTATGCCTTTTATTGGACAGCTTGATTTTAGTGAAAACTAACTTAAATATTAAATTAAGCTTTTTAATATGTATCCTAACGCACGAATTTACGGTTTATTTTAGAATAACACCCCTAAGTATATGAGACGTTTTGTTTCTTTTTGTTCCAATACGAAAAAAATCGGCTTTTCTACAACAGAAGTTGTCAATTTTCAATAGATATAACTTTGAATATAAACTCATAGAAATAAGGTTGAAATTTGTGTTAAACGTGATAATAAGAATGGCAGACTGTGTCATTCATTGTTATTTCGATTACTATGGTGACACTCGTAATACTTGTAAATATTCTATAATTTTAAGGAAAAACGGCATTATTTCTAAAAAAGAAATATATACCGATGAAATATTATTCCTTTATTAGTATAATTACAACTTGTGGAAGAATTTCCGCAATGGGATATGCTGAAACACACCATGTTTATACACATACGTCTCCAGAGCAACTGAACAGTGACGAACACGCTGGTGTTGTGAAAGTCACCTGAGTGGCGACAAGGTCACGCGCGCTTACGACTTCTAGTCTCTTGTTATTTAGATTTCTATGGTTTATGTTGACAGAAACAAGACAATCCCAGCGAGATATTCGAAGTATTCCGAGGTATCGAGGACCCCAGCAAGCTCGGCATTATCAAATCGTACAATGGATCGTCATACGTCGACTACTGGGTCCCTCAACGAAATGAAGCAGGCGACACATATCCCGGTATATGTAACATGATTAATGGCACTGACGCCGCCATATTCCCGCCCTTCGTTGATAGAGATGAATCTAAATACGCTCTCAATCTCGACATTTGTAGGTAAGTGATTATGAGACAAGAAGCCTTTTAACGTGTGTAACAACAAAATATTTGTAAAGAAAAGTTACAGATAAACTTGAACATTGAAATAAAAGAAAGGGCGGAAAATATAAGTTTATTTCGTTACCGATGAAGCCATATTTACTGCTTTGCGAAATAGCTGGATACGAAACTCGTAATCAAAATTAAATTAACATTTTCTTTTATGTGAACTTTATTTAGTAAAGCTTTATAATATTATAACTCCAATTAACTTATAATGAGGCAGATTTCATTGCATGATATCATCAAAATATAAAAAACCATGAAATAATCCTTTTATTTCATTATCAATTTATAATATAAAATTTGTGTAACTTCAATTTCACCAAACTTATAATCTCGTATCACCCGTGCGCGCGAAAACTGATTTGCAGGGGATCATTCCTGTGGTCGGATGACGATTATCATTTCTGTCACCACAAATTAATTTGATTATAGGAATTCATGACAATATCAATCCGTTGCTATAAATATTCATTCGGCTTCAGGTATTTATTTTAGTAATTGATGATAATTAAATTTCATATAAATTTGGGAGAGATCGACCACTCGTGCTAATATATTTTATTTTATTTCGCTGAAATTTAACTGAATTCCTCGTAATCAAATTAATGAAACTTTAAATATTGTGTCATTGAAACATATTTTTTGTGGAATAAATTGAATGGTAGGTAATGTAGGATGCGATTACGGTGTACCCCTATATGCCGTCGCCTAGACCAATTCGGCCACTCAGTCAAGCTGACATCATATCGAATTTCGTCCGTGCTGTCAACCGTGCCGCTCATTGCGCTCAGACGATGTTTGTCATCTACCAGGCTACAGTGCCACAAACTTATCTGACCCGGTGGCAAAAACTGGAACTACGTGCCGCCATTTTGAAATGTCACATTTTCACAGACTTTTCATACGGAATATTTTGTTTATATAAAAGAAAGCGACATCAGTGACACTGTCACCGGGTCAGATAAGTTTGTGGCACTCATGGTGGCACTCAAGAAGCTTATATCTTAAACACTGGAGATTTCGGTATGAACATTTGACGTGTAACAAGAAAATTGTTGTGTTCTATCACTTTCACACCTAACTTGGTATTGCCACTGTTAATACGAAGTTTTCCCAAGGCTACTATGTATGCTGTAATATTCTGTGCAAAAGGTTAGTTTTTGTACATGAGTTTGTTGATAAATTGCCAACAACGTCATTCAGAAGCATTGTTGGATGAGACAATTATTATTTATGCTAAATAAAATAAGTATCTGAACCAATTATTAAAAAGCGATATTCCCTGATTATGGGTAGTTACCATAATAAAATTGTAGCAACTCTCACTTTGACAATATGACATAAGTGTCAAAAAAATTGCGTCGCTTCGAATATTTAAGTTAATATTGTTGCGTATTTAATAAATATTTACCGAATATTAATAATGTATTGCATTGTGAAAAATTGCAGAAGTTTTTGGACTCCAAATTCTGGCCTATAATTTCACAGGCAAGTGTATATTTACGTTATTTACAATATTCCTCAATACTCATGCATTTACCTGTTTAGAATCATTTTAATGGCAAAAATCGTCAAATTTATCATCATTTTACTAAGCAATCATGTTAAATAAGTTCTTTTCCTAATACTTTCATCATTTTTCAACAAGTTTTCAACAAACAAATTTACAAGTAAGGTAACCATGATGATGGGTTTTTACGGATAGCGACGATAATATATTGCTAAACAATATTATGATGAACATTTAGAACACCATTTTAAAAAAATTTATACTAGTAATGAAACAACACACGACATCGGTAATGCACTCACATATTGTGGTTTGTTCTTTTTTACATTGAAATTTATACTTTTTAACCTAATATTTTTTTGTTTTACGTATTTCAGCTTTCCAAAAATGAAATAAAAAGAAATAAATGGCTGTCCATAGTGCCTATCAAGGGTAAAATTTATCAACATGCCAGAATATGCAGTTTGCATTTTAAGCCTGAGGATTACGGTCCAGAAAAAAAATACCTTTTGAAAAGTGCTATACCTTTTTATTTACCACATTCTTGTTACTGCGTCTCAACTGATAAAGTAATTTTAATTATATTATAAGTAACCACCATGAAACTATTAGTAACCGTAAGTACAGCTCCTGAAAGACATACGAATTTCTGAGAACTGTAATATCGTTACCACACATCAACACTAGCGATGCAACTCTCCCTTTGGAATATTGAAAAGTTTCAGACTGAAGCTTGAGTAACCAAAACGATATTTTAATGTATGTAGCACTCATTTTAATTAAAAAATCGTAGTATGAGATCAAAAGTTATCAAGCGTTATTTAAAACTATCATTCTCTACCAATTAAAATGGTATGTACCTATAAAGATGATAATTATTCATGTAAGTTGACCAGTAATATTATAATATAAATACTGTTAAAAATATATGTCGTTATTATTTATAGACCATGATTTTTAGTTTTTTTTTTCGAAAAATCCTGAATATACAAACCAGTGTGGTCACCCACAGAAAGAGACAAAAAACAACACTGACGTCATTCAAGGTTATATTTTCTTGTGACAAGTTAATGGTCATAGTGCAATCTCCAGTGTATTAGATATAAGCTTCTTGGTGGCACTATACTAGAATATCCTCGAAAATGATACGTTTCGCGCATAGATACATGAAGACAAATTAATACGATTCTATGTGATTCTATTGTCGACGTCGGTGTCTTGTAAAGATTTGTACACATAAAACGTTGTAAAATTTATATTGTGTTTACAATGTAACGGTCAATAAAGTTAAATTAATGTAAATGTGTCATAGTTTTGTTGTTGTCTTTTATTTTATTATGTGATGTCCTTTTTTATTTCTATTGTGTACATAATTTGCCTTAATTTTCTTTACTTTTTGAAGTAAAACTTCTTTAGGCGCGACTAGGGAGTAACTCAGATTTTTTTTCTGACGGAAGTAACGCTGTGTAGTTTCCGCCATTTAAAAATAATAATTCTGATTGGTTGTAAGTATATGTCATATACTACACGCTTCTTGACTTATACGCCAGCTAGTGGCAAATATCATAATCAATTAGGATTATTTATTTTCAAATTTTCAAACGGATCAATTGTGAATAGCAAAGTGAATGAAAAATTCAACAGTTTTAAAAACATTATTTTAAATTGCAAAATTTTTTGAAAATCTCTAAATATACTTGTTTATTTATTACTTTTAAAATAAGTAAATTAAAAATAAATTTTCTGACAATTGCGACATTTTATAATATTCAATAACAAGGTTATATTGACATGTGCGTTTTACTTCAATTCGCGCGTAAAGGTTACACGCACACACTTTTTTTTTTTCAATACATTGGTTGGAAGAAATTGCTTGAAGCAATAAAGCCGCCCTTTAGATCAAATGTCCTGTCTGTGTGTGTGAAATTTGTATTTTGTTTTGTATGCAATAAAGATTATAAATAAATAAATAATAAATGCAATTTTCCAAAGTATCGATTGCTTTGTTATGATAGGATTCTTTACTCTTTAGGAAAATACATACCATTTAAACCTGTGACTTTATTTTAATAAATTGTAACAAAAAGCGCAGTAACAAGAAACAGCGTTTAAATTAGACCTCAAGCATTAAATATGGTGCACAATAATTAAATAGATGCTTTGTCTCTAAATACGGCGCTGCCACGAGCTTCCTCCAAACTATTCGAACTTCATCGTTTTCCAACAACAATGTCATCCAAGATAGATTCCCCTGTAACTTTCTCTGATTACTTTGATGAAACCAAATTGTCTCCTATAAATATCTATAACCTCAAGTATTAATACAATCTGTATTTGATAGGGAAGGTATTTGTGAACATACTGAAAATACGAATTATTATAGAATTCCATTTATGTGCAGTGACACATTTTTTAGCGAGGGTTTTTAATTTTATTCAATGTAATTTTTATAAATGTGTAAATTTATATTTATTTTATAGATCGGTAGAATTAAGGTATCAATACGACACGGAGTATAACGGGATCCCAGTCGCGAGGTTTGCTGCTCACGAGTGGTTTTTGGACAACGATGAGGGCTGCTTCTGCCTGAACGTGACTAGCGGCATCACGAGGGAAAACGGATGTCTCCTCAAGGGCGCCATGGAGCTGTATAGTTGTGTTGGTGAGTACACTTTGATGCCTACATAACGTGGAGGCTAATTATATTACCGCTCGAAAAATCTATACGGACATATCCGTAAGTCTAGCTTGGCCACGCCACCCCCAGGAACGCAACTCGCCCCTCTTCCGCTTCTTGCTCCGCATGATTTTCGTACCTATAGGTACAAAGATTTCGCTCCACTAAGCCTTTTCCACTCGAAATGAGCTAAACGAAGCTAGATCCTTTTAGATAGGTCAAGTTGACTTCCTCAAGAAAGTCCAGTGTAAACGCGACCTTAAAATTTGTAAATTTGAAGCCCAATCAATATCTGTCAATATCATAAGCCAATGAAGGATCGCTCGTGGTATCGATGAGCAATGCCACGACAAGTCGTTTGATCCGTCGTGACATCGCTTTGAGCTCAACTGATGCAAGGACATGCGATAATCAAATATAGGACTGATGTTCAGTGCTAGCTTATCAAATGATCAAATAATTAACTTTTTACATCACTCATTTATATTTTGGCTTCCGCTATAGACATTTGCATCTACTTGAAATCAAGTAGTAAAATCGTCGGCAAATTCAAACCAATATTCCTTGCCAGGAAAGGCTTATAAATATTATTTAACGAGGATGAAATAAAAAACTGGGCAATTAAACTTATATTAATCTCAATCAAACGGCTTTTAATTCGAGATCGACCGTACTGAACCTTGAATTAGTTCATTAATTAACATATTAAAACGAATATAATATTTGTGGCTATGCGTAACCTACCTAGTCTGTTATGTGATAAAGATTGTCGGCAAAAACCATCAGTGAGTATTCCCTTAAAATCTGGGTAGATTATTTTCTTTCAAAGGCTTTAAATCCGGTGCCCGTCTGTTTGTTCCAAATTATCCCTAATACTAATTAAAAGTAGTCCATATAGTTAGAACAAATAATTTGCTTAGATTTGCTTCCTTGCGAATTACAAAGTTCAAAAGCAATCATTAGGTATTTTAAACTTTCATATAGGTAGGTAATATGTTAAGATAAAAATAACTGCGTTAAAAACAACCGACTTAATCAAACCTATTTAATAAATAGCACATCTAAATAATATGTAGTATTTAATAATATCAAATCTTTTTTATTTTTTACTTTTCTGTTTTTGAAGTCGGTTGTTTTTAACGCAGTTATTTTTATTTAATACTTTTTTAGTGTATTTTTCAATACGAATCAAACGGGCCCAATTTCGATAAAATTGAGTCAATATATTACTGAGTTTCTATGGCCACCTTCCGATTCCATCATCAAATCAGCTCTATGTCATAATAATGTTTCATCGCTATCCAATTTACAAACGTATACAAAATTTCAGCTCAATCGGTTACCGGGAAG
Source organism: Colias philodice (assembly GCF_061535455.1). Classification (NCBI taxonomy): domain Eukaryota; kingdom Metazoa; phylum Arthropoda; class Insecta; order Lepidoptera; family Pieridae; genus Colias; species Colias philodice. The sequence continues at coordinate 10,029,803 of NC_143086.1, forward strand.
TGAATCAAAGTTACTTGCTACATTTCAATTAAGTCATCGAGTACAGACAAAAATGCTCATAAAATAAAAACTACTGGGCCTATCCGAATAAAATTTTTATGGGACCAATTCGACACCATCCCACATCGAACAAAAAAAGAATCACGTAAATCGGTTTAGAAACCTAGGAGTAATCGGTGTACATACATACAAAAAAAAAGACGAGTTGCACTCCGGGAGTGCCGGCAGAAGTGAAAACTCGTTCAGCATGTTTGATATTTTGGAATGGTATCCGTCTTACGCATGGAATATAAGGGCTAAAAAAAAAATAATTTGGAAAATCCAAAAATGCACGCCTCATAATTTTTTTTTAATAATTATTTATTAATTATTATTTTTGTTTATTTAATAACAATTAAACCACATCGAATCAGACCCTGAAAAATGAAAGGGTTCTATTCCTGAGCATACTCAAGCGTAAGAGAAAAAAAAAGACTCGATTAGTAAAGTATTTCGGTCGCTATCGTGTTAACAAGAAAATCCTCCGCACATACAGACACACGGACGTCCAAGACAGAACTTTTTTAAACTGTTTTTTAACTAGTTTAAATAACAAAAATGACATCAAAAATATCATGAATGTTAAAAATAGTGTTTTTTCTTAATATGTGTGTGTATGTATTATCTTACAAGTGCAATGTATGATACATAAAGACATTTTAAGTTTGAAAAATCAGATGTTTTGCGCGAAGTGACAGTAGTACCCACCTCAACGCTTCGCTTATGAGGCGTGCAAAAAACATCCGTCTTACGCTTTTTCGATCAGGCCACGTGTCCTGACGCGAGTTTTTATACCCAACGCCGCTAAAGAAGTTTTCACTTCAAAAATATACCGGCTGAATTGATAACCTCCTCGTTTCTTTTGAAGTCGGTTAAAAATCAGATCCAATAGCAATCAATGAAACTCAAATTATTATGATAAAACTTTGAATCATTCGAAAGCTTTTTGAAGTTGCCTCACTATCAAGAAACAAGACATTTAATTTGTTATTGCTGGTATACCGTATAATGTAGCTGAAGGATTAATACTAATAACGATAAAGTGCCATAGATTATTCCCTCTTAGTAACACATTATTGATCGCAACAATATTGGAGGCGAGTATACACAGTTCTGACCATGCCGTTACATACAGTCTGTAATCACTGTATTGTCATGCATTGTGACTGTATTAGGTGGCATTAGTCTCCATTTTCATCTGAGTGAATTCGGTAACCAACGGTCACAGGAACGTTCTGCTTTAGTTTGTTCGTACCTATTAGGTACTCAGAACGCTCAGAAAATTAATTAATTTAAAATGTAGTTGGACGCTACTTTTGTAGACCGTAGTACTAAAGTTAAGTATGTATTACATTTGTATGTTGTAATAGAATAACAAAACCCAACAATACAAACTGTGTAGTGAGTTTTTAATTATTATGTTAACATAGTTCTAATTGGTTTATTAATATTATTTAGCGGAAATCCCTTACGCTTAAATCCCTCATTGTTGCTGAATTGAGTAGGTATTTGTTAAGATTCCGTAAAATATATTTCATAGTGAAGTGATTGTCGGTTGCTAGCACATAAACAGATAGGTATATAAGAGGATTTTATGCAGCGCGGCTGTAATCCCTTTGAAGTACTTTCGATACAGATCATAATATATACATGTACATGTACATGTATATGTATATATAAATATATATATATATATACCAACCCTGCTTTTAAATAAATTTATTTATAGATATTTTATGGAAAGTCTTCGGAGAGGGAAGCCGTTTGATGGCGTTATACCTTCCCACTTTGTGGAGAATTGGTAAATGGATATTAGTATTTTTTATTCCAAATCTACTGTTAATATCACATAATACTTAGGTACTTACACATGAATTCAAAATAATACAATTCGTAGTTTTACAAGCATAGAAATGGAATACGTAAAGTTTTCTTCATTCATTTTGAACGACATAATACATCTTCTGAACATAAAGCAAAACGGGAGACAAAGCCCAAAGGGTATTTAATATCTAGTGCACGTTATTAGCAAGGTCTTGTGTCCTGTGCATGCATTGTACACCTTGTACAGTAACTGTTGGAGAATAAGAATGAATAAATCGTATTCAGATATGTTTAAACGACAATTTTATAACAAAATATAGTCTACTATTCTCTCCTACTAACTACTATTCTCTCCTATTCTACTATTCTCTACTCCCTCATTGAGTGTGTAACCGAATATTTCAACTATTACAACAATTTCTGAACAAAAAATGTCTCTTATGATCTATTTGAATAATTTCAATATTAAATCAGGGAACTGATTTACGAAATTTATAACTCAAGTGCTGGATTATTATCGTTAAAACGTTATTTCGTAGCTTTTCAAATAATTTGCATTGTTGAAACATCCTCGGGATATAATTACGAACGGATAAGAGGAGTAAGCCTTTGAACGGGGCTTTTAAAAATAAATTTACAACAGGGTAATTTCTTCCGTAGGTACTTATGTTCGATTTTTTTTCTAAACTGCTATAACCAGAGGTCTTTTGTTACACCAGAGAAGCAATTAACTTTTTATTTTAAGTTTTCCATAAAATTCAATTCGGTGCCTTTTTTAATTTCATGTTTCTTCTTCACTTTTCGCCATTTACTTTCATATTTTATTTTTATGATTTGGTCTATATTATATTACAAATCTAATACGTTATGTCTTCTTTCTAATATAACTACACATTGTATCATTAATTCACAAAAATACAAAATTACAAAGTTTTAAATTAAAACACCAGTTTTTTAGCATTGTTAATAAAACCTTGAACTATTATTGAAAAAAAAACAAGAATAGCTCATTATGCACACATTAATTACAAAGTTTAATGTCCTGAATTATTGAATAGTTGAATTATGAATATTAAAGAAGTTTAATTTCAGCAATATTTTTAAGAAAGCTTATTATTGGTTAGATCGCTACCGGACATTCTATCTTGTATAGATATTTGTTTACACGGTGATATTTTTTTTATATCTTCTACTAAAAATCGGCGTAGTACTTACGTAGTAGTAAGTAAGATATGTGGTAGTACATAATATATCAGCTCTCAACTTTCAACTTGCAGTATCAATGCTATTTGTTCCATTAGCTACGCATTTAAAGTATCTCTTCATAATTATTATTAATCGAAAAATATTGTCAATAATAAAAATAATACTTAACAAAATTAATCAGAATCAACTGCTTGAAGTCCATCTGTCCGTAATTCATATACAATCCGAATTACGACAATCGCAAGCTGATAATAGCCTCAGAAACAATTACACTTTGTTATTTGTGTTTACTGATGTACCGATTGATATTGTTATAATTTAATAAACACGAGCTTCACTTTTGTAGCGATTTTCCTTTGTGTTTTATTTACAGTTGGCACTGTTGGTAAACATAAACTTCGTTATGCCTGTGAATTTTCACCCTTACATTTTTCAGCTCCAACAATTTTCAATGTTGTAACAGCTTTTTTCCTGAACAATAGCAGAAATTGTATTATCAATCACTGTGCCTCAGTTACTGTAGTAAATTTAAAACGTTTAAATCTTCATGGTTATTAAAATTGTTTACAATCGCTCCAAAAAAATCCTACTATCCTACTATAAATAAATAATATTATAAATGCGAAAGTTTGTGAGGATGTGTATATATGTGTGTTTGTTACTCTTTCACGCAAATATTACTGAACCGATTACAATGAAATTTATCATGCATATAGAGGGTAACTTGGATTAACACATAGGATAGGTTTAATCACGGAAATCCCGGTTTAAAGGAACTATGCGGGTTTTTCTTTGAAAACGCGGGTGAAGCCGCGGGCGGAAAGCTAGTCTTTTATATTTTACGTAGGTAATGTATGAACTCACTCCATCGCAGATCATCATGTTCCTTTAAAGCTTTTGTATTAAGTATTATATCATTTTGTATTATGATAATTTATCACATAATTTATTTTCTACTTAAATATTTACTTTAAAAAAGTATAGATAAAGTAGGAACTTTTCATTTTATTTTCACTTTTATAGTGCGCAGAACTAGAAGTATTTATTAACAGTTGCTCTATATAAATGAATCGATCGTACCTAATTAAATAAATTGCTTCAATTGATATGCGTATAATGAGCGATTGATTTATATATTTACTTATTACATCCTACGACATCAATCGTTATATAGGTAATATCTTTCCTGTTTGCGGAAGCTATAGACAATTTACTATATTATTACTTATACGGTCAATAAGAGTAAATAAGTATTATATTCTGAAATATGTTCACTTTTTATTTTCTTTTCTTTTTATAAGCGAATTATCTTTTAAACTTATATAACTTTTACACACAGTGTAGAAAAAAAATGGTTTATTCTCAAACATCAGTTTTATTCGTATATTTTGCGCGACAAATTACCTTCAAGGCTGGCACTTTGACCCTGTCATAAAATTTTCTCTCAAGTGTATGTATACCCCCTATGCAGATGAAGTTATTTATCATTGCTCCAAAATGCATGGCACTTTAATCTGCTGCAGTCGAGATTACCGTTAGCATGCGGGCACGGCACGAAATGGGCGCGGGCGCGCGGCGGGAGACCACAAGTAAAAAAGCGCGCACTCGGTTATGGTACGCAAACGCAAATTGAAATGTTCGGCGTCGCGTTGTTGACTAGCGCGCTTCTTGCGTCGGCCGCTGCACGTATTTACGATCGCTGCGAACTCGCCCGCGACTTGCAAGCGCTCGGTGTTGACAAGGACCATCTCGCTACCTGGGTGTGCATCGCTTTCCACGAATCGCGTTTCGACACCGCCGCCCGCAATCCGCACAGTGGTGATCATGGACTATTACAAATAAGTGAATTATATTGGTGCGGCCCTGGAAAAGCATGCGGAGCACCCTGTTCTGCGTTCCGAGACGAAGACATTTCAGACGATGTTGAATGTGCTCAACAAATATACAAAGAACACACGCGGCTGCAAGGCGACGGTTTCCTCGCTTGGGTGGTTTACCCTCACCATTGCAGACATAATGCCAAAAAATATCTCGCTGATTGTGATGGTCATTTAAAAGATGTTTCTTATAAACTTGACGTCAATAGAGGGCGAGCTTTGAAGACGCGGCATCGAAGTCGAGGAAATAACAATGAAACCGTTCCTTACTACAAAAAATTCCCCAACATCGACGATCTAAAACCACCCTATATTCCCATAAATACCCTCTTAAGAGGTAAATTTGAGGAATCAGAAAGAGAGAGAGAAAGAGAAACGGTTAAAAATTATGATAATAATAATTATTATAATGTTTATAACGAAAATAAAAAACATCCCTTCGAGTGGCTTAATAACAAACTTTTTATCACAAGCTCTATGAAAATTCCTCTTACAAAAATTTACAACATCGATGAACTCAAGCCACCAGTATACGATGGGAAAACAAGGTTTGAATACAGTGAAGCTCCTGTTGTTCGCACAACAACAACTCTTCGTACCCCTACTACTACTATCGATCCTGCATTAAGGAATATAAAACCACCGAATCCAAAGAGGATAGAATCAAATCAATTCCGGCGCCGAAAAATGATGTCCTTTGACAATAACAATGAAAATAAGAATTTCCAAATGACGTCTACTCCTTCGTTCCATGTGCATAATTTTCGATTTCCGGTTATTACAACGACTGCTATACCGACCACCACGACTACTAAACGGCCTACATACATAGCACAGTCATATTCCCAATCCCCGATAACTCAAAATCAAACTTCACATAAATGGAACAAGAAAGAAGAGTCACCTCGAGAAGTCAGTCGGAAAAATAATCGCCAAGAAACTGTATTTGTGCCTCTCTCAAGAGCAGAAATTCCTTCAAATAATTCTACAAGTTATGCAAAACGTCAAGAATTTAGTGCCTCAACAACACCAACTTCACCAGCTTATTCGCCACTGCATAAAGATTTCGAAAAAGACAGAAGTTTGACCGTGTTAAATTCGGGGGCTTATCAGACAACTACGGCGACACCTATTAGATTTCATTATATAGGTCAAAATGGCAATAGCAATATATGGCATGTACCAAGTCCGACACCAGGTACTCTTCAATCTCGCTTTAAAACCAGTAATAATCTAGATCTATCATTTACAACAACAAAAAGAATAGAACCACCTATAACACCTACATTATCGACTTTCACGACACCACACACGTGGATAAATCATCAATTAAAAAACCAACAAGATAATGAATTGAGCACTGTCACACCTCGACCGACACGACCATGGGTGACATTTACATCCAGAACTAAATGTGCCTCAAGTAGTACAGTTCAAATGGAATCGACCACAGCTAGATCTGCAGCATCTTCCTCGACAACAATAAAACATTCAAACATACTTCCAAGTCAACAACCTCGTACTACCGCAACGGAAAAAACTACCACCACCACTCAATCTATATTTGACCTCTACTTAAAGCCTACAAAGCGTCCAAATATTGTATTCAATTTTCCTGAATTCAAAGACAGGCCATTCAAATTAAGAATATTTTCTGAAGGCACCACATCTTCCCCATCCCATTTCTACTCGGGACAGGTCAGATCCTACAGCACTGACAATAAAAAGCCGGACCAAAAGATAAGTTGATCGATCAATCTTTAGTTTCCTTAATTATATTACAAAAACACTGCCATATTTTATATGCCTATTTTGCATAATTTTCCTAGGATAAGACCAAAAAGCATTTATTAATTAGTGTAAAGACATGTTTATTCATAATAATAAAATTTAATGTGTTGCTCTTACCACTGATTTTTATTCAAAGTTATTCATTAATACCTAATCTTATAATATTAAATATGTGTCTTCCTAGAATTTAGTCTGATGTAAATGAAAATAATAGCACAGCGAAAACCTTTTGCAAAGCCACTTTGTTCAAATTTATAATATTATGCATACGTAGAATAATATCTGTATCACAAATTGTTATTTTTTGACTTTCGATTAGTCTGCTTTTATTTTATTACTATATATAACATATATATATAACATCTATATTCGTTCACATACAGCGTTTATCTTTAAAATACGCATCACGTTTATAATTTTATGCTAATATAGTAGAATAACGACTTTAATATAAAAATTAGTTAATAACGTGTTTTAAACAGAAAATAATATATTGAACACAAACAGAAAATAATATATTATTATAGCTCGACCTTGCAACGAACTCTGACCTTTGTCAGATTTCTAAATAATTTATTCCGAATAATTAATTAAAAAAATACGTTCTACGACAAAGATCTACTCGATTGGAACTGGCTGTCCAATAATAAAGTAAACATAGATAATAACACTTCCTGCAAATCTATAGCTTTCTGTCTAAATTAATAAATATTTAAAGTTCAATTTATTTAAGTAAGCTATAAAATATAGCTATAAAAATACACGCATTACACGCATAAATAGACTGATTTTTCAATTATTATAGTTTGCCAATGTCTATGTTATATATTTTTCAAAATTGTATGTTTAGGAATAAATCCATACTATTTTTTTAATATTATAAATGCATAACTAACTCTGTCTGTCTGTCTGTTACTCAATCACGCCTTAACTACTGAACCAATTTGCATGAAATTTGGTATAGAGATATTTTGATACCCGAGAAAGGACATAGGCTACTTTTTACCCCGGGAAATAGGATAGGTTTTATCCCGGAAATCCCACGGGAACGGGAACTATGCGGGTTTTTTTTTGACTGCGCGGGCGAAGCTGCGGGTGGAAAGCTAGTTACTTATAAAATCTTAGCTTCTACTACCATGGTAAATAAATACATATTGTGTTTGAACATAAAAAAATTATAAAGAAGCCGAAGTCGTCAGCTTTATTTATTGGCTACCTATTACGTGTCCTTTGACACAGGTGATGTTAAATGTTCGCGATTGCGGGTGATTATTATTCATAACATGAAGCGTCGGAAAACAACTTGACCATACAGCAACTCATCCCGTCCTACCGGTTGTTTAAGGCCGATGCTTGACCGACTGAGAAAGATCACCTCACCGAGCCAACCTCACTGTCACAGGAAAATATTTAACAATTAAAGTTTAGTATTATTGATATTATGGCAGGAAGCAATGCATATGTCATTATTATTAAGAATAGAAGAAATTATTAACCGTCGTTAAAAGTTAACCTATCAATGATATTATAATATTTAATTCAAGGTTTATTCTTAGGTATGACTTATCTGAATATTATTATCTAACATCTTATCGTTATAGAACAATTATTTATATTTTAATACAATAACTATTTTGCGAACATTATTTTTTTATTAAAAATAAATACAAGCGGAATTTATCACAAATAAAGCCACTGAAATTGAGAGAGAACTGCGATTTTCAATCAACCTAATTAAATGTGTTTCCATTACTCGTGGAACGGCAAACATTGCAATGGTTTTGTGATGTTGAAATTGCCCTTTCATTTACTAAATATATACACCACTTGAATACATTTTCTCTTATTTTACAAACCCCGATACTTCTGCAATCTATTCTATTTACTTAGAATCAATTAAGATATTTTGAATTTGTTTTCCAAACTTCAGTAGAGAATAGAGATTCACCAAATTACCTTATTGCGAAACAAATATAAAAACATACAAACATTGATTGATTTGACTCTTGACCTGACTTCTTGTGCTTGATACTTGTTTAAAATAAAACGTATTTAAAGGTTTCGAGTTATGAGTTGTTATTACACGATTAGAACATCATTGAGTAATTGCCTAAATGTATGAGTATAAAAATATTCCAAAGGCGTCTCTCGTTCATCATTCCATTTGTAGAGCACACGTCGTTTAAATCGCGTCCGACCAGTTTTCCAAATTACCTAGGTATTTATAAAAGAACTTTTCGCATGATAAGCCTTGAAATCTTCAGAGCGTATAACTTGCGCGATATGTTTAGGTACATTGGGCCGAAATGCATTTAAACTGAATGCATTATTTAATGAGAAGTTTCTGACTTCATTTTGGAGCCACATTTTATTACGGTGACAGTATGAATTGTTCACGGATGAGCAAAGCTATAAACGGAAAGATCGTCATTGTAGATTGTTCAAACCCTATTTTAAATTTTTGATAAATTTTATTTGTGATGCAAAGATTAATAAGTATTTCGTATGATTTTACTATTAAATATATTTCCATTAAACTTATAGTTTATACTATGCATAGGTACAAGGATCTTAAGTATATAAAATATTCAAAATACTCATAAACTTCAACAAAGTAACTTAAATCATTATATAATAGTACAATCAATTGCATGTATTTATTTAACAGTCTTCACACCTAACGTAAGTAATATACGTACTCAAACAATAAATATTGAAGATGTGTGAGCAATTTGTCGCAAATAACTTAACTATGCGTAATCAATATCCACATTTAAACAAAAATTAGACAGACACCCGTAACGCAATCAATGTCCAAGGTTGTAATGTTAATGTCAAGGAACTTAATTTTTAACACAACAAGCAATGGAGCCTACAAGTATTTTTTTGATAGCGGACATTACATGTACACACAGCTCTACAGATTCAACGGTATATCTCCGAAAGCACAGACGCGTAACAGCCAAAGGTTAAATGAAATTAATAGTTTATTGTAAATAACAAGATAAGATTAATCAATATTGAGAGGTCAAAGAAGCTCGATAGTTCGAATGATACTCCTACTAATATCTACAGCAACGTTGAAATTAGTCATACCTACTTAGAATAAAACAAAACTCCTGGTAACCTCTGGAAATGCAAACGCAATTTTAGTTTCGTTTATAAATACATATATACAATACATATATATATTTGAAAAGCTTTGATACAAAGCTTTCCAAATAATATTTACATACAGTTTTAACTGGTAATATCAATTTTCAGTTTGTTCAACGTAAACATTCGAATGAAACTGTATCCTTTGCCACTGGTCGAAATTCGAGAAATGCTTTTTAATAATTGTAACGTTTCCATCGGGTGGGGTGGCGGGCAAACATCGACCCACCGTGATTTAAAAACAGGAAAAGATATATTTAGTTAGCCAGGCTCAGACTGATGGACCGAAAATCTCTTTAGCCCTGAAACAGATCCATTTGCAGTACTTTCTTTTTGTTTTCAAAATATTTCCTATAACCAAATCTCTGTCTATCCAGTGCTATTAAAATAGCATATTAATGCTTGGTTCAAATTAAAAAATATGTAGGTATGTGTAATGTAGAGTGATAATAATTATTAACGAGATCATGTTAAACAAATAGGTAGATAAACAGTTGACTGTTTGCAACTTCTTACAAAAAGTGACGGTATTAGTACCGGTCAGCATTTTAAATTATATTTGTTCCTTTGTTAGGTATTTGTCAAAGACAAATGGTCGACGATAGAAATAATAAATTGATCACATTGATCGGTTACTATAAACAACGTCACCGTTGTAAATTAAATAAATTTTTAAACGTAACTGTACCATTAGTAGAGGAGCCACACTTTGGCTTATGATATAGGATTGGCGTTTTATATTAGCTTATTGTTCGTATAATATGGAAAAGTAATTTGTAAAGTAAAAAATTTTTTTAGAACTGCTCGTTTAGTTGATCAGGCCAAACTTCTTAATTTTACCCCTAACTTATTTCTTAACTGTTTTGTTCCTATGTTATATGGTCTCTATTCATAGTCATTTATGTTTTGAAATGAAAAGATAATTACGTATTAGTAGATATTTGTAAATTGCATGATGAATTAATTAAACTAGTTTAAATCGCTATGATAAACAACGTTTTAATAATTCTAACCGCATTTTAACAGCGGTTAAAACGCGAGTATTAAATATTAATCCTTTAGTTAAGCTTTTAAAACGATAAATAAGTTACTATCTTCTATAATTTTCCACTTTTGCAAAATGTAATTTATCGATAATTAAATTAAAAGAATGAACTTATATTCCAATATAATAATTCACAAACTAAATTATTTGTATTATTGCCAACTAAACGTCGAACTAAATGAAATATTGAATCGTATCACAGCTCTATTTTCGCTATAGTGGGTACGCTTCTTTTAAGCTTTTTTCTTCTTCAGCAATTAAATTATAACAAAATTGTGGTGACATATAAAGTAATTGCACTGAATGCATTGTTTTGTTTCGCTAATTACCTTTTAATCTCGTGCAATTATCGAGAATGAAGATTGCTTTTAATCGGTATGAGGACAATTAACGTAGGTACCTACAAATTAAATTGATTTACATGAGAATGAAAGGGATACCTAAACTATTTCACCAGAGAGAGACAAGTTATTTTCACTTGTAGAAATCTTAGACATTTTTATTTGAGCAAATATCATAAGGTACACATTAAAAGCTTCTACGGACATTTGGAGCGTGTTGTATGCACCCTTGCGCTGCGACGAGACCCTCCACTGAACTTGACCTACTTCGTATTAATGGTGCTTATTGAACTAGTTAGAAATAAACGGTCTTTAGTTTTGTTTTTTTTTATTTCTTCACATTAAATAAATGAGTGAATACAAATACTATTAAAGCTTATTCAACCAGCTTAAATTCATATAAACGAACTTTAGTCCGTGTAACTTATAAGTGCTGCAAAATGAAATGCATATAATATATTATCTAAGTTTTGTAGCATCATACAAATGTATGAAAAGACTGGTGAAAAACTCATACAATTCGATTTTTTTTTATTCATAACATTTTAAAAATTGTAACACTTATTAGAATGATTTTGTGTATTTTTTAAAATTTCAACATTATAAAAATAAATTTTGACATTAAAAAACTTGCGTTACGTTAGTATAATTGTCTTTAAACCAACAGTGCAGTTGCAATTTAGTTAGTTATATTTAACAGAATTGCGCAGAATTCGATATTGAAACAAGGTTTAAATGGACGAGCTCAGACGAAGTTTAAACAGCGTTCTCTTTGGCAATAAGTTAAAATCACAGGAAGCTTATCATAGTAGATTCTACGGAACCATTTGAAGACGTTTTAGTTAATATAATTATCTTTAATTTTATACCGTAAGTACCTAAACATGCATTTCAAAATCAAGGTATGCAAATAATAGTAGGTATAATTTATGTAAGCCAATTCAAAGGAAATAATACACTACAGCGAATAAAATGACAGGCTCTATGCTCGCACCTCTGTGTAAATATCATATTATACAAATATGTAGACCTTGAAAATTAATAATTCGCGGAATCGCTGTACCTAAATAAGTTTAATATTTAAAATGTTTTTGATTCTACGAAAAATAAACCACATAATTTTTCCGATAAGGTTGTGACAATATTTATTTCTTTTTCTAATATAGGTACCTAAGATAAATTTAGAAATTGTTTTGATTGAGCAGATACAACATTTTATTTTTCAGGCCACATTTTATTTCGAATATTTAAAGCAATTTAAATTCGTTTCTTTTGAAAACATTCGGATTTAAAAATTATTTATATGGCAGGTACCTAAAACTTTATGGTTACTCACTTCTAAATTATATGTGAAATGAGTAACTGACCGCTTAGGTACGCTTAGGTCTTCTATTCTACGTACGTTACTAACACGTGTAACGTAAATGTATATAATCACAGTTTTTGTCGAACTTTTAGTATTTATTTTAAAGTGCGTCACACACGGTGAAGATAGGTACTATAATATTTTATCTTACAAAATTCCCACAAAATTTCGGGTCATTTGTAACAGGATGGCGGTTCTACAGGGGTCTTAGTACGCAATGACAAAAAGAAAAATGATGGTCAGAACGCTGATACCGGATACCTTAAGATACTGTAATATAAAATATTTCAGTATCTTAAGATAAAATATTATAGTATCTTCACCATGTGTGACGCGCTTCATTGTATGCATTTTATACATTTTAACCAGGTCATTTGTACCTAGCTTCTTGGTATGTCCAAACCGTAACCGTGGCAACAGTTTTTAACATGATTTGAAAGAAAGAACCAGTGTTACAGGAAGCAGAAACGTCTATTCTATACAATACGAAAAAGCAATTTGAACAATATGTATTTACGGTGTAGTATAGTTTTAATTTAATTACAAAAACTTGTATGATGATCATCCGTTTACTTTCCTTAGATGTCGATGGCTTTGTTTACACATAGAACTGCTCTCCTTATTTGCATAATATCTCTATGAATAGACAGTAAATGTTAAATAATTCTATTAGCAATTAATTTATCTAACATCTTATTACGTATTGGGTTGGCCTTGTCATAATCCTCGATCTGAGGATGAATAAAATAATCACTTAATTATGCATTAAAACAACAAAGTATTTACAACTCATAATCATTTTTATCGACTCTAGAATTATCAATATTTCTTATTATTCAACACGATTGTGTTAAGTTCATTAAAGAAGCAAGTTAATTACTATTCTTGACACTCATGCAGTCAACCTACGAGTATCAAGTAGGTATGTGTTTAAGTATATTTTTTCACTCTTTGTACTACGACGGCAAATTATGTTGAATTGCGAGTTAAGTACCCACCATGTGTTCAGACATGAGGGACCGAGCGTAATTATGCAACAGAAAGAACGTAAAACGTTTCCAAGTTTTTGTCGATGTCGTAGTTAGCTACATATTAATTAGAAGAAAATTAATCTCAATAGGTATGTATTTATGTTTGAAACATCACTTTAAGATAACATGAAAACATCTGAATATCAATAACTACCTACCACTATATGACTTTCTATAAAATGAATTCATGATACATCTTCAATTCAAAATTAAATATTATATGTATAGCTGAATTATTTGATTCTTAAATTCTAATTATCTACATATTATTAGTACTGAGTGGCTGCATACCTATATATTTTTAAGTGGCGACTTATTTTATTTTATTCATGCTCAAATCTATTTTTAGAAAGCTTTACATCGATAGCGCCTTAGCAACCTACAATAGTTTCATCGAATCAGAAAAGCACCTACGCTTACTTTATTCTATGATACCGAACGTATGGAATTGCAAATAGAAATTCTAACAATAGCCAATAGGAAATTCATTCAACTGGAAACGAAAGATTTGGTAAAAGATTTCTATTTGATTTATTTTATTGACCTCCACAATTTCAGATAGCTTGAAACGACATAAAACTATAACCTTACGAAGATCTACATGCCTACGAGACTCTCGTAGGCATGTAGATCTTCGTGAAATTGTGGAGGCACATTGGTAATTCTAACTTCTCATAATTATTATAGGTATTTGATTTTTGCTCGTAAATTATTATTAAATCTACTAGTCATTACATGATGTAGTAGTCTACTTGATAAGTTGAAAATGGCGTAAACTAGAGATAAGGCTCTTAAAAATACGTGCGATAGCTCATTTGATTCGGAATGACGTCTAGAAAAATGTATCGGAAATGTTTATTAGCACACAAAAAATTGCAAAAGTTATAGGCAAATTAAGTTTCAAAAAAATAGGTATTTCGTTTATTGATAATAACTCCGAAATTATTAACATTTCAGAAATTTTGAAATTTTGATACAGTTTAACAAGATCGCGCCATGAAAGTTTAAAAAATTTTATTACTTTGTTTATAATAATTTTTTCAAGTTAAGTAACTTGAACAAAAAACTAGAAATTTCTAGTTTTTTGTTAAATTGATACAATTATTATGAACAAAGTATTAACATTTTTTAAACTTTTATGGCGCGATCTTGTTAAGTATATTAATTATATGAAGGGCTCCACGAAGTGAAAAATTTTACCGACAATTATTTAAACATTTTTTTTAATGTGCAATAAGGACGGAAGTTCAAAAAAATTTCGTTAGTTAACATTTGTCTAATTTGTTGACAAATTAACTTTAAGTAAAATTTCCAACGGGAGCAAATTCTTTGAAGTGTTCGGAATACACCATAATTTTTTTAAATTTTTAAATTAATATTTAATACCGTGCTCGGTTTTGAAGCCGCGCGCGCTAACTAAAAATGCCGCGCGGAGGGCTATTTTCAGCGTTAAATTAAAATTATAAATAATGGAGATAGAATTCCGGGTTTCGGGAGATTTTCGTTGGAAATTTCCTCTTTAAGAATCTTTTTTCAAAATTTCTGAAATGTTAATAATTTTGGAGTTATTTACAATAAACGAAATAGGTACCTATTTTTTTGAAACTTAATTTGCCTATAACTTTTGCAATTTTTTGTGTGCTAATAAACATTTCCGATACATTTTTCTAGACGTCATTCCGAATCAAATGACCTATCGCACGTATTTTTAAGAGCCTTATCTCTAGTTTACGCCATTTTCAACTTATCACTCAGACTTTGGTTATGTGGAGAGATTTTGGTGTACAGAACTTATATACTATCGAGTTCTTAAAATAAATTGTTTATTAGGTACAGTTATGCACACACGTTACAAAAAAGCATCCTTTTCCATTTTTACTTACCCTTTGGTAAGCTAAAAAATGATTCAATAGGTATATCAATCCTGAAATAAAAACATCATCACATTAATAAGATAATTTCTCACATCATTATTTTTAAATCATTGGTTTATTATCTATGTATAACATAAACACTATTCATCTGTTCTGTTCTAGTCCTCTTTATCGAATTGATTGTTTCTAAAAAGTGCCTAAGGCGCAAATAACAATTCGTCAGCCAGAAAAAAACATGGACCGTTAGGGAGTTCAAAAGACAAATATTCGACGGGCACTCATAAAAATTGCAGATTACTGAGGATTAACGTCCACTGCGTAGTAAGTGTTAAACCCAGTTAAACCTTTTATTTCAGGTGCTCTGTTGGTCCTGTCGTATCCGCATTTCCTGTTTGCAGACTTCACATATAGGAACGGCGTTTTAGGAATGCATCCGAATTTAGAGGAACACAGAATTTATGCTGATTTGGACCCCGTATGTGATTTAATATATTTCATCAACCTTATTTTCATATTTAGGTTATTTAAAAGAATATAATAATATCTGATTTCTATTTTAAAGTATAGACTTAGAGGATAGTTAATCACACATTAGGTTTATTGAAAAGCTTTTCGCCTGATGCAAATGCATTGTTATAATTAAAGTATGTGTAATCTAATGATTATACATATTGTATTTCTAGTACACAGGAACAGTGATCAGGGGCTACAAAAGGGCACAGTTTAACATATTCATGCGACCTGTGACATCGATAAGTGCAACAAACAATCTACGCGTTACGCTCACTCCTGCGTTTTGGGTGGAAGAGGTAAGATTGCAACTAATCATCAGTAATTTATACTAAAATTAGCAAATATAATTGATAAATTATCACTTACTCTGTCTTAATAAATATAGCTTAGCGTTTAACAAAATAGCGCTGCAGCTGGGTTCATTCACCACAGGAGGATAATGGCTCTGGAGACCGATCAGTAGGTATAATAGGCATGAAATGCAACTGCGCCATAGCCCATGAGTAATAAACATTAAACATTCATAAATCATAGCTACTTATATCTTTGTAAATAAGAAAGCTGAATACCACTGCTGATTGACTTTTACATATTAATCATAATTATTTATAGTGCAAAGGTATATTTCCGACCATTATTTATGTATTCATTCTAATAATTAATTTTCTTTTTTACAGGGTATGTCCTTACCGGACGAATATGCAGATATAATAAAAAATAGATTGCTCAGTTCCTTAAACCTACTTAGTATATTTATACCCCTTATCATAGCTTTATGTGCTATTCTTACTGTAGTCGGCTTAGTTATTATTGTATGGGCGAAAAGACGACAGAGGAGCAACTTCGTAGCTACGTCGTCGTGAGAAGTTGCAAATAGTTTAAGTTAATTACGGATTACACGGGGCATTTGATATAAATTTTATTTAAGTAAATCTAAATGGACTTTTATATTTGATTTTTATTAACATAATATATTTATTAATAAACTATTTAAATACTAATTGATCGAGTTTTACTTCAATGATCCTCATAATATTAATTAGGTAGGTATGTATTAGATATTGTATAATACAGCTACCGCAAGTTCACCGGAGTATGCATTACGCCTTCGTTATCATGAACAATATAATTGTTCTATAACATCCGTGACCTATATTGGATATCAAATTAGCAATGCTTATAATTTGCGGAAAGTCCAGGCACTGAAAGCTAATTGGCTCACGACTTACGTGTGCATCCTAAATTGTAATTATATTGAGTAGATTCTCACACACATTTGCCACACAGGTTAGTTCCTTTGATGATATGTATGTATTTGTATTGGTGTAGGTTATAGCTAATTCTATAAAACAATGATCTTTCCTAAAATTCTTAAATAGCTTAGTAGGTACCTAGATACTTACAGATTTAGGTGTCTACCTAAAGATTTGCGGCCTATGATATTTTAGTTTTATAGCATTCAAATGCTTTATTTCACCTTGGAAGACGCGGATTCGAATCCCGCCTCGTGATCGTTTTTTTTTTGTAATCTTAAAAAAATCTGTAGGCTATTTTAATTTCAATAATCTTTGTAAATCGATAAAATAAAGTTGTATTGGTAACAACAATCACCACGTATCTAACTCTAGAACGGCTGAACGATACCTATATTGATGGTTATTTGGATTGTTGCATTCAACGAAATAATATATAGTTATACTAGCTTTCCACCCGCGGCATCGCCCGCGCAGTCAAAGAAAAACCCGCATAGTTCCCGTTCCCGTGGGATTTCCGGGATAAAACCTATCCTATGTCCTTTCTCGGGTATCAAAATATCTCTATACCAAATTTCATGCAAATTGGTTCAGTAGTTAAGGCGTGATTGAGTAACAGACAGACAGACAGAGTTACTTTCGCATTTATAGGTAATAATATTAGTATATTAGTATGGAAGTATGGATTGGTTGCATTTGTTTATGCTTGGATTTAGATAATAATAAGTATAAAAATGAGCCCTCCAGGTAAAGCTTAGATTATTTATATGATTTAGTAAAATACTTCAGGATCAAAAAAAAAGGACGAAGTAGAGTTGATAGAGTAACTTGCTATCCTTACCTAGATACTAATATACCTAATGCTATAAATAAAAAAGGTGGTTTGTCCCTCTTCTTCAGCTCGCATCGGAGCGATTTTATCGTACTCATGTTTTTCTGTACTTTTTACAGCGGTGAAAGATCCTCCGACCACGCAGACGAAGCCCCGAGCGGAAAGCTACTAGCTTTTAGCTAGGAGTTAAAGTTAAACTAAATTTAAACATCGATTACATAATCATACCTACGGCGACAAACAACGTGAACGTGACACGTGCCTGCAGATTTTTTTTTATGATTGTTTCTTTGGCTCCATTTAACCCTTAAATTGTCACCCCTAGATAACTTGTGTTTATAATGTCCAAATTTGGAGGATGTGTTGGAATTAGGATAGAAAAGAGGAAAATGAAAAAAAAAATTAAAAATTTTAATTTTTTCTATTGTTTTCACTATGTCACATAAAACGGACACTGCCAATTATATGTACATGTTCGAACCGTCACATATAACGGACATTGCACATTATTCCTGCAACCGTGGTACATGAATACAATGCACATTTTCAACTCTGTAATTCAAAATTATTATCAAATTATAATTATGGACGATCTAGAATAAGCTTTTCAAACATCTGTCTTAAAATGTTGGTTAAAACTTTAACGATATCGTTAAAAATAATGGATTTTAAAAAACGACACTACCAAAAATCACAGCCTAAGAATATGCTAAGAATTGGAATATAAATAGTATTACATAGCCTGAGAACTTATCTAATACACCAAGAAAGTCCTCTTCCCATTCCTTATATTGTACAGATTGAAATGTGTTTGCTTCATCGTATGCAAAGAAGTCGTATACCATGCCTGAAGTACCAAAACAAACAGGAAGTTTAAATCGCGTTTTTTTGGATTTTTTGGCATATATTATATCCATTTTCTGCGAGTTTTTTAATTTGTAAGGTATTATTATTTTAATTTTTCAACATTGGGTGGTATTTCTGGTAAGTAACATCATGCTGTGGCTGAAGAACTACTGAGAAGTAGGGAAGATTCATCTCGCACCGCATGTAATGGCTGTAATTCTGCAGCAATAATATTTTGTTGATGGTAAAAATTCTGACGTTTTGGGTCTTCATTGTGTTTCAAATCAATATGTCATATAATTCCGAAGGTATGGTGCTGGGGGTAAATGATTGACACTGTTATCATAGTGAAATCACTACCGTAGGTCTACATTTCCTTCAAAATCGTCATCTCAACTCAACGCCAGACTCTTCAGCTTCCGCCAGAGATAGGTAGGGAATTTTTTATTGATTGCCAAGTCATGCTCCTCTAAAACATATTAAAAATAGAGAAAAATATATCAAAATGATGACGTTGAAAATAGATGGCCTTATTGGCAACGTCCGTTACATAGGACATGTGAAGAATACCCTAGTATATACTCCAAGTTGTCAACGTCCGTTTTATGGGACATCGTATATAAACTAAGATTTGTATTCCAAATATTGTAAAATATGTAAAAATTATGTCAAAATACTATACTTACAATCGTATTCTAACTAATAATATAACATTATAAGCAAAATAGCCAAAATACTTACAGTTATTATCAATTTTATCAGGAGAGTCAAGAGATCCGTTTTTTGCAATTTTCAAATGGTCACCATTCGCGACTGTACTTCGCTTTGGTAAAAAAACCTGCATGTACGCGTAGGACATAGCTAGTACCTTCCCAATATACCGATTAGCAAAGCTTAGGTCTGCTATAACAGCGCCAGCATGTGTGTAAATACTATGTCCTTTAAAACGGACGAAATCAATTTAAGGGTTAAACGCGCCTTTATGGCTGACGCTTGCAAAAGCATCTAGGTACCTGTTAGTTGTAAGTAGTAATTCTTTCCAAAAACCTGTATGTATTTCCACTGGTTTGAAGGTATTCAATATGTTTACTTGGCGAACCTCCTCTGATACGCAAACGA
This sequence comes from Colias philodice, assembly GCF_061535455.1. Lineage (NCBI taxonomy): Eukaryota > Metazoa > Arthropoda > Insecta > Lepidoptera > Pieridae > Colias > Colias philodice. Next base: position 10,049,916 of record NC_143086.1, read on the forward strand.
TGAGATTTCACCCAGAACTCGTTTCGTTCTTTTGTAGACTTCAAGGTTTTCTCGATACTTCCTCCAGATTTGACAGGGATAGTAAGTATATAGTAACATGCTTGTATACAATTCATAAACAGTGAATCTACCTAGTTGTGGCGTACAAGTAAAGGTGTAATAAAAATATGTATGTAATGTATATATACATATAGGTTTGAATAGGAAAGCGTGAGTGTGTTTTTTTATTTCAATTTTCAAGTTGTAATGAAGTTATTTTATGGCATGATTCTTATTATTTAGAAATGGTATGATTTGGTTTGGAGACTAGAGAGTATCAGAGGTTATTTTTTATCGCAGTGAAACATTCCCTATAAATTCCAGTGTGATTCTTTGTTTCTTTCTTTCTTTCTTCTATATATTGCATATACTACTTTATAGGTCAGTGAAACATGCCATTATTCCCATGGGAATCTTATTATAAGGCCACAGCTGTGGTAGTATACCTACTACGTACGTTTCTTTTTTGTTTTCCTTTCTTATTTTAAATCTTTCCATTGAATTGTAAAATCAATATCTATGGATGCAATTGTGTATTTTATAAAAAATAATGTATAACTAACTATTAATAAGTAGGTATATGGCTAAGAATTAAGATTGTCGTGAGACCTGCGCATGATTGTCATATAAACAATTTTTACTATGAAAATGCAAAGAAAAAATAGCAAATTTGCAGCTTGTCAAACTTAGGTGTTTGTTTACCTCGGCCGAGCCATATCCACAGACCGAACTGCTTAGCGCAGAGAGCCTCCTAATGATTTTGGCTATACATAAATTGTAGGCACTCAGAACAAAAATTTATTAAACGAATATTTCGTGGGCCTTTTAAGCCGCAGGTTTTTTTTTAACTCAATAATGCTCAAATCTCAATAATTAAATTTATTTATCAGAAATTTCATCAATGTGTGTATGTGTGTGTTTGTGGGTGTTAGGGTCAGAAATAGAAGATAGTAGAAATAAAAATAAAAACACGCATTCTCTAGATACCACATATATTTAAAAAGTATGTATTCATAATTCATCTTAGAAATAACACTGATTTATAATCATGACACGCAAATGTATCTTCTGCAAGATAGAAAGTACATCGATCGATATAAAAAGACATTTGATGGGGAACCAGGAGCCTGGAGCTAATGTGGCAATTTGGAAAACTTCAGCTAAGTATACAGTGACATGATTAACACAACATTCAATACATTTACCATACATATATCGTGTACGTATCGTAGGAATTATGAAACCACTGCAACACTGAAAGACATAGGTACAAGTAATGACATCGATATGAGAGGTAATTAATTTTTCTAAAGTGCTTATTGTATCAATTATTCCGTGAGACTAAATATATGCATCGTCTCATGGAATCTATAACCGAAATAACGATTGTTCTAACACAAATTGGAATATTATGCTACATTACGACCAGTACATTTACGTTATCAGCTAAAAACAGCATATATAGCAGCTTCCCTATATAGAAACTGCCTTACATATAAAAATTGCACGTGGTATCAAGCAAATAAAATAAATTATTGAGCTTTGTCAATTCATTGAAAAAAATTATTACAATATTATGTCGACTTCCATGATCGTAAACGCAGTTAAAATTAAAATTGATTTAAAATAGTAGTCTTATTTTTGTTAAAATAAATCACATACCCTAGAAGGAGGCTGATAGTGGGGTTATAACTTTTTTACGCTGGACTAGATAAAACAATAACTAAAGCTTGAGATTTCATTTGTAAAGTGACTATTCAAAAATATCTTATGTTTAAAAATAGTTAACAAATTAACCAACTCAAATTATACACGACATCCAGACGCCATCATATCAGCCCCTTTCAAACAAATGAAACAAATTCAATTTCTATTTTATTTAAACTAAAGAAGCATAATCATGCAAAATATAATTTTGCAACTTCTAAATATAATATATGTTTGTAAATTAAATACATTTTATATAAATTTATATATAATTAATTAAAATTTTTCTCATCTAATATTATGCAAGGAACACATGAATAAATTTATTTACATAAAACGTATCAACAGTCCTAAACGTGGTGCTTTTTAATCAAGGACTAAATTAAAAGGGCTTTTGTTTTAGTGTTTAGTATTAAAATGAAAAATGTAATATTATTATCAATAACTTATGAGGCCAAAATTGTTCTAAATATTCTTAAAATATGCTTTTGACATATTATATAAGCTCATGTCGAAAGCTGTGCTGCTCCACGTCCTCATAAAAAATACAGAAATATAAAACGAAAATATAAAAAAAGCTTCACGACAATCGATTTAACCAAATTTAACTTTTACACATCTTATTAAAATTAAAAATAAATCAAGTCCCCACAATGCGCAGGATCATCTAAAATTTAACTAAAGTACGCTATAAACGATATACAATATGTACAAAACTCAAACGAATAAAAATTTAGCTTTTAAATTTTCTGGTCAAATGTCATGAAAAATGACATATGTAAAGAGCTAGAGAATATTATGTACAGTATATTTACAATTATAACATCTAAAACTTAATCTAATTTTTACTCAACCAAATGACGTTTATCGTCATTGTTTCGTTTACCTTTAGCGTGCGCTAGCATCGTAACTAATTTCTTATGGCTATCGCCAACAATCCAGCCGTGTTGTTGGACGTGCTCCGGCTCGTCCTCGTCGTCGGACCAGTAGTAGGGCGGCGGGCGCGGACGCACCTTCTTGCTGGCCACGCCCACTGCGCTCGGCCGCGTCGTAGGGACGACTCTTGCGTAGCTGTCGCCCGAGCTCCGATTACTGCGCATACTGTCCTCGACTTCATGCTTTTTCCCTAGAACTTGCCGGTTGTTCACTTTTCGACCGCCGAGTGCGTGACTCTCTTTCTTCCTGCCCTTCTTTTTTCGACCCACGCCCGCAACTACTGAATCGGCGCTGTTGGGCCGCGGAGGAATTCCATCTGGTTCAGACTCCGAACTCCACGTTTCAGCCAGAACGTTTTGTTTTCCCACGGTGCATTTCCGACGCGCCCGCTGTCTAGCCACTCCAGAGTCTTCAGCATTGTCAAACATGCCATCGTTATATTCGAACTTATTACTGTTCATGCTCTTATCGGAAGCCTTTATGGTAGGTTTAATCTTAAATTCCTTTTCTTTTGATTTCCGTTTATTATAACTGAAACTATCATCAGTCTGTGGCAAAGATACGTCAACTCTCAAAAGTGAATCATCATCGTAATTTGGAGAATACGTATTTCGGCGTTTCGGTGTGTCAGCTTCGTTGTGTGAATCATTCTTCTTTTTATGTGATGATTTCTTATGATGTTTTTCTTTATCCACGTTCTTTTTTCCCTCATGAACCTTTGATGTTGACGGCCTATTTTCATCTATTGATGACACTATTTTCCTCGTTGGTGTTAAAGAAGATCGTTTTTTCGAAGATGCAATGAGGCTGGTGTAGGGTATCGGTGAAGGTGTTCTAATTACTTTTCTATGTGACGCGATATCGGAATCGTCTACAGATTGGTCGTCGTAACATCTCATCGAAGTTGATTTAGTGTCAACCTTTGATCGTGCTTTTACTTTTTGATCCGCCAATGGAGAGTCTAGATTGTACTCGTCATAGTTTTCATGCCTGGGAGAGGGTGAATTTTTTTCAAGTATTGACGAATTTGGTTCTTCTTCCAACAGGCTATCAAACAGTTGATCCAAGTTTGCTTTTTGTTTAACTTGATCTTTACTTTTAATAACTTTTTTCTCAGTACGAACAGCATTGTGCTTAAATATTTTTCCCATAACAGCATTCTTTTCAGCAGTTTCCTTTCTCTTAGGCGGAGTAAAAGGCTTTTTAGCTTCTGGCACACCCTTCACATTTCCAAATTCACATGACAATAAGCTGTTTTCAGTTTCAGCATCACTACAGACATAATCATCTGACATGTACACAAAATCGTCACCATCAGACCCACTTTCACTAGATAATTCTTGATCCTTGTAAGGAGCTTGGGATTTGGAAGTGCTAGGCATATCTTTATTGCCGATACTTTTAAAACGTTCCATTAGTGTGGACGGTCTAAATTCAAATAGTTCGGCATCTTCATTATCCATAAACTCATAGACATCCAATTTACTTTGTGGATCTTCTTTGATCTTGTCATCACTGTCACATCTACTAGTATCAGAATAAGATCGTTCTCGTTTCCTTTTTGAAGTGCCTCTCTTCTTTTTCCTTAGAGCAATTGCTGGTGGGGGGAGGATTGATGACATATCAATTTCTGATGTCGAAATTGAAACCTTAACACCATCAAATCCTTTCAATGCACCCTTCGTTGGTACTGAACTGTGAAGATTTTTCTTGGGACTCTTTTTCCTCTTCTTTTTGTCGACTTTCTTCCGGCTTTTATGGCTGCAAAATAAACAATTAAGAAATTAGTTATTGTCTGTAAATATAATTGACATAAAACAAAATTGAAAGATAAATACCACCTTGTACTTGTCTCTACATATTGAGTTTGTTTAGCGGCCTGGGATCTACACTTTCTTTTAATTTTGTCAAATTTATCTTCAAACATATCAATATTTTCAATGATATCTGGGTACATTTTTTCTTTAACTTCAAAAACTTTTTTACATTTCGCTTTGGTGGCTTCAGCTTGATTTTCAGAAATTTTTGGAATATCTTTATTAAGTTCTCTGACGATTGTTGTTTCTGATCCGTAGGCTCTACTAATGTTGTTTGCATTAAAAGTATTTGCACATGCGGCCTCTTTCAAACCGGTTATTAGGTCATTCTCCAAATTTCGCACCTCTTCACTTTCTAGTATATGTTGAGCTGTAATAGAATCTACATCACCATCATCACATTTGCCCTCAAGAGTTTCATTTATACGTTTTTCTAATAAATTTAAACATTCAATAGAAGCGCCTGAACATGTAAAACAATTATTTGTACATCGCTGAGAAGGCTTGGGCCTACCTGTACCGTCATCTTTATGAGTTGCGTTCAATAGCTCACAACAATCTAGGAACAGTGCTTCGTCTCTACTTAGTCCTCGCCGCGCAAGTTGTTGCTCCTTGAGTGTGGTTGTTAGATCTGCAATAATGTTCCCTAAAGTTGGTAATGCAATTTTTTCAAGAGGTTTACAGTATTTTTTTCTTCTTTTAATTTTATCCTGTAAACGTCTGAAACGATCTAACTGACGTTTAAAAGTAACTAAATAAGTAGCTCCATCCATTCTGAAAGGGTCACTCTTGACTTTTGAGTCAGCTTCAGAGACCCTAGTCACATGAGCAAGTGTCATTTGATGTCTTAAAAAGTTATCAGGCCTATGAAACTCTTTCCTACATACATCACAAAAAGAAGGTTCTAATTTAGCAGAAATTTTCATTTTCCTACCACGTTTTGAAACTTTTTTATTAGATGAACTAATAGATTCCCTCAAATTACCTTCATCGTCTGCTGATTTTCTGCTCTCGAACTGCATGCCCTTCTTGTTGGAAGATTTATCCTTTGAATGGAAGAATGTGTCATCTTTTTCATTTGCAATAATGTGAAAGGTTTCAGATATTTTTTTAGTCGCTAGCAAATTAGACTTGCGAGGTTTCCTTTCTGAAAAAAAGCCAAAACTTTCCATAAATTGTTCAGACCTAATTCTTTCTTCATTTTCGTCTCGACAAAGTTCACCACCAAGTTTGTTCGAATAAACAGACAGAGAATGTTTATTTTTTTTACGTAGAGCTGTCTTGTTGGATTCTTCAATGTTTTTATCTTGAACTTTTACTTCTAATTTCTTGCGTTCTTTATCTTGGACATATTTTTTTAAAGGAATATCGCTCTTTGAGGAATCATCTGAATCACTCATTACCCCTCTAGTCTCAACCACTGATTCAACCTGGATGTTAGTTTCAGGTTTTTTATTTGTGTTTGAATTATCTATAATATTAGTTGATTGCGTTTCACCTTCAACTTTTTTCTCAACTTGCTCAGTGAGACCGCTTTTATTTATTTTCTTACCAATAGGATGCTTTAAAGATCCTTTTTTTTGGAAGGGTACCGTCTTGGGCACCATATCTTCTAAGTTTATGTCATAAGGATCATATAATTCAGACACCGATGATTTTACAAAGACTGATTTTGAGCGACCTCTTCGTGCAGCTGGTTTATTGTCACATTTTATAGTCTCTACTTGACCTAATGCTTCTTTACTTTCTATGTTCCTTTTGGTGTCATCATTAAGGGATGGCTCTTTTTTCTCATCATCGATGGTTGATTTCAATTTCTTTGGTATAGAACTTATAATAGTATCACTGTTGTTTGAGTTATTGGATTTTCGTTTAACAGTTGAAGGTTTTGAACTCTTATCAATAGCGTCAATAATATCTTCTGACTTTTCAAAATTTTGCTCGTCAATAACAGAATTAGGCAAAATGTTCCTCTCCGCCAATATTTTTTCAGTATCATCATTTAGTTCAGGTGTAATCGATTCTTTCATAAGTATGTATTTATCATTATATGTAATTTCCTGTACTTTTTGAGATAATTTTGCATTTACTCCAATGCATTCAACTTTATCTGATGATTTTTTTCTCTTTAATTTTTTCTTTGTCATCGGCGACTGCTTACGTTTGCAAGTTTTATTTGTGGAATTGTTCTTATCTTCGCTATTTTTTATAACGGATTTAGCCGAAACTGAATTTGAAACATAAGTTGCATTCTTATTATGATCTTCCTGGTGGACAGTATCGTTTTCAATCTTACTAGTTTCGTCAGTTGATTTATCTCCGTCCAAAAGAAGTTTAGAAAATATAAGCTGCTTTTTCGTGAGAGGCCCTCTGTGATCGGCTACATTATCGTTATGTTCTTTAATATCCAAAGACATGTCAACATTATCAACGAAAAGAGACTTTCCCCGCCTACTTCTACGTAGTGGAGTTATTGATTTATCTTTTTGTAAGTTTAAGATTTTAACACTTAGTGAGTTATTGGTTTGAGGTGGATTAGAATCACTGCATGATTGCTTTTCTTTTTCTGTTACTTCAGAAAATGTTACTGAACCTGTTATTTCTGTAGAGAAATCTTTAAGCGTATTTACGGGTGAATACGTTTCTGAATTATTTTTAGTTAACTTTTTACCTTTTGTTTGACTTTCAATATTTTCGGCAGCAACTATTTTAGAAGTTTTTCCAATTTCTCCGGTATTTAATTTAGAATGAGTGGAATAAGATTGTTTATTTGTTTTTTTCATTTCGTTTTCAATAACATTCGAATTTCCATTATCCATTTTTTGAATATTTTTCTCATGATTCAATTGTTGGTCTATGCCTTGTGCTAAATTTGGTTTATCTTTCAACTCAACTTTTTCTTCACTGTCTTGGATAATTATACCATCGTTTTCATGTGGAAGATTTTCATCAACGTGATTTAAATGTTGAATGGGGTTTTCTACACATTTTTGTTCACATTCATCCGATTTTGATACTTGTGTGTCATCACACAACACTGTATTTTCTTTGTTAACATCGGCCTCGTAGTTATTTTTAGCGATATTCTCATTAACAACCTGTGTCATATTAGCATTAATATTTCGCCGCGATCTTTTTACTTTTCTATCTTTTTCTTTGGAATGTTTATCTTTTGTTTCTTCAAAAGCAACCGCATTTTCAGTAATCATAGTATCTGTGTCTTTACTAATGATATCATTAGATACTAAACTTTCAGTTTGAGGCACTAAATTCTTTGTTACCGAATCGTTTTCCGATTTCTCGTTAACTATTTTCTCAATCTCATTTTTTTCGTTGTTTTGTAACTCTTGATCTCTTAGTTTTTGCTTTACTATAATTGCCAAAGAAACATCGTCTTCAGAATCATCTTCATATGTATCCTTTTCCAAATTCTCTCCTTCATCTACATTAACTTTAAATTTATTTTGTGACTCATGCAATGAATTCATTTTTTTGTCAACATTACTCAATGGGGGTCGTAGATGTATGCTGTCATCTTTCATAATAATTTCCGATTTGGAAGGAGAAATTTCGGGGGGCACAGGAATCGAAGATATGTCATTTAGTAATTTAACGTTTTCAACTATAGTTGAGGATGTGCAACATAATTTCGAACCATTATCATCTTCTACAACGATGTCGGTTACAATAGGTTCAAAATTAGAATTCGTTGATTCTCTTTTATTCTTTATGTTGAAATCTACTTTGACACCAGGTAATACAGTAGGTGATTGTTTATTTATTTCTTTTGCTTCCTCAGTAGTGCTAATTTCGAATTGCTGAACAGCCAAAAGACCTAGAGTATCTTGGCTGTTCTTATCAGGATTATTCAATTTAATAGTGTTGTTATTCTCTTGGTAAGTTTTCTTGAATTGTGATTCAGCAATCATAGACTTGTGTCTTTCAGAAGGGGCTTTAATACGAACTGCTCGGAGGCTTGCAGTTTTTTCGTTATTAGTTTTCGGTAGAATAGGCTTCAATGGCACACATGAAGTTTTATTTTCTTTATCGGGAGATGAAGTTTGAGATGGTTCAGTTTTATCATCTGTAAGATCAATTATTCTATCTTCTATTAGAAAACTATCACTCAACCTTTTCTTTACTGTAAGGTCATTTCGTGTATATCTATCGTCGTTCTTTTCAATCCTAGAAAGCATTTGTGCATTATCCATAAGAGTGTCATTTGTATTTTTTATATTATGGGATTTCATGTAATTAACAGTTGAATGTTGTAACTGAAATGCATCAACTGATGGATGTTGGTGTTGTTGGTTATGTGTTACTGAATAGGGGTATTGAGAAAGATTTGAGTAACTCAATGAATCTCCTTTGACCTCATCATTTTGTGACTTGATATTTGATGAAGGTGAAGTCGATGTCGATACATATTGTGGTAAAACATTTAATAATTGATTTCTATGATCCACAGGCATGTTCCCCAAAATATCAACAAGTTCTTTTGGCAGCATAGCAATTTTTTTAGCTGTTTCTGGATCTTGTTCTAAGCTGGATGTTATTACTTTATCTTTTATTTCAACATTTATCACAGGTTCTATTATGGGAATAGATTTAGTTTTATATCCAATATTTTTGTCTAATGCTTTTTGTTTGTCTGTATTTGATGTAGACGGGATCGAAGAAGCAGTTTCCGGTAGTATCACATTTGGGGTATCGGTCATGGTAGAATATAAATTGGTATTAGCAATTGACTCATGCGTTATCTTAGATGATGACACCAAACTCATGTCTGAATTTGCAACACTCTTAGCAACACGAGGTAGCATGGGAGACATTGTAGAATTCTCACTATTTCGGCGAGTTATCGGAATACCTGGATTACTTGTAAATCCAACATTTGTGGACTCGCGGGAATGACTGTTTATAATGGTATGCGCATTTCCCAATAAGTATGTTCCTTTATTAACATTTATAACGTCATCATGAGGTTTATCCAAATTAATATGTTTATTTACACTTTGAGAAAAGGCATTGTGTTTCTTCATTAATGAGGTAGTAACATCAGCGGGGGACATGAAAGGGCGTTTTGGAGTGGTATCAGTACGATTAACATTAAAATGAGAACTTCCAGGATATAAATGTTGTTCGTGAACATCATATATTGATCTCTCTATATTAGTTTGGTTATGAGAAGATGGCAGAGTTGATTTTCTTGTATTGCATTCTGAGGATGGATGTGTTATGTTACAATCGAGCGTACCCATTTGTCTATCTAGTTTTCCTCGGCAAGATAGATCTGCAGGATTTATGAACTTGTTTTTATCGTTAACAATAGAGGAACTAGAGTCTTTATAAATTGTATTTTCAATAGCAACGCGAATATTAGGTTTTATTACATTTACACAAAGACTTTTAGTAGATAAATCAGTGGGTATTTCAGCATCCTTCGCTGATAAATTCAAACAAATATTATTTGCATCCCTATCAGGGTTATAAGGTGTATCAACAGGGATGATATCCTCTTTTCTTATATCATAAATTGAAGTAATCTTTGTTTTTCCTTTAATCGATAAATCTGTTGGAGTACAATCGATTTCGGTGTTTCTTACCGATAAATCAGTAGCAGCAATAATATTACTACTATTACCTTCAGAGTAAAGAGATGAATCTGCCGTTTGAGTAGTGGTTATGTGTTTAACACGCAGATCAACTACTTCATCGTTCAGCGTAATTGGTGCAGCTATAATATTATCTTTATGGAAACCTTGCTTATTTGATAAGTCCAATGTTTCATAATTTTCACAGACCCTCGTTTCATAAGTTGTATTTTGCTTAGAGCAATGTGCTGTTACATCATTGTCATATTGTCTTCCAGACAAATCTAAAGGAGCACTTAATATGGATTCTACGCCACTATTGCAATGTGCTCGAGGAATCACTCCAGCACTGTCTTTTTTGGATGTTGTTGTTTCAGTTGCTAAATTATTTACATCCGTTTTTTGAGTAACTTCTTGGTTAGTTACTATAGGTAGCCCGGTTGGAATATGGCCGATATTTTGTTTATCATAGTTTACCTTTTTTTCTATAACGTTGTCAGTATTAATATTGGATGAGACTACAGGGATGTTTGCTTTATATGATGAATCAGAGCGTTTGGTTTGAGGCATTGGTGCTGTCTGCGCCCGTACAGACTCATTATTATTACACTTTAAAATTTCCAATACATCTTTCTTTGTTGGTTTGGTTTTCTCAGGTTTACTTTCATTACTTTCGCGCACTTGAGGTTGTTTCGTCGGCTTTGGTGTATTGATGGGTGCAGTATGAACATCATTTGGCTGTTTCGATTGCCGTGTATTGGGACTAGTTGATACTTTTGTCGAACACATTTGGTTTTTAGATTCAACACTTTGATAATTAACCTCACAGTTTAAACTTTCATAAACCTTATGTTTTATTAATAATTCCGGATTTTGTTTTATGTATTCACCTATTGTTGGTAAATTAGCTATTTGTTCTTCAATAGATTTCTCATTAATTGATTGTCTACGACGTGGTGTAATAATCGTATCTGTGCTTGAACTATCTGTATCAGGGCATTGTACTGTGATGTCAATTCGGTTGGAGTTAACCGTCGTTTTTGGCACCGGAGGTGGTTTCATTGGTTCATCAATTTTGCATTGGATTGATACGTTAGGTGCCGTGGTAACAAGTCGGTCATTAGGTTCGACTAACTTGTTTTTCAACATTGCAATACAATCATTTAGTCTCTTTCGGGGTTTACTGGATTTTCCTTTTTGTGTAAATTGATTATCCAGAGGTTCATCTCTTTGATTGATGTTTAAAGGCGGTTTATCAAGTTTAGTAGCAACGGCTTTATTTTCGAACAGAACCGGTTGACCAGAAGGTACGTGTTGCGTCACATTATTACATTCTTGCTGAACTAAAAATAAATGATGGAACTGCACGGCTTTATCTTGGGTCTCATAATCAGCAGTCAAACGTGCAATGGAATGTTTTAACGGAACATTTTGAGGAGGTGCACCTTGATCACGAGAATTGCCATTATGATCATTACGATCATTATTCTGATTGTCCCGGTTATTTGATCCGTTATTGTTCGATCTGTTTGCCTGTTCCCTCGTATTATAAGGACCGGTATTCACATTCACTTTATTTGGCGTATTCTGGATAGACAATTGTTCAATTTGAACTTTATTTGAACTTAATTCAATACTTGGTGACTCAATTTGTGGACCATCTTTCTCTTCTTCTCTATTTTCAGTAGTTGGTGTGACTCGAACCATTTTTTGTCGAGTTTTTGTCAGCTTCTTTTTGTTCATAATTTCGCTACGACGCGATCCTTGATTCTGGACTCGTTTAATACTACTTTTAAGAGATCGATTTTCTTCTTGTACTTTGTTAACTTTATTAGGATCATTATTTTCAGGTCTATCGCTGCCACATGAAGCCGTGCTAGGATTGGTTTTTCTACTCTTAGGTTCTTCGGTAGAACGTCTTTTTAGCGTCAATTGATTTCTTTGTTTAACAATTTTTCTTCTGGGGCGTAGTGACGAATTTAGAGGATTAATCATCACACGCTGTCGCTTAGCAGGCAAATCGGCTAACATTTTCCTTATGGTTTCAGCTGCAACAAAAATACTTGGTATTATTTAAATCACACATAAACTTAAAAATAATTAATAAAAATTATAATTTGTAGCTTACCATCTCCGACTTCGGTTCTAATCTTTGGTCTAGGTCTTCCATTCTGTCTTTGAATTTCTTTTCTTATTTTTTTACGTATTCTATTATCTGCGATTCGCGATCGGCGTTTACGAACTCCAAACTGTCGATATCGACACTTTCTTCGTACCGCAGGCATATCCCCAGCACAATCCAGCATGTGCTGGTGTAAGTCCTCAAGTGTAATAGATTTATTACATTTGGTACACTCTCGAAATCCGCGCAATGGCCTAGTCCTGTTATGAACTGGACTTGGAGGAACATATAAATGTTTGAGAATATCTGCATTTATTAATTCACCAGCTATTTCATAATGTTGTACTTGAGCAATGGGGTGTTGCGTGGAAATGTGCGTTGAAAGTGCTCTCGGATCTAGTGTCTGTGCTCCACAAGCACAACAGACGTAGCATCGGGGTCGCACCCACTCTCCGCTTAATACTGCTGGTTGGATTTTATATTTTGGCACGGTAGGTGCTAACCCCAATGATGCTGGAAAATCTAATCCATCACGAACAGGAGTAGGAGCTTCAGAAGAAAAACTTCGAGAAGAATGCGACGTAGATATGGGCAATTGTCTACTCTCAAGTATCTCTTTTAATTCTTTGCCAATTATATTTCGTTTCTCAGTTTTCTTTTCGACTGGTGTAATTTTAAACTTTTCTTCAAATTTTCGTCGCATACATAGTTGTGTCCATATGTCTAGACTCGAAACCAGGGTCACAATACAATTATTAATATGTGAATCTCGTTTAATAATATCTGCGCTAAATGGATTTTTCTCATTTTCTAAATTATCCCATTTCCATTTGTGCTTTGGGGCGATAGCTCGTGGCATGTATCCATCAAATAAGTTTCTCGAGTATTGTTCACATGATAAAAGAATGGGAAATCCCTCTACGGTATTAATAGGGACACTATTTTTAGCTTTTCTAGTTTTTATAGTGTGGTTAGGGTCTGGGTTGAAATTGAAAGACCCATCTAGAAATTTTGATAAGTTTTCTTGAACATTGCTTGCTACTTTAGAGTAGAAGCTTGTATCAAAACATCTTTCAAACTTCTGCGACGCATCATCTATTGCTTTAATCCAATCCTTTCGCGTAGATTCACCGGTTCTTGGAGATCTATGAACCACACCTAGTCTTGACAGTATTTGGTCGGCATCGGTATTGTGAAATGAAAAGTTATGTGAGATACGCTTGTTCCACTGCAGATCATCCAATACAATTACAGCGCTTTTGTCGATAACTTTGTTAGTTAAATTTTTACTAGATGGCAAAATTAAATTCGTTGTTATGTTATCTTCAATATCAGCTGCATCATGCACATGAGTAGGTTTCAGTTCACAAGAAATTACTATTCCATTGTATCCATGTCTATCTTCCTCTCGGATAACGACTTGTCTCTCGATGTTATGAGATTTTTTATTAGGTCTATTAGATTTTTTTCGCAATTTACTCCTGTAAGGTAGTTTCTGTCTTTCGCAAACATTTATCTTATGTTCTGCTAATTCTGTGGTGGATGGAAATCGAGTGTGGCAATCGAGACATACGAAGTATTGATTTGGGTGACTGTCAATCATATGCCGAACAATTTCATTAGGTTCAGCTTCTGTATGATTACAGTACAGACAATTAATAAACGTATCTTGTTTAGAAGTTGAAAAATGAATGCGCCTAGCGTGTTTGGAGGCTGCTTGTTTTGAAACAAAACTTTTATCACAGTAAGGACAAAGAAAATCTATAACAGAGGTACAGTCAGACTTTTTGGAGAGATCATCTGGTTTATTTAGCAAAGCTTTGGATGGGGTAGTGACACGTTTGGATTTTTCTTGAGAAGTTTTAGGATCTAATCTCCGAGAAGTTTTTATTTTTTGGAGACTAGAAATGTAAGATTTCCTTGGCCTCAATCTTCCATTTATGCCAGACGATACATCATCGTCACCCGTGCTCATCGTGTTAAGTTGCTCAGTCCTAAAAATGAAAAAATTATTAGGTTTCTAGACAAAACGTTTATACTATTAATGCTACCCGAAAGTTTGTGTGGATTATTAGGAACGTGTTTCACGCCAAAGCGACCGCGTTGGTTTAAGTGAAATTTGGTATGCATAGAGCATGACCTGGAATAACATATAGGCTAAATGATATTATCCAATATCCACGCCAATGAATTCGCGGACTTTATCTAGTACCTTATATAAGAATTTTTTGGGCATTGATAAGTGTAAGGGTAAGTGAGCTGAGCAATTCTTATTATATTTTATGTACAGCGGGAGACTAGATGTCTAATGAGTAATGCTGTACCTATATAAAATATACTACAATACGTACTGGATGGTTTAATTTACTTATTTTACATGAAAATGAAATTGAAACTAGAAAGTAGTACTTATATATGTAATAATACAATTTTGCAATAGTGACACCAAATACCCTTATATTCAAGTTTAAGACCCGTTACTAAAATATTCATACATAATAAGTTTATCCTTACGGTGTCAGCAGGTCCTCGTTAGCCGGGCCAAAAACATCGAAATACTGATCTGTCGTATCATATGGATCAGGAGCTATGATGTGTGGATCCAACCCTACATCATGCTTACATTGAGCCTTCGTCAATATATCATCCGGGTATCTGAACCAAAACGATTTCCCAAATTACTATTTTTATAATCTACCTTACTATGATTTAAATAAAAAAAATATTCAAGACCAAGTGTCATATAAGTCATATATTAGAATTGTGTATAGTCTAATGCTGTTATTGATTAGTCATTAGAGTATTATTTCCCTCACCCATCACATGTTTACACCCGACACAGCAATAAAAAAAAATTGCTATCTGCTTTCATCGCAACGCAAAATTGTCTAATTAATTAATTGTATCATTATTTGTTTAAATTAATGAACCATAATATTTTCAAATGAATAAATATTTTGATGAATAGACACAAAATTTGCTCAACTAGATACTAATTGCTTTAGTAACGAGCGTACATATTTTGAAACACAACAAAATTCGCTTGCATTGCATAATCAAAACACTATTGTAATAAATTTATTCAAATGTTTGTTTAAATTAAATTTAAAGTATTTTTCAAACTTTGGCCACTTGTAAGCGATGTAGTCATTGATTCTTAGAAGATTGGTACCTATTTGTTGATAAAATATAAAACCTATTTTTTTCTTTAACTTAAACGATTAACATAACAAATAGGAACGCAACAACTCAAATATAAAATGAAATAAAAGAAAAATATAAGTGGGTTATGGTAGCACATGTAACGAAGTATTGAATACAAATAATAATAAAATATAAAAAAAGTAAAATAAAAGCATGCATTGCAACAAGTCAATTAATAATTAATACATTCGCATTTGCATAGTAAAGTAAACATTTTATTTGTTTCCATTTCATTATGGGCGTTGTCTATTGCGGATATTTTCACAAGCCCTTCAATTAATATTGAAGCATCTTTCAAGATTTATAAAAAAATCTAAACAGTGCATTAAGTACCTATTTGAAGATACCAAATAGGTACCTATACCTACGCACAAACATATTAAGCAAAATTTTCGCATACTATATAATGTATTATTTTATTATTTACTGCAACATATTTCAATTGTAAAGTAAAAATAAATTTACTAGCTCATATTTGACTAAAATCTAAATATATGACAATCCAATCCTTTTTCCTATGAGATCAAGAAATTTTTCATCAATCAATGCTCACTATTATTTTTTACTGAACTATTATAATAACTGCGAATAAAGTAATCGAAATAAACCTAGCAAGCCTAGTAAATAAAGTACCTTTCACAGATATAATACAACGCGAAGCTACTGAACATATTTTAGATAAACTTTGTCTGAAAAGAAGAACACATTGGCATATGCACGGCCTTATTTAAAATACACGTCACACATCAGCATAAGAACATCGCATCACAATCACAACACGGTTGCTAAAGCGTCCACTGCCACTTGAGAAACGGTAACATCTAATTAAGGAAATATTTTCTGAAATGCTTACGTATAAAGTTGTGGGGCGGCGCAGAGCGCCCGCCCCCGGTTGTACGCAGGCCCACACGTGGCGCCTTCTCCCCGCTTTTTCGAATATTCAAAAAACTGCTACTTATTATTTCACAGTGGTGACTTATCACAGCCAGCCCTGGATATGCACAGGCTTTTATTGAATAACAGTACCTGAAAGATATTTTATATGTTAATAAAGAAAACATATAAAGAATACATATAAACTTTTATTTGCGCAATAAGTTTATTTCATCGGTATTGGAAACTAAAAGCTATTTTCCTTCCCCTAGTACTACCCTTTCATAGACCGGAAGAAAAAATCAGTTATGGAACAGGTAAGTATGAATGAATTAATAGGCCGCGGCGGCAACGTTCCGGGCCGCTGTTTTGACCGAGGATTTTTTGTAATTGCATTGTTTTTTGCATTGTTATTTTAAGTAAACACTTGTTGTGTTTAACACAACAACTTTATTAACAATAAATACATTGAATAAACAAATAAAGTGCATAAGGTTGCCAACATTTTATTTTGGATAAAATAAAATAAAAACATGTACATTCCATCAATAAAAGATTTATTAGTGACGAATGATAACATAGGTAAGATTTCAACTAGATTCTACCAAACCAATTCACATGTACAATATTAACTAATTGAGCAAAGGATGTTTTTTTTTTATTGCGTCGGATAAAAGGATTTCATCACCTTCAGACAAGCCAATCGAAAAACTATATAAAAGAAACGCGCACTCATAAACAATGTAAGTATAAGAATATGTTATTTTTTCCCTTATTTATTATCTAATTATTCTACTAGTTGGTGATATGGAAAAACGTTAAAAATATCTTCCAACGTCGTTGTAAGTTGTAACTAAAAGCTTTTGAGTTTAAGCTAACGCGACATGGTTTTATAGTAAGCAGTAAAAATGATATTCTTGAATAAATAACCGGATGGCTTAATAAAGGTCGGTGAAATCTTTCAATAATGTGTGGGTTTCGTTTTCTTTGTGCCTTATTTTTGTCATTTCCATTTACTCGCAAAATTTTCCATTCATTAGTCAGTTGAGATGCTTCTGTTTATTCGCAACTGTAGATTATTTAGAAACAAGACTTTAATATTAATTCGTTTGTCAGCAAATTATAAGGACCTAAAGTATCCCTTGTGAAAATTGGTAAAATCATAAGTTTCATAATTAAAAAACGTTCAAATCCAATAAGATTTATTCTTACCACTTAGGGGTACGAAGAATAGATTTTCTATAATACCTACCCGATATGCACACAAAATTTAATGACGAGCGGTCGAGCCATTTCGTAGGAGTTTACAAACACGAGACATTTATTATACCTGAACCGCAACACGAGAATTTTATATACCTATTATAACATTTTTAATAAAACCGGAACGAACCTTCAACAATCTACGCAATACCGCCTAGTCTATATTTAAAAAGGGGACTTACACACCTACGTCCTACAGTCAACACGTAGGAAAACAACCTGACAACGTCCCCGTATTGCGAACCCACGTAAACAATTAAATAAGGCAGGATCTACATATTCAGACTATTACGGCTCGACACCGGCGCGGTGTGACAATCGAACCGGATGAATAATCCAAGCGCTCTTCCGAACTGGAGCTAACATACACGTCGGCGTTATGAGGGACAAATCACTGCGTATTATTGCATTGCATTCAGAACTATACATATATTATCATTTTTACTTTTTAACATTTAAATCTGTGATGTTTATTTCAATTTAAATGTTTAGATGAAGTTACATCTGCTTGGTTTTAAATATTAACGACTAAAAAGATTATTAAAAATTAAAAAAAAATAATAATATCATAATAATTGTCAATTACTGTAGAAAATCGTTAAGTTCTTTTCTGTTGCGTTATTCCTGAAGTAATGTAAAAAAAAAAATTTCCTTTCGTAAAAAAGATGATTCCATGGAATATAATTTAATTGTGATTTTTCTTTTATTTTTATTATCTTTTTTAATATTACAAGAGCATTTATTTTTAATCCGATTATCTGAAGAATTATATAACGGTAAAACGATGCTAAAGAGCTCCCATCAATAGCGACCTAATTTTGTTTTTTTTAACGAGACGAATGAATACCTATTAATCTCTACAGATTGAAAAGGAAGAAGATACTTAGACAATTTTTTTTTATAAAATATGTTTAAATATCAAATATTTACCCTTTGAATAAAAAGCGCCTAATTGTTTCACCTACGACCGATATTGAACACAATTAAAAAGAAATTAGTATTAAACTTTTATATATCCAACGATCGCCGGGGCTCACATAAATCATCATTATTTTTCCGCTCGCAGCATAAAGGCATTTGTTTACCAACGCTTATAGCGTGCTTGTCACCTTTACAAGCCTATATTTTTTAAACGTTTATTGAGCTTTCTAGTTAAGTAAATTTCTTGTGCAGATATCTTGTAAACAACAAACATTATTAACTGTTCGAAAAAAAAAAGATTTATGATCCTGTCCAATAAAAAATGATTAAACATTACTTACGTGAAGTCATGAATGAACGTCTAACAATCGAACATATAAAGTAAGAAATTAAATTGTAACGATAAATGAAAAGTTTCAAAACATTTATTAATCAAATTAGAAATAATATTTAAAAGTAAATTTTAAATAATAAAAGAAAGGCTCAATTTAAATGAAATAATTAAAGTACTTCAAGCTTCAAAAAATACGCCGCCCAATTAAGAATTCTTCTACGAGAGGTAAATTTTAAAATAAATTAAAACAACAAAAAAATTTTGAATAAATAAAATCGTAGTATAATTTAAAATGTGCTTTATAGTTCACTAGCTCAAACAATTTCCCGCCGTAAGCGGCACCGCTCCGAGGAGCGATCGCAGACTACGCGGCACTTGTTGCAGCTAGATGCGAGTTGACCGATGCATTTGACAGATACATCAGAACTGAAGCCTCCGCCTCGCCACCCACAGGTCCTGCGCTATGGGTGCGACGGTTATGGGCGTGCACTGCCGCGGATTACCGGGAAATATCGCGCCGCCATCATTGCAATGGCGAAACTTCTAGACATGCCGACATATTTTTATTAATTATTTTTTGAATATTATTTAAACAAACTTCTAGGCTTATTGAAACTAAATTTGCTTTTTATATTTCAATTTAAAATGGATTACTTATGAAACTTCAACGTTAATCAAAATATTTTATTAGAATCTTCTTCTGAAAAAAGCTATATTTCCCATGAAATATAATATAGGTACTCAGTATGATACCATGTATTTATGTACCAAGGGACCTCCTGGTTATTGAAAAGGTGATTTTATTGTATTTTCACCCTCGTATGTGGGCGGCCGGCGGTTGTCATGGTAACGGATTTGCTTCGTATTTATAAATTGAGTCCATTATTGATTATTCAATAATATACTTATTTGGTATTTTTCACCGGAAAGAAGGCGGAAGCTCTCTTTTCTTTGAGTAGGTAGCTATTATCGTTTAATATAAACATTCGAAATAATGATGTACCTCTTAAAAATAGAATGAATAAGTCCTTGCCTTAATTCTTCCGTTTAAAATAAATAAATAAATATTAAAGGACATTATTACACAAATCTCAATCAATCAAGAAACAAAATTAGTTTTATTGTGGCAATTTTTCTTTCTATTAGGTGCCCCGTGGTAATGTCAAAAAACGGGCAGATAAAGTTTTTGTGCTTTTAAAATTTCTTTTGAAATGAAGTTGGATACATGTCTTTGAATTTGTTTGGGGTTTTTTGTATTTTTTATACAGTAGTCAACGGAACACACTGTCTATTAAAGTGAACATATTCATTTTAAAAGTATATTTATTATTCAATAAGACTTTAAACTATAGAAGTACTTTTTAATCATCGCAAAAGTAAAAAGAACTGAATAAAAAGTACGGGATGCAGCGACTAATTGCTAGGTACCTATATAAAAAGAAGCGACATTTAATGTTTCTAAAATCGTAGCTTATTCCGTAAAGAGCAACTGAGATTGCCAAGGTTAAGGAAGAATTAAAGAAGTGTGACATAATGTAATCTTACCTAGTCTATTCTTACATCTATAAAAATGCATTACGGCTAAATAACGGATTAGTCCCTAGAAAAGTTATAATGATGGTTGCGTATCTTAGAATACGCCTTTTTTTTGTTTATTAGAATTTAGGGTTATTAGAAGCTTAACTTAAAGCTTCTGGGAACGCCACCCTTACCTCGCGTGACGCGTCCGCCATCTTGAAAAAAAGGGTTTAATTTTTAACACATTGTCAGTAGGATAGAAAGTATAGGAGATAAAGCGTAAAACTCTTTTATCAAAATGGCGGTCGCTGGCTTGAAGTTAAGCTTTAGGAACTAAACTTGCACCCAACAAAAAAGAAATCACATTTCAACAGACTAGAACATACTATTTTTACACGAAATGGGGATGAAACTCATCTAAATGCCAACGTTGCCTCGGCCCGCGAGTTAATTGAGCAAACCAGATATCCAATGTCCAAGCAAGTTGTCCTAAAGCCGCGGCCACACATTGGACTCAACTTTGCGTCCAATATTGGCTATAATTTGAAATGATCAAACTACTGCACTATACATTGGCTTCAATGTCAACTTTGTAACAGGAAACAGACTAGCTCATTGGGCCAGTCCCAACTGTGGTAGCAGAGAAGCGAAGACGATGGACGAAAATTTATTTGCACTAGCGGCTTACGCGTACAGACTAGGTACATATGCTTATTACTTGCATCAGACAAGTAATCAACGAAAGAAAAGGCGATGGTGGATGATAAAAATGCACACTTCAGGCGACTGACAGAGACGATATGTGTGGCGCGAGCGCGGCGTTGTGTCCAAGATGCCCCCGCGCACTCCCCTTTCATTCCCCTCTCCTTTGAACGTGTATCGAAAACCGACACTGAGCGCGTTATGCCGCGGCCAAACATTGGAGATATTTGCACCAACGTAACGTTTTGCGCACAATCACCAATGTATGTATCAGTACTTTGACACAATGTAGACATTGCGTCCAATCACTGTCCAATGCCCAATACTAACGAACCACTTTCCTAGTTACTTGTGAATGTAATATATCATATAAATATGTAGTATTATGAAGCGACTACACTGTATCCTGACCGGATCCAAGAGCTGTCCTTTTCCCTTGAAATAATAGGGACATACTGGATCTAATTATATCCTTTATCAGTAATAAGCAACTGACGGAAGTAGGATTTCTTGATTGTTGTGATATATGCATTTATAAAACATTATCAACAGTCATTCGTGGATAATAGGATATAATCTGTATGATATACACAGATAATTACCTACTACATTTGTCATGAGATTCAGGGCTAGAAATATTGATGTGGCTATTCCACAAATGCAATAAGCTACACAAAAAAGTTATTTTTGTTCATGTTTAATGACCGATACGACTATACGGGCAAGTAGATGATCAGCTTTCTCTGACCTACTAAACTAAGCCCTTTCCGATCCACCCATCGGAGATCAAACCCTCCTAGTTATAAAGCTGACGTGCTAACTACTGGAACGACGCGTTGGTAAACAAATTACTCATGCTCAATTAAATATGCCCCCAGCGACCTGCCAGCTTTGTTACGCATATAATATAATATCTAGGGTACTCCCTACGACATTCTTGCATAATAAAATTTCAGTCACAAAGTAAATTTCGTCTTTCGGATTGAAAGTACGTACGTATCGGTGTACCTATAGGTATTATACTATTATATATTTCATTTCATCAAACAATATTCTGAGTTCTGACTCAAGACACCAAACATAAAAAAAAATATTGTTTATATGCATCATGACAATTGTCTTATAATAAAGTGGGCTTTACAACCAGTAAGCAACCTCCATATCTTTCAATAAGCTGGATATAATAGGAACCACTAATGTTAGGTACTTATTAGAATGACTTGTGTGAGATTAAGTTTGAAATTCAAGAAAAACAATTCTTTGAAATAGAAGCTATAATTTACGCCTCAACAATTAAAGAGTTTAGACTCTTTTTTAAACGGCGGCGTTTAATTAATGAATTGGTTAGCTGATGCTGGGATTTTTAGTACCTATTAAGAGATAAAGTTACCTACTCATATTGTTTGTGGGTATATTTGTTTGTAGAAGGGAAGGGCAGTTTTTAAATATGTATGTATAAGTCATACTGTGCGGATGTCAACGACAAGTGGTAGAATAGATCTAACTTTATATGACTTGCCTAGAAAAGTAGATATTAGTAAATCCAAATCATTTGCATAAATGTTCAATTCATGACGGGACATACATCATAAGACCGCAACAACACAATTATTGTAAGTCCTTTTAAATATTCTACGGTACCGACACATGTCTATAGTACGAAACACGCTAATGAAGTGACAAATAATTAGGTAATATTAATTCCCCGATTCGAGGAGTAAAGTCCACTAAGTTCGTAGAGTTCCCTTAAAACCTAATAGTTAGCATGAACCACAAATGTGTGTTAGACACGAATACTACGACACAAAATCACGACTTATTGATGGCTGTTTTAATGAGCTAGCTAAGTTCTCCCGATACTAGGAAACTGTTTAAAACAATAACATTGCTTACTGAATTTGTATATAATTATGAAGTTTAGAACGTTACCGGAATACACATAATAGGGGATAATTAAGGGAATCATGTAAACAAATTCATAAATATAAGATAATATCTCTCCTATACAACAAAATAGCTGCTTTCATTTTAATACTTTGCTCTCATGTTGTGTACATAATAGAATAAGAGCTCAGAGCGCCGAGGCATAATTTATTTTATAAAACACAAAATATTCAGTCTCAAGGGTTCATATGAACACTAAATGCTTGCATACCTGCCGACGGCCGTTTTACAGGCACAAGACGGGAAAGGTAAAATCTTAAGTTCATTTTTTTACATAAAGTAAAGCTGCTTTTGCTGCTTTGCTGCTTACAGAAAAGCAATGAAAGCCACCAGTCATTTTCCGGAGCCTATTAGTATGATTAAAGTTCCAAAAAATAATTGAATTTATATTCTCCAATCATGGACAATTATAAATGTTGTCTCTTCTCAAAAAAAATGGTTACTGCATGGGTCGCAATGCAAAACAATATAATAATGTAGTATAGGTATAAGCATTGGAAAAAGGAAGTTAAGTGTATAAAGACGGTAAATAGTACATGAATTATAAACTGAGTATAAATATAAGCCGCAACAGTTAGTACCTATGTATGACTAAGGATTGGAACAACTTTAATATTCTCAGTCAACTAATAACACACTTCCGATCAAGTGTCATGAGGTTTCTTAGTATCTTTCAAAGTAGAAAGATTCCCACCACTTCAAATAATACGTTCTAGAGCGTTCGTGAAACTTTTAGAATAACAGATCAGTATATTCCACCAATAGATTTCACGAATAATCAATAGTTTAACTCAGATTTTGTGCATAACCATAGCACTGGATAAGAAATAATTGAATCATATGCTTAGTGATTATTAGGCACGCCTCATATACACATTTTAATTTCTATTATTTTAATTATTTAAGACTAAAAGATACATTTCAATGACGACGGTAAACAAAAAATCTGACTCTAAACTCTGGTTACAAAAAGTAGAAAAAAATGGAATATAAGAAACAATATGCAAAACGTAAGTGTAAAATACTAGGTTTTACTTGCCACCTTCAATCGATCCATGTTTGAGAATAGGTCATTATATTATATAATTCATAACAGCACTCGATATAAGACGTAGATATAGCTATGAATACTTAATATTAATGTTGCATTAGGTACCTGCTTCAAACTTATTTTCTTTAAGTATATTCGCAAATAATACCATATTGTTTAATTATAATCGACATTATCAATCGTGCAAACGCTTTTTACTTCACATTTCATAAGTATTGAAAGAATAAGAGCAACTTGCGAATATATTAAACTTTATACGCAGTTATTTGAGTACGTTTATTCAGGAGCGATATCTTATTATCGAAAGAATTCATTTCAGTATTAGAAAAAATTAATGTGAAAAGTTTGAAATACAGTCACTCAATTCTATTTTTAACGTTATCGATTTTTTAACGTTACCTACCCGCTGGACTTTTATGCCCTCATTGTGTTTTGTTCTATTTTATAATTACCTATATTTTTTCTATTTAGAGACGAATGTTATAAAAAACGATTAGAAACCAAACTATCAAATCATTAAAATACAGAAAACACAATTTACTAAAGCGAGTTACTTAAAAAAATTACCTATTATATTTTTTCCTTAGAAAAAATTCAGTATACTTAGCACAATTATTATAAGCACTATGACTGGTCTCATTCACACTATCACAATAAGATTTTTTTGTTCATGTAGATAAACACACACAACAAAGTTAAGGGATATTATAACCCCAAACCCTTTTTTTTATTCTCCACAACCTAATAAATAGTACTACGAAACCCGAAGCACATTTCAATTAATGTGTTCATTTAATGTGCCGCTACATTTCGAGACTAGAATTAGACAATGCAGTGATAATAATTAAACGTTACCTACCCACCTGAAAATGTAATCACTATCAAGTAGAAAATACTTGGAAAAATCTATGTTTTAATAACATATTTGGATCTATAATACTTATTATATTATATTTCAAACGACTCAAAGTGAATGCAACTTAGCAAAGCTTATTCAGGATAGCTTTTACAGCAATATTTCGGTTCACATGCAAACTATTGAACTAAGCTACTTTAAAGCTAAAGGACTTAGGCATTACATGTGCATTATAGTAAACAACACTAGTTAGCCGAACTCGAAAATTCTAGCAATAAATTAGGAAGCGGATCATTTTATATTTAATCAAATAAGCTTAATAATAATGGAAATCTGAACTAATAGTCTTCACATTTTCATTAAATGGGGATTATTAATATGTCTGTATTAA
This sequence comes from Colias philodice, assembly GCF_061535455.1. Taxonomy (NCBI): domain Eukaryota; kingdom Metazoa; phylum Arthropoda; class Insecta; order Lepidoptera; family Pieridae; genus Colias; species Colias philodice. The sequence goes on from NC_143086.1 coordinate 10,075,188, forward strand.
CCCGGGACTAACGTGTTAGTTTTTTTAATAAAAAAATGGCTGTCATACATTTTATGCAACAAAATCACATGTTTATCAGATTCATTATTTTAGGTTTCAATTAGCAGCAACGACATGTGGAGTGACAAATGAGTAATGAAAGAACACTGGTGATCAAAAGCACTCAACAGAATGTGAGGGAATGAAACCGCTAATTGTTTTTACATTGGACAGGTCACCTGATAGAACTCGACGGCACGCTACAGAAGCATCCTCTACACTCACTTACAAATACACGCAACACAAGCTCTAATAGAATAAACCTGAACCTCAGCAAATTTACTAAGAATTCAACTAGAGAAACGACAATTTCCAACTTAATATTTAAAATATTATATCTACATGTTTGAACTTGCTACAAATATTATTGCGTATTGTGCAAACAGATACGTTTCGTAACATTCGTTTTATTAAACTTTACATCTTTATTACAATGAGAAGGAAAATTTTTGTTTACAAAAGTATCTTAAGTCGATAGACGGATGATAAACTTAGCATTTAATAGTCCGGGATCCATCGCCCATTTTTGCAAGTGATTACTATCAAGCTAATTTTTCGTGAGTAGCTTTATTTTGATGAGATGCCCAATAATTTCATGTACGAAACTCTCGATTGTGGTAGCTACCAGAGGAAACAAGGATAAAATATTTTGATTTGATGGTTCTCAAATATTAATTACTAACTGAATGTTTTTTATTTGTTCAATCTCAAGATAATTATCTAAATTATTCGAAAAAATATTTGTCCTACAAAATCTATGGTTTGATCAAAGAGTCCCGCTTTCCAATGTGTATCGATAACGAAGTCATCATAAATGATTACTAACCAGCTCATTTTTTTATTTTCACTTATTTAATACAAGTATATAATTCAACAGACATATTGTCCTACAAATTGCGTAATAAATATTTGAGAACTGTCAAATCAAAAATTTTTATCCTTGTTACCTCTGTAAGCTACCACAATCGAGAGTTTCGTACATGAAATTATTGGGCATCTCATCAAAATAAAGCTACTCACGAAAAATTAGCTTGATAGTAATCACTTGCAAAAATGGGCGATGGATCCCGGACTATAAGCTTTTTCTAAAGCTAGTAGGTAATTTAAGAAAAATGTAAAAAAATAAGCAATAGTATCGCTTCAAACACTAAATGCTTCAATCTTCAAATTAAATGAAGCGATATGATTGGTTCTTTACAAACACATTCCTCCCTACATATCCTCGCTACATATCCTCGCACATCATTGGTGGAAAAGTAACCTTAGCGCCCTCCACACATCCCTTATGTTAGTAATTTCCAACAAATGTATCATACTTTTTTTATAGAATCAATTTATAAAAGATTACAGCTAATAGTAATGTGTTCAACGTTTTTAACTAGTTTATAGCTTAACTTAAACTGACAATTTTTTCTCATGTCGAAATGTAAAATTCTTGGAACCGAAATTCGTCGATGGATCCGGGCGAGTCCACCATATGCGGCAGCCGCCAGCTTACGCACACCATTGCGAAACTTAATTTGAGATGTGATGATTACACAAGTCAAAAGATTAAATATTTTGTTTTAGTTATTTATTTCATATTTTAGAACAAACTACAACTAAATAGAATATTTAGAAGAGGACGGAGAATGCTTTCGCCAATATGTTATGAACTTTAAACAACATGGTCAAGGACAATATAAAGAGAACATGCTAGTTGCTACTTTCTGTTACCTTTCTTATAGTTTTGGATATTTATCGAAAAATTATTAACAAAGTTATTTTTAGTTCGTAATAACTAAGGTTACTACGAAAGCAAAATTTATCAAATAAAAACAATTTTTTCATTATTTCGTATTTAATCCTATTTCGTATTCTACTTAGTGGAAGGACGCGTTATTTTTGCTTTATTAAATATTTTATAGTTAATATTAAAACACCTATTCGCCAGAACTGGGGCTAACAGCTACTGATTACTGGAACAGCTACCGAGTAGAGATTTTTGTAAGTTTATAATTTGAATTTATATTAACCAAGCCGTTCTTGCGCGTCTTTTTTTTTCTTTTAAAAGTTAAATTATATTTGTTTGTTAATTCAATTGTCCGGTTTTTACAAACCCATTAGAAAAAACATCTTTCTTCATTGTAATTTGGTTTACGGTGTAATTTGAATCCATACTAATATTATAAATGCGAAAGTAACTCTGTCTGTCTGTCTGTTACTCAATCACGCCTTAACTACTGAACCAATTTGCATGAAATTTGGTATAGAGATATTTTGAGATCCGAGAAAGGACATGGGCTACTTTTTATCCCGGGAAATAGGATAGGTTTTATCCCGGAAATCCCACGGGAACGGGAACTATGCGGGTTTTTCTTTGACTGCGCGGGCGAAGCTGCGGGTGGAAAGCTAGTACTCTATAAAAAAGCCATTATTATAGTATTTTAGAGTATTTGGAGATCGATTACTTTTTCTGAGGTAAAATGCATTGAGAAATCTACGAAACCACCTTCGACCCCGAATAAGATTCGAAGCACACATGGGATAGATATGGACTATTGGAACTTTATTTGTAATGGAAAACCCAAGGTTTCTAGAATAATTTGACTTGATAATAATTTCAATTGATTGTCTAATTTTATAAGTGTGTTGCGAAAATAGCCCCGTGCGAAATATTAAAGACGCCTTATGTATCGAATAATAAATAATATTAATAAAGTAAAAAATAATGTTAAATTACCTACAACAAAATATAGTATTGATGATGAATTTCGATCTAACTTTCGACAATAACAGGAATACTCTTAGGAAAAATATAAGTATGACAGCATCGTAATGGTCTAGGCAAAAAAAAAATAGTTCAACACCACTTCTCAGTTGGGAAAGTACCCTTAAGTAACGGAACTACTTTACATTTTCTTTCAATGACAACAAGAGCAACGCAATGCGCCGATGCTGAAAGTGGGAATTTTTATCGCTCAATGAAAAATAAGTTTAGTAGTCAGTGACATAAACGTAAGAAAATAATTTGTGAGGGTTAATTTTAACATTAACTGTTCTAAAAAGATTACTTTATATTTTAAATTAACCCATACTAATATTATAAATGCGAAAGTATGTCCGTATGTCTAATACGCTTGCATGGCAACACAATACAGATTTGGATAGAGTTTGGAAGAAAAACATGTTGGTTGTTAAACATTTTCAATGATTTCAGTCTATTTTTTTTTTTGGGTGGCTATTCAGTTTTTCAATATACGTATTCAAAATTGGGGTTAAATAAATTTAAGGCCGTGGCTTTATCCGCGGGTAAAAACGAGGCTCAAAGTGCGTTATTTCTATAATGATTCAAGTCACGTTCTTTTCGCCTTGAATCTTATAGATGGATAAAAATTAAAGTAATTGAATGGGACCAATAGAAATAAACTTCCTATTCCTAGCACTGTTCATTTAATAGATATTATAATATATGTAGTTGATACAGCTGTACTACTTTTCTAATTATTATCATTGTAATGGACCTTTTTTTATAAGTTTTACAAGTAATCAATAATTTATGGAAATTATAATTGAAATTTTGAAGCTAAACATAAAAATGTGAAAATAATTAATTATATTCATTTAGTTACTTAGATACAAAAAATAATTTTGACTATTTTATTTACACCTATCAAAAAATTACTTTTATTATAATTTTGTTAATTCAAAATCAGCTGATAAGTTCGCAGTTTGGCTCAAATCAATTTCCAAAAACTAAAACAAAACTGAAAGCTGAACTTTTCTTAAACATAAGTAAGCATTATGTTATGTTTAGTGAATAGAACTAGGTAAAAGAGTAATGAACAAGGCATGCTCTTTTATCTCTTACTATATTTAAATTGTAAAACCATAATGACTCTTTATTAAAATGAAACAAAAATACAAATTATTTCTATAGTCAACCACTTTTAATAAATTTGTTAAAAGCATTGAACAGAGTTGTTAATAGCATTGAATGGATTTTTATATGGTTTTTATTTATCAGTGCGGATAGAAGAGATATAATAAAAAGCTAATGAATTAAAGCTTGATCTCTATTATGGTCATGAGTTTATATGTACAAGGATGTCGAAAATTATTTGTTGGATTTTGAGAAACTAAAGCTAAACCAAAAGCATTAAAAATCAATACAAATAAATATATCTACTGCACATAACAGTTAACTGTTTAGGTAGATATAATTCCACCAAGTCCATATTCCATTCATAGTGTGCACATTTTTTAAACCAAATAATATATTATTTATTTTATTTTTACTACTTCAACCATTATAATATTGTATATTAAGCATTAATGTCTGTCTATAATACGGTCATCATAACAAACTCAAATTTGAGTGTCAAATACATGCTATGTATGCAGTATGCATATTGAATTTCACTTCTTATTGATACACAGTGTAAAGATATTTAATACCTACTGTATTTTGGTTTAATGACACATGTTTGCATTAATTAAACATGAAACAAAAGAGCAACCCAGATAGGAACGTAAGAACTTAGATGGATACTATTTTTTTAACACTGATTATATATGATTAGAATAAAATTAAGTTATAGATTAGTATGTACCTACAAAACTACAATTATATTTCAAAGTAACTAACCAATGTCATGACATTACTGTTAAATGTGCAAATGCTACAATTTACTCTTCAAGACAAAAAGATTTCACATAAAAATGTCCTCTCAGTGATGAGGTCACTGTTTAATGTCTCTTCATATATATTTTTTTATATGTAATACAGGGTGTCCCAAAAAGTAGTGATATACTGAAGCTGGGAGGTAGAGGACTTAGAGGGCTATCCGAATCACCCCCATGTATGTTATGCGATTTTTCGTATTTTCGGAGTTATTACATTTTTTTCAATTTTTCATGTATCGCCGAGTACGATGAGATTTTTATTTATGGTGACGTGAATTATTGCGCTAGATGCTTGATTTTTTTTGTGTGCTAAGCTGAAAGATAGGCCAATTCAGTATGGTAACATTTACTATCGTTAGATCTTCGAATGGAATAAAAAAAAGAATTAAATGCCAAGAAAGATAAAATTACCCAGTATGTTCATAACTTCAAGGGCCCATAAAAAAATAAAATCACATAAAAAAGGTTTTCCATTTGGCTTTTAAAAACTTGCTCTATCGATCAGGTAGCCACCATAAAAATTTCATTTTATTATTCTGAAGGCTTCAATCGAAAAATTGAAATCTAAATGTGGTAAGTGTAAAATTTTTATTAACATGATGATTATTAAAACCAATAAATAGGTGTTTAAAAATGAATTTTTTTTAAATAGCCCCGCTGTTGCTCAATGCAAGTGCGACATCACCGTAAAAAGTTGTCTTTTTAATGTCTGAATGCTCTTTTATCATTTTTAATGGTTTCTTCTGCTACTATGAATTTCCGGGTTATTTCGTCCAAATTGTGGCAGTCTCTCGTCTTTGTAGTATCCCCACGGAAAAAATTCAATAGGGTTTATGTCCGGAGACCGTGGAGGCCAGGCTAAAGGGCAAAAATACCCTGAAAGATGGATTGGTCGTTGCAGCCTGCGCATGCGCCGGTGACGCCTGCTTTAAAGACTGGCCTCCACGGTCCCTCGAATAAACCCCATTGATTTTTTTTCAATGGGGATACTAAAAAGACCTCGGCTACTTGAGAGAATGCCCCAATTTGGACGAAATAACCCGGAAATTCATAGTAGCAGAAGAAACCATTAAAAATGATAAAAAAGCATTCAGACATTTAAAAGACAACTTTTTACGGTGATGTCGCACTTGCACTGAGCAACAGCGGGGCTATTTAAAAAAATTCTGGTAATTAAACACCTATTTATTGGTTTTAATGATCATCATGTTAATAAAAATTTTGCACTTACCACATTTAGATTTCAATTTTTCGATTGAAACCTTCAGAATAATAAAATGAAATTTTTATGGTGGCTACCTGATCGATAGAGCAAGTTTTTAAAAGCCAAATGGAAAACCTTTTTTATGTGATTTTATTTTTTTATGGGCCCTTGAAGTTATGAACATACTGGGTAATTTTATCTTTCTTGGCATTTAATTCTTTTTTTTATTCCATTCGAAGATCTAACGATAGTAAATGTTACCATACTGAATTGGCCTATCTTTCAGCTTAGCACACAAAAAAAATCAAGCATCTAGCGCAATAATTCACGTCACCATAAATAAAAATCTCATCGTACTCGGCGATACATGAAAAATTGAAAAAAATGTAATAACTCCGAAAATACGAAAAATCGCATAACATACATGGGGGTGATTCGGATAGCCCTCTTGGTCCTCTACCTCCCAGCTTCCGTTCATCACTACTTTTTGGGACACCCTGTATAATCCGATCCTTCAAAATTATAAATGCCAGTGTTCATACATCATTATTATATATATAATATTAATAAGAGATTTATTTAATGAATTCAATGTGTAAAACACAAGAACTTACAGGTGATACAACATAAAAAATCACATAAGAAAATGTATTGAAAGGATTTGATGAACAAAACCATAAATGGAACACTAATATAAAGTAATATAACAAATAAATATATTTCTATACATGATATGAATATGTACAATGGTTTTTTTTTTCTCTCAACATGTCTCCTGAGCCATTTGTTAGAGATATTTTTTCAAGTTTATTGTATGTCATACACAACCACCCAAAAACACCATTATAAACACAATCAGTTATAAATTGTTTTTTTTACTTGTCAAAATGGTACAGCAACGGTTTAAATGATGATATATAATACTGATTTACTAAATAAAATTAACAGAAAAACCTCTTCATTATATTGTCAATTTAGTTATTAAGCTACTGTTTTATAAACCCAATATAAATTTTGTCATAATTCAGCTCATTATATGCAATGGTTTATAGAATAAATCTATTCAAATATATTGGACTTATAGTCTCAGTTCATATTAGCTAAAATAGCTACTATGAACTGATGAAACAACACGTCCTGGATAAAGTACAAAGGATTGGTCCTTTCCGTGTGTTTGTGACTTTTATGTGAATACCTGTACCGTTTAAATTGAACTAATAAAGCTTGTTTCAAATTGAGATAATAAAATATATAAGAAGCTTTAAATTTTTCTTAATTCTGTTTTATAACAAATTAAGTTTTCCTATTTTCATGCTATAATTTTCTTACATATATGTGACAAATTAAAATAATCTTCTGTTAAATGTTGAATTTTTTGTTCCCGAACATGCCAGTATGCCAAATACATTAAATGCCAGTCCCCTTTGGTACCTTATTTAAGAAAAATAGCATCAATTACTAACGAAGCATGAAAATATTAATGTATTATACAGGGTGTCCCAAAAAGTAGTGATGAACTGAAGTTGGGAGGTAGAGGACCTAGAGGGCTATCCGAATCACCCCCATGTATGTTATGCGATTTTTCGTATTTTTGGAGTTATGACGTTTTTTTTTTAAATTTTTCAGCTATCGCCAAGTACGATGATATTTTCACTCATAGTGACGTCAATTATTGCGGAAGATGCTTGATTTTTTTTGTGTGCTAAGCTGAAAGATAAGCCAATTCAGTATGGTAACATTTACTATCGTTAGATCTTTGAATGGAATAAAAAAAAGAATTAAATGCCAAGAAAGATAAAATTACATAGTATGTTCACCACTTCAAGGGCCCGTAAAAAAATAAAATCACATAAAAAAAGTTTTCCGTTTGGCTTCTAAAAACTTGCACTATCTATCAGGTAGCTACCCTGAAATTTTCATTTTTTATTCAGAAGGCTTCAATCGCAAAATTGAAATCTAAATGTGGTAAGTGAAAAAATTGAATTAACATGATGATTAATAAAAACAAATTAAAACCAATTACAAGGTGTTTAATTACCAGAAATTTTTAAAATGACCCCGCTGTTGTTCAGTCCAAGTGCGACATCACCGTAAAAAGTTGTCTTTTAAATGTCTGAATGCCCTTTTGTCATTTTTTATGGTTTCTTCTGCTTCTATGAATTTCGTGGTTATTTTGTCTAAATTGTGGCAGTCTCTCGTCTTTGTAGTATCCCCACGGAAAAAAATCAATATGGTTTATGTCCGGGGACCGTGGAGGCCAGGCTAAAGGGCAAAGATACCCTGGAAGATGGATTGGTTGTTGCAGCCTGCGCATGCGCAAGTGACACCTGCCTTAAATCCTGGCCTCCACGGTCCCTCAACCTAAACCCCATTGAATTGCTTCAATGGGGATACTAAAAAGACCTCGGCTACTTGAGAGAATGCCACAATTTGGACGAAATAGCCCGGAAATTCATAGTAGCAGAAGAAACCATTAAAAATGATAAAAGGGCATTCAGACATTTAAAAAACAACTTTTTAAGGTGATGTCGCACTTGCATTGAGCAACAGCGGGGTTATTTTAAAAAATTCTGGTAATTAAACACCTATTTATTGGTTTTAATTTGGTTTTAATGATCATCATGTTAATAAAATTTTTGCACTTACAACATTAGATTTCAATTTTCGATTGAAGCCTTCTGAATAATAAAATGAAATTTTTAGGGTAGCTCCCTGATAGATAGAGTAAGTTTTTAAAAGCCAAATAAAAAACTTTTTTCTGTGATTTTATTTTTTTATGGGCCCTTGAAGTTGTGATCATACTGGGTTATTTTATCTTTCTTGGCATTTAATTCTTTTTTTTATTCCATTCGAAGATCTAACGATAGTAAATGTTACCATACTGAATTGACCTATCTTTCAGCTTAGCACACAAAAAAATCAAGCATCTAGCGCAACAATTCACGTCACCATGAATAAAAATCTCATTGTACTCTGCGATAGCTGAAAAATTGAAAAAAATGTCATAACTCCACAACTACAAAAATCGCATAACATACATGGGGGTTATTCGGACAGCCCTCTAGGTCTTCTACCTCCCAGCTTTCGTTCATCACTACTTTTTGGGACACCCTGTATAAAAAGATCTTAAAGAATTCAATACAAACATGAAATATTCTTTAGTTTTACATAAGATTGATGATGTTAACATTAATGTTGGTTAACTTGAAGAATAAATTGTAAGTATGTAAATCAATTTTTATTTTTCAAAATGTTATTAAAAACTGGTAATATTTTAGGCATTACAAAAAAAAAATATTTAATAATTACAATTTACAACCATTTGATTTCATACAAAATGCAGACTTCTATTTTTATTTGTTTTTATTTTTCAAAAAATCAAACCTCCGAAGTGACTGCATGGTCAGTGACCTTTGTCTTATCTGCTAAAGAAGATTTTTAATGGCCCAATTTTTTGAGATCGCAAAGTACGCAAATAGCATCTATTGAGTAAAATATCTAAATTAAATAATCGAAATGGTTTCCGAATGTCTAATATTTAAGTTTTTTGACGATATAAATATACGAATTTCGATAATTTGCGAAACTAAAAAAGGGTACGCACCCAACAAACCTTGGAATTATTCCGTATAATATTGGTAAAATAAACGATGAATCAATATTAAACCCATTAAAACAACGAAATAAACAAAATAATACTAATTTTATTCAGTAATTTGAACTTAAAAACCAAAAAGGCATTATGATGAAAGCTATAGCTACTCGTATTATGTAGTTGGTACCATGCACGTAGCAGTAAAATATGGAGGATGCATAATATACGAAATGATCTAAAAACCTTTAGAACCAGAATATATTCACATAAATTAATACACTTAGTCAATGTATAACGTTTCTTAATGATTTATTATTACTGTTAGTGATAAAACACATGTTTCACAAAGAAATGCTTTCATTTTCGATAAAATTGTACCGCCCTATGCCGATGTTGATGTAGCATTTTATTACTACTTACCTCGTCGAAGAATGACATATTCCACACAAAAAAATAAATATTAACAAACAGAGATTCAAACTATATAAAAATGTTCATAAAATAATATAGAATTTAGTTAAGTTTCACAATTTTTTTCCACAAAACAATAACACTACGCGCAATACTATCGCACCACCACTCTGAAGTTGTTGACATCGAAATCAATACAGCCAACATAACACGAAATAAAATAGTTCATCAATTTATTTGATATTTTTGTGAAAATAAAACATAATATTTGAATTCATGTACAACTGATGATATTTATTTTTGAATTAAGTATGCGATGAAATTGGAACCGACGCCAAATCTCATTCGAACAAACTTTTTGTACGCATGTCCCACACGTATTGATTTTTATTTCATACAAACTTTAGGAAAAATTAGTTTTGCTCAGCACAGACAGCATTAGATGAATATTCCTTTATCACTAATAAATGGAAAATAACAATATTTTAATAATTAGCGTATAAATTTATATATATTCAACTGTTACTTTTGTGTACTAACTATAAACAAAATGTTTAATATGAAAACGTTTAAAAAATGGACATAATATGAATTGGTTTGTGCTTGGTAGTTACTAGTTGTATTGAATAAATAGTTGAATTATTAATTGATAATGTAGGTATATTTTGTGTAGGTATTTCATCGTATTACTATTAATTTCAATCATTTATCCGTAATTTTGGCATACCTACAATAGAAACAACTAAAAATTTAATTGAGGTATTATTATAGAGAGGACACCACAAACAAAATCTGTGCGACAAGCGCTGCCGCGGCGGCGCAGGGTGGCTAGTGAGTCATACACTTTGTAGATATTCTGCCTCTTATTACATAAAAATTAAAACCAATCAATGTAACAAATAAATATTGTTTATCTTATTGAAAAAATATGAATAAACTTATCAATTAAAACCAATTAATGTGACAAAAAAAAATAGTTTGAGACGATTGACTCTAACTAGTGTTACAAATAGTGTGGTAGTGATGGCCTCTCTAGTACGTAGTACATAGTAACTCAATGATAATATGTATATATATTTTTCTTTAATTTTTTTTTATATTCAATGGAAAATGAAGTTAATTACATACTCGCTGACGTTAGAGATTCGCAACAGTTTGTCGCCGTTGCTATATAATATATTATGTAGAGAATAATATCAATAACACACAATTAATTTTATTACAGAAAAGCTAATACCAAAATAAATTAATAATGATGTAAACCTACTAACTTGTGATTTGAACTTAGAATGTGATATTCACGCATAAAGTTCAAGTTTAAAATTATGTAATTTTCATCCTTTGTTTAAATAAACTCTCTATTCTAAGTTTTATAAAATTTTAAGCATTCATGTCTTTAATTATTATCGATTTGTTTTTTTTTTAAACTTTAAATTATAATTAATAAAATTTATTTAAATGTACATAATATATAGTTTAGAATTCTAAATTTTTGTAATCATTCGATTTTTGAAGAGTTTGAAGAAGACTAAATTAAACATAGACTAATAATTAATTTACCGTGTACCTATGTATTATATAAAGTATTTTAGTTACTCTATGAATTTAGATAGTCCATGGTCCGCATTTGACATGTCAAATTATAATGTCAGAATATCAGATAGTTAGTGACAAAATTTTCACAGTTGTTGTCAATATGTACTGTGATATGTACTGAATACAGAAAACTGAAATCTATATTACACATTACCTGTGTCATTTTTTTTCATTTGGAGACTGTTTTTCATTGAATTAAATTGTTCCTTCTTATTCATGAGCTGGAAATCATTGTGAAAGGTTTCCTATTTTTTTTTCTTTATGGGAGATAAATTTTTGTAAGAAATAATTATACCATGTATAATATTTCTGTATTTGCCAGTTAAATTTTTTTAATAAATTAAATTAATGCAGCGTACAATGAGATATTGGAAATTGTTTAAAAACATTTTTGCCATGGGTATTATAATAAGTGTAATGTGGTTATTGTTTTCTTGGAGTAGTGTTGAATTATTAAGGTAAGCTTTAGGAACTCCTTTTTTAAATCATATACTTATACATACTATAATCAAGAAGCTTATATCTAATACACTGGAGATTTCAGTATGAACGTTAACTTGTAACAAGAAAATATGACGTTGAATGATGCCTGTATGTTTTTTAATATCCCTTTCACAAAAAAAAACATACAGGCGTCATTCAAGGTCATATTTTCTTGTTACAAGTTAATGGTCATAGTGCAATCTCCAGTGTATTAGATATAAGCTTCTTGAATATAATATAAAGCTGAAGAGTTTGTTTGTTTGAACGTGCTACTCTTAGGAACTACTGGTCTGATTTGAAAAATTCTTTCGGTGTTAGATAGCCCATTTATCAAGAAAGGCTAAGGCGCATCACGCTAAGACCAACAGGAGCGGAGCAGTGCGGGTAAAACCGCGGGGAACAAGTAGTGAATTGAAAATATAGGGGCAACTATAAAACAACATAAAAAATTGAGACAGACACAACAACATAAAGAATTTCCAAATTTCCTATTGAAAATATATTGACTTTTTTTTATTATAATGTGAAATATCCAAAGCATATTTCATGAATAACTTCATTGTATTAACTTGTTATTTAATTGTTAATTTCGCGCTCACAAGTATGAAAAATGCATTCAACAATCTTGTTTTATATTTTAAATGTAATGCCTTTTACATACTTTGCAGCATGCAAAATTAGCAAAAACAAAACAAATACAAAATATCTGTAAAAATAGTAGCGGATGAAAATTTATTTGATTTTTTTATATTTCTATAAATAATATAAAAAACACTGTTTGCTTGAAAATTAACACATTCTTGCTAGTGTTTAAACAATATTTCATGGTGTCGCCCTATGGTAACATGCATTTAAATATCAGCAGTAAGGTAATTTGAACAGGATCACAAAAAATAATGAAGGTGGAATAATTTTAACTTTTAAGTACTTGTGCTCCTAGATGAAGTTAGGGTAGACTACATTTTTTTGGCTCTAGTAGTAGTAGATGCTTTATAAACATTGAATTATGACATTCAGAGTTGCTTCTCTTTTGCTAAATTAAATGAATAGTCTATCAGTAACTGTGGGGTGGAGGCAAATCAATTGATGTATGGTAGATTATGGTATATTGTTGCACATAGCTACTCTAGCAAAAGATCTATAATTCAATCATTCAAGAAAACAAACAGTCTCTGTGGTTTTGGTTTGTGGTCAAAATTTATGTTTCTGTGGTTCCAAATTAAATAAGTGAAATTAATTATTTAAAACCTTTATTTTGCTAGAAAGCGTGTATATCTTGAATCTTAATTGTCATAAGAAAATGCGATTTTGATTAGATTTTAAATTTACTTCTAGTTTATCATCACTGGATACTAGAAGCATTCCGATTGCTGTGAAAAATAAGATGTGCCATGTCAATTTTAATGATGAGCGCCAGCACATCAACAACAGCACTGACTTGAAGATGATATATTACGTGACCCCGACGTACCCTCGGCCGGAGCAGGTGCCTGAGCTCACCAGGCTCGCATATACACTGATGCATGTACCAAGACTACATTGGATTGTAGCTGACGATCAGCCTATATGTTCTGAAGAGGTCTCCAAGATACTTAAGTAAGTTTCAAACATGTTTCATATTATTATGGAAATTAATGTTGTTGTGTTATGTGTAAAATACCATTCATAGCCATATATAATGGAGAATGTGTGATGGAATGTAAGTTTCCATAAAATAAGTGATAAAAACATTAAAAATATGCAAAGCTATTCATGAATTTACAATCATGTGTATAGAGCAGTTGTGTAAAGTAAAAAAAGTAAAGTAAAAAATTATTTATTCTTTAAGACACGTACATCAGTCATAATACATACATTATTACATAGTGCTTAATACAGTTTCTTAAAGAAAAACGTTAAAATACAGGAAATAAAATCATTGGTTCCCGCACTAGGCAATGCCTGTCCTGCGGGACCGTGAAATGTTTAACATTAGAATTTTATAAACAGAGCGGCGAATATGTTATGATAAATATTTAAAATTCATGTAAAAGAGTGTTGAATAAAAAAAATAAATTTATGTCACATATTCACTACATGTAACAGCTATTTTTGTTTGTACAGATTGAAAAAAACATAGCACATAAATTTTTAAAAATAAATAATTATATTAGATTACAAGCTAAGTCACTACACTATTTAATTAGAACTATTTTTACAGACGAACCGGCCTGCCATATACTCACTTGTCTAGTCCAAAGCCATACTTGTACAAAGGAACAAACTTTCCCCGCGGAGTGTCCAACAGACGTGCAGCGCTCACTTGGCTTCAAGAGAATGTGAACGAAGGTGTGCTCTACTTCGGAGACGATGATAACACAGTGGACCTGCAGCTATTCGACGAAATTAGACTGACGAAGAAGGTGTCAATGTTCCCAGTGGGTCTGATTGGTGATTATGGTGTTTCTTCGCCCGTTGTGAAGGATGGAAAGGTATGTTTAAATCTTAATGTTATTTGTAAGGAGTATCCACCATGATTTCCTTGAACAGGTTAATTCATTAGTAGTATATTAGTAGGATATATTTATAGTAGGATATTTGTTCAATTAAATTTTCATCAAGATATTCATATAACTCACATTCATTTTCAGGTTGTTGGTTTCTTCGACTCCTGGCCAGGATCTAGATTATTTGCTGTCGACATGGCTGGGTTTGCCGTGAACATTGAGTACCTGAAGCCCTCTGCTAACATGCCATACATTGCAGGACATGAAGAAGACCGATTTCTTGTTAGTATTGGCTTGAAAATGGAAGACATAGAACCACTGGCTGCCAACTGTTCCCGAGTACTTGTCTGGCATACAAAAACTGTTAAGTATAAAAAACCAACCATAAAACTTGATATTAAAAAACTCGATAGAGTTCCTGCTTATAGAAATTTCGCGAATTTGCTTAAGGAAACAAATAGGCTCGGTATGGCCACCCTCAGCGACAATAATGGAACGAAACCTTATATAACTAGAAATAGGAAATCATATGAAACACTAGCTGGTCTAGAATAAATTATATTTTTCTCAAATTAAGCTGTTCTTAGCCAATGTTTGTTTTGCAGAAGCTTATGCAGTACACTACATATTAATAACTTCTAGAAAGAATAGAGAACATATTTTTGGTCTTAAAGGCTTTTGCTAATTCAAGTGTGGCAAATTAAAATGCACAAAAATAGCCATATTCTGTATGAACTGTTGAAAAATAGAACTTTAATATTATATAGTCTAATAATATAAATAGTCCATCCAACATGTGCTCCACTATGCATTGGTTTTAAAATATTTTTGAGATGTTATTCATAACTCTGCTATAGAACATACATAAACGTATATGCCGGTCAGTTTTTTTTTAAATTAGTAGATAGGTTGTATGTACATAAGATCTTATAGGAATAAATTATGAAGAGTGAAATCCAGTGTGATGTTAGATAGGTTTTTAAATATTTAAATAATAAATATGTTGTTTTCAAAGACTAGTCTTACATATAATTTATCAATTATGTTGAAATAATATCAATGCATGATTAGTACAATACTGTACATTGTTTTGTTGAATTTTTATTTGTTGGTATGTGTTATTTTAAGGGAATTTGTGTTGTCCTCTTTTGATTGGTATGAAATATTATTATGATTACTATGGGTTGGAAATTGCTATTAATTTTAAAATAACATAATGATAAATGGAATGGTATGAATATAGCCAATATACCACGGCAGATCTTACTTAAGATTAGATAAACAAACATATTTTTATTATTTTAGACTAAGACATTTCTCATTATATTTATTGATATATCTCATGAAAATACTGAAATATTTTATTATATTAATTATTGATTTAAAATAATTCTAATACATATTAACATGACTTGTTGATTCATTATATTATAGTATGTTATTAGGTTTAAAGAATGAATATTTGTTTATGTAAAAGTATTATATTAAAAGGACCACGAAATTTAATTATAATTTATAAAAAAAACTATTATGTACTAAATTGATACTAACTGGTTATGATGTTTTGCCATTGGTCAATTGTGTGTTATAAATGAGTCTCATTATTAGTCAAAGTTATTAGTTACTTTTAAATTGATATTACCTGTGCCCGAATACAGCAATTTTTTCCTCACTTTGATCTTTTATAGATATTTGAGATCATAATATAACTTTTAATAGTTGAGTTGTTGTGCTGATCTGATAATTGATTTGAATCTCTTAAAGGCTGTGTTACTATCAGCCTTTGTTATATAGTATAAAAAGATAGTGTGTGCCGAGCACACGTATCAGAAGTGAAACTCCTTTGGAAAGATTCAAAGATACCTAAATCGTCGCCACTCCATAACGTGACGGCATTGCCATGATGCTACCAGAACTTGAAGTGAACAAAATAAAACTTGAAGTATTTGATAAACAAGCTTAAGTTTATGTCTGAATATTTTTTTGTAGAACTATGAGTTGGAAATTGATCTGAATTTTGTTGAATGTAAACCAAAGCGTAGACATTATTGTTATCGCTAATATTTTACTTCTCTCAGTGCAATAGAAGTTTTATTTTATTATTTGTAACTTACTAAATACTAACAAATGTGTTTTAATATATTTTATTTTCAATTCCAGTGCAATATTTTGTAAAACATCCAGTGAATATCATATACAATAACTATAATTGAAAAATTAAAAGTAATTCTCTACAAAAATATGTAAAAGATAATTACGTAGTCGGTCCTAAAGTTCTGTCATATATGAAAATTATGATTTAAAAAAAAGTACCAATCAGTTTTTAATAAATTTTATATCAATATAAAGTACATTAATCAAGGAATCAAAATAACTTAAAATTATTCAAAATGACCTCCCTTGTTTTGAATACAGGCCCTTAATCGCCGCGGCCAGTCGTCTATCGCAGCACGCACCATATTCATGTCTATTTCAGCGACTGCTTTAATTATAGCTGACTTCAGACTCTCCAAATTTTTATGGGGT
The DNA here is from genome assembly GCF_061535455.1 of Colias philodice. Lineage (NCBI taxonomy): Eukaryota > Metazoa > Arthropoda > Insecta > Lepidoptera > Pieridae > Colias > Colias philodice. The sequence continues at coordinate 10,092,193 of NC_143086.1, forward strand.
TTAGCGCAGGCCTTCCTCTCTAAGACCTGCCAAATTTTATAGTCCAGAGGATTAAGGTCCGGACTGGAGGAAGGCCAATCTTCGTGTCTTATAAAGTCTATGTTTTGACGTTCGAACCAGGCTTGAGTGGTCTTGGCTTTGTGTGCAGGCGCAGAATCTTGCTGGAACACAAAGTGATGTCCCGAAAACAGCGTGTTGGGCAAGTCTTTGACATGCTGATCCAAGACCGTCTCTTGGTACACTTTTGTACTGGTTTTGACCCCTTTTTCGCAAAAATGAACCTCAGTTGGCCCGTAGTAGGAGATTCTTAACCAGACCATCACTGAAGATGGATGATGCCCATGTTGCACCCGCGGAACTTTTTTTCCTGCTTTTTCAGAGCTCCTAGCGTATACTCTATCATTTTGTTTATTGTACTTTTCTTCTATATCGAAAATTTTTTCGTCTGTAAAGAGTATATCACGGTGTCGGTTTTTCGCGTACCGTTTTAACATCACCCGGGATCTTTTGAGTCTTATTTCTTTTAGACGGGCATTAAGTAAGTGCCCACTCTTTTTTTTGTATGCTCGCAGCTTAAGGCCTTCATTTAAAACCTTTTTGACTGTTTTTCTACTGACTCCCATCTGCAAAGCCATCAGTTTCTGTTTTCGGACAGGATTTCTTCGTATGCGCGCCTTGATTGCTTTGATCACTGCTGGTGTTATTGCGGAGCGAGGCCGACCAGTTCTTTTCTTGTCCTCAACACTTGAGACTTCATTGTATCTATTAATAGTACGATACACAAACCTTAGCGTAATTTTTAAATTTTTGAGCAACCTGAAAATGGTGCTCGGCGAGTGCCCACAGCGGTGCAACGCTAAAACTGCTATTCGGTTTTCTTTCAACTTTCAAGGTCCACTCCATCGTGAAAAATCGCGGCAAATGATCATTTTTTGTTTTAAAATAATTGTCAAACATTTAAAAATGGAATGCTATAAAACTTTTCTTAAATCATGTCCGAAAATTAAAAATAATGTGCCAGTGACAGAACTTTGGGACCAACTACGTATAGCTTAACTTTTTTATGTTTGGAATGAACTAATATTGCTTTTATCTCTTTGTCTGTGTATATTATTTTATTTTCTAATATAATTGATCTCTTTTAGTGATATTATTACGTGTTAAAAAACTAAAACAAGAATAAATGTTAATAATCGAAAGTTATGTTAATATTGTCGGGTGACACGTGTTGTGACAACTTTTTATGGCAGAATATAATGAATATTATACATATACTTATGTCTGATATTCGATCATCATTATTATTATTTATAAATATTATATTTTGATCTTTAGCCCTGTTGCGACCAACTAAATTTAGATTTGACGTAACAAGCGATCAAGATGTATGAACAATGAAATAAGGACAATCAATGCATGTAATTATTATTAGTACGTACTTTTTGTTATATGCATTAACATAAATTGTTATATTATTAATAACTTGGATTAAATTTTGTGTTTTAATTTTTTGAATATCTTCATCACAGACAGAATTTGAAAGTGTTCACAGAAGAGTGATTAATATGATAGTAAGACGATAGTTTTAAAACTTTATGGACAATTTCTAAATTCAACACGTTCCGAGTTAATAAAATATGTATTATTATATACAATGAATAGCATATAGCTACCTATTATGCCATTTAATTATGTATTGTGTTAAAGTAATTAATGCCACTAAGAGACAAATAATGATGGAGGACGAACAATACAGATCATAGATTTACGACTTGTAAAAATGTAATAGAAGTATTTCCATAGAAGGTACTTAAACCTTGTTCCTATTTTTATAATTAATAAACACAGGAACCATTTAGGTTTATGAATTCATAGCCATGTATGTAATATAGTACCTACGGTTGCCCATAGGTACATAGTAGCATTCCGATTTATAAGTTGTTGTGAAAATATGTAATTGTATTTATTAAGTTTTACCTTATCGTATCTTCGCTTGTATTCGCAAAATTTGGTTATTGGTAAATTATTGGTCAGAACGGAAGGTTTTGTATTGGTCGCTAAGTCGCTATTAGTTATAGATCTTTTGATTTTGTTCTGAATACAGTTTGCTAAATTAAAATTTATGTCAAAGTACGACAAAGCTGTGTTAGAGAATTATTTTCTTTGACAATGAATGGTATGTTTTAAAACAGAGTCATAAATAATTTGTGACGATTAAGTGCTCACGAAATTTTATTACTTAGAATACTGCACTCTTTTATATGTTTGTTGCTATGAGCAAGTCTAGTAAAACATGTAGTTTTTAGTTTTTTTGGCTATTATCCATCGGGAAGAGAACGTGAGAAATAGAAAAGGTTATTTCTAATTCTTACTTTTGAAGGTTTTTGATTGTTTTTAGTTGACTTAGTTTGTTAGAAATTCACCGGTAATATTCACGTACCTAGGGAAGATATAATATCATCGATATTATGTTTTGATATTTTGTTATTTTGCAAAGAAATAGGATTTTAGTGGATTTGTTGTCTTAAATAACGCTGACCGTTACACTATTAAATTTAAGTAATAGATAAGTAATGTCTGAAAAAGAACTATTATGTGTAATTTGTCCGTGTTACCAAAAATAAAAAAATTCAATAAATATTATGACTTTTATTGGAGTATTACATCTTAATCTTAAATACTAACACATAATAATAATTAAAATAAGTGACTTTGGTCTTTGGCAGACTACTGGTTATCTTCTAATTCATTTAGCTTGGCTTTGTGGGCAGGTAGTTCCACATCATCCCAATGCAGAGTGATTTTATCAAAATATCTGCAAATAAATTTAAAAAATATAATACAGAAGGACCGAATATTATCTACACCTGTGTGGTTAGAAGACCAATAAATAATAACTAAATTAAATATTCATAAATTACAAGCTTTTCTATTATTTATGAATACCTAATAACATTTAGATAATGTGTTCGTAAAGAACATCATGGCCAATGATATAAGGAAATTCAAGATCGTAGCACTATCGTAAATATTATTTTAACTGTAATACATAATTACTGTCAGGTTAGGTATACCTACTTCGTGTTTGTCGGTCTCTCGTATAGAAGTCCTTGACAATATTGAAGTAAAAATGTTATAGTAACATATTAGTTCCAGTATTACATACCTAAGTAGTTACACAGTTTATATTTATTTTCTTATTATATAATGAGAGTGCTAATTTTATTGTACTGTAGTATGGGAAGATTATATTTATAACAACTGCCCCGTTAATTATTATTTGACAAGGTCAATCGTAAGCATAGAACTGACTTATTCTAAACGGTCATACAGCCTGTAGCTGTAGGCATACTTTACATAATTATTTATGTATAAACAAATTAACAATCTATTGCTCGCGAGTCGCGGCATCCCTCGCGTCTAAATTGTAGGTACCTAATTCTAAACCGTTGAACCGCTTGAAGACAACAAGAAACTTTCATTAAAATTTGTCCAGCTGTTACAAGTTATTTAACATTATTTTTCTTACCTCATCTGAACCTCAGCAAGTATTGCCTTTTCGTGATCAGTCAAACCCTCCTGTAGCACTTCAAGGGTATCCACCATTTGCTCTATGCTGAAGAAACCACAAATGTTGGTGTCTATGCCTGGTTGGTTCAATGTGAACCAAGTCGCTATTCTGGCTAGTTCCACGTTACGTTCCTGTAAATAATGTTCATTTGAAGTATAGATATTTCATATTTGGGGGGAATTAAAAACCAATGTAGTAAAACTGGGTTAGAACGATATTTTCTAAAACCAATTCCTTATAGGGTAATATTTTGTAGAATGTAGTACATATTTTTAATTTTTATTATCTGAATATATGTATTATATATTTTACTTTTCTAAAATAGTGAGTTTTTCAATTTTGTTCCATGTACGAACTAATGTCCCCCAGCTAAAGATAATTTTTGAGTAAATACCTTACAGAACTCGGAGGCTTTCTTACAGATAGCTTTTATATCATCGCTTGCTGGATGCCATGGTTGAGGCCCTTTGTTGGTAAGCAGCCCCATACCAGTGGCCGCGGCATTAATTATACCGATGCCTTTATCCTGGAGAAGTAATAAGATATCATTTCTCAAGTTATTGGATTATTTTGTGTGTAAAAGTGATTTTTATTGTTTTGTCTTTCAGTGTAAGATTCCTACACTGCAAAAGCATGTCTACTGCCTGATGATACATACCTCTATTTTTACTTATAGGTACGGCTTTGATTTGAATTATCTTCGACAGTATTTATACGAAGATTCATTGTCAAGACCCACCTTATTCACAACTTGTTAATGAATTTATCCTACGCTTTGTGTAGCCCCTTGTAGCCCGCGACTTCACTCGCGTTTACCTAGACCACCTAGTAGATAACAATCATCTATGATCTATCCTGACATACTTTCATGTTAATAATATTAGTAGGATTCAATCATAGAAATCTAAATAACAAGACACTAGAAGTCGTAAGCGTGCGTGACCTTGTCGCCACTCAGGTGATTTGCACAACACCAGTGCATTCGTCACTGTTCAGTTGCTCTGGAGACGTATGAGTGTATAACATGGTGTGTTTCAGCAATTCCCATTGCGGAAATTCTTCCACAAGTTGTAATTATACTTATAAAGGAATAATATTTCATCGGAAAATATTTTTTTTTAGAAATAATGCCGTTTTTCCTTAAAATTATAGAATATTTACAAGTATTACGAGCGTCACCATAGTAATCGAAATAACAATGAATGACACAGTCGACCATTCTTATTATCACGTTTGTTCGTATTGGAGCAAAAAGTCTCATATACTTAGGGATGTTATTCTAAAATAAACCGTAAATTCGTGCGTTAGGATACATATTCAAAAGCTTAATTTAATAGATAAGTTAGTTTTCACTAAAATCAAGCTATCCAATAAAAGGCATAGTTTACTTGTGTGTACTGTTTAGCTTTCGGTTTGAATGTGTTGATTTTGGCGACAGCGGTTTTCATACGAATTATGACATTTTAGCACTTCTATGTGTCTTGTTATTTAGATTTCTATGGATTCAATACTTATCAAAGAGAGCACGTTATTTTTTGTATGTATTTAGTTCTGCAATTAATCCGTTAATAATAACGAAGCTATTAGATACATACGACTTCAATATAGAGCATTCTACACTGATCCACAAGGTGATAATACATTGTAATCAGTGCCTTCTGGATTCTTGAACATTCAATATCATGTCTATCACAAAATTAATGAAACATTAACGAGCATTAGGGGCCGTTCAAGTATTACGTGAGCAGATTTCTTACCATTTTTTACCCCCCCGCCCCCCTTGTCATCAAAAGTAAGCAAAGCACTTACCCCCTCCCCCTATGCTTACGTAAACATTTTTAGTAATAAATGTTTTTTTTTATATTATTTTTAAAATAGGAAAATTCATGAAAATATTAGGTTTAACTGATACACATAGAGTAAATGACAAAAAAATATAATCAGAAATAAAGAACATACAGGGTGTCCCAAAAAGTAGTGATGAACGGAAGCTGGGAGGTAGAGGACCAAGAGAGCTATCCGAATCACCCCCATGTGTGATGGTTCGTATTTTCGGAGTTATTACATTTTTTTCAATTTTTCATCTATCGCCGAGTACGATGAGATTTTTATTTATGGTGACGTGAATTATTGCGCTAGATGCTTGATTTTTGTTGTGTGCTAAGCTGAAAGATAGGCCAATTCAGTATGGTAACATTTACTATCGTTAGATCTTCGAATGGAATAAAGAAAAGAATTAAATGCCAAGAAAGATAAAATTACCCAGTATGTTCATAATTTCAAGGGCCCATAAAAAAATAAAATCACATAAAAAAGGTTTTCCATTTGGCTTTTAAAAACTTGCTCTATCGATCAGGTAGCTACCCTAAAAATTTCATTTTATTATTCTGAAGCCTTCAATCGATAAATTGAAATCTAAATGTGGTAAGTGCAAAATTTTTATTAACATGATGATCATTAAAGTTAAAACCAATAAATAGGTGTTTAATTACCAGAATTTTTTTTTAAATAGCCCTGCTGTTGATCAATGCAAGTGCGACATCACCGTAAAAAGTTGTCGTTTAAATGTCTGAATGCTCTTTTATCATTTTTAATGGTTTCTTCTGCTACTATGAATTTCCGGGTTATTCTATATATAGGGTATTATATATATAGGGTGCCTACGCATAATATGTACCTATTATTTGCAGGAATCCCCGAAAAAACTTAAATTACTAACGATGACGTAATCATCATCTAGACCCCCCCACCCCCCATGTCATCCAAAATAAGCAAAATAGAGACCCCCCCACCCCCCCTTGGTGCTTACGTAATACTTGAACGGCCCCTTAGATATTGATTTGTTGTTAACAGCTTTTAGTAAACTAAAAGCTGTTAACAACTAAACAGTGTGTTTACATTGTTTGTACACGTTTAAATATATTAATTATTCAGTTGTTTCTATCCAAATTATAGCATGTACTTTAAAAAGAAAGATCAAAGTAATTTTTTTTATATCCGGTAAAGTACCTAACTACCTACTGGGCACTCGACGGTTGAATTTTTGTTGGTTGGTTCTCTAGAGAAAAATATCGATATACCATCAATGTGTATAAAATGCATTGTTTGGATAATAGGACGTAAGTTATGTCTACCAACAGTGACAAAATAACTTGTATAATATTTATTGTTACTTATCGTAATGAGCAACAATATCTACCTACTGATATCGGTCACAGTGAAGTGTTATTAAAAAATTATCTGTAGTACTGTAGTGCAGATAAAATTCATATACATTCAAGAAACTAATAAAACAAATAGCGATCGCTAGTACTAAAATAGCGGAACTCCGTCATTTCATCCATAACTCGACAACTATCGGTGCCGAGCCAAATGTTTCACACGATAAAGAACAAAATATGATGCTTCTAGCATTCTCCCTACTTGATGCTTCTTGTGACTAGTGGTCTTTGTAAGGGTTATTTATTATAGTTCTCTGACATACTAATAATACAAGACAAACCGGCGAAAATAGTGAAATATCTGGATACAGTTTTAAAAATGTGCATATAAATATAATTTACCAATTTCAGTACATTAACACCTTAATTAAATTGATAGCTATAAGCTATCTTATTATTATCGATATTCTATAGATTGAGAATCTACAATCTATTTACCATATACCTACTTTATTTATGTACGTGTTTTCATTATTATTGTACGCGCCCTGTCTCACATAAGTTATTATGTTAGACAAGGCGCGTTATAATTACTTACGTTTTCTGATGGACCCAATGAAACTTTTATAATGTCGATCTGGATAATGCCACAGATAATTTAGTTTCTGTGATCTGTGGATAATGCTATGCATAATTTGGCTATGTTGGGAATAGATGTTTTAACGGAACTATTAAGTAATTATACTTACCTATTAGTTTTTACCAGCGGTTAGATATACCTTACCTTAAAATACTTAACGTAGTTTTGTAGCCTGTTATCACACAGAGTTGATTTAGCGTAAGACAATATAGTTGATATCTTGATTTCTGATTCCTCAACGATTTCCTGCATCAGATCTATGTCGTAATCAGCTAAGCCAATGAAACGTGCTTTTCCATCACGGACTGCACGTTCCAGAGTGGGTAAGGTTTCCTTCAAAATTACCGATGTATCTGGAGCGAACGTGACATCATGAACCTACAAACGAAGGTTCGTATGAAGGCAATAACATGAACATGCTTGAATCTCGTGTTCTATAGAAAAGTATTCATCTATGACCGAACCAATGAATACATTCTGCCTTTGATTAAATCTGCATTTAATTGTTAATCAATAAAATAATAATTTGCATATATTTTGTAATTTGTACCTATCATTTAGGCACTACTATCTACTATTAAAAAGGCGAAAGTTTGTAAGTATGGATGTATGGATGTTTGTTACTCTTTCACGTAAAAACTACTGAATGGATTTGAATGAAACTTTACCACAATATAGCTTATACATCAGAATAACACATAGGATAGGTTTTATCCCGGAAATCCCACGGGAACGGTAACTATGCGGGTTTTTCTTTGAAAACGCGGGCGAAGCCGCGGGTGGAAAGCTAGAAAATTATTATTATTCCAGAATTCACTATAAAGCTTCACGCGATTAATTTTTATTGTGTCGTACAAACTAATTTAGATCAAATTGGCCGAACACCTTGACATCTGACCTGAATTAAATCAACGTAATCTAAACCAAGGAGCTGCAATGTGTTATCCACGCCTATTTCGGTTCTTTCGGCGGAAAAGTCAAACATCTTGGTAGTTTCTTTCTCATATCGTCCAACCTTGCTGGCTATGTAGAACGAATCCCTGGGTACGCCTTGTAGGGCCTGTGAAGACAAGAAGATAATATATTATTCGTATTCCGCAAATGCTGTGGCTTCAGCGAGATTAAGTTCTGATCTTACTGATAGTAGGTACATATATAATATATAAAAATCGACAGTTGAAACGTACAGTTCTAACCGAATATTTTAAATATCTACCACCCTTATTTCCATAAGGGATGTAGAAACTGTTTGTTTGTTTTGCCTACAACTCGAAGTCAAGACTCAAGGCTAGGATGCTGTTAAAAGTTAAAACAAAAGAAATATCTCGTCGCTGCGCGTGAATGCATTTTTAATTTCTTAGAGCACATGCTTTAGGAATAAAGTAGGTGCCTATTTCTTAGTCAATTTGTTTCTTTTAGCAAAGCTATAATTGATACTAGACATCGTCAAGATAATCAGACATGTTCCATATGATCCATATCAACGTAGAACAGAATAAATTAGATTTTATTGACCTTTCCGATAGTTTTCTCCGAACTACCTTGACCATACCACCGGCCAGTTTCCAAATAGTTTATCCCTCGTTTCATAGACTCTTTTATAAGTTCTATGCCGCTTTCCTCATTGAATGTTCTGAAAGTAAACAATACGAAAATTTGTTAATAAAATTATTTGTGTCTATCTAATCATCCTTTAGTGTGTCTATCATTATCCTTATAAAAAAGTGATATTTTTTAACGGAAACTGAGTCACATAATATGCAAATACATACATATGTTACAAATACTGCATGTAGGTAAATAAATATTTTTTTAATATAAAAGAAAAACAGAAAGCAGTAAAAAGTAAACTTTTTGGGCTATGGTAATTTAATAAACAAAATCGAGCATTGAATATGAGTCGAATGAATCTGATATACCAAGTTAGTGAATGTTTTTAATATCCACTAACTACGTACCTACCTAACAACTATTATTTCAATTAAAAATAGTTATTAGTTAACTTAGAATATTGTTTTTTTTTTTGCCTATAACAATTATTAGGTATTAAACATAAAATTTCATACTACACAACAAGAGTAATAATAATTGTATGCACCTACAAGTTACAACCTAAACTAGGTACCCTAGTTACAACCTTTTTTTTTAAGTGGTGGAATCAATTAGCCTACAACCCTATCCCAATATTCGTATTTCGTATACAATCTATCCACTTGTTGACTTGTAGGTAACTAGGTGTGGATGGAAAGTGGATAGGTAGTTATACTTTTGAATAATAAGAAATATATTATTATAATGTCTCTCTCCATAATACACGGGTACCACCAGAAGGAAGATACCCGGTCCTTTGGAAGGCTTACGTGGGGACACAGGTCCAACACGCAGAGGCCCTTTAGAGAATTTAATGTGTTGTGGGACACCAGCCGCAGCCTGCCCATGACTGCACTATAGAGATACAGCCCTGGGCAGTCCGCGGCCAATGTAGGACTATTGCAGAAAAATGGAATGAATAAAACTGGGTTATGGAAGGGGGTGTTAGATGGACTGGTATATTGGTTCTATGGGGACTATGGACGTCTGCCTTTTCAATATTAAAAATTGAAAATTATGGCAGACGGTGACTCGCCAGTTCGGTCGATGGACTCCCAAAAAGGTTACCGATAGTGGCAACAAGGGGGCAACATCAGCTGAACGGCTAGGGGTGTAGAGAGGTGCGGCACCGGTTTCACCATCGCGGGCCCGCGGGCCCGGAGCGGGTTTCCCCGCTATTACGCCATTAGACACTTCCACCCCCGAGCATATAGCTCTGGCGGCTCCACTCTGGACGGCCAACAAAGGCAAGCCAGAGGTGGGGGATCCTGAACCTCGTCATTGTTCACTCCGAACTGCCACTGGGACAGTCCAGAGGTGAGGACAGGGACCTCCCCCGGGAGCGCTCGGTTCCCGCGGGGTCGCTACTCCCCGACACCTCGCCACAAGGTGCCCTGCGGGGTGACTGACTGCACGGCTGGGATATCTATTGTAGATATGCCAACCGGGGGCGATGGGGTCGTCACATCCCTACGCCTTTATTATAATTATTATTATATTATTATTATTATTATACGCTTTCTCATTTGCCTTGGTGAGACATTTACATGACCTAGACGCAAAATATGTAGTTGAGGGAAAACAAAAGCCACGATATAATACTGACGAAGATGAGTTACAAGACATGCACAATTTAAATGGCCACTGCATTTTCCAAGATGAGAATAAACCAGACCTAAAAGGGATCACAGAAATGATACGCTTGGTTGAGGGCTATTCAACAAATGATTCATCTTTCGACGAGTTTATCTTATTTTCGTATTGTAAGACACGAAAATAAGAGAAACATTTACTCAAGAGGCTGTAGCTGCAGTCAGCTTTCGTTTCAAGTATCAAAACTACATCCTAAATTCTACGAATCAGCCTTAGTACCTACCCGTTGCATATTTCATCTCTGATAATATTGTAAGTAAGTATGGTAACTTGGTAAGTATAAATTATAGCTGTTAATATAATATATATTATATCTTATTTTTAATTTCTTGTCATATTGAATCCTATATAGTTCTTACTTATACGTTTACGTTTATTTTTATTTATATACCTACGCACCAACCCACCCACACATACACACTCACACACGTGCCCCTCCCCCACACACACACATCATACAGGCTGTAACTCCGACTGTCAACAGGGGTTTCTGAAAATCAGTGCTGCTAGTTGACTCAAAAGTCATTGCAGCTTTATACTGAGAGGCCCCTTTTGATAACAGACGTTGCCGCACAGTACTTGTGTTATTTTTTAGGCTGTAAGTTTTAATGTGTAATATTTTGTTCTAGTTTTTAAATTGTTTCCTATGTTTTTTTTTACATTTTTCTGTTTCTGTGTGGTTTTGTTAACAATAAATGTTTTATTTATTTATTTATTTAGTAGAACTGTATAAGAAAATTAAATCCTCCAGTATCTACCTTTCGTACCAAAATTTAGTACAAATTAAACTTCACGTACCAATTCAAATATGAAAAGAACAGTCGAATGAGGCGATTCGACTGTTCTTTTCAACGAGACTTTTAAACGATAATATGAAACCAAACAAACAAGACATAAGAAATCCAACAGATCTTGCTCAGAAGAGAGGATTACTCTCCATTAAGTGAATGTGATAATATCGATAAGACTGGAAATAAAATATCTTCATTTGCAAATGAAAAAAATCGATAGAAAAAGTAAACACGTTGTTGAAGGGTCCCGAAGAGCAAGCCAAATCTTGTCTGTTCTTAGGGCCAATTACTTTTAAGAAGAGAGAAACAAGAAAGTCTCCAAATAGTCAAATGGACGGAACCAGGTCTGTTCCAAGTGAGCCACTAAGGGTCGAACCAACACAAAAATTTGTTCCTTCAGCGTACGCTATTGAACTGTCACAAAAATATATGAAGCGTGTAAACGACAAAACTGTCTCCACACAACATATCTGGACGACATTGAAAGCGAGCTCGAAAGTTAAAGATGAAATTATTAGAAAGAAACTTTCTAGCCCAAATTCTGAATAAAGGATAATCACAAGTACAATAAGAACTTGAAAATAAGATCCATTATAGAAAACTGCACCTTTACCCATCCGTCTCCAAGACCACATCTCTGTGACGGATGTTGAAAATACCGTGGACGTCAATCCGAACCAACGTCTCGATTCTCAAGGAACTTAACATCGAAAATAGGCTTTCGTCGATTTTGCAGATGCGAATTTTGAAGTTCCTGGGCCACATCACCAGAAATAGGGATTCATTGGAGAGACTTGTGTTGCAGGGACAAATTGAGGGCAAAAGATCGCGGGGCCGCTCACCTACACGTTGGACCGACCTTATTGGTAAAACAACCCATTCCAGCCTTGTGGAATGTGCTCGCAACGCTACCGATCGTGAGAAATGGAGACATATTGTTGGACAGGGAGCACATAAAGAAGTGACAACCATATATAGCAAGAATAGAGCACTATCACCATAATCACGACCACTCTGTCAAGAGTGCACGACTAAGAAGAAGAAGAATAGAAAACTGTGCAAAAAGGTCCACCATCTCAAAAATATTGTGTGGTTTTATGAAACCACGGTAAAAGTGAAACTGTTCGAACGGTTCCGATCACTGCTTTGTGTAGCGCATGTCGCGTGACGGTCGGCTGCCGAGTAGGTATACCTACTCGGCAGCCGCGATACACGCGACATGCGCTACACAGACCAAAAAGTTTGAGACGATGTAATAAAAGTTTCACTTTAAAAGTAAGCATAAAAATACGTTAATTTTTTTTAAACGAAGTGGGCAATGTTAGGTCACTCTTTTGAGTCGTCTTAATACAATGGGATATTAGGAGCCTAGGGTTCCTGAAAAGTAAAAATCATAACCAATATTATGAAAATCAATTTTAATAGTAACTAGTTAACTTAAACCAAAGCAAAAAAAATGCTTATAATAACTATATTTTTATAACGCAATTAGCATATTATTATATGCTATATATTTTACTTACTTTTACTTTTTTTACTTTACTATTATATGCTAATTGCGTTAAACCGAACCTATGTATCTAGGGTATGTGTAGTAGGTACATGCCTACTTTCATTATGAATTAATTCTTAAGTCACAACCCTAGCACCATTTCTGTACAGGGTAAAGTTGCGAACACTGTATCTGCACAATGTCTCATAACATTGCCCAGCCATATTTTTTTGAATAAAGCGAGCAAAAACGTTCAAAATACGCAAAGGAAATCTTTATTAATAATATGACACGCAAACAAAAAAACACTCGCCTTCAGGCTGTATCTTTGGAGAAACAATCAACAGTAAATTGGCACCACCTTCGACAACCCCTACTTCGAACTATGCTGACAGCTAACTGAACGAGTTGACGAACAAAACCGGGAATTGGTGCCGCCACAACGACTCAAAAATGATGCTACATACAAAAATAAATTTACTACAACGCATTTTGTAAATTTTTCACATTTGGGCAAAGTTGGGTTGGGTATTACTGTATGCTACGTTGCTGTGGATGCGTTTGTTATCCACCAATCATATTCATTAATGCACATATAGCACTGCAGGTAGCATAATATCTACATAGCACATCCCTGGTAGAAAGGCACCCTTAAGAGAGGTCATAAAGCTCAAAATTGTATAATAGTAATAATTTATGGATCTTACATGACCAATTAAAGAACAATAAAAGTACTCAATACATAGTATATCTATAATATCATGTACCATAAGTAATATATGAGTATCATTTATCGACAATTTATGTATTGTTTATTGTTCTAAACAATTTGAACCTATTATCAGTGAGAGAAAATTTACAACATAATATTAACAATGTAATAATACAACAATATCAACCATGATGCAAGTTGATAGGTTTATTTATTTTGTTACCTAAAAAAATGAGGTATAAACGCAACATTAATTATAAGTTATAACGTTTAAAATACATGATAACTAAATTACATTCAAACATCCTTAAAAGGTCAGCAGACGAAAAATTTTATTCAATCTTTACAAGGTAATGTGAGCATAAAATCTGATATATAAATAACAGAAAAAGCATTATTCACATACCCATATATAGTACTGAATGCTGCACCTCCTATGCTCACATGAGATACATTCATCCCCGTAGAACCGAGAACGTTATAATTCATTGTAATAAAATTCAATTGTAATCTGGTAAAACGTGTCCTCTCGGAACGACCGACCGGCGGCAACTGAATTCTCCTATCAGTTTGTATCGCGTACATCTACGATACTTGTTTATACTCTAGCTATAGCATTCGCTTCTAGTTTACAATTTATTTACAACAGATTTAACGTATCTACGTTTGATTGCTTTTTACCCAAGGAACCGGAAAATGAGAGCATTTCAAATTATATGCAATTTCCGATTTCAATTGTGCATCGATTTAAATCAAGCATGTCAACTTCTCAAGCATTATCGTGGGTATTATACGACGACGCAAAACGGGGTCTATAAGTTTAATGTACATGTTTGTATGTCTGTGGTATCGTAACTACAGAACGGGTGAACTGAATTTGATGTTGTTTTTCTCATTTGAAAGGTGAAATACTCGGGATTGTTCTTAGCAATGTGTTTGATTGTTCTTAGCAATGATAATCATTAAATAAAAAATGTTAATTGACAACAATAATTTGTCGTAAAGACGTGTCTGATACCAAAACAAAGTAAAAATCCTGTATGAATTGTATGATAATAATATGTGAAGGGTAGCCGCGGGCCACCAGTCACCATCGTCCACCACAAAATAGGGCCGGGGATTACATATTATATATATAATAAGGTATACCGTGTACAGTGTACACAGTAAGTATACATAGTGTACTTCGCTAGGTATATACAAATAAAGGAAATATTTAGTAAAATAAGGTAAAATGCATTATACGAATACGTATGTAGGGATAATAGGGTAGCCAGGATGCTAGAAGTGGATTTAATCGAGCGTAAGCCTATTGGAACTGGTTGATTAGACGATAGCAAGAAATAAAAGTTCTATATTGTCTCCACTTATAACGGTCTACAAATTTCCATAAAACAGGAACAGAAAATACTCAAGCGTGGCAGATATTGATACAATTTCAAGCTCGAGGATGGCTCTGAAATAAAATATAGGTACTTTAATCATTTTGTGGCTATGGAACAGGTGAAAAATAAAAACTAAAATTACTCAAGCGATTCAGATTAAGTTATGAGGGCTAATTATTATTGCTATATACAGGGTGTAATCACATAAGTGTGCACAGGCGATTATTCCGTAACTATTACAGATATCAAAATGCTTAAAACTGATATCGAAAGTAACTACTTCACCTAATGAGTAAAATGGCCATAAGCAAGTGGCTAAAAAATAACTTGTAAAATAGATTCCAGAAAGAAAATTGTTCAAAACAAATTGTAGTAAGTACACATACCTGTTAATACCAGTTAGAATCTTTATTTGCAAGTGACAAGACGTTCTCTCATTGTTTGGAATTGTATCAAAATTTGAAAAAGTTTAATTTTGTGTTCCCGTGTTAGACCGGGAGATACTGACACAAAATTTCGAGTCATTTGTAACAGGATGGCGGTTCTACAGGGTTCTTAGTACGCAATGACAAAAAGAAAAATGATGGTGTGAACGCTGGTACCGGCGGCTTAGTCGCGTGGGCGTTAGTCGAACTCGTCGGAAAATAGCGAAAGTCAAACGATTTGTAACAGTATGGCACTTATTTTTCCTGGAAGTTTGAGGATCAAAGAATATAAATACAAAATTTCAAAGATCTAGGTGTTGGAAATCTTCACTTATATAAATTAATACTAAATTAATTTTTCAAGTATGACAGCACTTTTTCCCCCTACTAGAAGTATGGCAAATATAATAATGGTCACATTTTATCAAATACTCTCCAAAAATCCAAATGCAATACTGGTACAAAAAGTTTGGCGAAATAAATTTTTTTTGCAGATTTTCGGCGGTATGGCGACCATTTGGAATCGTCCGAAAAGTATGGCATGGCGATTTTCGTAAATGGCTGCACGACGATGGTTACCTGTGCAAAAGTTAGCCTGGTACAAATGGTTGAATAATTGTTTTATTTAAATCAACATATTCGCGTCGGTATGGCGGGCTGTAAGTCACACCGGAAAAGTATGGCATGACACTACCGCCTACTTCTTTTTTATGGGCTATCGGTAAATACTAAAATTTTTGTGTTACAAATCGTTTGACTTTCGCTATTTTTCCGACGAGTTCGGCTAACGCCCACGCGACTAAACCACCGATACCAGCGATCACACCATCATTTTTCTTTTTATCATTGCGTACTAAGACCCCTGTAGAACCGCCATCCTGTTACAAATGACTCGAAATTTTGTGTCAGTATCTCCCGGTCTATGTAGATTTGAACTTGGTTTTCTGCGATCGCTCGCTACGCACGGCGCTATCACCGAGTGACATGAGAGTCACCGTGCGATCAGTTAACTGCGTACGCGCATACAAGCCCTCCCTGAGTCTTCAACCTTCGGCATGAGTTCGTCGTGTAAACGCTGTAAGGCAAAGGTATCGAATGGAGCACATTGCTCGATTTGTCGTCATACGTTCTACTTCCACTATGCTAGTTTATCCGAAATTGGCTGGCACCTGTGGCTGGCACAGACGCGGAAATGATAGGCAAAATTCTTGGTGCTGTTAAATTTGCAAAAATTCGGCGACGACCAGTGATACGGCAAGAGTCCCTAATTAATGTACTTCTCATCAGTCTTCTTTAAATTGAATAGAAGATATGCTTTCATCTCTTTCTGCATTGCCTGCTCAGGTGGAAAGTCTTAGGAGCGATTTGAACGATCTAACTTCTAAAATAAACATAACCGTTATCGAAGACAATATATAATAGACTTCAAGATATTGACATTAAACTGTCATTAGTCGACACAATAAATTTAATAATGAGGTGAAAATTAAGTCCCAAATGAAACTGTTTGAATATCGTCTCCACGTATTCGAATCACGGGCAGCAAAAAGTCGTAATATTATAACCAATCTTCAAACCACCATTGCAAATCTGGAGCTCGAACAAAAACGAGTTGAGCAAAAGAATAGGTTTTTAAATGTTGAGGATGTTGGATTACCTGAAAAACCGAATGAAATCTTACCTACTAGACGAATTTGTTCGTCTAGGCACTGCCATTTATTGTTGTATTAACAAAGACGATATTGAGTTCAGCACTAGGGTGCAATCATTCAAAGATAAAAGCGGTTTTCCACGTACAATTGGAACAAAACTGAGGCACAAGATAATTAAAGATAATCTAATTAATAACTGCAGAAAATATAATAAAGCAAAGGGATTAACATCGAACGACCTTGGCTTTGAAGGCAACTCGATGAAAATATTTTTAAATTAGAGCATCGACCATAGTTAATGAAATTTAAAAAAAAAAAGCAACGCGCCAAGGAGAGGAATATTAAATTTGTTTGGGTGAAAAACTGTACAATATATTAACGTGTGAGTGAAAAATCCTCGGCCAAAGCTATTTCGTCAGAAGAAGACTTAAAAACTTTTTTAGAATCATCTTTTAGTGTGCCTTTTGTATTATTACTCACCTGAAATAATATGTTACACAGTCATTATCCCGATTGGAACGCAAATTTTAACTCATTTTAACACACATACACACACTCTTATCCAAAACAGAACACAACTTTATTCACCTCTTTAAAAATAAACGAACATTTATTTATTCTCTGCACGGTTTTGTACCCAAAGGGTACAAAACCCTAAAAATTTTACCACGCCCTATTAACACTTTATGAAAACTACCCTAATACGTACTTCGTTGATGGGTGATTTTAACCTACCTTTTATTTCATGGAGTGATAACTTCACCTACAATTTAACTGGTAGCAAAAGCAATATTTCAATAAAGAATATAAAAAAATGTACAAATAAACCGATTCGAATTCGAAAAATACCAATTCATTTCCATTTTATAAAAAAAAAATATGTTGCTCCAATATGACACGGGTGATAGAGTTGCGCCCTTGGTTGCGCCATTGTAGCATGCATTTTTATCATTAGACCATTAATAGGCTTTAGTACGGCAATTTGAAGAAGATCGTATAAAAATTGAGTAGAAATTGTTATCGGTAGGTACTCTACGCCAATTCTTGCTGCATACATAAAGTAATACATATCATGTAAAATTCAGTCTTCTGACTTTCATATTTTAAGACAGTTTTAGTTTTTTATAAATTATGTTCCGATATTTATTTTTACTACGTTGTACCTAATCCAATGAAGGAAACAATAATTTAAAGGCACTTTATAAATTTAAAGATTTATCTTTATTCAACTAGGTATCTACACTGGTCAGTATGAAGTTGGATGTAAATCGTACTTGACTAATAGAAAAACTTTTTTTTTAATTATATTTTATCATTAGTGACCCTAGCCAAAATTTCAGGCTTTGACTGCGCCTGTCTGTAACATGTTTACACATTTTTTTTCCAAATAGCGGGCAACTACGTGAGCTGTCCAAAACAGTAAAAGACTAATCAATGGAGTAGCGCGGTTTCGTCGCCCGAGGCCGAATGGAATAACGCTTTATTTATTTTTTAAATTGCATGGTCTACATGCGTACGTTCATAAGTAGGTTCACAAGCTCAGAAACTTATAATTTACATAAACTATCAAACATCTTTTAATATATATTTCTAACTAGCTTTCCGACCGCGTCTTCGCCCGCTTTGTCTAAAACCTGATAAACTATATAGGTACCTACTAAAACTTTCCTTTTTAGTGGGGAAATGTTGCATGTATACCCACGGCCCACAGGGTAGGAGCCGTTGGTTATGTCGGATTCTTATCAACTAAAGTCTAAACAACTAAAACCCCTACCCCACTGTTTTTCCGAGGCCTTATGGGCCGCGGATTTTGGTTGGAATTCTATCTATTAAAAAAATCGCATCAAAATCCGTTGTGTAGGTAGTTTTAAGCATATATAGGGACGAACCATGGACGGACAGACAGCGACTTTGTCTTATAATATTCAATGATTTGTAATATTTTTTTTTCACATTTTCCGTATTAAAATTTTCATTTTCTACCTGGCGTTTCCTGCCTCTCCATTTCGTTTGCCACTCGCGGAGAATTTAAAAGTTGAGGTATAATAAATGTCAGTGTTTTTTTTAGAAAATCAATATTGAAAGTCCCGGCAAGCTTGATCTATAAAATATAGAATTAGGATGACTAAAAAGCGGACCCAATATTATTGTTGTATTCTAAGTTCCAACCATTAAAATAGTATCTATGTTTATTAACTTTAATGTTCATTCATAATTATATTGATCCAAAGATCAACTAATATACTTAGAGGGAAAACAATAAATTAAAAATTAAATGTTTCAAATCAGTCAAGTGCGTGTCTGATTCGCGACACTCAGGGTTTATTAAAAACTAGCTTTCCGCCAGTCAAAGAAAAATCCGCATAGTTCCTGTTCCCATGGGATTTCTGGGATAAAACCTATCCTATGTCCTTCCGCAGGTCTCAAGCTATCTCTGTACCAAAGAAGTACTTTTTGAGTTTAGACCAGACATACATACAGACAGACAAAAATTCTAAAAACTATATTTTTCGATTTGATAATATACATGAAGAATGAAGATCACGCTACAAGTAACCTTTTAAAAAAATATTCAATTTACAGTTTTGACTTTCCTACGGTTTTATTATATGTATAAGCTTTTTTTTCTTTAAATTACCCATTTTAAACGCAATATTATGGTACTACATCATATTTTACTAGTGATAGCTGCCCTCTATTCATTTTTATATGAACCGATACACTGATAGGAACTTGAAAATAAATTTACCATCAATTGGGATTCGTTACCAATAGATGTCGCTACTATTAATAACTTACGTGAAATCAGGTTATTTAAACCTTAAAAATATTTGTACTTTTTTAATTTATTCTTTTTTTTTCATGATTGTTCTAAAGATTCTCTAAATATTTCAAGCGTCTATGTGTTGCCGTTCTCAATATCGAGCAACAGTCTTTAATTCAAGCTTGTTGTATGGGAGCCCTTAGGGTTTTATTTTTTTCTGAAATTTTCAACTGTTTTACTATCACAGTCCAGGAGATACTGAGCCTAGTGACATATGCATGGACAGACAAACAGCAACAGCAAAGTCTCAAAAATTGTTTTACTGTATCATTCAGAATCCTAAAAAAGACTTAATTTATTATTAATAGTGCTTATGTACAATTCTTTAAATCCTTATTTAAGAAAATATTAATTGTTTAGACTGATTCTGCAAAAATTTTAAATTTATTTATGTTTAAAGAGACTTTGTTATATTAAAAAAATAATGTCTATAAAATGTTAAGGTAAAACTACAACATATAAAAGAAAGTCTGAACCCTTTCGGTACAATACTTTTTAATGTATGTTAGTGTCACATCTATCAAGTTACGGGCAGGTTTTGTCAACAACTTACAACCCAGATTGTCTCATGAATAAATAGAAAAATATACTCTATCTCACTGCAAAACAATGAAGCTTTCCACAGGTGCGGTAATTTAACATTATATTACTTAAGAGTAATGTTCAATAATATGGTGTCTAAAAATAAAACTTTTTTTACAACCAGGTGTACATGAGTAATTGAGTATAAAACCAAGGAGTCCCAGATACAAATACACTAAAGATACAGAACTCATCATTTTTATGTACTTGTTATTAGACAAAATGAACAGTGTAATGCATATAAAATGAACCTGCCCTGTACCTGGCCCATTGACTCAGAGCTTCACACTAGTATGTTTCACTTTGTCACTATCCATAAAAAGTGAAGTCCCATGTCCCCTAGTGGGGTAAGGGGCAGATACATTATACATCTGTTTCACTGATCGATTTTCTTTAGGGACAAGTAGGTGATCAGCCTTCTGTGTCCTACCAGACCAAGACATTTTTTTTTCTTCGTCTCCACCAGGAATCGAACCCAGGACCCCTTGGTGTTACGCTCACGCGTCAACCACTGTACCGAGGAGGCGGTCACTAACCATGCAATGATGTAAATACTAATTTAACATTTTAAATTAAAAATTCGATGTGTAAAACTACTAAAGTGTAAAACCCTTTCTAAACTACCCAATTAACATACAATCTTGTGATTTCTCATATAAGTTTTGGTATGTTCAAGTCGTATAATTTCTTTTTGTTTTTATTTTAATAACCTCGATTATACCATGGACGAATATAATATCAATTGATATTATATTCGTCCATGATTATACTAATACATTTTTTTTGCTTTTTATGGCAAGAAGATGTAACTATTTGTCAAGTATGTTAAAAGGTAAGGAATAAGTTGAGGAGATTTGGATTTAAGTCAGAGGAGTTGGCAAATATTTATATATACAGTAGAATCCGTTTATTATGACTCCGCCTATAATGACCAACCGGTTATTATGATGTAATTGCACTACGAAGTTTGGTTTTCATATAAAATTCTTTATAAAAAGTCGGATTTACTGACTTCCCTTACAGTGACATGCCGCTTATTATGACCCATTTTTAATAAATTATGTCTGGTTATAATGACCGGCATGATTCTTTACACGGAAATGTGGGAAGATTATGTTGTCATTGATAGCGATCTCCTCAAATCCGAAGAACCCACCGATGAAAATATCGTACAGAACATTAGTGCTAAGGAACAACTGAAAAGTGTTGGGGAAGAGGAAGTCGAGGAATCACCATTACCTACCGCAGAAGAGGCATTAAAAGCTGCAGAATTATTATCACGATTTGTTCACATCAATATTGAAAATGTGAATTGGACCAAAGCTATGTCTTCTATACACAATAGTATTAGATACTGTTTTTACAATGAAATGAAAAAACAAAAGCAGTCAAAAATTACAGTGTACTTACTGTACACTTGTATGTGTTATTATAATAATCTGCTGATTACGTGCAATTTTGATTTTGATTTAATATGTACGTATACATACGCAAGTATACTATGTTTCTGTATTAAAATACTTAAATACATACATATTTACATAAAAAAGATTTTTCATTTCTCATAACGCTTTGTATGACGTCCGCTTATTATGACGTGTTTGTCGATTCCCTTCGATGTCATTATAAACGGATTCCACTGTACTTAGATTACTAGCTAATATTATTATTTACATATTAAAGATACGTATGTTACTAGATACAAATATACATATATATTTATATTATTATAACTTTAAATTATTACTTATATATAATGATGCTAAGGCGTTGTAGAACTTTATAGGATTTTGTAGTAAACATAACATACAAGTAGGAAATGGAATACAAAGAGATAGTAGGTTGGATATAAAGGAAGAGTGATCAAGTAAGGGGCATGCAAAAAATATATGATCTATATCTCCTAGATCAGTTCCACATTCACAAATGGCACTGTTTAAAAACCCAGTCTCGCAAGATGAGCTGGGCAACATGTATGATCAAGACGCATTCTTATAACAAAAGAGGTTACAAGCTTACAGCCTGTAACTTTATTGAACCAAGGTTTAGTGGGAACGACTTCTTGTAACTTATAATATTGCATTCTTTTTTATAATGTACTTTGTTTCCAGAGATTTTCCCAAGACTCGTGCAAGTAAATTTTAGGCAAACTGACAAAGTCATGGAAATAACTCTGATAGGGAAACATGTCTCCACCAGACCTTGCTCATCAGCTTTTTCATTTCCTTGGATACCACTACACAAAGGATGTTTAGAGAATTGATATAAACAAAACACTTATCTATCTGATAAATATTGCCTCAGAAGACCGAAGGAATAGCGGATTAATACATTTTTTAACAAAAACTATTGACTATTATAATTTATAATTTCCTATAAAAATTGAAATAAAATTATGACGTTTGACAGATGAGTTATGACTTGAAATGATTTGAAATGACAATGACATTTAGGTATATTTGAAAGTTATCAAGTCTTAGATACTAGGTGTGTCAGTATAAAAATATGTAATTACGGAGAATTTAGGGAGAAATAGCCGATATGAAAAATATTATAAATGCAGTTATATCTGTGAGGTGAAATTGGTGAAATGAGGTGAAATGCAAAACGAGGGTGTGTGCCAAACGCACGTGTCAGTAGTGAAACTTCTTTGGCAAGATTGAAAGATACCAAAGTCGCCTTACTTTAAGGCGTGACGGTATTAGTATTGATATGACGCGATCTTGAAATTTTTATCTCAACACGCATATAGAAGTAACTTCAATAACATTTTATTAAATTAATATTTTTTACTTATAGTAAAATAAAAGCTAAAAAAATAGTAAAATAAAGGCTAAAGCCTAGTTTGGATCTCCTGCAATGATGTAGGTATAGGTAAACCAGAATCTGATGGCAAATTGGGAAATCAAAATTTTGGGTGTGCAACCCTAGGGAAAATGGACTGAACGATCTTGATACTGCTTATTTTTTATTTTGTCCTCAACATCATTAGTCATATTACATAAGTGAACAATACTGTACTTAATAATGAGATATCCACTTAATATTATGTAGGTACATACTCACATGTATAATATACATATTACTTTTATCTATGTAATACATACTATTATTTACACATACCTATATTTGTATATTCATTATCATTATGCCATGTAAAAATATGGATGTAATGATAATGTAGATCAAAACTAGATTGCTAATATTTTTTTATAAAATAAAATAAAAATAAAATAAAACTATGTTTATTTTCGTAAGTATTAAATATACACACATTATAAAATTGACTTGGACAGCTTGGACTTGACGAATAGCCGTATTGGAAACTCCTGTAATAAGTTTTCATAAAATTATATTGTAAGTAATCAACAAACAATATTATAGTTACCTACTTATAATATTTTTTATTTTAAGTATCAAAACGGGTAAGTCCAACTTACCAATAAAATATTCAAAATTGAAAATTGTGATGTGTTTGACCCTTCTTCATCGAATGTTTTTCTATACACATTATAAACAACACCTCTTGCTTGTGATCGCAGCGGCTTTTTCGACATTTTCGAAGATTTTTTAGACAAAATCCTAAAAATTATTCATCAATTGCAAAGAAGACAAATAATTTGACAACCAATTTGATAGTTGTCAAATAAAATTGCCATATGAAAATCTTTTATTTCGTAAATATAAATATGCCATCAGATTCTGGTAGACCTATAATGTTTTAATTTTTGACGTGACAACGCCTTATAATTCGATAGAGCCGGCTGCACGCACGAAAAAACATGACTCATGCTGCGTTACCTCGCGCTGAGGCGTTCCATGTATTATCATAATAATTAGAAAGAAAATTTCTTAACCATTACTTTCTACTCCTGATTCTTACTCACTTAACTTTTAAACCTGCTACAGGGTTACTAAGGCTTAAAGTGCAAGCGAGAGCGCGGAACGAGCGACAAAGAAGCACAATCGGACGTTGTCACGTTCAACTATCGTCAGTAAACCGACTTTACAGACAACCAATTTTTTTGGTAAAAATTTTATTTTTTTAAGATTTTATTACTTTTTATTGAAAACTAGCGGTCCGCCCGGCTTCGCCCATGGTACATGTTTATGTTTTCTTTCCCTAAGAACCATCCTCGTACCTACTTCAAGGAATATTATAAAAAAATAATTATCGAAATCGGTCCACCCGTTCACGCGTGATGCCGTGACCAAGGAAAACGGATTTCATTTATATAGATGCGCAGTAATCACATATATATAATTTTAGCTTTTTTCTAATCCTAACTATGTAAAATTTTAAGTTTAACGTTTTTAGTGTATGATTTAATATTTCTAAAATTCGGTGTTCCCAAAGTACAGCAGTTTGTAGTTGGCAATACCTGAAGTCAGATAACCAAACTGCTTGTATCTATGCCCTACTGTATTTCTGGTGAAGAAAGAAGAGTCAGATGCCGATTTCCGAACAGCAATCGGTATTGTTCGGTGTACTGCAGCGCTCGCTGTTGACTAGCGTGAGTTTGTTGTTGCGACTACCTAGTGTTCAATTATTATCGTCATTATTATTGCCGCTAATTTTTATAAATTTGAAATTAAAATGACAGGAAACTTTATTACATTAAAAAAATCATTTTAAATGTAAGTATTTAATTTATGCGACACTTGGAATCTTAAACTGTTTACATGTTTACAAGTTTTAGGAAGGTTAATGTGGTGGTCTCAGTTTTTGTACCAAAGTTGTACGCTTTAAGATGTTAAATTTTTTTCACGCAAATATGTTGTTTTTTGTTTAAATTATAAGAATTCATGCTTTGCACAGCGATTGTATAACTCTAAAAAGTTTAAAGTTTGTATAATAAAGTAATAAACTTACGTAGAATTAATTAAAAAAAATGGTTATCTCATTTGAAAATTTTTAATTAAATTATGGGAAGCATTTTACTAGACATGCGCAAAACAGTACGTCAAATAGTAATGCAACATCACGCATCTCTTCCACGGAAGTGATATTACTCCGTAACATCACACATTACCCGATCGATTTTTAATGAAATGATGACATTAATAATATTATAATGTTTATATTATATTAATGGTGATATGTGAAGTATTACAGATCATAATATTGAAAAATAGCAATAATAACTGCAATACTTATTAGTTATTACATATCGTAAAATTACAATTTAAGTAAATATTTAAAAAATGTAGTTGATTTTCCTTCATACTTGGCCACGTACTTTATGTTGTTTGTTAATAATTGTAATGAAAGCAAGCAAATGTACAACAAAATAAAAAAAGTGAGTGATGCGAGTGATGTTTGTAACTGATGCGTAATGCGTGATGTTGCATTACGTGTCAAAGTGATATTACTTTTGTACTATTACACGCATTACCTACCCATGTCTACATTTTACTCATGATCTATGATCGTGTGGGTAATGGTTTAAAATTTTTGATGTTTAAAATTATAAATACACTTAAAATTCCACTTTTTGGTTATTTTAGTTTTATTTTAATGTATAATATTATTTCATATCAATTTATTGTTTTAAATGGTCTTTAAGAAGAATAAGATTTAATTTTGATTCTTAAAAATTAAAACTCTATCTACTGGATGTTTGTATTTCAGGAGCACATGTAAATATGTTGGTTAGCCCACCGGGGTATATTTTTGATTTTAATTCAATAAATTGTAAAAGACTACAAAATTCAAAGTACCATTAAATGGTACCCATCTTGCCCTATTTTTATACAATGTGAATGATTTTGAAAGCAGCCCCTTTGAAGATATCTGAACTTGTTCCCTGCGAATAGCCCGGGCTCCATTTACCTTACAATGTTGTATAGAGCATCTCAAACTTTATACTGTATTGAAAATACAAGTTTGTATTTAATATATGTATTTAAAATATTTGTACATTGTATTAATTTTACTGGCTGTGGTATGTTGTAGTACCACTATAGTGGTGCCCAATTTTTTATAACATCAATTAATGTCATAATACAGAATTGAAATTAAGAAACAAAAATGTTTTCATTATTAAAACAGCCAAAAAGTAATAAATTTAAAATTATAGTAAAATAAAATAAGCAGTTACATTTTATATCTTTTAATCTTAAAAATGATATTTTGATAAACTTTACCTAATGGGTAATCATTAAAAAAAATAGATCATTTATGAAATAAGTGATCTTATCTATTATGTATAATAATTCTTATTGTCATTTTTTACACCAATTTGTATCTGCCACAAGATAAAACAAAAAAATAATACATACTAATTTTGTCATAATACAATAAAATATTTCATGGCACCAATTTATATCTAACAAAACTATGAACCTAACAATTTTTTGCTTTGCGAAAATATATTTTATATTTGCGACTGGATGTTATAATATCGTTATATTAGTGATGATTTAGAAATCGTTTATAATCCTACTACATATTTTCTTAAGAATTGTAAATGCAATGAAAAATCCGTCTCGAACCAAAATCACGCAATAGTTGCGCGTAGTAGTTCAACTTTTATGTTCTTAAAAGGAGACCATTACTTAATTAAGATACAAATCCATGCTATGCCGGTAATTATATGTAATTATTGAAATAAAACATTTTTATATCGTTATTGATAAATAATAATCTATTCTCATTAAAAAAAAACATCCTTTTCAGTTGCCCTCTAATTTAAGTATTCCTCATTAAAATACATTGCATTAAATGCCCCGTTCGAATCACATATACTTAGGTACGAGCAAGATAAATTGATACGTAAATAACTACATACAAGGAAAAACTATTTATACCTATTATGTCGGTCAACAATGCGCCGTTATTTAAAGTTTTTGTGCACTTATTAAAATACTCAGGCCTTATCTTTTTTTTTTTTTTTTTTTTTTTTTATACAACAACCTATCTGACTTTGTACATAAATAGTAATAAAATATTCTACAATGTCTGGAATAAATTTTTCTGAAGCGATAATACTGTTGTACTAAGTTTTAAGCGATTTTAATGATCTGTTTGTTCTCTTTTAAAAGTGCTAAAAAGAAAAAAATTAAATGGTAATGAAATATTTTTGTCAAACAGTCACCATGCGGTCGCTACGGTTGCTCCGGTGCCGGCCCTTCTCAACCCGATTCCTGATCCTGTCGTTTCTGGCGCTGGCCTTCGGTATATACTGCTATTACTACACTGTGACACCGGCTTCTTACCCGAAACCAAGTAAGTGGATATTTCTAGAGATTTCTAGATGGAGAAAGAGGAAGAGTGGAAATCTCAACTGGCTGCCGTCTTTCAGTTTTCCAAGATTATATTATGGAGAAGGTAAGGTATACGGAGTTCTACGGGCGCGGCGCCTGAACTTTCAGCGGCGTAGGTTATAAATAAATTAAAAGAAAAATTTCCAGAGGCATATGATGTATATAAATTCAAAAGTAATGATAAGTAAAGCGTGTTAAATCCTAGGTCACCAAACTCCCTTTATAAGCTTACCATCAAACGAAAATTTCATCAAAAGCTTGTGTATTTTAAGATAAAAAGATAAAGCTCTGATATTCAATGAGAGAAGCTATAGAATCATTAAGTATATACGATTTTCCTCTATGGATACATTTAAACATTTATGAATTGAAAATTCAATAGCGTGATTCGTAATAAGTCAGCTTAGAACTTGTACATTCAAGCGCGTCTTTTTAGTATAAATCCATTTCACATGAGGTTGCATTGACGATGGTACGGATTAATGAGCACAACTTTTGCTTGTAGATATTAGAGCCAATATAGGAACGTAATAATGCAAATTATTTTTCTATTTTTCTACGTTAATTATAGATAACTAGCGGTCCGCCCCGGCTACGCCCGTGGTACATATTTCGCAATAAAAAGTAGCCTATGTCCTTTCTCGGGTATCAAAATATCTCCATACCAAATTTCATGTAAATTGGTTCAGTAGTTTAGGCGTGATTGAGTAACAGACAGACAGAGTTACTTTCGCATTTATAATATTAGTATGGATTAATAAAAAAGAGCGTGTGAGCCGAACACACGTTAAGATTCAAAGATTCTAATTCGTCGCCTTACTCCATGACGTGACGGTATAGACATGACGCGACCATGTAATTTTTCTCTCAACGCGCCTAAAGAAGTTCTACTTCAAAAGAATTTATCGGTTCACTATTGGCGAAAATATCGATACATAAAAAGATACATAAAAGCGAACAAAGAATCTCCTACTTTTGTTTAATTCAGTTAAAAATAAATACTAATGCATACGTTTTATTCCTAGCTTGTAATGAATTTAAATGAGAATACCTTAAATAGACCATAAATTAGTTCTAAGAGTTACAGTTAACCACAATTGTTTTCGCGTTATGCACATTTTGAATATTTCACTTGTAATCGTATCTACAAATAAAATGTACAGCAATAACTATTCGTTAGAAACTACGCGTCTGCTGGATCACCGTGCAGCGTGCCATCAGACTATAAATAAAACGGCTATATGACGTGCACAAATCTTCTAGTCTTAACATACTGGAAAAAATTATATCGTATTTCTATTATTCAAATAATTCAGTTTATATATTTAAGCACTTAAAAGACAAGTACCTATGTTGTTTCCAGTTGTTTCTTTGATGTCGGCGTTGAAATAAATCTGAAGCGCCATCATATTTATTTTTAGTTTTAATTAATCCTATTTGCAAATTTATCTATTTATAATGCATTATTTATCATGCATTGATATTATTTGCGTCACCGCTACTCTGTGGTTAGCTATATAACCTCAACGCACTGGATTAAATTCTCAATAGAGACCGCTAGATATGATTTCAATCAAAGCTCATGTAGATTATCTACTTGGCCGGAAAATTAATGGATACGTGTAACAGATGTAGGTACGTATGTCTGGGTGTATCGAGTCCAACACGGGACCTCATTTCCTCATTTAGTTTATGTCTACGTTTTACGGCTTTTCGTTCTTCATTTGCTTGATAAGAGCTGATTATTCGAAAAGCAGAAACACAACTCCAACCTTGCTTATTTAATTTGTATAACGGAGACAGTTGTAACCTTGTAACAATGCCTCATACATATAAATCCGCTTAGGTATATTTTAAATGGTATCGTGGAACGGAAAATTGCAAACATGTAACCTGAAATTGTTGCCCTCTTTTTGGGCAGTCGTGTAATTAACACACTTCGTCTTGTTGTTCGTATTTTCTTCATTGTTTGTAAAGGTTTTATAGTTTCCATAACTCTATAAATTTTAGATTGTCTCTATTTTATATCTCTTTAACAAACGAGAAAAATATTGTTCAAATTTGTTTGTACACTTTATCTTTCAAATCCTTTGTGCTATTTCCCTGTCTTGTTCCTTTGAGATAAACTTGCATCTTAAACGCAATCAAGCATTGCGAGCATTGCAAATCTTGGTAATCAGCGGTTGGGTTATTAATAATTGACTTCACGAATGAGGAGGTTGACAATTTCTAAAAGTATATTGTATGTACTTGTATCATGTTGTATATTTTACTTGTTTGGATTTAGAATATACATTTATTTCACTAAAACTCTCATTGATCTGTTGTACGTCGTGTTACAAGCATTGTGTGGAGAGGGCGAACCGATACCATACTAATATTATAAATGCGAAAGTAACTCTGTCTGTCTGTCTCTCTGTTACTCAATCACGCCTTAACTACTGAACCAATTTGCATGAAATTTGGTATAGAGATATTTTGATACCCGCGAAAGGACATAGGATAGGCTTTATCCCGGAAATCCCACGGGAACGGGAACTATGTGGGTTTTTCTTTGACTGCGCGGGCGATGCCGCGGCTGGAAAGCGAGTAGTTTATAAAGATTTTGAACAAAATCTGAAGTAAAATCCCTCTTTGTGTCATAAAACTATTTAAAAATAATACAACAAAAAATAAGAAAGACGTACCACGGATCACGTACCATCACTAAGTATCGTATTATTCGAAATTTCTCCTTTACTTCGAAATTTTTGTCTACGAAAATACGATGCCATTCAGTATTGCCGTACTGCATATCCAAAAAAATACACGTGGTTGAGGAAATCTTTTAGCAATAATTTGAACTCTTTTTTTCAATACTATTACTAACGCATATATAAAAAAGTATAATAACAATAATTTATTTCTGTTTAACCATGTTTAACTGACTCATATAATATGTTTTTTTTTATTTCCGCTTTTTTACTTTTAAACAACTTTTGTGACTATAGTATAGTAGCGTCGCAAGTGGATTTGAGTTGCTAAAAATATGAGATGTTCAGAAAATAACTGTTCCCGTTGAATATGCAAATTGGTATTTAAACAGATGTTATTTTTGCATATTATATTGTGTATTTAGATGATGTCCATACTAAAATAGGAATCAATGTATTATTAGATAATTTCCGTATATAGGCGCACATAGGTACATATTTCTTAGCTGTGTGCGTCCCGTCGAACCGGAAGGCATTCCGGTTCAAAATTGACTTATAATAATATAATAAAAATTTCGCTAGAATTGCGAAGTATCGATTTGGTAGTATGGCATGTTAGACTGGGGTAGAAGCCTTTGAAAATAATGAAAAGATAAAAAAAATCGCAGTCGGATGAAACCCATTAGAAAAGGAGGGGAATATGATAAAAATTTAGGTGAAAAATTCAAAAAACCAAGTTTTTGGTCTTTTATTTCTATCTACTTCAAAATTTATTTTTTTTCTACGAAATTTGGTGGAAACTTACTTTATTATGTCCCAAATACACTGTAATTTATTTGGTTGAAAATATTTATTTTTTCGCCTTATTTTGAATTAATACCAAAAAAACAACCTAATTTTCAATCGAAAAGTCACCCGTCAAAATATCAGCTTTTTTCAAAAACTTGGAGTGCCTTTTATTCATTGAAATCTACTTTCATATTGTGTAAAAAAAATAAACACCACCATAGTAAATGTTCTCAGGAAATGCATACAAACAGTGTGATAATGAGCTTTTACTAAATCAGGCACACTTCTTGAACTCTATATCTTCTCTTGTATCGGCTTTTCGGTAATATTTCAAAAGAAAAATAATTATCTGTTCTAAGTTTAATATTTTACAGCATATTCAAAAGCAAAATGATGTCGATAAAAACATTTCAGGTAGTTCGAGAAGTGTGCCTGATTTAGTAAAAGCTAATTTTCAGACTGTTTGTATGCATTTCCTGAGAACATTTACTATTGTGGTGTTTATTTTTTTTTAAACCATATGAAAGTAGAGATTTCAATGAATAAAAGGCACCCCAAGTTTTTGAAAAAAGCTGATATTTTGACGGGTGACTTTTCGATTGAAAATTAGGTTGTTTTTTTGGTATTAATTCAAAATAAGGCGAAAAAATAAATATTTTCAATCAAATAAATTACAGTGTATTTGGGACATAATAAAGTAAGTTTCCACCAAATTTCGTAGAAAAAAAATAAATTTTGAAGTAGATAGAAATAAAAGACCAAAATCTTGGTTTTTTGAATTTTTCACCTAAATTTTTAGGTAATGTGAAAAAATTGTGAATACAAAAGTTGTAGAACTTTTAATTACCTACAACTTTGCCATTGAACTTTTTTCTATAGGACTTGTAGTTTTGTCGGAAATCGAGAGAAACCATTTTTTTCTCTTAAAAGCTCCCCCCTCCCGCTTCCCGAACTCGGATTGGCCGTAATTTATTTTTCCTTTTATTTTTATCATATTCCCCTCCTTTTCTAATGGGTTTCATCCGACTGCGATTTTTTTTTGTTTCAAAAATTATCTACTCTAGTCTATGTGTCATGCATCTATGTAACTTTGTCCAAGCAAAATTGTTATTCATTAAGATTGGTTGTTATGGTATGGCGGTGTAAGGTGCTGTTTTTTAAATTGTCTAATAATTTTGTGTCTAATTTAGCTAAAGTTTTTTTTGTAGTTACATCTTTAAACAAGCTATGAACGCAGCACTTAATAAAAATCATAATCTTTTATTAATAACAGTAGCATATAATTAAATTCCCTCGAGACGTGTTGATTGTTGACTAGCTCGTCAAGTTAATTATATCTTACCTTTAACCTGTTACTACATCAGACCGTTTGAACTGGTAATTATTTCAGTATCAAATGCATTTTACTCAAGTTTCCTCGATGCGCACGCTTTAAATCTGTCTTAAGTAAAAATCGTTTATAATTAACTAAATGTGCCCTGTGGTTTTATCCGCATTGCTTCCCTTCTATTGGTCTTAGTATGATGATACAGCCTATAGTCTTCCTCGAAAATGGACTATCTAACATAATATTTTCAATAATTGGACCCGTTGTTCCAGAGATTATATAAATATTTATAATTATAATATTAGTAGTTATAGATATAACTATTGGTAATGTTCAACTGCATTTCGCTTAATTAAAACTATAATAAGTAACAAATGAAAGAGATACGAAATTATAAAAGTCCTTTTTATTATATTTGGTTGTTTAAAATACAAAGCCTGGCATATAATAACGCGAATATCTTTCACAATAATTAATGAAGATGGATAGTTTTTATTTTATCATTTTACTTCATTAAAATCTGTGGCGTGTCTGAAGTTTCGCAATATTTTATGTAGGTACACGTAATAATACAAAGTGGTTTCGAGATGCATGCCGATACTTTAATTATAATTAATAGTGTTAGTAAAGAAAACTAAGCCCAATCTTCCGCGACTCACTCATATATGGAGACTAACTGTCGGCAGTATGCTGGAGATTTACATATCTACAATCTACATAAATTATGTTTAGTTTATACTGAAAATAATATCAGTCAGACCTAAATATATTTTATTATTAACTCCAAGTAAGAATTTTATTCAATTTTTCTGCTTTACCTTTAATTCTGTTATCGGAATGTACGTAACTAATCACATTTTGTCGCGTAAAAGAAATTCAATTTTCAAGCGTTTTAGTTTTAAATACATTTATTTAATAGCAACTTTTTGCTTTCAAAGTATTTTTAACATTTATTTTCACAAACACAAACTAGTATAATATCGATACAAAGCTAAATACATATTTGGTTTGAATAAACCATTGGTATTTATTTCTTGCCTAACGAGCTGTATGAAAGCTGAAACCTTTAGATTTTATATTTGTACAAAAGGTATTATTTACGCGAACAATCTTATTCTAAATTTTATCGGCTTTCCAATTACCGAGGTGGACTTTACGAATCAAAACGTATACAATCAAATAAAACGTGTTAATTGTTTTTGTATTTTACTTAAAATCGAAAATAAATAAGCCGCAATATTAAAGCAAAGTTATTTCGTATTTAATGCATGAATCATATTTTGTTGAATTTTAACAGGATGGAAATATATTTATTTTAACAATGTAAATATGTTCCGAAAATCTTTCTATGGTCATATGATTATGTTGATTTAGTAAATAAAATTTGCTACCTTAAAATCTTTGTATAAAAAGAGACCTGCATAGGCATGCACCACGCTTCATCAGGCCATACAGCTGCAGCATACTATCATAATATCTAACTAAATAGCTTGTGATACCGGCATCGAAGAGAAAAAAGTTTATGAAATTAACACCCGCGCTATAGTTAAGATGCCGCGAAATGAAAACTTCTTTACATCCTGGCAACTGGGCAAGTGAAATGTAGTAAATACATGAGGTAAATGTTCAATAATGCAATACATCTAAACATGTCGAATGCTTCAAGACGAACGCTCCTGGTTGTTGCAATCGACAACAAAGAAAAGCCAATTTCCTGCCTCATGCTGTGTCAAGTGTCAAGACTTACGACATGGAGGTGCTCTTGTCTGAAAAGTCTGGATTTGAGTAGCTCGTTCACGTCTTACATGTTTACAACCAGTCATTTATATACTTGTTAAAATCATCAATACATATAATAAAATTCTAGAAAAGTGGTGTCTGTACAATGAAAATATGTAAAAAAAAATTAGCAGGGGTTATTACTAAATCGATCCCAAACCCAAAACTATCGTTAAAATTTTTTTTGTCTGTTTGTCTGTTTGTCCGTTTTCCTGGTGCCTAAAAAATAATATTACATAATTTAAAATAAAATTTACGTAGAAAATTAATTAGACATTTATTTTTTTAGCTCAGTTTAGTAATAAATTTTATTAATTTTTTTTTTAATTATTTATGGTAGTACGTGTTTATTCAATAAAAGTTAAGTAGTAACTACTATGCAGTCACTATTCCACGCGGACGAAGTCGCGGGCACAGCTAGTGTTAAATAAATATTTGATAATTTAACCTACGGTCATTAAAGGCACGTCTTACATTATCGCTATAATATTATATAGATAAATAATTGTACCAGCGTGCAGCGAGTAACACCAACATTTGTTATCTAGTTTAGACTTTGGTAAAGTTTATGTTTGACTTGTATTGTTTGCAATAATCGTTTTATTATATCACTTTTTACGGATTCCCTCTGCGCAATCTAATTGTTTTCGCGTCGCGTTGTTTGTACATATCACAAGCTGCTGCATCTCGTCGGAGCGAAAAAGTAAAGAAATTTACATTTCTGTACTTTGTTATTTTTTAGTTTCGTGACCGGAGAGCAAATTGAATTTTTCATTTCATTCTCCACTTTTGATACAGATTGCTCGCTACGGGTAACGGGATATATCGTGTGCAAGTTTTGACTACGTATTTGAATAAACTTTAAAAATGAAATGGGAATTATTTAGACGTGGTTTTCAGTAAGCATTTATAGTGTGCTATAATAAATAGTAGTAATGGCTGCACCCGATGCCATCATGCCTCTCTGATTCACATCCTCGCTGCTATCACGCTGCGTTAAATTTTATTATTTTATTTTAAAAATATGGATTCGTCCAAAGCTGTTTCAACTTAAGCTAGATGGGTACATCATGGTAATACAACGTCTATTGAAATTTCTGCACGTGGGAATTTAATATCCTAGCGCGTATGAAGGAGCAATATTCTTGTAAGCTTTATGTTGATATTAAATTATTTTCTTGTATTTTTTGTAAATTGTTAGTTGGCACACGAAAGTCCCTTTTATATTTTATTTTAATGCTGATATTGAATAACATTACCTGATAATGTTCTATTCTCATAAAATATAGGTTTTTTACCTATAAATGAAGATAAATGTTCGTTTTGTAAGTGGTTTTATTAAGTAGGTATATATTTAAACTGATTTTAGACATACCTAAATTTAAAATTTAAAATCATTTTACAATTGTCAAAATGGAATAGTGGAAACTAAATGCCATATGCAATAAATGTAGGTATACTTTATACGACACACAAACTTCTGAAAAGGGTCACAAATTGTATTTATTTTCGTGAATATTTTACCCAACTTACTGCAACAGTTTGTAAGAATTTTGTTGGACAGTGTCAGGTCTCAGGACTGTTTATATCTTTTACGCAGACATAAACATGATCTCAGACAGACGTGTAAAACGGATGATGCAGTGCATTGTCTAACTGTCAAAATTCATCTAGAACCTTCTAGAACTCTACAAAGTTTCGTGCAGAACTGTCATTATTAATTATTATTGTGTTAAAGAAACTTTAGCTGTTTACAAAGCAGGAAAAAAAAAAACAAGTGTTCTTTATTGTTATTGTTTTTGATTAAATTAATATCCTGTCGTTTCAGCCTCACGCTGGTTTAAGTATTCTATTATTCTCATTATAGTTAATTAAATGACATATGTTTACGACTTCACTTTAATTTTAAATCATATTAACATTCAAATAAATATGTGGCTTCGTAAACAGTATTCAAGTTAATTAAAAGAACATCACAATACATTATTGAACTTCTTATTACTCTGCATAATAATTTCGTAGAGAAACGAGTTCAAGTCCTCTAAGCATTATCCTGCCTAATAGTAACAAAGTGTTATTAGAGAGGATAATGCTTTGAGGACTTCACATTTACATCTACATAATAAAAGCACTTCAATTATTTCATTGGCATTAAAAATCAATAGTCAAATCAGTAGCTTGACGGCTATTATCTTTCTTTGTTATAAGAAATGCATGGTATGACCTTCAATATGAAACGCGAACGTGGTCGCTCATCGCATTACGCAATCAATAATAAAATTGTTCTTCATCAAGAATCGGGGTAAGTAGGGTTGTGCTCTCAAATAACAAGAGACAAGTGCCCGGTTCAGCCTACGAGAGTCGTTCAATGCAGACAATAATTGTTAATTTCAGTATACCTACAGTTTAACATCGGCATGCTTGATTATTCGTCTGTAATAATATTACTCGAACTCGACTGCGAGAATCAAGCCCTGAATTTTGGGAATACTAAAGCCGACGCACATTAATTATTGTGGTATGCGGATTTTATTCGGCTTGTGTTTTAATTTTATACATTGATGAAAAGAGCGTCTGCATAACTGATAATATTTAAATAGTGACGTATTATTTTGCAAAATTGCATTTTGGAATATTAGCATACCTATAATGTAAAATAATTAGATAGACAAGAATAGGCATGACGAAAGATTTTGAAATCCTCTTCCATAATGTGTGTATACGTTTACTATACAAGAAAAACCCTATATTTCGGTAATATACTTAAATTTAACGAAGATAAAAGCCATTTTCCAAAAAATATTTATCAACTGTGCCAAAACAGCTCGCAGGTGTCATGGCGTAGGCGTGACGTCACACTTTGGTAAATACGTAATTATTTGTACGCATTGCGAAGAAAATTAAAAAAATATTTATTTAATGTGTGTTATAGAAACGAATTTCAAAGTTTATAAGTGGTGTGCAGTATTGCAATGTGAATCCACATAAAAATAATGCTCAAAAATGTGTTAGTAATTATTTTAAGCGAGAAAATAATAAGAAATGATTGTAAGTATAAAGTTGGCGCGGAGAACCCCGAACCATGTATTCGTGAATTCGCAATTATATTTCTGTTCTGAGTCGATAAAGCATACGTGAAACAATAGAAAATAAATAAAAATGCGTATTCTCAACATATTCATAACAACAAAAAACATCGGACGTGAGTTGTTTACTTAAGCGTGACGTCACGCGTGTTTTAGTCAAAATGGCCAACTGCAGTATTTCAATGTTTTATTTTATTGATAATCTCATTAATCTTAATGTTTTTAAGATTTCTAAGTCACTATATGTAATTTATCTATTATACATTTTCCCTTAAAAACACTAATACGATCATTTATGGATACTGTCGTCATGCCTATTGTTAAAAAGCGATAAAAAAGTTACGATTAAATACCAACAAAAGCTTCGACATTGTTATGCCCTTTATTAAAACATTTTTAACGCATACAATAAAAATTGTA
This sequence comes from Colias philodice, assembly GCF_061535455.1. Taxonomy (NCBI): domain Eukaryota; kingdom Metazoa; phylum Arthropoda; class Insecta; order Lepidoptera; family Pieridae; genus Colias; species Colias philodice. The sequence continues at coordinate 10,130,031 of NC_143086.1, forward strand.
TATGAAGACCTTCTAACGTATAACTTTTAAATCCAGTTGAACAAAAGAAACGGAGCGTCTTAAACTTTCAGGCGATGCTTTGAATTCTCCATAATATCTTAGAGCATCTAAATTCTATACCGAGCTTTTGTATTTTGTCTAACAATGACTTAATGAAAACGTCGCGTCCGTCGTCAGAATATTGCACCCTCGTGTTAGCGCATAAACGTTCAATGTGACATAAGAACCAGTTTTACTAGTTTCTTGAACAAATAAATCTTCAATTACGTCCATATAGTTATTAATCAAATCACTATCACAACAAAGCATTATATTAAGCAAATAAGGAAAACGAATTAAGGATATTTAGCTAAATCGGGTCGGAGTACATTATAAGTAAACGCTTAACTGCGTCGTGAAAACTAAAACAAAAGTACAGTGACGTATAGTAAGTTGTCGAGTGGTTTTTGCTGCAGCTATTTAATGACTGCAGGTATTTAGCGCATAAGTGGGGTTTAATGTATTGACTCCTAAATAGTACTATTAACATTATAGTAATAAGAATTTAGTGGTTGGAAGTAAGCAGGAAATACTTCAGATAGAAGGGGCAACTCATTACATATATTTGCATATTTCGATCAGTTACGCGAATTACCAATGAAAAGTTTAAGCTGAAGGCGCTTTAGTCTGTTGAGAATTATCTTTCGTTACGATCTTTATTTATTTTGTTGAAGATCTGATTCCTGTTATCATCTCTTTACCTTTTTCATTGCAGAGCGAGACGGAAGTTTAAAAATATCTGAGTGATTTCGACTTATGTTTGTGCGACTTAAGTTCGGCGAATACAGTTCTTGATATTGCGAACATATTGTGACATACAGATGGTGAACAAATTCGCTTGCACTTGATAGGGTTCCTGTGCAGTTTTATTACCGTTTCGTGGTACAGCTCCCTACAATTTAACGGAACCAAGGTATTCGATATGTCGCACTGTAATGTTTATCCATTCTAGATATGTAGGTCGATGTTATATAGGAATAGGAGGAGTAGTTACAATGAGAATCAAATTTTTATACATATGGGTTTTGGAGATATTTCATAGCTAGCCTATGTGTTTTAGAATTATAAGTTTATCATGAATATAGTCGAGTATTTAAAATAAAATAAAATGAAATTTATGATCTATGGTTAAGCCATATATCGATAGTATATTTTGCCGAAGAAAAAAAGTACTCACTGAAAGGAGAATGGGCAAATTGGGTCTGAAACTTGGGCTAAGACCAATACACACGAAATATTGTTTTTCTGATAGATCATTACACATACCTTACGAAAAAAATAAAATAAAAAAATAAATCAACCGGGTTCTTGTACAGTCAAGGCAAAAAGTTTTATTTATTTGGCTCTTATTTTGCGCACAATAACGGTGTTTTTAATTCGAGTGAAGTAAATATAAATCTAAATGTCACTGGAGTGACTGAGTTTAACCACAAAAAAACGTCTAACTACGTTGAATTATAATAAACACGGTATAGGTACATGTTACAAAACATAATATTAGTGTATTTCGGTTATTAGAAGGCTTAAGATTAGTACGTATTTGTAAGTGAAAGTGAATTGGAGTAACATAAAGATATTGTCATTGTCTTATAACAGTTATTTATTGCAAAAAATATTATACACAAAGAAATAAAACTTGATGTGACTGTACAAAAACCCGGTTGATTATTTTTTTATATATATTTTTCCCTTTATGTATGTGTTATGATCTATTATAAAAACAATATCTCATGTGTATTGGTCCAACTCAAGGGTTCAGGCCCAACTTCCATAGTAAAATGCCCATTCTCCTTTATATATTGAATGTAAGGTAAGGTATTGAATGTAATGTTTTGACTTTTTATTACAGTATCCAACTGAATTTTTAAAGATTTTTTTACATAATCATCTATTAAAAAAGTTCAACTGACATTATCATAATACATGCAGTTACACTTCCTATAATTTGTACATAATAATTAAGTGACACTAGGTACATTAAATTGATAGAAGTAGTCAGTCCCCTTTGTTGGTAATTGAATATCCAGTCCCGGTGTGTAGCCCCGGTGTGTGAAGCAGTGCAGATTTGTGCAATGATATTTATGAATTAAATAAAAAATTAAATTAAATATTAATTAAATTAAATAGTACATGGTTTTAAATACATTTGGTTCTATTTTTTCGAGGAACTACATCGTATCCATCGAATCGTGACGTCATATTTAAAAAGAATATATGACCAAAAGATCTCGATCCTTTGATAAGCATACATGTTGCGTATGTCTATGCGGTATGAAAATAGCATAAGCGGAGGATGGCACAAAATAACGGCTATTCAACGACTGACTAGCATAAGGGCTACAGAGGCTTTAAATTGAAATTTAGATTATAGCTGTCTCATATTTCTTTAGATATCGACAACCCTGTGCCTGTGTGAATATTTAATATCTAGCACTGTGGCTTTAAATTTATACACCATAATTAGTATTAAGGGCTAATATAGTAGGTAGATAGTGCAAGTTGTATTCGTGTAGATTTTTATTTTATCAAGGATTATATTGACATTTATAAATTAGAAAGAAAAGAGGATAATTTTTTAACTCTTAAATTGATACATAATTTTAAAAAGTCGATTTAATAAAAAATAGTTTATTTGGGGATTATAATTATTGTATTAAATTATTCTTAATCATATAAATTGTTACTTGTGGAAAAACACAATCAAAGAAAACAAACATTATTATTTATACAAATGAGCGCTCTGAACTCTTACTACTAAACTCACCTATAGGTACTTACATATTACTTAAAAGTAATATTGTTCCCGAAATAAAAGTCACTTAGAAATACATAATTAGGTACTCAATTGGTAACTATTAGGTCTTTTTATTTCATAAAAGATTTAGACAAGGTTATTGTTACTACTAATTATAGACAGTGTTCGCCAGTCAAATGCAATACTTTGAAGTAGGACTCGAGGATTTATAAAAATCTTATGCAGAATTTGCGTTGTGTACGTGGAAGCTTAACATTTTTGTTTGATTGCTTTCGTGCACTAATTGGCGATGCTTATGAACGATGCATTCTTGTTTGGTATTAGTCGTTAGCTCGCTTTTAAATTCGTTCAGTAGGTATAGGATTCACGTATGGCGTTAATGAGCCCTGACTGCAATTTGTTTTGATATCGAATCCCGAAATCAGCCTGGGGCATTCAACGTATCAACTGACTATGGATGGTATAATTGTGTAAGGTATAATGTACATGATATATCAATTCTTAAAGAGAAAATAAGTGTGTCTTCTATTCAATGAATAAAATAGAAATAAAAATAAATTTTATACAAAAAGTATGATTTGTATAACCTACTTTGTTTTTGTACCTTCAAGTCATGCTGAATACAAAAACTACCATATTTTTCTTATTACCTACCTTATATTTTTCATATAATTCAATTTATAAAAGGTTCTTTTTTCCCATTCTGTAAATTAGAGCGAGGTTATGTGTGAAAAGTTTTAATAGCTTTTGTTACATAATCTATACTTCTATACTTCTATACTAATATTATAAAGAGGAAAAGTTTGTAAGTATGTATGTAAGTATGTATGTATGTATGTATGGTTTTCACGCATAAACTACTAGACCGATTTCAAAAATTCTTTCACCATTAGAAAGCTGCATCTTTACTGAGCAACATAGGCTATATTGCATTTTCAAAAAAATTAGAGATCCTTACCAAAAATGCAATAATGTAACCCAAGGTGTAAAAAAATCCTCAATAAAACTTCTGTCATCGCGTGCGCTGCGGAATCTATTGAAGATAGAACAAAAAAATGTTCTACGATATTATAGAATGAATCAATATCTACAAGAAAGTCCGCGATACCATATGTCCATCTTCAGTAGTTTAGTTACTACAACAACTTTTTTACGTTTTCAAAGTAAATAGAAGTGCCGACAGTAATCAAACCATGTTATCCATACACATATATAAATCCTTATCCCATTAAATGATGTTTTACTATAGACTGTTTCAATACCAGCAAAATACTTTTTAAATGAAAAGAATTGGATATTCCATTCAAAAGATATAACGAATTTTTTAAAGTGTCAATCTACAGAAAATAGTAGGTATACTGTTCGAGCAGGCCGTAGTGCGGGGGTCACGGAGGAATTCTACCAATATGCGTCTTGACGGAACACAGTGGGGTTTTGGTCGGTAGGAATCCGACATAACCCACGGCCCCTCCCCCGGAGGCCGAGGGTATCTATGAAAGATTTCCCCACTAAAACAAAAAAAAAGGCCGTAGTGCGGGACGGGGTAAAGGTGATTTTCATGTGATTAAAAATTAAACCTATAGTCCGACCTATAGTAGACTTTTCACTGTAACGATATCGCTATCTATGCGGGTGAAACCGCAGGGCATTGCTAGTAATATTATAAATGCGAAAGTTTGTATGGATGTATGGATGTTTGTTACTCTTTCACGTAAAAAATACTGAACCGATTACAATGAAATTTAGCACACATATAGAGGGTAACTTGGATTAACACATAGGATAGTTTTTATCCCGGAAATCCTACGGGAACGGGAACTATGCGGGTTTTCCTTTGCAAACGCGGGCGAAGCCGCGGGCGGAAATCTAGTACTTAGATAAGGCTTTTTTAAATCGTTCATATTCGGACGTGACTACGCTTAAATTGAGCCCACGCTCTGCCAGAGAATGCTTTATAGACCTTTCTACTATCCCTTTTATATGGACATTCTGTGACTATATTCAATGTAATTTCCCGGATTGCATTTGAAGGAAATTACTGGAAATTCCTTACATTTTTGACTTTCTCACTTTCCAGTAAATTCGCTATCGTGCTCATCGGCACGACCAGGGGAAGTGGCTGTTTTTTTGTTTAAATTAAATGTCAATATTTCTATTGGTCAACCTTTATTTATTTTCAATAAATGTTTTAGTTGCTGCACCTGTAGTAAGTTAAACTATGTGTGTAAATCAATGAAAGTCGCAAACATGTATCGATTCGGAATCGCTCTACCATAAGATGAATCTCTCTCCATATATCCCATGAAACCCTTTACTCTAAAAATAACCTTTATTTCCAATTTTTATCATGTATTTGTTTTGTCTGTTACAATCGATTTGATTCCACTCAAATCCTCTATATTATCAATAATATTTACACGTTAAAAACTAAACTAAGACTGCGGTTGATATTATTGTATAAAAGAGTCAATATTTAATAACAAATTCATAAATTAATGAAAAACAAAGATTGGCTCGCCAAAGTGGAAAAAGGAAAGCGCAATATAATAGTTGCTAATAAGCCGCTCAGTTCTCATCGGTTTTGTTTTTTTATTCGGAGCTTTTAGGGTTGAGCTACTGTGTCGGTAAAAGCTCAACGTATAAGTTAATATCGTTTGTTTTGCCCTGGGTCAGGCCAATTTCCGTGACGCATTTACCAATTACGCGATCGCTCTACACCTAAATTGTTCAAAAGACATTGCATTTTTTGCAATATTTCCTCAGATAGACCTTTAATATTCTGTAAAACAGACACGTTGTAAGATTAAAAAGAACAAAGTAATAATTGAAACGAAAACAAAAGATACTCCCGATAGCTTTCCACTGAAAGTGCAAAATGATTTAATTCGCTTCCATTATGAAACGTATAAGGCTTACGTTGTTGAAAATAATTAACCTTTTACCTCTCGTTTAACTCAGGCTCGGTTTACGTTGCCGCAAAAAATTAATATTCAGATAATTGCAATAGTTAACACTAGGTTGACATCTATGGCAAAATAGTTTCGGCGAGTTTCGAGTAGAGTTAGGTATAGGATTATTGTTATAATAGCTTACTACTATTTTACCTTTGTGAAAGTTTTTGTTCATTTTTCATAATTTATTTGGAAAGATCTTTTAAGTAGGAGTAGCAGCAAAATAAAAACTAAATGTGGTCATCATCTTCTATATTAAATATACACATTTAAGTAAAATGTCTTTTTTATTATGTATTTGTGGAAGCAGTTTATTTTTAACCAACCTTTTGAGGTTGAAATCCGAAGAAACGGAAGTAACGGAAATGGAAAACAGGATTAGATTCTCAATTCGACTGTATTTTTTTATATATTATGCTAAACCAATTAAGGTATTTAGAAGCTGGTGTTTCTCATGTGGTATTTTTACTCAATGAACGTCGTCTGTATCAAAACTTCGAGAAGGTTTTTCTACAAAAAAATGTAACTTGAAGTAAAAGTTCTACTGGCATAGCAACTTTCCGAGAAAAAATTAGTTCTAGATTCTTGATCTCAAAAAAGTAAGGATAACTAAACTTTTTTGTGTGATGTTTTTTTTAATGGAAAAAATACACTCTGCAAGAAGAATTTTTATTTGAATAACGAATATTATACAACTGAAGCATCGTGTCCCCGTGTACATCTGTTTCATAGATCGATTTTCTTTACGGACAAGTAGGTGATCAGCCTTCTGTGTCCTCCCAGGCACAAACATTTATTTTCTTCCTCTTCACTAGGAACGAGGGACCCTTAATTCTACCGTTCTACGCTCACGCGTTAACCACTGTACCAGGGAGGCAGTAGTATTATAAACAAATCAATAATCATTATTATTTGAAATAGTGCAATGGAAAAATAACGGATCAGAAATTCTATGTTATAGAGAAAGAGGTTTAACTCACTCAACTGCATTTATTATTCATGTTAAATTGGCCGTTTGATTTATAATTGAGTGTAAGTAATAGAGAAAATTAGTCATAAAAGCTATTATCCAACAAGTTGAATCGGTCGGGGACAGAACTTAGAAGCGGTCTATAATTCAAATGTTATAAAATATGGTAAAATATAGTTTCATATAATTTTTGTTATGTTTTGGTAAGCAAAAGATTGTGAAACACATCTATAATATTCAATTACTCGATAATAGTTATATATTTATTTTAAATATTTAACTTCATCCTTAACGATAATAATGAGTGGCGAACGTATACTGAGTGATTGAGGAAATATGTGTATAAAAGATGTTTTTGCTTGGTTCATTAAGAACATTATTAGGAACTTAACAGAGGGTTTAAAATCCGATTAAATCATTACGGTGCGGGCAGAATGTGATAACCAGCTGGCGGCTGCATTGTGCAAAGCGCCGGCTTTATAAAATATTGAAAATATTACGGTGAAAATCTGTTTAACACTTCATTTATAAAAGAATATCCAAGGAATATTATCTAGATAAATCGACTTAACTCCGAGACAGAGATACGAGGAATTGTGAATACTTTTTAGTTTTTATATCGGAAATATTCAGAAAATAAAAACTGAAATACATGATTATATTATTACAGTTATATTTTGTATAATACTTCGTATCTATCATGTGCACAGTGCAACTTTGTTCTCGACAGTGCAAATACCGACGTCAACAAATCAAAAGATTGTTTTATTCTATTGGTTAAACTTTAGCTGGAAAATTTTTGTATTCTTCCTAGAATAACGAAATATTTTTACTAGATAGTTTTAATATTCGGTGAATGGAAAATACTCGAACTATAAGCGTATAATTTATGGTCGAAACGAATGTGACATCGTAAGTATTTTGAAATTATGTATGTAGGACTCGTTAACTTAACTATCGCCCTCAGGGACCAACTACGTACAACTGTCCTGAAGTTAGGAACATACGTAATACGATTAAAGTACCTTAAGAATATAGCAATGTTGAGAAGTAGCTATACACTTACACGTTTATTTTACTTAGCGCGTAATAGAGCCCGTGTGGCTTTTTATTTCCTTTGTACTCGGAAAGTAATCCGCCTCGTTCGCAAAGGTATTATTAGAAAAATTTCAAATCAAAATAGTAAATTACAATGTCTAAATGGAACAGCGCGTACATAATGCAGTCTCGATTGTTAATCCGGATTTACTTATAGCAATCTTTATAAAGCATGCATTGGTTTAAATCCGTACTAGAAAACGTTAATTATAGCATATAAAATGGGTTTAAAATTAGGTGATATGCGTGTAATATTTAGACAATTATTTACTAAACATTGATAAGTTCCTGACAAATTCGTAATCTATATTCAGACAGCTATTCATCGATTCGAGTGAAAACAATAGTTAAGTGTTTACTGTTTATTACACACTTCAATGGTCACCCTGAAATATTGTATTCAGAGACGTGACGAGCTTCCAATATCGCGGATTATGAAATCTAGACCTTACAATTGCAGGCGTTCTTAGGAGAGGGCGCCTTAATACTGTAGCTTTACACTGTTCATTAGGAATTTTACCAGGCGAGATTGTTGTTTACAATTTATATAAAGAAAATAGTAAATAAAATATACCCTTACTGAGCTCACAAGTCACAATATACACAAACACCTAACGTGCGCAGTGTAGCAAAACTTTCCATGCTACCAGCTGGTAGGAGTCTGACTGACTGACACTGATCTTCCAGGGAAAACTATTTTCTAAAATGGTAGCACCTAATTGTTGCATAATTTGACGATTACAGATGTCTAGTGAAATGAATAAGTACCTACATATGTGTTTGATGTAACGCGCCAGGCGGTGCCCATAAGCGTCGGCGGCACTTAGCCCCATAAAAGGCATTGGATATCTAGACAGGAATGTAGTATACGGACGCAAATACGTACGGATCGCGTAAGCAAATATGTTAATATGCTGCTGCCATAACGCACGCCGGTCTTCGAAGGTGTGGTAGCTTGACCGATGTGAGCTTGACCCAATTCGGGCCGAAATAAACTCGACTTCCACTCAAACTTAGGGTGCCATACATTTTATGGCGCCTGTGTGTCTAGTTGACATAGCACTACCTTAACCGTTTGATATTAACTCAATCAATCTAGTAAATACAAAACTTTTTTTAGTAGATCAGGCTCCTGAAAAACAGTTTATTAGGAGCCCGGGTCATTAAATGTATGTAGCTAATTATGGGGGAAAATAAACGATTTATTTATACGTATTTATTTAGTAACGAATAGCCGTCTTTAAAACCGCTGGAGGAATCACTTTTATATAATACTAGCGGCCCGCCCCGGCGTCGCCCGTGGTACATATGAAAAATAGATGTTGGCCGATTCTCAGACTTACCCGATATGCACAGAAAATTTCATGAGAATCGGTCCACCCGTTTCGGAGGAGTATGCAGACTAACATTGTGACACGAGAATTTTATATATAAGATATATTCGTGAATTAACTCGTATAGTACAAGAAATAAAATTAATTGATTACAACCTATTGGATAAACGTATATTAAATCAATATAATTAATATGTAATAGCTACACATTCAACCGTTTACCATTAATAGATGTATCAAATTCCCGACCGATTTATCAACACTTAGGGCCAGTTATCCCAGATTCTAACTCGTAACTATCCTAATTCCTAGTAATGGGCGCTTATATGTAAAATTAACTAATTAGAGCAATTTTCCTGTTAGAGCAAAATGAAACCAGTTTGTTAACTTTGAGGTACCTATATGTATTACGGAGCGTTGTTCCATAGCCTAAAACTTATGGATTAACCAACTTTAGTTTGCTTTTAATTATTTCACGAGTAGGATGTTTGTAACAAAGAATTTTCTATTATTGGAGAAAAAATTACTTACTTTTTTACTAGTTCTTTAACGTTTATGGAAACAAAAAAAATATGGCACAGCAACTAAAGTGCCATCTAAAAAAAATATGAAAATTAGCTATACTAGCCAACTCATGACATTTTCTCTTTAGTGTGCCAACATGCAGTTCTGCGCTAAACTTTTAAGAAGACCTCTTTATTAAAAGAACTTTACTATACAACTATTCTGGTTATACAACGTAATGAAACAATTCAGTTTCCATATACAACTTTTAACATCATAGAAATTAAATAGACCATCAGTTTGAAATAACGTCATAACCTGCTTTATTTTCACTCACTTCCAGGTACCTATTTCACAACTTACAAGTTTAAAACTAACTTTTCCCCACGGAAATGCATTTGTAATGCTATACATGTGTGGAGTAAGTTTTTACCGCTGCTATGCAACATTCATACCAGCATAGAAAGTGGTTTCAATTTCACTCTCGAGACAATCCGTTTGTTAGTGATAAACCCAATCATACGATAGATTTTCCCTTCATTTGTTACTGGTTTAATCGTTCCCTTTACATTGTTAAAATAGACTGCAATTTGAAGACAGTTGATTTAGTATAATCTACATCTTATTTTAGTTTACTTTTATGATAGGAATTAATCCGAAATGTTTATTAAATAATATTAATCATTATGAAATATTAAAAAGGATATTTTTACTCAGCTAATTTAAATATGAATACATTATAGTGTTCTTTTATTCAATTCTAAATAGGGCAACAGTTTCCATTTATTAATACACTTTATAAGTTTCACTTTATTGAATAAAGTTATTAAGATGCAGACTGCAGTATCATCAAAGAATACAGTAAATACTTCATAGAACCCACGCTACTCTTGCTGAAAGTGTAGTGGAGTTTAACTTAAAATAAATTAAATTCTATTTGATTCCTATAATGAATTGCACTTATATTTAGAAGATGTTTTCAACGTCATATATTTAGACGTATTCGAAATAAGTAAGATTATTTCAATATGAACTTATTTCATTTAAATATTCATAATAATTCCTTCGTTACGCTAGCTTACACTATACAAGAATATTACTCATCGTAAATTACGCTACATTTCCCCGTATTCACACCAGTCTAATGTTGTTATCCTATTGACATCGGAGATCTATAAAATGCAATATAAATTCGAGTCGAGCTAAAGCTATCGTCGCGTCCTTCACAATGAGCGAGAAGACTATACTTGTATAGGTATACAAGTCTTATTAGTCCGGGATACATCGCCCATTTTTGCATGTGATTACTATCAAGCTAATTTTTCGTGAGTAGCTTTATTTTGATGAGATGCCCAATAATTTCATGTACGAAACTCTCGATTGTGGTAGCTTACAGAGGTAACAAGGATGAAAATTTTTAATTTTTAATTTACCTACTCTTACTTTTCTACCTTATTCACATCCTAAATCGAATTTTAGACTAGACACTCATTGTACTCGATATCTATACGTGTACCAGTTGAGCTCATTTGCCTTTAAAAATGCATATTGATAAAAGGATACAACAATAAGATAACGTTTATTTAATACGCTACGGGCATATTTATTTTTAACGTGTAAACAATTTTGCCTGAAAATTTTAAGCGTTAATTTTGTTCCTCTATTGTGCTCATTTGGATATTATATCAGGCGCTTTTCATATTATAATTAACTATGTCCATAAATGATATTTTAATGAAGAGAGAATATATTTGAGTGATATAAAAATTTGGTTCAGGATATAAGCACAGTATTACAATATAATATTGTAATACTGTGATATAAGTTAATTTTGCGTATATTGAACTTTAACACTGACTCATCATCTTTTTCGAATTTCTTTACAAGTAGGTACAACTCGCAATTTTGTCTTATAATAATTCTGATTATGATTATGTTATTATAAGATCAGGAAGGAATTTAAATGTCTATAATTATGTGGAGGATAGATACGATTCAGATAAGTAAGAAATGATCCAACATTTCTAAGTATAAAGTGAATGTTGTAATAATTCTAAAAACATTTTTTTTAATCGTCTCAATAATATAGGTGTCATTGTTTGGAAATTTTCCGGGTAGTAACTAAAATAACGATGAAATAAGTTAACGAAAAAGAAAAAAGACACGAGTAAAGGGTACATGACGTGTAGGATGGGTAAAGAGGTAAAATGTGACAAGAAATAGATTTAATAGACATTAATAACTTTTAAATTTTCCTCCAAGGCGTCTCATACTGATTATACAAACGGTATTTAGATTTATTTTTATTTATTTGAGAACTTATAAAGGTCGCTCTATAGTTCCGAATCAATAGGGACGATTAGTTAATTAATTGGAAGCTCAAAGTGCAGTGTCTATTAGGAGAGTTAATGTGATTGTTTCTTTAAAATAATGTGAACACTGGATAATTGGTAGAACAAACTTCATTTAAAATAATGGAATTTTAGAGTGCTATTTTTTTCTGAAATTCAACCTGTCTCGTGTGGGTCACTTAATAGCATTAGTGTGGGATGTTTCCGCGACAGTAATCGAATCAGCAATCACGCCGCTTCATTCGTAGCATTGTCCCGCAAATGCAGTACCCGCGTCTGTCTGAATTGTTACTTGGCTTTGACCACGGCATAATTAATCCCTACTGCGGTTTTAGAAAAGCCATGTTCACAAGGAACTGCACGTGTAAATAGCGGTTATTACGTGATGGAACCAATTCAGCTTATTGTGATGCCATGTAGCGCGCCAATTGCGTCTGATAAAGCTTATGCATCATCATGGCGTGTTACACGTTCATAAATTGTTTGAATAGTAAACAATAATATTATGATCGCAATCGACACCGACATGTACGGCAGTAACTAGGTCTATGGGATATCTAATTATACCTATAAATATTGTGTTGTAATGCATTTTTTTATATAGAAACATGTACCTTAGTACGTTGCGGATTTTGAACAACAACAACCTTAATCTTACTTTAAAAATAAAAAGGGACATTATGATCCTACATTTTGATGCTAAAGCCGAGGGCGTGCCTTGATTAGAAAATAAATTTATTAATAGAATTACAAAATAGCCGGCTATCCGATCATGTAGAATAATATATCTTTTCACTAATAAAATATATATTATATCACCATACGTTACCTAGTTACCTACATATTTCGCACATTGAGGTAAATACAAGGGTATAAGCCTATACCGACGTTTTTTTACATGAATGAGTTTCTTTTCCCTCGACTGCCCCTAGTGAAACGGTTATCTTATACTTATAGATAGTTATATTGTGTCATTGGAAACACATAATATACCTCTATTTTTAGACTTTAACGTTATTATTCGTCTTTAAATATAATATTGTGTTTTATGAGATACTATTAGGGATACATGTTATAAGCAATAATTACCAATCATGAATAATTACAGTAATTCTTACAGTCAACAACGTTTCATAAAAAAATTGAAAATCTTTTTAGACTAACTTGAAATCATGAAAGGAATATCGGGAGCATAAAATAGAATTCATATGTGAGTCGTTTTATTTGCCCCGACATGTAGGGGCTGGGCTGTTGATGTAAGCCTTACCTTTACGGGAAAAACGCAATAAGGCTTCCATTGTTAGTTTGCTGTGCAGAAGTTAAAAGAGAAATTGCAGGCTCAAAGCCAAATAAAGAAATGCGAACTATGTCTGCTTGGCCAAACTCAAAAGCTGTGAAATATATTGGTTATCAATATTTCCTTTGTTGGATCTTTTCTTTGATTACATTCCGTCGAAGTGAATTTGAAAGGAGCATCTAAGCTTTTATTTTTTATTTAAGTGTCAGCGCTATTGTGAGTGGCAAAGAGCGGAGACAATGCTGTGTAAGGCCTGGTAATTACTTACCTGTTTATTATTATTGATAATAGTCTTGTAGTTATATAATATATTTTTCACGAAAATTACTTAGTCATAATTTCTTCACTAGTCCATATTCGTCACTCACTTCATATTAGATACCTATAGTTTTATTATAAAAAAAAATATTTTGCGTATGGAATACAGCGTAGTAAAGTTCGTAATGTGTTTCAAATGTTGTATGAAGGAAATTCAATATTCAAACGACTTTTTGAGATTGTAATTTTCTTGAAGGTTTTGTGTAGAAAATTTTATGTCTATTTTATGCGTTTTGTTCTCCGGCCACCCATTGCAGAAAGAGTTATTACGTGATACAGCTGTAAATAAACAATATTAATGACTTCAATGTTGGGTTCATTTAAAAGAGAATTTTATTTTATGCAGTGCAGTTTGCACAAAAGATCTTTAAAAAAATGTTATAGTTATGAATTAGGAATATAAATTGAACATTTTAAAGTATATGAATATTAACTCTTTATTGATTGTAATATTTTGTTTGTTTTAATGATTTCTTCACTAATAGAAAGCTACATTTTTAGCAATTAACATAAGCTATATTTTATTTCGTTTTTGTTCTGGGTCAGCCCACTGCCCAGTGCCCAGGAGGAGCTGTGACGAGCGCGGCGGCCAGTCTATATGTATAAGAGAAAGTTAATTACGCTACTTTTAACCCAAGAACGGCTCAACCTATTTTAATATTTTAGGATTCGTCTCCGCCAAGATAGAAGATAAAATTTGGAATCCAAAAAAAAAAATTCCGGGCGGAGTCGCGGCGAACAGCTAGTTTATAATAATGGTCGCAAGATTCACTATTGGATAATACATTTACATTTGGTCCCATTGCGTATAGAAACACTATAAATTGGCTCAAGGTCCCACGCCCTCATTAAAATGCCAAAAAAGGAGCTGGTTTAATCTTCTCCGTAGAAAACCGATGTGGTTAAAGTATTCTCAAAATATGTACCAGTATGTTTTCAACTGTATTATTAAGCCAAATAATTTGTATAAAATATTATCTAGTGAGTGAATTTTTTTACCCTAAATATGTCAGCAAAACCGAGAAATTCAGAGGCCGTTGTAACACTAGATGTATTCATTATTTGAATATATTTGTTGTATAGTTAAAATAAGGTACAAACGCCTTTTTTTAAATACTTTATAGGTTTTTATAGGATGCTTATTATGTGGAATTATCTGAAAATATAAACACAAATTTACAACAATATTCTTTAAACTTTACACTATTGGGTATGAGATCACAAAGTGCGCCCTATTGTAATTTGTCGGCTTGCATCAGCCAATTGAAACAACATAAACCAAAGCTACATGTTGGCGAAAAGTAAGGAACTCAAACCTTTACTTTAAGCGCTATTACATTTTCAGCAACACCGTACACCGAATAATATTTGTACAAGCATCCAATTAAGCAATGCAATCGTTATATTTCACGAAGCTTGTAGATATTGCAAGCTAATGCAAAAAGTAACGAAAGTGGTACACCTGCAAGTTTTCCGTACTTAAAACTTTTGTTTACTTCAATAAGGCTACAGCTTCTTCATCTCCGGTTAATTTTGCAAAGCCTTTAGTAATTTTATATTCCAGTAAAAAGTTGTGTTTTACTAAATATTCTATAAACTATAAAATGCATTATAAATTCATGTCTAGGAAGTTAAAGTGAGCGTCATTTTTCATGGTAGTTTGAAGTGTTAAAAATTTCGACTAAACTAAATTGTCTCGATGATTAAAGTTCCCTTTTGGCCACTGCTGGTGTCCGGTCCCCTTTCAATTTGGTTGCCCTCGGAAGGGTTCAGGTTCAGCATGCGAAAGGGCAACACGTCCACTATTTATTGGTGAAATGGAATTAATTAGTCACTACCAGTGAATACGTCTATTCCTATGTCGGATGTGTCGGATCAACCAAAATATATTAACAACACCCCATAAGTGATCAATCCTTGCCATTCAGGCCCGTCAAGTTACATGTTGCGGATCTGTAATTACACAACTTATACATAGAAATGACATGATATAAACCTCTTATTAAAGACAAAGGATGAAAAATTCGCATTAAATTTCATTCATTCTTTCATTCAATACGGATGCCATTCGCTGAAGGTATTGTTATAACGAGCGGCATTTTTAAAAATAATTATCCCTCTGGTTTTCACTACATTTTGATATCATCTTGCAAATAACATTTCATACATCGGATACTTGCACTGCAATGCGACATATAGACTTAACAATTTTTTTACGAAAAACTCAATCAATAAATTACCTATACACTAAGCTTTGTCCTTTATAAAAAAATACTTTCAGTATACATATTCATCAATTTGACATTTCAAATGCCGATCGAAATATTTAAAACCTTTGGATTGGAGGCGTACAGAATGGGAATTTTGTTTTCGAAATTGAGGAACAGATAAAAATAAACTACATGTAAGCTGAGTGGATAACGAGCTATTAACTTTGTTGAAACAACGACGGATTTCAGAGATAAATTTAAAAAAGCGCCTCACACCTGATTCACTTGGTACCTTTTTTATTTATTTCATTAACATACAAAACTTTTTGCTCCCTTTGCTTATTGTAATTAAACTCAATAGTATCTAGTTTGAATACTAGATATTCTATGAGTATAATGTAAGTTGTTTTTTTGCACTAATTAAATTTAATAGCATTACTTATATAGGTACTTGATCTTAAAAGTTAAGTTTACTTTAGATAGAAGCGAATTCTTGTTTTATTATTGCAGCTTCTATTTCTACATTTTCCTACTTGTAGTTTTAGTCTGTTAATTCTTAATTTGTTTTTAGTTAGTTAGTTATCTATATTTAAAATTAGTTAGTTATCTTTGAAAGGCTCTTTGGTTTAGTTTTGTTTTTCGTTGAAATATTGCTTTTTTATAGGTAACATTTTTTTGCCTTCACAAAATATGCATCACTCCAAAGATATAATTTTAAAACTGAAATAATAACCGCCAATTTTTACGTTAGTAAAAACTATCCCTTTTCATAATACATAGTATAAATTCTAGCGCAAGTATTCCCAGACATTTCACATAACGCTAGCTAAGCCAAATTCCAAACCAAACCAAGCTTGTTTGTGGCTACCGAGCATCTGATAACAATATTGAAATTGATACCCACAATATATTACAAATATCATACAAATGTTGTGCGCCACTGAACTCGAATTTGTACAAAATTAATACGGTATGTGCTTAGTGATAATGAATATATGTTATATCTGCGACTGTTATGAATGAGACCGTTTCCTAGAAATATTAATTACTGAAATATATTTTATCTGAAATTGTACGGTCTACCGTATTTTAATGTGAGCTTTTAATAAGGAATTTTCATAAATACATGATATCTAAGTCGTTAATCTAGTAATCCTTTGAAAGGACTGATTTGGGTTTTATATGTTATGAACATATTAATTATTATTTAAAATAAACTCAGTACGTTCAGTGTGTAACAAAAATAATATGAGATCATAAAAACTACAGGGTGACAATAAGAATACAGTCATTTTCGTTATAAGCTGAATTATTTGACGTTCTGAAAACATGCTTTTGACCTTTATTTTAATGCCCCGGCACATGGCGAACGTTACCTCATTTTTAATGTATAGATGGATTAATAAAGAACTTTCATCTCTCAGTACATTTTCCTGTTTCCTGCAAACTTAATGGTTAATAGAATTATTGCTAAATTCATTCGTATCTCGTATGAATTGGATCGAAACGTCTTAACGGCAAAGCTCAAGATATAAGTATACATCTAAATTGGTTCGAAATCTTGGGACCTCGAAACGTGACAGAACCCAGTCACTAACTTAAACAATACCGGTACCTACCTTAAATAATAATAACATCATAATATTAATCGCTTTCCATACTCGCGTAATTTTTTCCTTGGACTTTTGTGAGAAAATAGAAAATAGAAAAATCTTTATTGAAAAAGTTTTAAAATACCTAATACAGTTAAAATTTGGGGAAATTATAGCCTGTGTTAGTTCAAAACTGTGTTACAGGCTTTAGAATCCCCTCACGAGAAGAAGTATGTATTAGAAGAAATAAATATTTATCGATATTATAATTAATTTAGTTTGGATTTTTTTGATCTCGATAAATATTAGATAATAACAAAATACTTGATTATGTAAGTAGGTAATTTTCCGATTGAACATAATTAATACTTTGCTATCTAAATTATTTAGTACATAACGCACAATGAATTTATAAATATACGAGTGCGTTTATAGCTGTTCTAACAATCTCAAGTTAGTTTTCTAATATAAATCGCTAAGAATCAAATAAATGAATGCAACGCCTGCAAAAGATGTCTCGTAGTACCTACACTTCGAGAACAGATTATTTTTATAGTCTTTTGTTTGAGAAAATGTACCAAGGCTTACGGGTATAAATGAAAAATAATATAACCTAATAACCTATTTCAAGATATTGTAAATGTTCAATAAAATAAGCTATTTTTGTATGTTGGGATCTCTTATTATATTAGAAAAGAAATGACTTAAAGCTGGTGCCATCCTTAAATCGTGCTCAAGTTTGTACTAATGTTGTCTACATAAACTTGTTGGCGCTCCAAGCTAGGTCCAACAAATTTGCTCTAGGCAAAATTAGTAAACGCTGAAAACTAGTTAGGTCGCTGGTTGAAACACATCAATATCAACAGTTTAATACCTTATAGGTAAAATGTAGTGAAAACACCTGATACACTTAGTATCTGGTTTAAAGTTTACTTTGCTATGCGTTATAGGATCCAGTATTGTTTATAAATATTAATATTATATTTATTTGCCCCTCATAAGTCTAAACCCCTCATAAGTCTAACTCCACGTCCGGCAACAACACCTATGCCACGTGAGGGGTGGAACATCATAGCCATAGGCGTACACTTTATGATGGCCAACGGAGCACTAGCATGACCTTCTATAGAGAGTATAAAGAGAAATCTTAAGCAAACTTTGGAGAGACAGTTAAATAATAATGATAACGATTTAATTGAGGGGATTCTAAATACTTTTATTCTCGTGGGATACGAGACGGAGTATTTAAAAGGAACCGACAACATGTCGTGAAAGTGGGCATCCACAAAAACTTTATTTTATCTAGATGTTGAGTTAGCGTTATTTAATTACTAGCAGTCCGCCCCGGCTTCGCCCGTGGTACATATTTACGTTTTCTCTACGTAAGAACCATCCTCGTACTTCAAGGAATATAATAAAAAAAGAAGTAACGAAATCGGTTCAGCCGTTCTCAAGTTATGCGCTTACCAACACATTTTGGGATTCATTTTTATATTATAGAGATAAGTCTTGTTGTTTAATTATAACGAAGCCAGCCAGTGCCAGTGGACAATGTTTTATTAACATGCTTCATTAAAAAGGAGAATACACTGATCGACGAGTAATTTTTGAATGCGTGTGGAAATTCATATCTGTTGAAAGGATTTATATTCTTCTCTTTTTACTTCACAATAAATTAATAAATTTCCAGTAAATACACGGTATAAGATACGGCTTTAATAACATAATAATAATATATATTTACGTTCAGATAATTATCCATAATTGTGTTAGTATACATTATACTTAGAAACTATGTTAGTAATACATAAATTATAATTAAATTACATACAAATTAAAATCATACAATTAAAAAACAAGATTAAAACCATTAAAAATTATCCATTATCATAATTATTATATTGCATACGATGTAAATTTGCCCACCGCTTAAGGAATGGACCGTCTACTTTCTCAATTAATGTCTTCAGAATACCATTGGAACTCTCACGCATTCTCTTCATCATAGATGCTGCCCTTTTCCTCATTATCGCGTAAAAATCGTCGGTCTGGCAATTTGCAAACATCTGAGACGCGCTACAGAAGCGCGGAAGCCCCAATAGTACCATAAAGCCATTATTATATTGTACACGTAGGACATTGTAAGCCCGCTGCGTAAAAGATAGCCATAGGCTGCAAGTATAAAATGTTTGACAGTACGCTTTAAATAATTTGGAAAATCCAAAAGTGCACGCCTCATAATTTTTTTTTAATAAATATTTATTAATTATTATTTTTGTTTATTTAATAACAATTAAACCACATCGAATCAGACCCTGAAAAATGAAAGGGTTCTATTCCTGAGCATACTCAAGCGTAAGAGAAAAAAAAAGACTCGATTAGTAAAGTATTTCGGTCGCTATCGTGTTAACAAGAAAAAGGATCCGCACATACAGACACACGGACGTCCAAGACAGAACTTTTTTAAACTGTTTTTTAACTAGTTTAAATAACAAAAATGACATCATAAATATCATGAACGTTAAAAATAGTGTTTTTTCTTAATATGTGTGTGTATGTATTATCTTACAAGTGCAATGTATGATACATAAAGACATTTTAAGTTTGAAAAATCAGATGTTTTGCGCGAAGTGACAGTAGTACCCACCTCAACGCTTCGCTTATGAGGCGTGCAATAAAGTAACTTTAACCTGTGGAGAACAACGAGCAAATTTCCGTGCTAGCATATTGCAGCGGACTGCCAATGCCCTACGCTCCCTCTATATCTTGTATATCATTCATATCTTCTGTCACAATATGCCCTAGATATTTAAACTCTACTACTTGTTTAAGAGGACTGCCATTAATATACACAGGTGGTATGTCATGTACAGGGACTCCCTTACTTTTAAACACAAGAAGTTCGCATTTTTTTACATTATATACTAGACCATGAGAAGCTGCATATGACTCACAAATTTTAATGAGCTGCCTGAGAGCACCAATCGATGGACTCAGCAAGACCATATCATCCGCGTAACTAAGATAGAACACCCGATACCAGTCTTGCTGAGTTCATCAATCAGCTCGTTCACATATATGTTAAAAAGTGTCGTAGACGTCAGGCCGCCCTGTCTAAGGCCACACTCCAAATGTCTAAGGCCACACTCTAAATAATGATGATTTATGTCATTAATTAAGACTGCAGGCGTTGTTTCTGATATTTTTTCAATTCTGTGTTAATAATGTATGTGGTTGCTGATTGTGGTGTCTGATAGCTTCGTAATTACTTGCGTACGTAATTTTAATTGAAAATGTTCAAAAACATGTACCTCTTTGTGATAATCGCGACGGCAAAATTATTGTTACAGTTTTAAATTTTTTCGTATAAGGATAAAATTTTTGAATCGAATACCCTAAATAATATAGAATGATGCGAAGCGCGGATGCAGGGGAAATGAACTGGGAGCGGCGTTTGCACCTAGCTGCACCTGACTTCGTTATGTAATATTTAGAGCGGTGGTATAGTATAGTATATTTTTAATTATGTGGTAGATTTCATACAAAACTTGTATAAAGTTTATAATAATCTCCTGTAGATTAAGGAGATTCTAAATTATAGATGGTAAGCTAGTATAATGATGGTCACAAAGCGTATCTCACGTTAATACAGCTCAAGTAACTAATTATGAATCCAATCAACCTTCAGAGGAGGATCTTAATAGAATGAAGGAGACGTTATTAATTTTATCTCTTAAAGTTTCCACATCATAAACTATGTGCCGGTTAGTGTTCCTGTGTCACCCACAGACTATATAAATTGATTTTCCCAAAATTACGGTTCAAGAGGTAAGTAGAGTATATTGGCTGCAGTAAGTTACCAAATACTTCCCTAGGAAATCAAATATAAACTTCTCATAATTTTAAGCCTAGTCCTTATTTTAGAAAGTACTGGAGTAACTACTTGTTTATTTTATTTTGTACAAACCACGTGTACCAGTGTATAATAGGCATGACGACAGTATCCATAAATGATCGTATTAGTGTTTTTAAGGGAAAATGTACAATAAATAAATTCAATATAGTGAGTTAGAAATCTTAAAACAATTAAGATTAATGAGATTATCAATAAAATAAAACATTGAAATTCTGCAGTTAGCCATTTTGACTAAAACACGCGTGACGTCACGCTTAAGTAAACAACTCGCGTCAGATGTGTTTTGTTGTTATGAATATGTTGAGAATACGCATTTTTATTTATTTTCTATTGTTTCACGTATGCTTTATCGACTCAGAACAGAAATACAATTGCGAATTCACGAATACGTGGATATAATTTCTCGCTTGAAATAATTACTAACACATTTTTGAGCATTATTTTTATGTGGATTCATACTGCAATACTGCACACCACTCATAAACTTTGAAATTCGTTTCTATAACACATATTAAATAAAGACTTTTTTAATTTTCTTAGCAATGCGTACAAATAATTACGTATTTACCAAAGTTTGACGTCACGCCTACGCCATGACACCTGCGAGCTGTTTTGGCACAGATATTAAATATTTTTTGAAAAATGGCTTTAATCTTCGTTAAATTTAAGTATATTACCGAAATATAGGGTTTTTCTTGTATAGTAAACGTATACACACATTATGGAAGAGGATTTCAAAATCTTTCGTCATGCCTATTGCTCCTGAGCAATGCTCAATATGTTTCCAACTGTAAGTTTCCTATCCGAGGTATTAATTTTTAGAGTTCCATTCCCAAAATGTAGACAAATGGAAACGCTATTACTGACTCCGCTGTCAGTCCGACTATTGTGCTGTATCTCATGAACTGTGATAGTTAGACAGTTGAAATTTTAACAGATTGTATATAGGTGGGTAGGTTATAGGTTTCTGTTTCCGATGTAACAACAAAACATGATACGGAATCAAATTAATATATTGTGTACTTAAAATATATCCATAGAACAAAAAAATTGATATATTTTGGAAACATATTAGAACAGGAATTAATTTTTTATTCATACAGTTATAGATAAAATAGGATATATGATTAACGTACCCAGACACAAATGAAAAAGTATAAGTCGGCGAGCGTGACTATGAAAAAAAAAACATTGTAATAAGATAATATATATTTTAGCATTCTAAGAATCATTCTGTTGATTTTAAAAGAGACCATTATCTCCTCTGCTAATGGATGATTTTTTTCCTATTCTTAGATCCATTATCTATTTGCCCTTCGGACACTAATTTATTTAATACTGAAAGAAAAGAAAACAATAATAAACAGATAGTGAAAACTTTTTACAGAGCATTAGGTAACTCTTAGTCTGTGTAAGTTCTGTTGGTAAATTGATTTTTCCCTCGATCAGTCTTCACTTAGTCACCCCGGGGGACTTTATAATAGGTTAATTGTGTACAATTGCAATTAGTGCAGTGCCCGCCATTGTCATTTAAATACATTACACTCGCCTCTTGGAAATTACATTTTGGTTGTGTTGTAAATTTTATTCCAGCTTTTGAACACGGATTGGGTTTTGTTCATTATTGGTAACTGTGATATCAATTAAATCAATATTTCAATTTGTTTATTATAATGGAATCATGCCATTTTAATTTAAACATTTCGTCGAATGGAGATTTTTATTTGCGGGAAAATTATAAAGCATTGCCTGGAGATATGGATATTTCCTTTTTAAATGTACCTATCTCAGCGACAACCATTTCTCTCACTGCTCAGCTATTGCTATAACCAATTTATTTTGAACGAGAATCTGAAATACAATTTTCTTATGTTCGTTTGATTCCGGTGTCCGACGATATCTTATATCGTAGAATGTTTCATCCATGTTTCATCAAATTCTATGAAAGACTTGAAAGGAAACTACATTTTTAAAATTTATTAATTCATGTTTAAAATTTGTGTTATCTGCTTTTTCAAGAACCTACCTAATTAATAAAAAAAAATGTATGTCCGTGTTCCTGAAAAAAACGTGTATTACATTTTACGTGTTGGAGGTATAGGTACTTTTGTAATCAAAAAATTACGTTCACCACGAGTATTGGAAAAGTTTGTTTAATTTATTTGCATTGCGAATTAATTTCATATTTCAAAGCGTATTCAGAACAAAATAACACACGACGGAAGTAGTGCATGCAACGGAAGTCATAAAGTTAGTTTGTGTATTAGCGTATATTATATTGTATATAGCGTCATCTCGCCGCGATGTATCGGAACTAAACGGTGTGCATGTTACATTTAAACGCATTGTGAAAATCAGTTTATCACAATCGAACTCCAAGGAGGCTTTTTGTTCACTTGTTGGCGAGAGCGTGTCGGATTTTATTGGGTTTATCTCCTCTGCCATTCCACCACGCAATGGATCCCCTTGGCCCTTACGGGTACGAAACTGTAGTGAAATGCGAAACCTATTTGGGCTTCGGCTCGCACAATCATGCCTCGCCTCGATATACAACCTATCCTATTTCACATCTA
The DNA here is from genome assembly GCF_061535455.1 of Colias philodice. Classification (NCBI taxonomy): domain Eukaryota; kingdom Metazoa; phylum Arthropoda; class Insecta; order Lepidoptera; family Pieridae; genus Colias; species Colias philodice. Next base: position 10,153,939 of record NC_143086.1, read on the forward strand.
TTGATGTATGTGTCGTGTTTTCACGAATTGTTAAATTGTTGAAGTATGTAATGTAACTTGTTACTTGTATAAATGATAAAAATCTCTTAAGGTTTAAGTTACGTTTGGTTTTATTTTAACAGAAATGTCTTGTAAGCGACGCATTACCAATAACGTGACCTTTTAGGTACGATGTTCACTATGATCCTTACATTAGGTGTCCTTAGAGACGACCGTTTCTTTTTCCTCTGAACACAGACAAGAGCCATCTCGCAAGAGAAAGCTCTATCACTATCAATTAGAGAAAATCGGACTCAAGTCGAATCCGTCTAGCCACTATTTACAGATAAAACTTTAAGAATCTTCTTTTTTTTTTACAAACCATGCGTATGGTCTTCAAAGAATTTTCAAAGCTGTAGGTACCTTGAATATGATAATGCGCTTACAAAGTATACTGCTTGTTTGTATAGATGCAGAAATATGAAAATATAATGCGAACGACTTTAAAAAGTATCTTCATTCTTCAGTACAGTTTCGTTTTGACTGGTTTTGGTTTTAGCGATTTATAATGAATTTTATAATATAACTAAAGGTGACACATTGATTTAATCCGTGTTTCGGAATTATTATTTTCATACAACACCATTTTAGCTTGGAGATCGCGTCCGTGATCGTGTCCTTATAGACTTATCTGTATATAAAGGTAATATATTTTTGTTATTTAAAAAAAGAGCATGAAAGTTTTATTGCTCATTCACCCCAACTACGGAACCTCACTGGGTGTGTGCGCTTCACATTTGACCGATTTTCTACCAATTACATTTTCATCCACGTGGACAATATACACTCAGCTGATTGATACGATCTAACTATTAGAGCACGTTTTAAAAATAACATAGAAGTATATTGGTTAAGTATTAATTCCCACACTGTATCGTAGCCGTCTGACACAAATAACATGAGTGGAGACGTAACAGTGGCTTATTCACGGTCATTATCAAACGGCCACTTAAATGTACAACAATGTGGACTTGGAGTCACGAGGTTATCGCTCAAAAGATAATTTGATTGCGGATCGACTTAATGAAACTGTGCTCGTAGAACAGCTGTTTGCGCTTTCGGGTTTTTATAAGAAATATATGTGGGTAAAATTGAGTTAGGTCATCATATAGATAAACTTTGAAAATTGTGAGCTGCAATGATAATTTAAAATTTTATAAAGCCACTTTTAGTAGGTATATCATTGTGGAATTGAAGTTGTTTTAGTGTTCAATAAAATCGCGTGTTATCTATATTGATTTATTCATGGAGCTATAATAATATTTAAAAGCGTTTGACTGTGTTATTATGAATCAGATAAACTCAATCGTATCGACGGAAATTTTTAAAGTAGCAACTACAATTATTATTATCGTATGAAGTTTTTTAAGATATTCACAAGTGAATTATAACTAGGTACTTCACCTGAGCGATTCTCAATTTAAATTATTATTCTTGATTTTATCCTCGAATGTTTCAAAGAATAAAGAGATTAGAAGGCTAAGCATATTAACCGCAAGCTCTATCGGACAGTATTAACTTTTCATTGGTGACACTCAATTTATTTATCTATGAATTTCCATCTCATCTCGTTTTCAAATGTTAACTTAAGATTTATTTTTATCGATCATACTGTAAGACCTGCCGACACCGCGGCGACTTAAGACCCTTTCAAGAAAATAGTAAAAGGCGAGTGCAGCTTATATCGTTACCTACTTTATTTTTATAGGAAAATTTTCATATTCCTTTTCATAAGCGACCGTCGAGTTCACGGCAAATAATTTAATTGGAATAATGAACGTAAACATTAAAAGTACGGCGTACCCATGGTATCCATTACGTTACTAAGGCAAAAATTAATAAAGAACTCAACAAAAACAAAAACGACGGACTTTAATCCGTGCCGCGGAATTATAAATTCAATTTGGAGTGTTAAAATATGTAGGAAGCGTTTGCTTTTAGAAACGATTTAACGCATTAACAGAATATTATCGCTGCATGTTTTATATAAAGCATTCAATAGTGGCAGAGCGAAGCTCTATTTCCATCTACGGGAAACAGATATTAATATCTCCTACTAATATAAACGTTCTTTCATCGCAAACGTACAAAGCAAGAGATTAAACTGCAAGGCATACCAATATGCCATTGTTACTTGTACAAGGATAAACATGAAGTTTTTAGGTATGACTCGTTGTTGTGGAGCGTATTATTGTGAAACATTTTTTATTTCCTAATCCATTTTCAAGTTACCTTCTGAAGCGATGTCCCAATTTGTGAGGAAATGTTTTTGTATTAATAACCATCGAAGGGATTATATTTCAAGTTAATAAACAATTTTAACGACTAGGTACTTGAAACAAGAGATCGTTTTCTTATTGGAACCTGTGACCGATTACAAATGCCAATCATTATTATGTAGACAATAGGCATACTCAATTAAAATTAATCTTTTAAGATTTTACGTTACGTCACGGTCCGCGAACCAGGCGCATATTTCGTCAATTATTTCTCTAGGCTTATAAACTTGTACAATGTACAATGCTAAAGATAATTCTGTCATTTCCTCCGGCTAATCTTCTTCTTTATATATAAAATTCTCGTGTCACAATGTTAGTCTGCATACTCCTCCGAAACGGGTGGACCGATTCTCATGAAATTTTCTGTGCATATCGGGTAAGTCTGAGAATCGGCCAACATCTATTTTCATATGTACCAAGGGCGAAGCCGGGGCGGAAGGCTAGTAAATTTGTAAGATTGTATTTAATTCATTATTTTGAAGAAGAAATTGGTCACTAAATTTGTTGCTGACTCTAGAACCATAAACTGTATTTAAATAAAATGCGAATATGCGTTTAAAGTTAAAATAAAATGTAACTGCTATAAACACTTAAAGCAATTCAATTTATTATAGAACATTTCATTCGTAACTACGCTCTATCGTATTATTTACTGCTTGTCTCCTCTTTTTTTAACGTGATTCATTCTGTGTAAAGTACCCTGTTTCATAATAATTGTGTTAACGTTCAGTATAAACCAAAAGATAAATACTTTGCACCGTAAAGGAAACTTTTAAGTGGCTCCTTTGATACAGCCGCGTAAATATTGAGCCGATTTGTATTAAACTTATAATGACTTGTCACCGCAATGTAATGCGTTCAAATTTATCTCAAACTTTCTTATCCTTAAACCTTCTGTCTGAACTAGGTCTTAATGAAGTAACTAAGTACTGACACAACGCGGGGTCAATCGATACATCTTTAAATGAATATTTCCTGTTCTATTTTGCAGGAAACTTTAATAAATTCCTATTTGATCATTTAAGACTAAGAAATTATTTAGGATTTATATGACATAACTTTTGATAGATATTAATAATCAAATATACACAAGGTGAAGGAAGAATAAATAATAATATTTATACGGCGTGTGATAAGTATCTCTAAGATTACAAATGAGTGTAAATCTGTATGAAAACAATGGGGATTGAGAGCGTGCGTTTAACGCTAGGACATAAAAGTTAAAGACAAATAAATAACATTGTATTAATGGACAAGTCGTGAGGAAGGGTGAATAACAGGAACGTAAAAGTCTTTTGTATTGTTTTGATACCTGGTAATTGGATTATGAGCTATAAAGTTTATAGGGAGTCTAATGATACTTTTGATAGTCAGTATTTAATATTATGAAGATTTGTAAAATTATTTTTGTTCCAAAGTTAATCTTCCAAATTTCGTAAGTTTTTGTTGACACACGACCTTGAAATGTGACAGAAAATCATTAAAAATCAATATTCGTGGTGTGTGAATTAGATAGGCACAATTCAATCCGATTACTTCAATCTAAACCAATAATATTATGAAGAGGAAAGATAAGATTTCTTGTCTGTTACGATTTAAATAAAAAAAAACTAATTTACCTATCTCATAAATTATTGTGCCATTGGAAAGGAACCTTTAATTTATTTTTTACCAAGGAGCAAGCCACTAATATAATTTCAGTTTAAGTTGCTTCTAAATGTATTTCTTTATCATTACATTTATTAAGAAACGATATTTTCATATAGATTTATTTGCTAATAGTTATTACGCTCCGCAAGAAAACAAACTGGGGTAATTGGATTTGATTCAGTTATTATATTTGTGTACATGGGTGGCAATGACAACGTCATATTCGGCATAACTTTCAGGGGAATCGCCGGAAACTAATACTTCAGACTAACTCTCTAGTTCTCTTTGGAAAATAGATTTAAATATTGCTCCTTCTATAATTAAAATGTTTAAAGCGTTGCGCTATTTTTTAATTACTGCGGTTTTTAATTACATAGTTTTTTCTATAGAAAACACCAAAAGGAGTGAAGAAGTACCTACGTAACATGTATTTAGAAATTATGAACTCTTACAACAGAATTTTAAACGGCATATTAAATGAGTGATTACTGATTACCATACATAGTACATTACTTACGCAGTAATAATTGTACGGCTTAACCCAGCGACACATCACACGAAGGGCGAGACTACGAAAGGGATGGCAACCCTCCGCGTTGACCTCCAGTCGTAACATTGTTATGGGCGCTTTGAACTTAAATAACCTCGATGAAACCATTTTTCTTACAAAGTTTCTTTAAACCGTTTCCTATATCTTCAAATTGAACTGCCTCGCTTTAACTTTACAATTTATTTAATATTTATTAAGCACATAATTTTAATTATGTTTATTAAGGTGTACGGCTCTCAACCATTAATTTTCGTTTAGTTTACTAATGTTCTAATGAAAATGTATTTATTCATAGTTACGTAATACGTAAACAGGATTATGTACGTGATATTTAACGTTAGCGCTCTTTGTTTTACGGTGACCCAAGTAGAGAGGGAATTTGCATGAAAGTAGCTTAAGATGAAGAACTACTTTTGCATATGAAATTTTTCTAACAGAAGTTTTTTTACGAAAGCGAACGGTTTTTTACAGATTTCTCGTTTTCAATGCGGCGCAGACGGAATACGTAACTCGTAAAGTTAGACTTTGTCTATCAAATAAGTTTAGGATACTTACATCTTATCTGCTAAGCATATGTCTTTTATAATTTAAAACATAAAAATATGTCACTTTAAATGATGACTAACTACAAACTATCAATCAAATCGTTATTAAATTAGTATGGTTACTTCTGTATAATTTACTAGTTGCTTGTTCCGGCTTTGCCATGGTTGACCGGGGACACAAAAACATAGACTATGTAACTCGGTAAAGATGTAGCTTTTTAGTCGTATAAAGATTTATAAAATCAGTCGAATAGTTTTTATGTTTACTAGTTACATATACTAAAACATAAATCTTTCCTCTTTATAACATGAGTGTATAGATTCAATATACGTACAATACGAGGTGCACTTTATAAAGCTCAAACCGATGTCCGAATCCGGAATTACACAATCACGGCATTGCTTACCTTGTCTCCATCGAATCAAAGTGAGCATCATCACTACATAGTATAAAACAAAGTCGCTTTCCCTGTCCCTATGTCCCTATGTCCCTTTGTACGCTTAAATCTTTGAAACTACGCAACGGATTTTGATGTGGTTTTTTTTAATAGATAGAGTGATTCAAGAGGAAGGTTTATATGTATAATAACATCCATTAAATAGTGGAGAAGTACTGTTATTTTTGAGGTTTCTAATGTGATGTCGTAAAAAATTACATTTTTTCCGCTTATATTGCAAACGCAGGCTGAACCCTACGAGTTTTATCAAAATAATGTACTAAGTATTATACACATTGAAAAGGTCTACAGAAAAGTCCGCGATGGTATATGTCTATCTCTTATGGATAACCCACAATAACATTTTTTTGTCATTTACTTTTTACGACAAATAATAGCTAATTTTCGAAGCGATTTTCACCAATACAGCATTAATCCTTAACCAATTAAATACCTTGAATACATTGTTCATTTAATATAGATCTATATGGCCCTTTACACCGTATGATTTAAGTGAATATTTTCGAAGATATTACAGATTTAAAAATTGCGGGACGTAGCATTTGCGGCGGTACCGGCCGGCCGGGCCGCTATGTTTTTATATACAACGTTCACAGTTTTTCTGTAGTGTATTTAGTATCAGCATTGCACCCGTGCGAAGCCGGGGCGGGTCGCTAGTGTTAGATAATTTAAGGTTGAATAGTGAATGTGAGTGAATAGTACACATCGTACCATTGACGAACATCAATTAGTACGACATCTGTCATTTATTTGTAATTCCCAAAGGGAGAATCTAAGCCAGACATTTCATTAGCGTTCCACACGGAATTTCTGTTTTGTGAAGTTATGCATTAATATAAAGGCTTGATGTAGTCTAAGCTGATGGTATTGAATCAATACTAATTCCCAAATGCAGAAGCTATTACATGGGTGATTAGCTGTTACAATTTATAATGCGAATATACGAGTAGGGACACTCTAAGCGTGTTATACAGGGAATACTTAAGTAACCTATATTGAGAGTGATTCTCGATTTATTATAAAATACATTTATATATTTTAGTTATTGAACGTCGTCCGCGTCGTCGCTACAAATACTTACGAACTCACTTTGTTTCATATACGATCATATTTAGGTACAGTTTAACCATGTAATGAAAAAGAATCGCCAAATGTTTTGCGTAAATCTCGAAAACAAATCGACCAATTCAGCTAATAATTATTGTAACGTTTTTGTTAAGGAAGGTTCTTATGAAGAGAAAACACGAAATAAGAACAAGGAGGTTAGAACAACGCCTACTGGGATAGCTAGTTTAAAATAAGCGTTTTATTTTACGTTTTAGTGCTATATTTAATACGAGATACAGAGACTATATAGTATATACGTATATCAATATTAGTTAGTATACATATATAGTAGTTTTTGTAGGTTATTCCGGTTTGTCAATCGAAACAAACAGAACGCTTGTTAGTGAGTTAGCAATTTTACAAAAATCAGTAGCTACTAACTTTACAACTAAAAGGTCACATAATATGTATACCTACAGCTATAAGTGCTATAACGTAGTATTAACACGCAGGTAATATGTAAGGAATTTATATTGTGAAGCAGTTGAATTTAAAATTTTATTCAAAGATTTTGAGGTGAATGATAAATGTGATGGAAATCGAAGGGATGCGATAAAATGGTCGTGGAAGTCTAAGAGCTTGCATGAAATCTAGTACATGTTACCTATTACTTACAAATGTGATTTTTTATTTGAGATATTCTGTAAGAAAAATGTTTAAAGTTGCAGAAAAATATAGAATCCAGTACATCTATGTAACTGTAAGCAATATTTTAAACTTTGAGTATACATATTAAAAAAATACGATCGACAATTTGAATATTAAGTAGTTATCGCTGAAAGCTGATGTTCATTTACTGCCCGCTTTTATTACGCTCGTGTAGATTTATTATCATAATTATTTAACCACATCCAAAGTACCTAGTCATCAATTCAAACTTTTATTTTCGAATTTAATGTATTATAAAGATAGCTAAATCAAAATGGTAAGACAGAAAACAATGCGTGCTTTTTACCAATACCTACATACTTCTACAAATGTAGGAAAGTGTTTTTACCACCGCTCGTCAACCTTTGTAGGACCTCCTCAAATGTGTCGCCGGCCACCTCTAAAAGGTAAAACACAAGGAAAGTATTTGACGTGGAAAGAAAGGACTGGCAGGTGTTCCCTCAAACGGTCTCTGTAAATGTGTTAATAGTTCCGAATTAGTACAGATCGTAAGTTTACGCAGTCGGCTCTCCAGCTAGCACTTAGGCACGCGGAGAACGTCAAGTGGCCGTCATCGACCGCACGAGCTCAGTGTCACATTACCAACACGGTATTTTTCACCGTGTATCAGACAATTTATAAATCACTTCGATGCCTTTGAACGATGATTACAATTTAAAATGGGTATTTTTGAAAAATGCGACGGATTTTCAGATCGGTTTACGGTTTGCAAGTTAGGTTATTTATTGTTTGTTTATCGAGTTGATTGATTTTGTAATTTTAAATTATAATATCAATTAAGTAACTTCTTTTTTAATCTTAATATATATAAATCTCGTGTCACAATGTTTGTCCTCAATGGACTCCTAAACCACTTAACCGATTATAATAAAATTCGCACACCATGTGCAGTTCGATCCAACTTGAGAGATAGGATAGTTTAAACATGTAGGTACCACGGGCGAAGCCGGGGCGGACGGCTAGTTTTTTTATAAATCCTAAAAGTACCAAATTCAAAGGATTAAGGTATTAAGGAAAGCTTTACCTTACAAAATTTAATTGTGATATTATTTTGGAAATTGGAATGCTTATTAATCTACCCTTCATACGGGACATAAAGAATATCAATCATAAGTTGTAATTACAGCTGAAAAAAGCTAAAATATTAATACGTATTGACTCTTTTATATACAGTTTGGATCAATTTAAGTTGCGGCCGACAAACTCGAGGTAATGTAAATATAAATTAAATTAATAATTGATTTTCGCATTGTATTGATATAAGTTTTCCCATTGTACTGTGGTTTTATCTCAATTACGTCTGACGCATATTCATTAGTGATAATAAAATTCTTGTGTTCTACGAAACCGTTTGATGCGGCGAGACATACCGTTTTGTATTTTCATACGCGTTTTCAAGAAATCTGTAAAAAGGTTTCATATTTAACTTGAATTATACTTATTGGATTTATTGTTTTTATGCGTTGTTTAACTTCTCGGTCTGAACTGGGGAAAAATAAACAAAAAAATAATAATTTATTTAAGAAATTTTCTTCGCTGGAAAATGTAAAGTAAAAGTAACAGTGTACTTTTTGTAGTGACGGTTTTGAACCGCATATACTGACACTGTATGCTACATTTTAAGCGGATTCTCTTGTCGCCGCTCCGTAACGTTAGAGGGACCTATTAGAAGTGGAATATTATATTCTAATAGCAAAGGTTACCTTAAGCTACCTCATATAAACGTTTATCTTTAAAGCAAATGTTTCACGTCGCAGACTCACACATCTTTTTATCGATTTTTACAAATCTGATCCTTCACGCCGCTATGTATCCGTTTTATGTTTGTCTTAAACGAGTATTTAATCTTACTAATAATTTTTTTCAGTGTCTATAGAAATGGTCTAGTTAATATAGTAGGTAAGTAAGAAAATAGTACTTAAGTAAGTAAAAAACGGTCTTTGTTTGGTCTTTGCCTCATTTATTTGTTTATTAAATGACCTACATACTAATAAAATATATCTTAATCTTAATACTAAGTATACAGGGTGTAATCGCTAAGTGTGCACAGGCGATTTTTCCTTAAGTATTACAGATAACAAAAAACTTTAAACTGATATCGAAAGTACTTAACCTAATGAGTAAAATGGCCGTAATAAATTTTTAAAAATAAATCGAGAAATATCAAAAAAATTATCTTTAAACCCTCCCATACATTAAGTATGAAATATGAATATCCCATATACATTTAATATGAAAGATTTTAGCTTTCTTTTTCTTTTTTGGTTTTCTGCTTTAATTACTTCGCAAATTTGAAGTGGCATTTTCCACGCTTTTTCCGGACATTTTCACGCATTTTCCGGGGATTTTCCGGGCATTTTCCTCGCTTTTTTCGGACATTTTCACGCATTTTCCGGATATTTTCCAGGGATTTTCCACGCTTTTTCCGGACATGTCCACGCATTTTCCGGACATTTTCCAGACATTTTCCGAGCATTTCCCGGGGATTTTCCGGATGTTTTCCAGACATTTTCCGAACATTTTCCGGGGATTTTCCAGGCATTTTCCACGCATTTCCCAGAAATTTTCCGGACATTTCTCAGGCATTATCCGGGGATTTTCCAGGCATTTTCCACGCTTCTCCCGGACATTTTCACGCATTTTCCGGATATTTTCCGGGATTTTTCCGGACATTTTCACGCATTTTCCGGATATTTTCCGGGAATTTTCCGGACATTTTCACGCATTTTCCGGATATTTTCCAGGGATTTTCCACGCTTTTTCCGGACATTTCCACGCATTTTCCGGAAATTTTCCAGGCATTTCCCAGACCTTTTCCGGACATTTTCCAGGCATTTTCCGAGGATTTTCCAGGCATTTTCCACGCTTTTCCCAGACATTTTCCGGGCATTTTCCACGCTTTTCCCGGACATATTCACTTATTTTCTGGATATTTTCCGGGAGTTTTCCAGGCATTTCCCAAGCATTTTCCTGGAGTTTTCCGGATATTTTACAGGCTATGTCAGGGAAATGTCCGGAAAATGCTTGGAAAATATCCGGAAAATGCGTGGAAATGTCCGGAAAAAGCGTGGAAAATCCCTGGGAAATGCCTGGAAAATATCTGGAAAATATCCGGAAAATGCGTGAAAATGTCCGGAAAAAGCGCGGAAAATGCCACTTCAAATTTGCGAAGTAATTAAAGCAGAAAACCAAAAAAGAAAAAGAAAGCTAAAATCTTTCATATTAAATGTATATGGGATATTCATATTTCATACTTAATGTATGGGAGGGTTTAAAGATAATTTTTTTGATATTTCTCGATTTATTTTTAAAAATTTATTACGGCCATTTTACTCATTAGGTTAAGTACTTTCGATATCAGTTTAAAGTTTTTTGTTATCTGTAATACTTACGGAAAAATCGCCTGTGCACACTTAACTTTTACACCCTGTATAAAGGCGAAAGTTTGTAAGTATGGATGTATGGATGTATGGATGTTTGTTACTCTTTCACGTAAAAACTACTGAACCGATTACAATGAAATTTAGCACACATATAGAGGGTAACTTGGATTAACACATAGGATAGGTTTTATCCCGGAAATCCCACGAGAACGGGAACTATGCGGGTTTTTCTTTGAAAAAGCGGGCGAAGCCGCGGGCGGAAATCTAGTATGTTAATAAAACTTTAAGGATGAAGTTTAGAATAAGACGGGTGGTATTCAATTTATTTAAATACAATTTAAGTTATTAATATCAAATCTTATAACTGATATTGATATTAATTTTTTCATTACATAGTTCGGAACACACAAATATGCAAATTAAAAATAAAAAAAGACTACATTGAATGAACCTTTGAAATGAATTAAAATTCTGAGATTTCGTCCAAGAATAGGTACACCAAGGCTATCAAAGTTTATATATCTGTTACCGGAAATGTATGAAATCAAGGAATTGTATACAAATCCTAGGAAATGTGTACAATTCTGATACCATTTAGGAAATGTATAAAATATTGTTTAATAAACTATTTAATGCATAGATATCCTAGGAAATGTATAATTTTCCTCGGAATTGTATATAATTCCAATATCGTATTAAGAAATGTATAAAGTAAATGATTTCTGTAATAAAACACTGTATCGGGTAACAGTCTTACCGTAAAATAATAATAATATGTTCATATTATCTTACTAATTAACATTTCTTAAATCAACTTATATTCAATCAAATCAAATTTTCATTTGGTAAGTAATCACTCCCCTCGTCCCGCTGGGCGCTGTCCCCGTGTGCACGTCCCAGTCGGATTTTATAATCCGCCGTATTACAAACGGCCGGCATATCCTAATATGCCGAAATTCGTCTCTTTCCTTAATTCTACAAAAAGACGGTCGCGAGCCGACGGAGCCCCACTTCGTGGGGCTCCTATTTCTATGTAGTTTTAAAAAACACGAACCTAACCTTATCCAAACTAAAAATTTCTGATTACGAATTTTCGGCCCTCCCCCACTCGTCCCGCGTACCTTCCAATATCTTAGATGTTTTAAATTTTCGATTGCTATTTAGGAAATGTATAGATTTCCTAGGCAATGTGTATAAAATAATTTATTTCACACATTTCCGTGCGATTTTAGGAATTACATACATTTCCTAGGAATTTTATACAATGACGGATTGCATAGATACATTTCCGTTAACATATCTATTAAATTACTGCAATGTGGTGAATAAGTTACAAGAACACTAAGTTCTTCAGTAAAGACTAATTTAAGTAAAGACTAACTTCTTAGAACTATATTTAGTATTAATCAATTATTGAAAGCGTTCAATGTCTTACTATAGTTCCACAAGACATGTTTGTAATTAGAAATGCCTTTTCGGGATCGACGCATTCGCTTTGAAATTGACCCAGAACAATAAATAATCAACTTGTGTCGGTTTTACGAAGCCACATACGAAGCGAACTAAGCCTACGTCGCGTCAGCGTCACCTACACAAAACTAGAAAAATATCCAAACAGAATTCTGAAAGGTCGGTTTGAAATTTTTGCTTCATCATTGTACTAACTGTTAGAAATGAAACACGTTTGTTGAAAACTATGCAAACATTTCCATGGCCGATATGCACAGAAATGCAATGAATAGTCAATAGACAAACATCACATTTTAATTTAATTAGTTCCTCGTGAAGAAAAGTTTATCTGAATACCAAATGTCTAAAATGACGAGCTCTCTTTAAATTTATTTATATGACAATCGGGCAAATAATTTAAACTAGGTGACAACGCTACGACTACGTTTCAAAAGAAATTTATTCTATTAAATGATCTACGCTCCCAAAACCTTTCCTGGATAGTTTCACAGTAATACCTTGTACAGTTGACATCATTACTGTTTATATAACTCTGGTTTAGTTATCAATTCGCTAAGACTCCAGTCAACTTACTAGATTGCTCCGTAGTTTAATTAAGCAATACTATTTTCTAGGAATGTTACTAAAATCGAAGCAAGTGATTTGGCCAATCATACGCTTGTTATTAAGATCATTCATTCTGTACACTAAAGTATACATAATTAAATACCAAACTACCACAGTAACTAAGAATATTAGGAACAAAAAGGCAAAGGCATTTATTTTGAAAGAAAACGTTTCTCAATTACTATATGTTTGAAAGAAAATGATCGGAAGAAACATTAACAAACGAAACAAGTATAACAGATACAAATTGACTTTTTATACACGATACTATGAAAAAATAAATAAACCTATTCTACAAGGAACATCCAAGCGGAGAGGAACGAGAAAAGGTATCTGATGGTTAATGAGCGTTTTGAATGTAAAGAAGAACGTTGAATGCAACTTAAGCTTTTGGAAAAGTATCAGCTGTTTATAGTTGTTAAAATTTATAAGAAATTAAATGAAAACTGCTATGTTGCTTCGCCATTGCAAATAAATGTGGGTTTCATAAATGCATTTAAAATTCACGTTGAATGAATTTCGGTTTCGTGGTTACTTCGGAGAGGTACTACAAAAAGTATTTCACTGCTTGAAAATGTTCAAAGCTGCGCGATACGTTAAACTTTATTGTGCACACGAGTTCGTATGAAAGTGTTTTCTGCGCCGGACGGAATTAGAATGAAACTTGTCACGGCAAAAATGTTCGCACCATTCACACGTTGGAAACCCTTTGTTAATTTACAACTTGGTAGCTACATATGAAACTTTTACGTAAGAGTTGTTCAGGTGACAAAGAAATAAAACGGGTTCTTCAATCGGTATGTGATTTACAAACGTACGGTGAAACGAATCAAAGAGTAGAAGTGAAAAAATATATAAAAGTCAAATGTTACAATGTGAGCTGGAGTTATTATTTGTTTGTTGATATATGACACTAAAAGCTGCTTGCTACCTCTACCTATCGGTATCTACCAGCTACCTAGTGATTATATTATATTGAAACCATTAAGCCCGGCTTTTAGCTTATACCCATTGATAAAGCAGCGATAATAAAAAGCGCAGCGCGATCCTTCGATCATTATTTTGTATCAGCCCGCTTCGCTTAAAACTTTTGAAGAGTTTATAAAAAATATTTAAACCTCGTGGTGGCTTTGGAATTTAAAAATATATTTCGTATCGGAACTTTATAGCATTTTAATTATTTTAATTCAATGTACAATATTTGCCGAATCTATTGAAAGGATTTTTTTATTTCATTTTCCAGACACGCTTCGAAATACATGAATGGGTGAATCGCGATTAACTACAACGAAAATATTTATTGGTTTCCTTACATACTAATTTATTTTATAATTCTTTAATAGGCATGGTATTATGCGGGCACGGTTATTGACAATCAACTACTATTCATTTCGGCTCTCCTTATAACCATTTGAACTGGTTCGGTATCAAAGACAAGGCCTTACATTTCGATTATTTAAATATTTTTAAATTTAAAGATTTTGATTAGTTATTTCTGTTGAACATATTATGCGACATACAATTCACATCATAAAAATTTAAATATGTTAGCTATTGAAAAACTATTAGCCTTGTGCTTCGACCACAATCCTGCATTTTCTCAATAATGAAACACATTCATAACTATACAATTGTTTCGTTTAAGTATATGTGGTAATGTATAATATCTAGCTAGTTTTCAAACGGTAAAATATCTTTGTACTCGCAATTTGCGCTCTCATTTATAATATAAGCGTGGACCAGAAAATGTATCTCTTCTCTTATTTCCGAAATTACACACCGGACTGTACAAATCATACGTTCCATACTTTTTGTTTCAGTACGTACAATGTGGGAGAATTTGCATCACTTGTGCTTTTTATACTTCTACAACAACAGAGAGGTTGTGAAAAATTACTAGACGAATACAAACGCTCTAATTTGTATTTACCGTCCTACCTTTACGGCTACAAGTAGAACAATTATCGCCTATTTCACTTCCGTATGGCTGTGAAAGGAGAATGGGCATTTTACTATGGAAGTTGGGCCTGAACCCTTGAGTTGGACCAATACACATGAGATATTGTTTTTATAATAGATCATAACACATACATAACGGGAAAAATGTATTTAAAAAAATAATCAACCGGGTTTTTGTACAGTCACATCAAGTTTTATTTCTTTGTGTATAATATTTTTTGCAATAAATAACTGTTATAAGACAATGACAATATCTTTATGTTACTCCAATTCACTTTCACTTACAAATACGTACTAATCTTAAGCCTTCTAATAACCGAAATACACTAATATTATGTTTTGTAACAGGTACCTATACCGTGTTTATTATAATTTAACGTAGTTAGACGTTTTTTGTGGTTAAACTCAGTCACTCCAGTGACATTTAGATTTATACTTACTTCACTCGAATTAAAAACACCGTTATTGTGCGCAAAATAATAGCCAAATAAATAAAACTTTTTGCCTTGACTGTACAAGAACCCGGTTGATTTATTTTTTATGTTATTTTTTTCGTAAGGTATGTGTAATGATCTATCACAAAAACAATATTTCGTGTGTATTGGTCTTAGCCCAAGTTTCAGGCCCAATTTGCCCATTCTCCTTTGCGAAAATGAGATTCCTATAGTAGTTTTGTATATTTCTAGGGAGGTGTACAATATATCTAAAGTATTACTTTGTACATTTGCTGGTAAATCAGGGACGTAATATTATTGTCATCAGTACATACAGCGAGGAAACGCGTGTAAGATTTTATTTTGTCTGTTTCTGTAAAATCCATTTCCATCAACGTTGTGTATTTTTAACCGACTTCAAAAAAAAGAAGGAGGTTATCAATTCGGCCGGTTTTTTTTTATGTATGTACACTGATTACGCCGAGGTTTCTGAACCGATTTGCGTGATTCTTTTTTTGTTTGATGCGGAATGGTGTCGAATTGGTCCCATAAAAATTTGATTCGGGTAGGACCAGAAGTTTTTATTTTATGAGCATTTTTGTCTGATCTCGTCATGACTTAATTGAAATCTAGCAAGTAACTTTGATTCACTTCCCGGTTACCGATAGAGCTGAAATTTTGTATACGTATGTAAATTGGATAGCGATGAAAAATTAACATGACATAGAGCTGATTTGATGATGGAATCGGAAGGTGGCCATAGGAACTCGGTAATTAATTGACTCAACTTTATCGAGTTTGGGCTCGTTTGATTCGTGTTGAAAAAATACACTAAAAAGTATTAAATAAAAATAATGCACGGGCTTAATACTAAATGCTTAGTGCTTGGCACCGACTTCAAACCTATTTAATAAATACCTAGCACATCTAAATAATATTATGTAGTAATTAATAATATCAAATCATTTTTATTTATTACTTTTCCTTTTTTGAAGTCGGTTATTTTTAACGTAGTTATTTTTGTATAGTCGTATAATTTGTTACCTAACACGTTTATAAAAATGTCGAGTCCTCAAATAGTTTTAATTATATTTTATCCTTATTTATCTTGTTACAGTGTACATAAAATAATGTAGCATCTATGCAACAAATGAGATTATTTATATAAAGTAGATTTTAGCTTAGCACCCTTGCAAGGCAGACACGGTAACGAATGCGAATATTGCTTCCGAATTATTGGCTTTCATATTGAATATTGATATGGGTTCGGCTTAGACTGCATCTAATAAGCTCTATATTCGGAATCTATTTCTAACAGAATTTGAAATTAGTTAATTGTCCAGCTTATAATCTTATTCCTATTACAAAAATAAATAGTGCAGGGTACCAATTTAAAGTTAAAATAGTTCGTAGAAACAATTAAAAGTTTTATGTCTAGAATAAACGAAATTTTATTATTCTTATAGTTTTGTGGGAAAGTATATAAAAACTTATCAAAACGAAGAATTCAAAACCAATTAGCAAAATGAGACCAATACAATGAAAGTGACTAAAGGCTTTTAAAAATGAAACAGTGACAAAAGACTATTATTACTTCTACCCTAAAACAAGCAGTTGTTTGACGGATCTAAAATTGGCTGTTCAAAGAGTTGCAACATGTGGCGGTTAAAAAGGTTAAAAACAATAACAACCCTGCATTACAAAAGGCGGGACAATCGCGGCGTTTGACAGGAACTCTGAGGAGTGGGGACAAAGTTGACACAACGTCTGATACCTCTTTGTACAACGGAAGAAAAAATACAATGCTCTAACAAACCAATATTGCTGTTTGCGCGGTGCATTCGCATCACCACCCCTTTAAATGTTTCAATATTGATTCGGAAATACAAACAAGTTTATTCAACATTCATGGCAGACGTTGATTTATTTTAAACAAATAATAATTACAAAGTCATTGTCGGTCTAGTAACAAAAATATTTTACTTTATGTGAATTTCGTACTCGTATACATATACTCGGATATACTAAGCAGTCGCTACTTATAGATTACTGTCTAGTGACGCATGTTATCATGCACTGATCAGTATATATTTGTCTGCGTTTATTAGGTCAGAGATGGAATCCGCAAACAACTCGTGCAGTAAAGGCGGTTGGGATTATTGAACTTTCCATGCCAAAACTTCGTAGTGCAGTTGCCGTTTTGTTCTGAACGTGTCCCGTGACAGAGATTTACGAGCAGAGGCACTAAATACGCAGCAAAACCGCGTGTACCATTCCTAAAATTTTTTTCTCCATTAAAGACATCGCATTGCGCTATTCCATTGCTTGCATTCAGCTTAATCACTTTTAGCATACTTATAATTTTTTACTGATGTGGTTAACAATATACTGATCGGCAACGATATCCTAATGTGTCGCTTTTATGAAAGCCAATACAAATAATGTACAGCGGTGAAAGCTACATTTTAAACAGGGCATGTTGGCGGCGGAGCCCAATAAGCGGTCCACCACACGGTGCGTAGCCATATTTTCAGTTACCGTGCCCATTAGAGATCACTCGTTGTAGTGGCGAGAGGACAACGCGGGTACGTCGATGGGAGTGGAGTCCTTCATACGGCAGACATTGATGTACCGATAAATGCAGGATTTGCGCGGATTTGGGTATATTTTGTGGCGCGCGACAACGTAGAGCTATGTGGTAATCAGAGGTACCTACAGTATATACTACATGATAATGAATGGCTTAGACCGTCAGCGGAGCGAATATCCACTGCGCCGAAACGTCACATAACTTGTGAAATTTTAGAATTAAGAATTTATAATCTGTCCTTTTTTAATTTTTTCACATATTGTGTATAAATAAGCATAAGTTTTTTAATAAATTATTAGGTTCTCGATTAAGATTTGAATTGGAAAATCCTATAGTCACCTTGAGAACTTTTTGTTAGATTAAAATCTTATATGGGTTTTTGTTTCTTTGTATAGGAAAAACCTGTAGAAGTGTTCCAAAAAATTTGATGACCTTTATTTTGATGAACTAGTTATTTTTTAAACGACATTTTTTTTTAAATTGCATTTCAAATTATACTAATCTAAACTTCATGAAGAATTATCAACTCCCACCAGCACATATAAAAATAAACCGTTCCAACTCACACGTCTTACTAAGTGTATTGTAAACTTTTTCTTTATTTGCAGGTAACAACAATATAAACAGCGACAACTCCGTCTCATTGAAACACGTCCGAGAACCGCAGACTGTAAAAGTAAGCACTAATTGAAGATTAATCACTAATTACTTATGGCTGTCAACTGAGACACCGGCCCGGTACCTTGGCTAAATTCGATTATGGATAGATATTAACACGTGGACATTCAATTAATACATAATACTGCTACAGATTGTACGGTGGTGTTGGAAATTGAGTTATTGATTATTATTATAGGGAAGCGTTTACTGCTATATATATCTTAAATAAAAAATAATTATAGGTACATTCTATTAACTATCATATTTGTCTCAAATATAAATTTGAGGTTAACTGATGACTAATCTTAGAATTTTAGGTGTAAATTGTTCATGTATAGTTTCAAAGGTTATAAAATATAAATATTTTTTGCAACAGTTGGAGCAATGTCCAGTGGTGCGTTCGAGTCAGGCAGAAATTGATACGGTCTCCATTTTTCCGACGTTTGACTTTCAGGTAAGCTCAGCATTCAATGCTTCTTTATTCTTGATCCGTTGAGTAAAAAGAAGAAAAAATATTGAAAAGTATAACATTTCATATTTGTTTTGTTTTATAATTTAAATCAAATAATACCTGCTCTTTGTGTGGTTAATATTTAACATTTTAAGTTAAATACAGTTTAAAACAAATATGAAACGATTATTTGCACTTACATGACAACGACAAATCGATAATATTACAACCAATAGTTGACATTGCAAGCATAAATTAACGATACTATTATTGACATGTTGGAATAATTATGAGTTACGTATATTTGCATGCGTCATCAATATCTAAAATATTTGAAATAAGTAAAAAATATATATATAGGTAATTAACGAGCACAAACACAAGACATCTGTTTTTCCAGTACAATGGTTTGAAAAAAAAAATGACTTTCCCATACATTATGGATACCATTTGCATTTAGCGGCCACGTGGCACAGTGGAGTGAAATCGAATAAAATGACAGATGCATATGACAGATGTATCCGTGAAAATAGCAAAAATCAATCAATCTGGACTCCAGAGGTTTTTGCGGCACGTAGCTCTGAACACTTTTTTCAATGTGGTTGTTATGTAAAAATATACGCCAGCTTCAATTCAAATGGAATATCTTCTATATTAATTAATAAAGTTTTAATCCAGTATGTATTTTCTATAGAATAGCATAATATGTAATGCCCAGACTATGACTTTGTGATATCGTAAATAGGTGCGGATTATTTTATTATTTCAATCTGTTAATCGCCAACACAAGGCAGGCTTCTAATACGTCTCTTACTTTTGAATCCGTCGAATAACGTATTCTTGAGAAGTGCTTTTATTCCGAAATATTTACCAAGATTTATATATTTCGTCCAGAAATCTTATTCTTATAAAAATCAAATGTTTATTGTAGCTAGTCTAGTCGGATTTATTTAAGGTTTTTAATGGTTACTTTGAAAATATAAAAAAAGACCTTGCTGTAATCGAACTCTCAAACTAATTAATTAACTCTGACTCCTAATAAGTTCCAATTATTTCGAAATGATCTAAAATAAATAGTATTGTAACAATTCCATTTTGTCTCATACAAAATTTACAAGTAACTACGAGTAGCCGGTGACATTAATTAGTGCCAACAGCTACGCCGGACTAAAATAGTGTTTAAAAGAAAAAACTCACCAAGTGAGGAAGCTAAAGCTACTGTTTATTTTTCGCGCAATGCGAAATACGCACTTGACACAGTATCAAGAGTCAGTCGCATGTGAGCCCTTGTTAATCTTACCCCAGCTTGAAAAGCCTCACAACTCATCGTAATTTTCGTTTAGTTCGAGTTTGGATTGAATCACGTTGACGTTATGTAAGTGCTAAGTGGTGTTATGATTTGTCAAACATGTTCCATTCAAATTTTGCTTTGTCAATGCAAGCGATTTGTAACATTGATAACTCGGAAAGGCAAACAATGTTTTATTCATATATTTCGTCATCGTCAGTGAACCGACAGAAAATTGAACACAGCTGACTGCAATCATTTAAAGGTTCATTGAGCTAAAAAGTTCCTAAGATCGATAATACTTATATATTTAAAAAAAAAACACCACGAATGTGATAGCTTTGGTACTATAAATTTTAGTTCAAGTCAAATGTGACATTTCGTTAAACGCGAATTGTAATGGTTTCAGTGTCCATATTTATGCAGACCTCGCGGATACATTATTTATTTATGAAACAGTGCTATTGTAGCGAAATTTCTGTAAACATTAGTTTGAAATAGTTAAAGCTTTAAGCTTTAAGCTTTACACGTTTAAATAATTATGAACTGGCTAATTCATTAGCTCACACCGAAATGTATTTCGACGTGCTCTGTCTGAGTTATATTTGGGAGTACGACAACTGAAATATTGTTGACATTTACAAAGCTTTAATTTAAGATAATGAATGGTTCAACTATAACATGACAAATGCGAGCGCGGTTCTAATTGAATGGAATTCGGCTCGAAAGAAATGTTCTACTATTATTATATGACATTTTATAACGAAATGGGGGGATATGTAACTCTGCTAGCTGGAAAAAGAATAAGTCAATAACCTACAAGTTGTAGAATAATTGAAAAATATTATTCCAATAATACGTACATGTAACATGTAGTCTGAAAATGACAGGCTCTTTGTTATCCAACAAACTCTTGTTGACAAATAAAGGAACAATAAAGTTTAATTATTTAATATTTTTAACATCATGCATATCCGATTGGTGGAATAAAATTGCGAAATAACATTATCTGTCCGTCGAGAGTTGGATGCACATTTTTTTTTCTTTCATTTCTATAAAGTAAAACAGTACCGTAGCCGTAAAATAGGATAAAACGGTGTTTTTCTTAGATTAAACACATAAATAAGTTTCACTATACATTTTTATCTCAACCGGCGACGCGACACGTCTCGAAAGGTAGGTAGTGAACGTCGTCACAGGTTGACGGACATGAAGTCTTGATAAAGATTGAAACATCTGATAATAAAACCGAGTGTTATATAAATGGCCTTTGAGAACTAACAATTTAGATAATCGACATCGTAAGAGCTTAGTTTTGCAAGGTTGCTTTATTTTGATCTTTACTGTCTGAAGACAAACTTTCGTCACACCCAAAAAGAAAAACAGTTCACAGATCAGGTGTTGTCAGACATCAAAAAATATTAACAATACAATTAAATATTCTAAATAATCACAACTACAACAAATACATTTAGTTCATTAACTTTACTTCTTAATCTTAAAACTCTTTGTGTAACTGTTATTAACATCTACGCATTATGCAGTTATGGGTGATAATTAAATTTCAAAGTAACTGTTTTCATTTTAAAATATTAAGTTTGCGGCGTAACTCGTGTTTACATAGAAAACATAATAGCAGTAACAGAGCCTTTGAAATTCAAAGTAGCGTGTGCCGATCATCAAATTGCAGTATAAGGGGCCCAATCTACTTTATATAAATTGTTGATCCCTTTGACGGCTTACGTATGAAATTGCATAAAGCAATACCTGGCATAAGCAATATCTAAACGATACCTGGAAAATAGAAAAACAGCATCAAAGTTATCGATATAACTCAGATCCACAATAAGCTTTAGTTTTTATGAATTAAAAAGGTACAATTTTAAAAATACATATATGGCCGTCAGTTTCTTTAATGCATTTAACGATTAAGATTGGAACTAGTAGGTAATTGTAATTATTACCGTTGCGTTTGTCTGGTTTCTAAGTAGGCTAGAAATAAATCTATGTAATGCAGTTACATACATCTGTTACCAGGCTATAATTAATGAGTCAATTTGTGGAAGATTCTAGCCCCTCCTCCTTAATCGAAAATATCGGTTAATACATCGGGTATCGTAGTTTATATGAACTGCTTGGAAACGCAAATACAAATATTAGCATACTAATAAATGAGGTAAACCAATATTGTTTCGGGATTATTTTATAATGCATAAACTACATATATTTCACAGTTTTATCACATAACTCGGAGGCTCAATTTTGGTCAGTGGTTACAATAATAAAAAAATAAACATTACAATACGTAAAGCAGATAGTGTTCAAATGAGCATTCACAAATCGTTCACGTTAGCAAACAATTAATGAATACGGGCGAAAAAATATTTTCAATTTGAACACGGCTCCGCTGTTGAAAATGCGTCCAATAAGCGCTTGGTGGTGCATGCTGGTGCATCGCATGTGATTTATTTCGCCGTCCGCGGTGACGAAGCCATATCAAACCTACCACGTTACGTGAACATAACAATGTGTGGTCGAAATGTGCATCACGAAGGTGCATTTCATCGTCTAGACAAAGGGAATACTCCACATTGTCCCATGATCGATCTGTTCATATTCCGCTCCGATGCGTTTCATTAAAGAACACATTAGTGATATAATGGGTAACACATTATACCCGTACGAGATAACTAGATGCGCGAATTTTCATAACTAACACTTCATTTTGATAGTTAATTATAAGCACTTATGCTTGTGCCTAATTAATTTTACCGAAGATTAAATTAAAGCGATGAATTTTTATTGGAACACAAATGAACATATGACGCGTATGAATGGGTTGGTGCTCAATCGAGAATAAAATAAAGTATTTTGTTGTCGGAAGCCGCTCGACCAATATGCAATGAAATTTACTCTTGGACCAGTCGTGTGAAAAATTTTGATTGGAAATTCGATTTGAGGTTGTTGAACTACGCAAAATGCAAAATACTTGGAAACCAAACTGTAACTATCATGTTGCTTTTCCTGTTGCATGCTCGCTCACCAATTTGGTTTGTGTAAACGTATTTCTATATTGTACCCGGAACATACCTTACCATTTTCCTTTCAAGTTTATTATTATTCAGTTGAATATAGAGATGTTGCATTGCATTTTGTATAGAAATAAGTTATAAAAATATACATAATGATTTTTGTACTCTTCCCGAGTCATGTGAGTAGGTAATGTTAATTGTGAAGGAGGGAAACAGTGGAGGATTGTCCTTTAGATACCTATAGCGCTTCGTACAATAAATTGTACAAATTTTTGAAGATAAAATGATTTGACACCTTCTGCAGATAAAATGTTTTTCATCTATACAGAAGGCCTCTCGTATAATGTTTGTTTTCATTAAGTGTATAATGTAAAATAAATAACCCGTTTGTTATATTTTAGCCGAACTGGCTCCGCACAAAAGAATTTTGGGATCGAACTTTTGAGGAGCGATATGAGAAGATCAAAAACGATAGTCGGCGTCCGAGATTAAAGGTAAATATTTTATTATACCCATTTACTTCACTTATATTCGCCCGGTAACTAGTACCTTTTTAAATGTAAAATGCCGCAGCCACTCGAATGTATTTTCGAAATTATGACCTAACTAGACGGTTGAATGAGCTTCACGCGGACTCACTCCGTTGTTTTTGCTGATAGTATTCATTTCGCAAACAAGAGCTGCATAATAGGCTGGCGATATTAAGCCGAATGTTTTTGTCGTTTCGAGAGCTGAAACCGTTCAGGTGTTGCGTCGAGTAATGAAAACTGACGAATATCGGAGCTAGTTGCAACGAATTGCAGGAAATCCCGCGAACATTTCAAAGCTCGTGGCGATATCGTAGGTGTCGTCAGATAAAGGACAATTGAATTACTGATGCACTCCACTGTAGAGTGTTGCGTCTCTGGTGCGGGCTGCGCGCTGCGGCCCCTATCGCTGTGACGTTTATCCAATAAACTTCCATCACCCAGTCATTTCGGTACCATTAATAGGTGTTAAGTGACTATGCTGTTAGAGTTTTAAAAAAGAATGGCAATGTAACATAATAGTATAGTAATTGCCTGTTATAACTGGAAGCAACAACATCTTATACTTTGACTAAAATGAGTTTGATTCATGATTACTTGACTACAATTTAAGCATGTTCACAAATCTATATTTATTACCATTTTAACAGGTATTTGTTGTGCCTCACTCGCACAATGATCCCGGTTGGCTGAATACGTTCGAGCAATACTTCGAAACAAAGACGAAAAACATACTCAATAATATCGTCACGAAACTAAATCAGTATCCCAACATGACGTTTATATGGACTGAGATATCTTTTTTGAATGCGTGGTGGGAACGCTCCCATCCCGTCAAACAAAAGGTAAGTTTGTGGAATCGGCTGAGCAACTTAACATTAATGAATATATCTTTACTAATTACTCATGTCTTCAGTACCTATTGTAAGTGTACGATATATAAGGCAAATGTGTCTCAGTCTTGTAGTGTTTTGACTTGGAAGAGACATTTCAACGTAGCTCTAATTTTTAGTGCTGCTAATGAAATATTTAGATAATAAAAAAATTATAAGATTTGGATAATAATATATGCATGCGACATCTAATATCAAAATGTTCATTTACATCCCACATAACAACTAATACGTTTAGAAGCAATCCGCTAGACGAATTCGCAATCGCGTTATTAGACTCGTTCGTATGCTTTAATTGAACTGTTGTCGGGTAAGCAGCTTGTTCCATTGAAATTTCATTCATTTTATTTTTGGCTGTAAAACATTCCCCAAACAATGTTAAGTATTCGAAACATTTAGTTAACGTTAATGCAAAATGTATGCGACGAATTTATAGAGATTTAAAAATATTATGTAAGAATGTATATTATGCAAGAATGTGTTTCACGATTGAATTACAGATCGCAACTTAAATAAATATTTTATTTTATATACTTAACTAACTACTAAAGAATTTTCTGAACAATTTTTTTTTAACAAAACGCATAAGTATCAAGATACGTACAGAACATCAAATTATTTAGAATGATTACATACTAATTACCCTGGCCACAGTCGCAGACGATTAATGACAGAAGGTACCTATTTAAAACGCAACGGCGCACTTGCAAACTATTTTCTGTCTACGAACTATTTAAATGCATTTGAAGTTTGATACAAATAAAATCAAAGTATTGTTCTCAAAAGGAGAGGCTTTATAGTCCAGGATCCTTCGCCCATTTTTGCAAGTGATTACTATCAAGCTAATTTTCCGTGAGTAGCTTTATTTTGATGAGACGCCCAATAATTTCCTGTACGAAACTCTCGATTGTGGTAGCTAACACTAACTGAACTAACTGAACTATTAAATGTATTCTATTATTTTATATTAGTTTTTATTTCTTAAGATAATATTTTCATATAAAGTCAGGAGACGCGCATTCTTTATTTTAGAATAGCTCCTAATAGCATTAATCAGCCTTCAATTGAGTTAAACAGTCTCAGTATCAATATATGCAACCTATATTACTTGTTCAATTGAATCACAATAACATGTTGCGCTAACATCCCATTCAGTCTATAATTTCTTATTCGCATACAGTTCAAGAAATACAAGCTTTAATTTAACTTGCATCGTTCGTGTATACGTCATTCCTGTTCAAATGCATTTGCAAAATCCATTTTTCAAGCACTTGCTGACATCTCACTTAACTGAAATTTGGTTTACTGTGTAACTGTAGTGGAAATATTTAAATCGAACTGTATAGGTGTATTTCTTTGATCCTTATTTTGTACTCGCAACTCTAAATTCAAATACAATGTTACCATTTCTGAAATATTTATCAATTACCATTGTCGTTCTTTATATTTTAGGAATAAATAAAATTAATCTACTAATTTGTTTTACAGGCCTTCAAAAAATTGGTGAAAGAGGGTAGAGTCGAAATCACAACGGGTGGCTGGGTAATGCCTGACGAAGCGTGCACTCATATATACTCATTAATAGATCAGTTCATTGAAGGTATATGTTTGTTAAACTGTTCTAAATGTGCTGTAATACTGTAAAATACTTACTCCTGTTTTATATTCACCAGGTCACGTTTGGGTCAAAGCCAACCTTGGTGTAACTCCAAAAGTAGGTTGGTCGATAGATCCATTCGGCCACGGAGCTACGGTGCCGTACCTGCTAGACAAAAGCGGCCTAGAAGGTGCTATCATACAAAGGATACATTACGCTTGGAAACAATGGTTCGCGCAAAAACAAATTGAAGAATTTTATTGGATGCCCGGCTTCTCCTCTAATAAACCATCCCTAGTTATTCACAACCAACCCTTTGATATTTATTCTATTAAGAGCACGTGCGGCCCCCATCCTGCTATTTGCCTCAGTTTTGATTTTAGGAAAATCCCCGGCGAATACTCGGAGTACACGGCGAAGCACGAGGACATCACGGAACAAAACTTACACAGTAAGTCAAAAACGCTCATGGAAGAGTACGACCGCATCGGCTCGCTCACCACACACAACGTTGTGCTCGTGCCTTTAGGCGACGACTTTAGATACGACTATGGCATTGAATTCGACGCTCAGTACGTCAATTATATGAAAATGTTTAATTACATCAACAAACACAAGGAGATATTTGACGCCGATGTTTCCTTCGGTACACCTGTTGATTACTTCAATGCTGTTAAGGAGAGACACGGCAGCATTCCCACACTACGCGGAGATTTCTTCGTCTACTCGGATATTTTCAGTGAAGGAAAACCGGCTTATTGGTCTGGTTATTATACTACGAGACCTTATATAAAGATTGTTGCGAGGCAGTTCGAACACCACCTCCGGGCGGCGGAGATACTATTTACTCTCGTATCGAATTTCCTTAGGCAATCTAACAAGCACATGTTCGAATCATCGGAGCGAAAACTGGAAAAATATTACGAACAATTGATCACAGCTCGACGAAATTTAGGCCTTTTCCAACATCATGATGCCATCACTGGAACATCCAAAGCTAGCGTCATGTATGACTACGGAACGAAACTCTTCACGAGTATTTACCACTGCATTCGCTTGCAAGAAGCCGCCCTCACTACCCTGATGATACCCGATAGTAAACTTCACACACAGTCCATTCTTCAGAGTGAACTGGAATGGGAAACATACGGAAAACAACCCAGAAAAATGCTAGTGTCTGTCGTCGATAAAAAGAAAGTCATTCTTTTTAATCCTCTGGCAGAGCAAAGGACGGAAGTCATAACGCTCAGATCAAATACTACTAACGTCCGAGTGTACGATACGCATAACGAAAAATATGTGCAATACCAAATAACGCCCAATATTGATATCCGTGATAACGGAAATTTTGCAATAAGCGACATAAACTTTGATGTAATGTTCGTGGCCACCCTGGAAGGATTTAGCGTAGTGACTTACAATCTCGAAGAATACACGAACCATTCCCAGCACTGCGTAGTATTTTGTAACAATTGCACTGAACAAAAATCTGACCCTGACAGAGCTAATAATTTTGTTATAAAAAAAATGATGCCAGGAAATATACAATTGGAGAACGAGGTTATGAAATTACTCGTCGATCGTAACACTGGATTTTTAAGACAAGTGTACAGAAAAGATATTCGCAAGAAAAATATCGTGGATATTCAATTTGGTGCATATCAAAGTGCTCAGAGGCATTCTGGGGCCTATTTGTTTATGCCGGATTATGATCCACCCGAGAAAGATGTATTAGGTCAATATACGAAACCGAATAACATGCAAGATGAAAATGTTATTATTGTTTCGGGGCCAATATCTACTGAGATCACCACCATGTATTTGCCTTTCCTAGTACATACGCTTAGAATTTATAACGTGGATGATCATGCACTTTCACACGGAATTTTCATGGAGACAATAGTCGATTACGAGAGCCCTCCCAAAAACAGGGATACAGAATTATATATGCGAATACAAACCAATTTACAGAACGGGGAGGTACCAGAATTTTACACTGATCAAAACGGATTTCAATATCAACGGAGAGTGAAAGTGGATAAACTGGGCATCGAAGCGAACTATTATCCGATCACAACTATGGCTTGGATACAGGACGATGAAACAAGAATGACTTTGATTACAAATCACGCTCAAGGAGCGGCTGCCTTTGAGCCCGGTCGACTCGAAGTTATGATGGACCGTAGGACCCTTTATGACGATTTCAGAGGCATAGGTGAAGGTGTCGTTGACAATAAGCCAACCGTGTTCACTAATTGGTTGCTATTGGAACCCTTAAATACTAAGAGAGCTAAAAGAGATACACATCGGCAAGGTACCGGACCGTTCCATAAACGAAGATTTAATACAGAACAAAAGGCGCCAGTTTACGAGTTGCCTTCGCAGACTGCTGACTATTTGAGCAGAACACTCAACTATCCCGTTAACGCTTATGTGGTCGATACGAGTGAGGTCGGTGAAATTGAAGTGAAGGAACATCAATCGTTTTTGACAAATTTCCCGAGCGGAATACACGTTGTATCAATGCGTACTATCACTGACGAAGTGTTAGAGCAGTTTCCGAGCAATTCCTGCTTTATGGTACTGCATAGACCTGGATTTAGTTGCGATGTTGGGAATACTTCGCCTCAGACGAATTCCCGATTTACGACTGAAACTAAATTTAATGGACTCATTGTTAACAACCTGGTTTCGGTCAGTCTGACCGGCCTTAAGACTTATAAGAATCTGAGTAGTTTAGCTAATATCACTTTGGAGCCAATGGAAGTTAAGACGTATCGAGTTCGGTTTTAAAGACTAACTTGAAATAGTATCTCATAATACAATTATTATAAAGTTTTGGTGACCTCTTTTTGTCATCGAAGACTAACATATAGAAAGACTTATAAATCTACGCATTAGTATAAGACCAGCTACAGATCTGATAGCATCTGACGAATACCGAGATTGGAGTCAACTGTACGACGAACCTAGAAAATTAATTAGGTATAGTTTGAATGTAAAATGTAAATGTTTGATAGGACATTAAATGAAAAGATGAAATTCGCCTTAGCTTTGCAAGATGACATAATTTATTAAATCTAATAAGACACGCTTATTTTACATTTGTTTTGTTAAGGCAAGATTTTCTGTACCTATGCACTATTTATTCATAATAAAACAAGTCTCGATTTAGAAGTATCTACCTCAGGACCAAATAATGTAACTTTATAAAGGATTCGAAATCTTTTAAATAATTTATTTTTAGTCATAATTTAAATCTTTCTCTGTTTTGAAATCAATTACATGCCGTCGTTTGACGCAGTGTGTTACTATTGCTACTGAAAACTGAACATTTTTGACATATTTATTGTAATTGAGATAGTAATAATCTTAGGTAATAATATTAAGTAACTGAATCGTATTTAAAGATAGGTAGGGTACTCTGGATCTCGTATACAAACTTATTTCAGTTGTGATATTATATTCAAATGTACAGTATGGGCTTGAATGTTAATTTAATAAGTGTTTAGTTACTAACGCTTTATTTATCTATCCTTATTCCAATAAATTACTTCTTTTAAATTTTAACTGTATTAAGCATTTTTATTCGTATATCTATTACAATATATGTTAAAACATTCCAATAATACTTCATTTATGTAATATGTATTTATTGCTTTATTTTACATTGATACAGTTTAACAGTGCATAATCCTTAACCACAGTTATTAATGAATACTAATCACAAATGTTTTTGTGTTCCATTATAATAATATTATATAACTGAATGTCTAGAAATAATATAGGAAAATTATCGTGAAATTGATCTTCTCATAATAACATTTGTATATATTATTTACATTTTTGTATATATTGTATTATGTAAAACTTAAGTACAATGATTTGAGTCAGTTAGGTATGAAAATAAAAATAAAAAATTATGTTAATTTAATTTATTTATAATCATTACAAATAAACATATTTTTTTTGTAATTATTTGTGATACAAATACATCGCTCTTGAAACTAATTTTGTAAAAATGTTTATGTAGTTTTATTTATTTTACATAATTTCAGTATGAAGATTATTGAAAGCTTGGTTGTATTTATGCACATAGCATTAAGAGTATCATGTACAATCTGTTCACGAATCAAGTAGATGAAATAAAACCATCAATTATTATACTTTAATCTTTGTTTGATTTATAGTTTATAACATCCAAACCAATACATACTATTATGCAAAAATCGTTTTACGTAAAATACAACAATTATTTCTTTAAAATTTATTTATTAAAATATTATCATCCATCATATTGACGTTCTAACAATAGAGCTTACTAATAAACTTAATCACAAATGTGTTCGTCATTTCTTCTTTATTCTACTGGCTATCCATTCAAGGCCGAGATGTAAACTGAAATAAAAATTAAAACCATTAATATTTTAGTCCTAAATTTTTGCTTTTATCAAAATGTATTATAGTACATAAGTATAATTTGTGGAACTTTTTATCGTATTTATACTAGTTGCTTAAGAATCAGTTAAATCCAAACAAACAAAATATGAAATCTATTCTTCATGTTAATACAAAACTGAAATTATATATAACTGTTGGAAAAGCCACTCTTAAGTGATAAGGCCGCCTTCTGTGCTGGACTAGTTATAAGTTTTAATTTTAAGGATTTATTTGTATGCCACCACAATAAAGTGTAAATAAATAAATAAATAAAAAGCTTACCCTTCTCCAGTGAGCGCACAGCAAGCTTGGATATGCCAGGGGTGATGTTTTATAGATGTTAAGTCCAGTTGTTCAGAAATTTCAGCAGCTGTCATAGATCCTTTTACATCCTATAATAAAAATAATATATTAATTAAGTTTCTATCTTATCCTACTACTATTATAAAGGCGAAAGTTTGTAAGTATGGATGTATGGATGTTTGTTACTCTTTCACGTAAAAACCACTGAATGGATTTGAATGAAACTTTACCACATAGCTTATACATCAGAATAACACATAGGATAGGTTTTATCCCGGAAATCCCACGGGAACGGGAACTATGCGGGTTTTTTTTGAAAACGCGGGCGAAGCCGCGGGTGGAAAGCTAGTTTTAAATATATGATGCCAGCCTCTTTGGTACAGTGATTAATGTACGACTATAGAAGCATCCTGGTTTTGATTTGGACTTACACAAAAAACTGGGTCTAGCATGACACAGATGGCCAATCACCTACTTGTTTGTAAAGAATATATAGTATACTAGCGGTCCGCCCCGGCTTCGCCCGTGGTACCTACATGTTTAAACTATCCTATCTATCAAGTTGGATCGAACTGCACATGGTGTGCGAATTTTATTATAATCGGTTAAGTGGTTTAGGAGTCCATTGAGGACAAACATTGTGACACGAGATTTATATATATTAAGATGTGAAACAGATGCATATTGCATCACACCAAATATATGTTTTTTTTAAATACATATAGATTTTGGCTACTACTAGTTTGCATAGCCTAACTTGGACACATAAAAATTATGCATCAATTGAACTAAATTCTAACATGACAATATATTACCACTTCACAATTGAACAAGATTGCATTACAGAAATAACAGATGAACCATTATTTACTCAATTGATTGGTGTTTGACGAATGGTATGTACTTATCAACCAAACCAACCCAAGTGAAACATACTGAGACTAAAAACTTTCATCAACACTCATATGATTTAATAAGATTATAGTGAAAACCGCTACACTTTAAACAACCTTATTACTCAAGAGTTGTACCAGTTATGCATTATTCAATGAGGAAATTACTCCATGTTCAATCTCCATAAATGTTCAATTTGAATGCATTAAATATAGATCTCAAACTTCAACATTCATATATCTTACTAAGTTTGTGAAAATATATGAGTTAACATATCCTAACTAATATTATAAATGCGAAAGTTACTCTGTCTGTCTGTTTCTTAACACCTCAATCAGTCAACCAATTTGGACAAAATTTGGTACAAAGATACTTGAAACTTAGGTTTTATTTTGGAAATCCCACAGGAACGATAACTGTGCAGGTTTTTCTTTACCCACGAGGGCAAAGCCACAGACGGAAAGTAAGTATGAAATAAAATATTAACTTAAACTTTAATTGAGCATCTTATATAATTTTATGAAGACCCATGTTATTCTGATATAAAATGACTGATGATGTCATATCTGAATATTTATTTATGACAAATATTGGCTTCCAAAAACGGTTTGCACATGTGTTAACTTCATTTTTGATTTGGTAGTTTAATTTCTATAGTAACTATTTTTCTATATGCTAAAGCCAGGCTAATTTTCTTTATATTAGTATGTACTAATATAATGTAATGATAATTGTTTAGATGCAATTTGTACATTTACAAAGTTGAAAAATGTACTTATACCAATAT
This sequence comes from Colias philodice, assembly GCF_061535455.1. Lineage (NCBI taxonomy): Eukaryota > Metazoa > Arthropoda > Insecta > Lepidoptera > Pieridae > Colias > Colias philodice. The sequence goes on from NC_143086.1 coordinate 10,186,550, forward strand.
CTTTTTTATTATGATAGATTAGATTGTTTATCATTTTCAATCCTCTGGATTATGGGATTGACACTTACTAATTATTATTGATATAATAGATGTTTGTGCCTCTTTTCTCATTTATTAGAATTTTCAATGAGATCCACAGTTTTGATTAATATTACTGAATTTTACTTCTATAAATTATCCATACAGATATATTATTTTTTAAATTAAATTACCTGTTTATTAGCATATACAAGAAGACAAGCCTTGCTCAACTCCTCATGTGTCAACATTCTATGAAGCTCTTCCCGGCTTATGCTTAGTCTCTGACGATCAGTTGAGTCAATGACCATTATCACAAACTGTAACAAGACAAGAACTAATATTGTATTGTTTTTATCATGTTAAAATATTTTATACTTATGCATAATTTATAGCAAGAATTTGTTGATTGCTGAACAGGTAGAAGCAATTTTTGTTACAATACAATTACAATGAAAGTTGGTGATGTTTTGTGTGGTGTCTCTCAATGTTAGCCAGAAGGGCTTCTACATTTTAACGCGGACGCGGGGGTGAACTGAAGGTTCACCCTGGTAGCGACATGCACAAGGGCGTCTCCCCGCCACGGGGATCTCGAACCTCGGCTTGGGCTGTCGCTTGAGTGGAGGAGGCCAGAAGGGCCCTAATCGGACGGGAAGTTGGTGATATAATTGATTCTGGTATGAAATATTTTAGGGTTCATTAATGAAAGGATTGAGGATGTGTGTCTAATCTTTCAATAATGAAACAAGAGTTAACAATATTTGCTATGACAATCCATGAAAGATGCATATAGCTAAAAGGCGCAATAATTATTCTTACAATTAGCATAAAACCAAATTTTGCACAGCAGTTTATGTAACACATTTCGCAAATGCTTGAATTAAATATGAGAGAAATTGCATTGGCAGCAATTGCATAAGAGTGTACTTGAATTCCTTTATAATGAGTATATTCTTTAATAATGTATTTATTATTAATATTAACAATTAATTAATGAGTGTTTTAAATATTTTGGTATAATTGTTTTCAAATAGCAACTATTATTGTTTTGTAGCTGAAAATTTTAAAATTATTTAAGTTACTTTATAAATATAATTATTAGAACATGCAATTGAGAACATCATAATCATTTATTGCTCTTCATAGTTGCATATATTTACACTTGAAGCAAGTCAACAATGATGAAAAACATAGAAAGTTAACAAAGCCATGTAATAAATTTATTACATAATTGATCCTACCTCACTGTTAGTGTAATATGTATTCCAAGCAGAGCGCAAGCTCTGTTGTCCTCCCAGGTCCCACATCACAAAGCGCAGGTTTTTCCACACCACTTCTTCCACATTAGACCCAATTGTGGGCCGTGTATGCACAGCCTCTCCCAACAGTAGCTGATAAAGTATTGTCGTTTTACCAGCATTGTCCAGACCCACTAGCACCAACTTATGTTCTGAAATAGTTAATTACAATATTAAAAACAGTTAAACCTTGAGAGACAATGATAATGTATGTAATGCCGATTACGAAAATATCTGTTTATTATTACTACTTGAAGGCCAAATATCTTACATTTAGGCCCATCTCAAGTTATCTTATCATAAAACATGCATGCTCGAATTTTTAGATATTTTAAGCAATATATATCAGTCACAGATATCAGTACTTACCTTCATTGCCAAATAAACTCCAAATTTTCGATATAAGAAGACCCATGATTATGTATATTTAATTAATGGAAGAAAATTAACAGCATACTACGTTTTATTTACAATAACATTTTCCAAAACTATAAATTACATAAAATGTATTTGATCTATTAACAAAACTATACAACGTTTACAATAAAATTTCGTTTAGAAAACATTGTTGAAGCTCACTGTGATTAATAAAAAAATATGTTACACGTCGTCCATTCCTTACTTTTGTTGTAAGTGAAGGCATGTAAGTAGTACAGCTACGCTGTAGATACTCATTCAATATTTGCCATTTAGTTACGTTACTAATTTTACAAGTAGGTCAAAGACAAATCCTATTGAAATACACTTAACAAAAACCCGAACTTATACGCAAATTTTGTGTAGATAATTTTAAAAATAAATTAATTACACATTATCTTCATAAAACTATTTGACAAGATAGCACTCAACAAACAGTGGTACTAAAAAAATATGAATTGTAAATTCCTGTCTGATGTCTCCTGTAATGTTAATTTCTGAGTTGCCAGCTTAAAATATTCTTTACTAATAGGAACTCAAGAATATTTTTAAAACGCAAAAGGAAGAGAAGAATAATTTTATATTATAATAATTAGTTTTTAGTTGCTTTACATAAAAAGATCAGTTATAAGGTTAACTTCATTTCACTATGACAAGTGACAACCCTTTGTTAAAAATATTTTTGTACCATATCTAGGTACATCTTTCATTCTGGTAACATTAATTTGTCAAAATTAAATGATGAGTGATGAAAATATTAAAGCGTCTTATTTACGGTCCATCTTGACGTACGTCCCGCCAAGGTCATACACGATGCACGACGCAAAACGACAGTGAATAGCGTTGACGTACGTCAATAATTATTATTATTATCTTGCTGGATGTGCACGACCAACTTTTCATCCAGCAAGCACCCCCACCACCGCGAACGTCGTGCAGATGGACAGTGAATAGGCTTGCTGTACAGCAGATCAGTGTTGCCAACAGAAATTAATGTAAATACTTGGAAACGTGGCCTATTGATATGATTTTTTTGTGATAACTTAGTGAGTAGTGAGTGCATAAACAAGCAAGAAATAGTTATTTTATATTTTTATGTACACAGGAAATACCCAATTATCATTACTTTTGGATCAACCTAGTACACATGGACAGTTTATATTCAGAAGTTATTATTTTAAAAGAACTCCAAGGCGAATTGTTGAATAACACAGATTTTATGCAAAAGTCCACTGCAGAAAAATGGCAATTTATTTAAAAAAAAATGTCTTGACGAATTTGTTTGTTTAAAAAAAATGATTAGCTATATACTCTCTGTTCCCGCCACTTCAGCATTTACTGAAAGAGTCTTTTCGGTCATTAATGTGAAGTGGCGGGAAGAGAGAAACCGAGCTTCATTAAAAATTAATTAAAAATGAGCTCTTGAAATATATAAATTTAGAATAATGAAAAATTCTTAGTTACTGCAAAAAGTACAAAAAAAAACATTTTTAAAAATATTTATTTACTCTTTATTTACCTCCTTTAAAATCAGATATACTCTATTTCTTCAAATAAAAGTTGGCAACCCTAGCCATGCTTGATGCGCGCACGATCGTCAGTAGGATACATCCAGCACCGCGGCCTTGAGCCGACGTACGTCGGGGATTGACCGTGAATAAGACGCTTAAGTCCCAGGATATTTTCTGTTCTAATTAAAATTTAACACATAAAATTTGCTATATAATAAATCATTTATTTTCTATATGGTTTTTTGCCAAATTATGCCAATACTATGTGCCAAATGCCAATACTAAAAAAGCTAAAATATATTACGCACCGTGAATGCAGTACCGCGGATGTGGCGCTGTTGGCGCCAAAGAGAATACAAATACTACGTGTTGGCGCCTTAAATAATGTTGCCCGTATTTTTTTTTACAAATTGCCTCACATTTGGGGTAAATAGAAAATGAAAAGGGTTAAATAAAATGTTCCGTCATTGGATATGTATATTTTATTAAAGTGAAACTTTTATTACATCGTCTCAAACTTTTTGGTCTGTGTAGCGCATGTCGCGTGTATCGCGGCTGCCGAGTAGGTATACCTACTCGGCAGCCGACCGACACGCGACATGCGCTACACAAAGCAGTGTTCGGAACCGTTCGAACAGTTTCACTTTTACCGTGGTTTCATAAAACCACACAACATTTTTATTTATCTTTTGAACAATTTTGATTTTACTTAATTATTTACAGACAGTTTAAATTAGCTACTTAATAACCCGATGTACTTTGTTCATCCGTTACTTATTTTTTTATGTTTTTTATCCTATAAACCTACCTTCCCTGTACTACGACAAACATTTCAAATCCAAAATCATCGTAATTGACTCAGTTGTTCTCGAGTTCTAGATTATTATTGAGCACTCAGACTTAATATATTGTGTGAATATATGCACACATTTATTTAAATACTTCAATGCAATTTTTCTATTCATCTGAGCCTAAAACTTTTTAATAGATCCCAATTATTGTAATAAGGCAACTCGTGACCTTAATCCAAATTCTAAAACATTTCAAATTTAGCTACAAAATTTAGCTCATAATTATTGGCTGTTTTCCAATTACAGAGCATAATGCGACTCAGTGGCGCACAATGCCGAATTATGCTGATGCTTAATTGGAACGTGAAACGCACCAGCAGGTTGCGCTAAGTTCAGTGTTGAAAAAAAAATATTCATAGAGTTAGCAATAACCTCATTAATGTGTAAATAAAGTGGTATACATAATAATTGGTTGAAAAATATTTACGGTTAAGTATTTTAAGTAATTTGGATTTTGATTATTTCATTAACATTTTTTTCAATGTGTGTACCTTCATCTATACTTATATTTATTTTTTAACACAATTTGAATTAACTTTGACTATTTCGAAAAAACTACAATGAAACGAAAGCTTTAATTTTTTTTCCAACAATTTAATAATTACTAACGATAAATCGATTGCACGCATCAATTCACGCGCATTACTTTTAAGAGTGCTCGATTGTGCGAAGCGTTGCTGTAGTTGGAACATTCAACGTTAAGCATTATGCCGCATAATGCGCTCTAGTGCTGTAATTGGAAAACACGGATAATCTTCGTGAGACTCTAAGTACGTTTATGAATAGCAAACAGCAGTAGTACCTATTTTTATAACAAGAAACTAAATATATCAAGAAAATAACTTTTAACTCAATAAAAACACATTTATTTGTTCCAACTTTTATTTTTGATGCAATTTAAATTGAAAACTCAAAATTGCATATTAGTATGCTTACCTAAGTAAACTCGACTTTTAATGTTATTAATTCCATAGCTGGAAAATTTATAAGGTTAATATTAGTAATAGGTATACCATCACTTGTACCTACTAAATTAGTATGATATACAACTTTAATGTGATGCAAAACTTGATCTAAATTAAAACTATCATCGGAATTACATTGAAATAGGTCAGAATAAGAAATCTGGCACGAATAACTTTGTCTATGCAATGTTATCAGGGCAGTACTTGGAATAGAACTTAGCAGCCGTTTGGATAGTGTCCTAAAATTAATGACTATTACATCGCATGCAAAAGTACTCTGAATTAACGGTAAAAACGCATAGTAACATAGATCAAATAAATTGCGATCTATGAAAAAAAGATCTAACGGGTAGTTCAGAGTATTTGCTAAATGAACAGCTAATATACTTGGCATAGAAATTGTTGATTTTGATAATTGATTGTCCTTTGATTCATTCTGTATCAAGTTTTCTAATAAAATATAGTGCACGTGAGTCGTCGAACTGCTATCTGCCAAGCCCTCATCAATTCCACGACCATCATTAAATAATACTCTCCTGTCAAGCATTACAAGTATTTGTCCTTCTTGTAAAGCCGTGACTCCTTGAGCGTGATCCGTTATGAACGTTAATCTGTAGGTCTCATCTTGAATGTATGCTGAACTAGTCATAACAAACATATTTGATTCCACGGGTCTGCTTAAGTTTAATTTACGCGGTGTATACTGAAAACCATTATTATCTAATATTATTTCTGGAGGATTACCGTTACTTATATCCGTTTGAATAGACAAGAACAATTCTAGTTCTCTATTTTTTGGGGACGCTTCATAATCTATTTTACTCTCAACACGTATCACATGTGACAGGGGACTATTTGCAATGTTATTAATTTGCACGGTGTGTTGCAAAAGTCGACCGTAAATAGAAACAAAGTCAGTGGCGACGTTGCCAGACACAATTAACACAACTTTAGGATTGGTACTCTTTTTTGGTTTACCAAAAATATTGAATAAAGGATTTGAGGTGTTTGCTTTAAATAAGAATATACCTGAATTACTATCGGAACTTTTGAATGCACCGTAATTCATTAAAATTTGTTTTTCACGGAAATTTTCTTTTTCGATAACTGTTTTTAGGAATCCCGTAATTTCGTCGAATATTAATCGAAATTTATGATTTTCAATTTGTATATCCCCTTTTTCTATAGGCTGCATGCTAAACTGAAAGTTATGACTACCATCCGTTGATGGTTCTTCAGCACACATCGTACAATATACTGTAGAAGTACTAAGAGTTACGTCATACGTTTCTTTAACTTTAAATAATTCTATCGTCATGGGAGGGACGTTGATAACAAAAATAATTTTATAAAACTGTCTAGATATTTGTATAACATTCCTTTCACTGTTATACTTCCAAAATGGATTAATTTGAATAGTGATGTCTTTCTTATTGTGATCGACAATTCTTATGTTAGGATTTCTTGTTATTAATTCTATTACCTCACTTCTCTCGTGATTGTATGAATTAAATACATAAAGATAGTCACCAGGTGCCACTGATTTAAAAGGGGATATAAATTCACCGTCTCTATACACATACTTAAAAACATATTTTTCATTGTTATCAGATTTGCTAGTGAGAAGGCTAATGGAATATTCTTGAATATACCAGCAGTCCTTAACTGCTACTAAAATTTGGTTCTGAACATATCTAACCATGTTAGCTGGTAAAGTTCCACTCATAACGTTGCGATCTTGGAGCCGAGCAACAATTTCTCTAACATTTGCTAATTTGTCAAACATGTCAGATACGTTACCTCGAAGGGCATTTAAATTTAAAGTGAATGTGAATAAAATTTCTGTTGATCGAAGAGTAGCATGGAGACGCCTTAATAAAATTTTTAATACAGGTCTTGTGGTAAAGTAACCAGTCCAATAAGCAGCATTACTATCGTGTATATCAGCAAAATTTAAAAAATCTCCTTTCAAAGTAGGATAGTATGATTTATGTCTTTCAGTCACTGCAGTAAAATAACTAAGTGGCGTACCAAACTCTACGGTTGCTTTATAAATATTTTGGTTTGTATTGATAAAGTCAGAAACTCTTAAGTAATTATTATATTGGTAATCAAATTCTGTTTGTGTGCTGTAATGATACGGATTGCCTATGGGAGCTATAATAATGTTATGCGGAGAAATAGTTCCTGTTTTTGAGTACTGTTCCAGCAATCTCTCAGATTTAGTTTTAACGTTATACGTATTTATGTCGAGAATTTTATTGGCAAAGTTAAACTCATTGTTACAAATGTCTTTGCTTGGCCCGCAGGCTTCAAATCCGTCTGAATTAAACTGCAAATAATGAGTGAGCAAGCTGTGCTTTGGATATCGATCTTTTCCAATTCTATTCAAAACTTGATTTATAGAATTATGTGCTGTCTTGTCATGATCCCAATTCTGTAACCACATAAAGTCACTATGCTGATATTCAGCTAAAAATTGCTCCCATGCAAAATGGACATTGGTAAAAACCAAATATGAAATTCCAGATGCTGATAAAATATATGGAAATGTAGGGCTATGTGTCAAACTAGTCGTGAGCCAAGCTACATTTGGTTTGTACTTTAAAAAACGATGAAGCCACTGGTGACCTGAAATCATAAGAACGTTTCATAACTTATCTCACAAGACTCTATAAACGAATAAACATTCAATTAACGCAACAGTACCTTCAATAAATTGATGAAGTATTCCAAACAGACTGGATGTAGCTTCATCAGTTTCAACCCAACCACCTGTTGTAATTTCAAGCCTTCCTTCCCTGACCAAACGACGCAAACTCTGTAAAAATTAATTGAAATATTCGTCGCTATGAAAATGCCCCTGATCACAATAACCTCAATATCCCAAAGAAAATCTTACTTACAACACGTCTTTTCTGTGATGCGAATTTCCACCATTCACTTAAATGAGACACTTCGTTCCAAGTAAATGTAAGATTGGGATAAAATTGCAATTTCTTAATCATGTTTGTTATTATTTTCTGTACAGTCTCCTTGTGGTACACATGAAATGGTTTTTTCCAAATAGTGTCTACATGAGTACGAGGTACAAGAATTACCTAAAAATAAGCTGTGTTGATAATTTAATTCCTTATTATTAAATAACATTCATTAGACTTCTTTCATACTCACCTTAAGTGGTGGCCAATTTGGATTTCTCATTAGAAATTCGTAGCGATTATCATAAATTTTGTTCCAAAAATGTTTTTTTGATATCCACGGCGGCTGAAACATTATAGAACATTTTATTAAAATCTATTCATATCTTGGATTTAATAGAACAGAAGAATGATTACTAAAATAGTCAATTCTTCGATCTAAAGTTAAAAAAAAATTAAAAGTCGATTGTACAATTATAAGAAAATTGAAACTTCCGCTTACATCTATATCAAATTCCAAAAACTTGTATTGGGCGTCAATATCTACTTTCCCTTGTAATATGTTTTTGCAATTGTAAGTTAAAATCGGTATGTTGTGAGTTTGATTTGAAGGACGAATACCTGGTTCTTCTATAAAAAAATCTGCCTTCTCATGATCAACATCATATTCAGTTACTGCCAGACTTGCATTCATATCGAATTTTTTTGAACCTTGTTTTGAATATTGAACCTCGTATACATTTTGTAAAACTGAATTGTTATTATCCATTAAAATGTTTTTGTCTGATTTCATTTCAATTGTATTAGTTTGTGGAAAATTACTCAAAGACGGTACTTGACCTATTTCTTCCAGTAAAATTTCTCCTGAATTACTCATATTTGATATTATGTTTGGAGAACCATAATCAGGAAATAGCACATTTGTTTTGCTCGGTACATCCGATGCATTATAAAAAGTATCTCTTGCCAATCTAAGATCATTTTGATGATCATTTTTACTTAACTTCATTTTTGAGTACGTTGCCTTGCTTCTCGCTGTTTCTACTGATGATAAAATAGTTGATACTCTGGGTCTTTGCATTTTGTGCACACTTCCTTTCACATGAGTGTATCCAGGAAACATCAAAAAGTCTCTTAAATGTGAAGATTGAGAATAATTAGTATTCATATACTTAGTATCACTGAAGGGTCTTTGGATCATTTTTGATTGATTTCGCACAATTTTTCGTAAAGCTGTAATAATTAAAATACATAGTCATTGTCGCTTTTATACTTAATTTCACCTCAACAAGAAAACTTTAACTATACTAATCTATCTAAAACAGGCACTTACTTTTTTCATAGCAGAAAACATTATAAATCAAAATGAATACTAAAATTCCAATAACGTGAATACTGTTTACTCCCATTATTGTAAGGAGTCAATGTGAATCGATCGTATCTATTACAATACAAATGAAGAAAGGATGTTTATTGTTTAATTTTAAAATTTCAACAAAGACGAGTATTTCCTTATTTGCCAAACTCGGTTGAAAACATGATTAATGTTCTTGAATCAATGTCTTGACTGTTAAAATTATGGCCATTTTACTAGGCTCGCTACTAGGTCGATAATTACACCAAAATGTTTTATATTATCTACCAATAACTTCTCATAATTTTAAGCTGTTAAATTAGCTATGTAAAAAGTTGAATAAGCATTATCTTATATAATAGCTTAAGTGATAAGCTGACTTTAATTAAATCTTTACTTTTAGATTTTTAAGGGATTAAGAATCAAAATAATTACGGAAGAATTTTGCAGAATGCCATTTTTTATCAATATTATTCAAGATTCTACATAAATTAGAATTTACTTCTATGTAATCTTCAAAAATAATTATTCTCATGGAATTAGGTACTGGATATGGAACTGAGTACCTTCAGGTAAGGAAAGAATACCTAACATCTCTCTGTATCAATAGAGGATTGTAAATAAAAGAAACGATTTCACATTGCAGTATATTCAGAATTACAATTTAGTCGCTAAGCCAAACAGTGTCCGTATATCTAATAGCTCTAAGAAGGAGAAGATTGCAAACATATTCAAAGCCGGATTAAAGACGCAGCCAAATTTAGGGCATTTGGTGCAGCTGTCTTTAAATTAGTCCTTGTCAAGCCCAAATTCGATGGACCACCGCTATAACAGCCTCGGCGTCCACATAGCGAGTTCCATCCTCGGCGTACTTAGTCAGAGACTCGAGGATGTCATTAAGGAAGTTCTCTTCCTCGGGAGTTGACGGCCAGCTGTAATTGGTAATAATCAATAGTTAATTACCCTTTTATTATATAATATAGGTAGATTATTATAAGTCCGTATATGACTTCATTACCCTAGTATTGCTTATTGGAGTAATCATCGATGAAAAGGTATTTTAAAATTTAATCTATATCTTTAAGATGGATTTCCTTAAAGATGGATTCCGAATAAAATTAAAATATAAAAATTTAATTCACTTATAGTTAAATTCCTTTTATAAATTTTATGGAGTTGCTAGGGTGAGCACTGAGCAACTACCTGTTGATTTTATTCTCAGCAAGCAACGTTTAGAGAGCATAAATATAATACGGACTACGGAGACAACTATTTGCAAATTGCTCCAGTGCATCATGTCTTCTATTTTATTAATCGTCAATATAATTTAATTATGTTTTCTTATGATAATATTCGCTACACGTAAAAACTCAAAAATAAAATATTTTCATAAACATCGCAATTTATTTTACTTTCGCATTTCGGCATTGCGTTATAGCTGATAAGAAGAAAATTTTTGCAATATATTTTATCACAAAATGGAGCATGGAGAAAATTAAAATCAAAATGGCCTCTCAGCTTCGCATTAATAAAGTGCTATAAATTGATTTGCTATTAAGAAATTAACACAAATATAGTATATTTAATATACCGCAACCATGTACAAATAGTTGAAAAATGAAATAAATATGTCTTATTTCAATAGAAGAATCCCCGTTTCTACGATTAAATCATATTTCGAGAACAAAGAAAATTTTAAGTAAGTACATGGTTACAGAAAAATCATGGAATAAACGATATATATACACCCAATACATTACAGTAAGGATAATAAATACAATAAAGAAAAGAAATATGTTATATTGGAGGTATCTTAGAATACTTACTTTAAAATATGCTCAAGATCCATACCATTCACTGGGGCGGACACTTATGGGGCATTTGTTTCTATAATGAACGATGTTGCACTTTTGTACCTCAGCATAGACAATAATATTTTTTTTAATAGCAAAGACTAGCTGTTGTGACTTACCTTGATCGGAGGGTTAAGGTAAGTCAAATGAAACAGTTATTTTACCAAACTAAATCTTTTCGTGTTTTTAGTGACTGTTAAAAATATTTAATATCATATATTTAAAAGTTTCAATATATTTCACAGTAACAATTTGTAAAAGCTCGTAACAAGTCCTCTATTTGAGTCAGTTGGTAAGTTTAAGTTGAGTCAAATAAAGCAGTTATTTTTTACAAACTAAATCTATTCATATTTCTTTACTGTTGAAAATATTCAATATTATAGATTTATAAATTACACGGTATAAACAATAATTCGAAAAAGCTCGTAGCAAAGTCCCCTATTCGAGTACCAACATGCAAAAATGGGGCGACGCGCTTTTATTGATTTTCTAATATTTCCGTTCTCACCCCTGCGCGAGTTTTGCCACCGGTGTGTCAAGCTTTAAACGAAAGTGTTAAACATAGTAAGGCAATAACATAAGTTACAAAATGGTAAGTTATCAGTGCACAACTTAATTAGCTTTATTGTAGGGTAGTTGTAAAAATGACACGCATGCAAATGGAATTTAAAAACTCTATGCTCTGCCAAAATTTTATTCAAATGTTGCGAGTTTTATAGAACCAACACAACAGTTAAACAATAGTCTGATTTTAATCAATCAGATTTGATATGCAATGTTTAGTTTTTATATGTATTTTATTGTGATATAAATCAGGTTTGGCTACTACTCACTAATGTGGCTAATTGAAACTGACTATTCAGTTTTCCTTGTGACTTTCTTTTGCGTGCGAATAATTAAATATGTTACGCTGCGAATTTTTTCGCAATATTATAATTAAATCAGTAGATAATTTAAAACTTTGGGCGAATAAACTACTTATGTTATAGATATGTATTATATTATTAAATGTTAATGAATATTTATAATTCAGCAATTAATTTTCTCTCCAGGATACGAGTGCCATGAGCACATCTGGTCTGCTAGAGTGGGAACTGTCTCTGCCATCAGACCAAATTATTTCACACGCATGGTACCACGGCGCTCTCAGTCGAACGGCTGCTGAAAATTTATTGCAACAGGATCGAGAATTCCTAGTCAGGGATTCCTCTTCACAACCCGATAATTTTGTACTCAGTTGTCGTTCAAATGGTCAACATTTACATTTTGTTATTCAACGCGTAAGTTCTATTCAAGAATTTATTATTATTCATTTCATGTTTATTATTTATTATAAGTTGAAACTTAAGACTAATTAATATAACGTTGTCATTCGTATTTTCAGATTGTTGTTCATCCAGAAACAGTTTATGAACGGTATCAATACCAGTTTGAAGACGAAGCCTATGACACTGTAGCTGATCTAATTACTTCTTATGTTGGGTCAGGAAAACCCATATCCGCCGCTTCCGGTGCAAGGATTCAATACCCAGCTAACAGGATGATGCCTTTGACATCGTATATCACTGGAGATGAATCGAATCCTATAATATCACCAGCCGGAGAAAGCAATTATGGCAATCCATACAGTCTATACAGTCATTTTGCAGCAAAACCAGGAATGCAACTAAGAGTGCCTTTCAAAAAACAACGCTCACACTCGCTAACACCAATAGACATGACGCAGCATGTAAATCATGGAAAGAGCGCAAGTGCCGATGGGGTTATACAAACGAATAAACATTTAAATAAATTTTCGAGTGAATCGTGTTCTAACTCAAATACTTGGGACGCCAATCTTCCCACGAGTCCTCCGGCCAAACCGGCGAGATACGATGGCCCAAAAGCCGACGAGAGGCGTTTAGAATTACAAAGACTGTACCACGTATCTGGATCTGATTCCGGAAATGGATCCGGTGATTCTACGCAAAGCTCAGCCCACAGCGATCCCAATAAATCAAGAGTAGAATCGGATTACAATTTAATAACCCCCACATTAAAACAACAATTTGATTACGACTTGACAGAGGCTAAATTGTTGCAAATGGAAAACTTAGATTACACGGTTGAATCAAGGATCAATCTAGAGAACTTCCAATCGCAAATAATTCCGCCAAGCCTAAATAAACCCTTGGAATCGGAAACCTTACACACGATAAAGTTACTTCTGAGAACTTCTGGACCTCGTATTTTAGCAAATCATTTAACGAAAATTGATTTGCTTTTTTTGTTAGACGAAGCAGTTCAAATTGATGGACTAGACAAAACCGCATCTGGTTTGGAACTATGCTTCTTACCACAAGGAAGAAATTTGCGTTTAGATATTATAGAACGGTAATTTAATTATAACAAATAAAATTGATAGGTACAATTGTGTAGATTAATAGTTGTGTGTTTCTGTGTGTTGAAATAAATGCTTTCTTACTTAGTTGGCCATAAATTAAATTTTTGTTTCAGAATTGAAACATTTCGTCTCCTCATTGCTGTTACCATTTTAACGTGTCAGACGGATCGACAAAGGGCTGACATAATCAATGATTGGATACTTTTAGCAATCGAAACAAAAACAGCTTTAGGGAATTTATATGGATTTTCAGCTATTATGTTTGGACTATGTATGCCTCAGGTATTTGATCTGAAAAAAAAACTAGTAAATTTTCATAAATAAAAAAAAAACTTATAAATACTATAGAGTGATATTATAATATTCACTTTTAATAAAGGAGTATTTATTCTAGGTGGAATGTCTTGAAAATGCTTGGAATATTCTTCGACGAGTTTACACCGACAATGCATTTATGTTCGAAGCAAAATTACGACCTTGCTTTAAGAGCATGAATGAAGGGACTAATCCTCTTCCTCCCAACACGACCACACCATATGTGATACCGCCTATTCTATGCTTCCATATATTCGGTAAGGATGTATACCTACATATATTTTCATGTAAAAACGTGTCATACGATATTTGACATCGTAGCAGTTACAATACAGATAGGTCAAACATCCAAAAAATAATAGCTATCTGCATTATAATAATGCATTAAGCTTCCTCTTATTTTCAGATGGAGACGGTGGAGCGCTCTTGCAAGCAGACGACACTTTTCCCGGTAGTCTCATAAATAATTTAGAATTCGATTTCAACGCAACAGCAGCTCACCTCGAGGCAGCCAGACATTATCCTGATCAAGTGGAAATGTTCAAGAGAAACGCTCGAACCGTGGTCCAGGAAATGTCTTCCCTGGGCTCAACTTTGGATCCCTCTTTACTAGAGCTGTTCCGTACAGAGTTCCATATTAATTTCTTATGGGGCGAAAGAGGTGCCTTAACTACTCCTAATCAGAGATTTGCACGATTAACTGATATATTGACTACTATGGCTACCAAACTAGTTGGCCACGCACCAGATCCTGATGATGTTGTTTAATTATTATCAAATATTGCTAAAAAATATTTAATGGGCATCTTAGAGCTATCTTTCATCTAAGATGGCTGAAAACCCTTAAATGCGCAAGGAAGATGCTTCTGATTTATTAAGAGCTATGTTTAGTTATTATTGAACAATTATAAAGCGACATTGTATACTTAGATTTAATTCAATTAAGTAAATTAGCATTATTCATTCTTTGATCAAATGCAATAATTTTTGAAGACCTGAATCTCACTGCCAATATATTGTTACTTATTTATTTAACCAATTCTAGTAATAAACGCGATTATACAGAATTAAATAAAATTTATACCAACATGATATTATAATAATAATTAAAACGTTGAATAGAATAGCAGTATAAGTAACTTTCATATTTATTTTAATTGACTTCCAATTGACTGTTTTGTTATTTTATAAACAAGTGGGTTGTTATTGGTCACTATAATGGTATTTTAAGAAACACTCCATTTACTCAGTAGGTACGAATTATATAGAGGAAAACTAAGGATTAAAATATTATATACCTACTCCTACTTTTTTATTGTACCGATCAGTAGCGATTATGATAAATTATTTTTACCGTTTGTTATACCTTTTTATTAAATAAACGCAGAAATATAACAGTATTAATTGCTTGTGTTATTTCCCCTTAACCTTGGCGAAAAATCCACTACAATCTGAATATTTTTATATCATAAAAGTCAATGCCCAGTTACTGATATGGTGACCTTTGTGGCTGTAAGCCAATATATTTTTCTTACAAACAGCTACGGAATTGCCAAACATATTTTTAGAACCAAAATGCATCACTTAGTTAGCTACTTTTATCTTATTTACGCGCGCACATTACGCATAGTTGTAGCTTTTTGTTTTATTGCCTTATACACAAAAGGATTGGGCTTAAAATAACACACAAGGATATTTATCAAGTTTTATTTATTTTCAGAAATATAGTGCTACTTACCTTAAAACATTCATAATTACAATTCCGTAGAAGTCGTAATTCGGCATTAAATATCGTCACAATGACCTACTGACACCAATTATGTTTTATGTTATCAATTAGACAATATATATGAATGTAGTTATATATTAGAAGTAGTTTTACACATAAAATGTTATACACCATGTTTAATTACATAGTGTATCTTATGCATATTATAATCTAAGTAATAATTGTTAAACGTCAACATATTTGACCGATAATCTATGCCTACTACCTTAATTTCGAACATGCATTTTTTTTTAATTGTATATCTAAGACATTTTACATCCATTTACGACAAGAGTTTACAATATAAATAGGTATTTTACGACTCTAATTGAAAATACAAATATATAGAAAAAGAATTATCTTTTTAATACAACCAAGAAAATAATTCGATGCTTAATATCATAAAGAATACAATTAATAGACTTCAACAAAACTTACATAATTTGGGCCAATACATAACATACGTTTGTATGATTGGAACTGTAGAGCTAATAAAATAATCAAAATTGGTTAAGCGAAATAAAATGCCGCCAAATGATAAGTAGTAGCACTAAACTTAACACAGGTAAATATAACAATTCTATGGAGCTTAAAACTACTAAGAGTTTAAGAATATATAAATATATCAATTATCATGCCTTTTACAGTACATGTAATATATAACGTAACCTCTAAATGCTTTCCATCATTAATAGGTGTCATTCCATACCCATTCCCTTAAAACTAATCTTACCAACTATTTGATCAAAATATTTTGATTTAAATTGACCTAATTTTAATAAAACCATCTCTGAGGAAAATACCCACATCTAATCCTAACCCTGCATGCAAATAGTTTATAAATCTAGACACAGAAAATATAGTTTGATTTACGAAAGGTATATACGATTAGGATTACTTTAAAACATGTATACACTAAGTGATTTATGGACTTAATACTAGGTAGACAATAACTCACATGCTACAACGTAAAATATTAAGATATGTTGCAGTAATATCAAATAACATTATAAACGTATCACTTAGGAGATAATATTCAGTGCTGAACAACGAGACGGGATAAAAATGCAAACAATACGCGCCAACACTGTCCTTTGGCACTTCCTAGACCTATAATCAACTAGGAAATACTTTTAAGTACCTGTACAAACACCACACTACAATTTTCAATAAAATTCATCCAAAAATTCATCTTTTAACGTCTCTTTATAATTTACTGTTTACGATTATTATCACGTTTCGTTTTTCGAGTCCGTAAGATAATTTTCACTAATCAAGTATACAAATAGAAACTTATTTGTTTAAAAAGCAATATAAAAATATGATTGCTCATTTGTAAGTCCGTAAAGAGTATAGCAAGTAGCGATGTTCATTTGAATAGGCAGTAAAGTTGACAGTCGTAAAATTGTAAATTTCTTTTAAATAAAGTAAAAAAACAAATAATAAAAAATAAAAACGTTAACATATTGTTTTAGCACAGTTCATTAAAATTAGGGGTTTCACACGGGGACACATTTAACAAGAGTCTAAAATAGAAAGTCTATTCGGTCGCATTGTATTGTCGCAGTACACCGAGAGGCGAGATATGTTAATGGGAAGTCACTCCCACGCCTTCTTAAGCACAAATACTTGCACTTTAAAAGAAGACCAACCCATAAGTTGATCAAAATTTTAACGACTTCGCAATTAGTCCCAAAGTCGCCTGGGCCTTGTCGCCGTTGAAGCGGCGCAGCTCATTGATTGCCTGCAAAAAATTTACAATTATATATTATATAGAATAAGTATTTAATTCATATTATACAACGTCTTTATTCTTTCATAGTACAATGAATCAATTACAAATATACATATAAATAATATATATATAAATATATATATATTTAAGTCACAATAGGCCGGAAAGTCATGTATTGGTGTTAGTTTATAAAACTGTATTGCATATGCATCACCATTACAACATTAATATCAAAATAAAAGCCAGTCCCATACATAATCATCCATATATTTTATCTACTCTCTAGCATAACAATGATTGACAGATACGTCTTATGGCCGGTTTCACCACTTGCTGACAGTGTCCCTGATAGCCTATTTGACACTTTTGACGAATATTTTTATACATTATCTGTCATTTCAATCGACAGATAGGCTAAACAGAACATACGCAGAAGCTGTGCAAGCGGCCATGAGAATAATATAAGTCTGACCTGCTCTCTAGTAAAGCCGAGATTCACAATCTCTTCAACCTCAGTCTCAGTAAACATGTCCGTTGGTAGGATTGTCACACTCGGGTCTCCTAGACCTAGTTATAAATGTGTATGATAAAATAAATTCAACAATTCAAAGAATTTTGACAAAGTTTCCAAAATATTTTGAAAAAATGCTTGCTTCATTGCTTTGGTTACTTCATGTACACGAAATATATCAATTGATATATTTCGATTGGATATATGTATTATAAAATTATTTTGTTTTAGGTATATGTATTATAAAAAGTAAGAAAATGAGGTACAGACTAAGGGTGTCGTGAAAATGTATCGTTGTTATATGAGTAACATACATATATATATTTTCCTAGTGTTAAACATTTAATTTTATTAACAAACGAATAACGACATAATATTTATTATCAATAAGAATACAAAAAAATACATGTCTTGTTATATTTTAATTCCAAACCATACAAAATACTGCGGAACATTACATACGTCGACTGTCGATACCTATAATAAAAATGTATGACTAGCAAATGAACTAAGCAAGCAAACGGTCGATTAGTACATGAGTCAGAAATTGGGTTATATCAAGCGACTAATGCGATAATATGAGTGAAAATGAACATTAGGTGAGATCGAAGACGACGGTCATATTTACCAGCTCTTTGGCTACTTTGTGCAGTACCAGACGTCGACTGACCACTGTGCGTGGACCGTGTACTTTGATTTCCAGCCTCTGTATAAGACACAGATAAAATTAATGATCCGTTCACGTGTTCATACACCACAGACCTAGACGTTACAGTTACTACGAACAAAGCGTGGATCGAAGATGAAATGGAAATGAGAGGCGAAATACACAAAGATAGTAATAAAGTATATTGATGCAGATGGTGAGAGTACGTTAGACGGTGATGAGAAGAAGCGACGGAAAGCAGTCAAGTTTTGGAAGAAAAGTGACTAACGAAACGATCGTGTCAAAGAGTTACACAAGAAACGTAGAAAACGTTACTAGGTCGTTATCTATTCAATGGTGAAAATCGATACTCGATAGAGCTTTTACATCAAAGGATTAGATTCGTTAGCGTAATAACAGCGGATTAATCAGACGTATAGAGCCCGAATAGTAAAAGGCATGTTCATTTGCTTAATGGAGATTATAGGAAGATTATTGGATAACTTTGATGAATAAGAAATTTATCGTGAATTCTAAATGGTATAATTTTATATTTTTTGTCGGTATCCATTATTAGAACACATTAGAATTGACGTAAATATTCACGAAAAATTGTCTACTAATAAAACATGAAAAATGAATATTCAAATACGTATGCAATAAACTACGATACGAAACAAAGAAACCCGAATAAAATACAAGACATTGAGTTTAATTTGATCTAACAATATGATGGTCATGGAAAGGTCTTATCAATCATTTAAATTGATCGTATGTCACGATGTTTGTGCAACATGAAAAATCTAGATTTATACGAATGCAATTTAACTATCTGTATACTTATGTATTCACACACGCGACAATTTTAAATCTAAAAAGCAATTTCACACAAATAATAACAAAACTACAAACACTAGTGAACTAACATACCCGTTTTATATTTGAACACAACACTGCTATTTATCCTGGTCAATATTTTAGTTGAGAAAACACCATTCGGAACACGTGCAGCCAATAACCGTTTGTTATTTAGTTATTTAAGAATATTCGCATTAGAATAATAGGAAAGCATGTTTAGTTAGCAGCCAATGAATGAAAGGGTGCCAAGTATAACCAGACGTAGTATTTATTTCAGTGCGTAGTACTGTTTCGTACTATGTTTTTACTATTTATGACGAACCACCATTCGTTCCAAAAACACTGGTTATACATTTCTAAAAAGTTAGCAATATACAGCTAGTGAAGATATGGAAAGAGCATTAAAAACGTTAATTGGCAAACCACCACCCGAAGTCGCAATGAAATAGCCCGACCATTTTACGATTTTTATTATACTTGTATCATGCAATGTAGATTTGGTGAAACAGTATATGTAATATATAGATTAGTGTGTAAATATCTCGTGTTTATTTCTTTTTCCTCCCACCTTGTCTTGATGTTTCAAGGGCTTCTCTCATGAGTCTATCCTCATGGTCCCGTACGGATTGGTTGACGATCTCGTCTTCGGACACTCCGGAGAGTCGAGCGCAATCCGGCAACTCGGACTCGGGCAAGAATGGCGTCTCTGTGCCGGTTGTGCCGATCAGCAGCACGTTCCTCTTTAAATCTATATTGCACTGGATGGATATGAAGAACCTTTAGGTATTTTGCTAAATTATACGCAATATATATTTTTTTATTTTAAACTAGCTTTCCGCCCGCGTATTCAAAGGATAACCTGTAGGTACAGTGTACAGTTCTCTCTCTCGTTCCCGGGATTTCCGGCATAAAATGTCCTTTCTAGGTTCTTAAACTGTCTATGTACCAAATTTTATCCAAAATCGGTTCAGAAGATTTTGCGTGAAGAGACAGACAGACAGATTTACTTTCTCATTTATAACATTAGTGGAAATAGTGTGAGCCCTAATACGAAGATCTTTAGAAGTTTTACTAATTTCATCAACACATATTTGTTCCTGTTTTAGGAACACAGACTTCTATGTGAGTTTAAGAGAATAAGAATGTACTCAGGATAATGATAATGCGATTGTATCGACTTAATTCATTTTTATGAAATCTTTGAAAAAATAAATATTTATGACTATAGTATGATGTTTTATTTCACCTCAACCACGGATTAGTAAATAGTTACTACTTTACTGAGAACATTAAATAAATGGAAATTTTCTTATAAGAAATATACTTTATTAATATTATCTGTGATAAACATATTTTCCTTTGATCGCATGTTAAAAGGATGAACGTTTAATATGCGTGTATGCACAGCAAATCCAATAACATTTATATTCGAACGAGTGGGCCGTAATAACAAGCTCAAATCTCGTTTTAACGACAGCATTTCTAAAAATGCACTTCATAAATCTGAATTCATACGATTCGCTATCACTACATAGTATAAAACAAAGTCGCTTTCGCTGTCCCTATGTCCCTATGTCCCTATGTCCCTTTGTACGCTTAAATCTTTGAAACTACGCAACGGATTTTGATGCGGTTTTTTTTAATAGATAGAGTGGTTCAAGAGGAAGGTTTATATGTATAATAAGATCCATTAAATAGTGGAGAAGTACTGTTATTTTTGAGGTTTATAATGTGATGTCGTAAAAAATTACATTTATTCCGCTTACATTGCAAACGCAGGCTGAACCCTACGAGTTTTATCAAAATAATGTACTAAGTATTATACACATTGAAAAGGTCTACAGAAAAGTCCGCGATGGTATATGTCTATCTCTTATGGATAACCCACAATAACTTTTTTTTGTCATTTACTTTTTACGACAAATAATGGCTAATTTTCGAAGCGATTTTAACCAATACAGCATTAATCCTTAACCAATTAAATACCATGGATACATTGTTCATTTAATATAGATCTATATGGCCCTTTACACCGTATGATTTAAGTGGATATTTTCGAAGATATTACAGATTTAAAAATTGCGGGACGTAGCGTTTGCGGCCGCCCGGCTATGTATTTTATACCCGTGCGATGCCGGAGCGGTCCGCTATATTTTTATACCTATACAACATTCACAATTTTTCTGTAGTGTATTTAGTATCAGCATTGCACCCGTGCGAAGCCGGGGCGGGTCGCTAGTATATTATACATTTGAATATTGCATTTAATAAACGTGAACTTTTCAAAGGGAAATCGTCTTATGCTAAGCCCGAAGCAGATAATATTGCGTGGGAAATGTTCGTGCTTTGAGTTCTAAGAAGATTATTTATTATGTTTGAGAATATGTAATGGAAAATCTTAAGCCCGTAAAACATTTATCTGATATATTTCAAATACAAATGTAAGGAAAACTATGTATAATAGGTAAATAAATATTCGAACTTTACTTCATTTTTACATCATGTTACAAAATCATTAAGTTTCAATATTTAAAACAGAAATGTGAATTCAATATAATAATTAATCACAAGATAAGCTTAACTCTGTATGCAATTTTATTATTATAAAACTCTCTTCGGTAAGTATTGTTTTTATTCAGTCATTATAATAACACGATTATTAAAACGAAAAAAGGCGTTATAACCGCTTTGATAACTTGTTAAATAGGTATATTTTGTACCTTGTCATTGCAATCGTTTCGATCTTTTTATTTAAAAAAAAACACAAGTTAAAAACATGAAATATTAAAAAAAACTAGTTATAAAGTGGAAAATTTTCAAAAAAATACAGAAAAAATAACAACAATTCGATGAAAGTTAAATACCTGATGTCTTTTGAGCATATCGAGGCCGAGCAGCATGTCCATCGGCTGTTCCTCAAGTACGGAGAATGACGTAGTGAGAAAATCCTTCTCGATTCTCATCTGCACCATGTGTATACGGCCTATAATTTTTTGTATACCGACGCCTTTGGCAATGCCCGCCCATCTAAAAAGTTTTTATTACGATAATGCAAATACGCAATCGACTATTTTGGGCTCGGCCAAATATAGATTTAACAACAAAAATTCAAAGTCATCCATTGCACTCGCAACGCAAATGAATCATTATGTTTTCATACAATGTGAGGTAAACAAACTGCAAAATTGGTGTTGTGATACACAAAGAAAAATATTCGCATTTTAAATTGCATCTTAGCGTATGCATTAAATAGATTTATTGAAGTCCTGACCTTGTGTCAACGAGACGCATGATATTACATCTCTCGGCGCAGGCAGCCGACATTATTGTGGTTTGTGCTCCCGAATCAATAAATGCCTTCACTGGAAACCTAAAAACACCAAATAGTATTAAAATCTCAAAAGTTTCTAAAAATAAATCCGTGTTTTAATACAATAATAATGCCAATTGAAAAAAAAAGCAAATAATGTATTTATCGTGTTTAAAACACATTAAGAAATTAGAAATTTTCGATATTACATAAAATGCATGATATTCACATATCAAGTATTTTACAAAAAACATTAATAAGTTACCCATTAACATGGCAGTTAATATACAGCATGACGACAGTGCCGAATGTCTCCGGATTATATTCCATAGCAGCTTCCATGTTAGCTTCTATGTTTTTCTGTCTGATCTCCTCAGCGATCATTCTTTGTGCTTCAGTGTCGAATGGGTCTGAGTTCATCATCCTAGACATGAACGAATCATTTATTCTTGGCCTGATGTCAGTTTGCAGATTTTTTTAATAATAAAATTATATGTTAGAATAAGTGAATTGTAAATTCTTTGAAATAAATGTCTCTAAACCTAATTATCTTAGAAGTCACCTATCACGACATAATTTCCGCCGCCGCGTTTATTTGCTCGCTAAACTCAAAAATTACTGCACCGACTTCATTCTGAGATAGTTTTAGAAAGAAAAAATGTATTTTCGTTTATTTGAAGGTACATTACTACTTTGTTCATCTTTGTTTTACCGGCTCAACAGCCACTAAGCTAAGTCAGCCTTAATAATACCTATATGTAGTATAAATGGTATTATAAGTGGTTTGGAAAAGACAAAACTTATTTCTTTTAAATATGCGGTTTCCCAAGACTGACCAATTCGAAACCCAGATATTTTACTTCGCGAGTATGTTTTCCTTGTTGATTATTTAGAAAAAAAAAGTTAATTTGACGTAATTTAGAGTATTGGGTTTGAGGTGGAAGCCATACTGTTTCTGATAAGGAAAGTTGAATAGGCAAGGAACTTTTTTAATTTCGTGTTTCTTTCAAAAAAATTGTCATAATACGTAATGATTGGTAATTAATTCTTAAGGTTTCTTTTATTACCAGCCTTAAATATCGGCACAAGGCCATGTGAAGAGAATTTGGAAAATTCCATTCCATTAAATACTCATTGACTATATATTGATGTTATTAATTTATTTAAGAGTTATCTAGTCCTTAATAAAATTGTATTCTTTAACAAATGGTATTAACTAGTAACCACCACCATGTGGGGCTAAACTGGGTTAAGGAGCTGGTTTTATGACACATTATTTACTTGATTATTCTGCATGTTAGAAATTTTAACACATTATGAAGATTTTGAAATTAAAACATTTCAGATTATTTTACCAGTTACTAGCTTTTCGCCTGCAGCTTCGCCCGCTCTGTCTAAAACTTAATAAATTATATACTAAAACATTTCGGAAATCGCTCTATCTATTAAAAAAACGCATGAATATCCGTTGCGTAGCTTTAAAGATTTAAGCATACAAACGGATATAGGGACAGAGAAAGTGGCTTTGTTTTATACTATGTAGTGATTAAACTGGTAGTCATTATGTACTATTATAGAATTATAATGATAAGTTTATAAGGCTCCAAATCCTTGGTTGTTTTAGGAATTTATTGAATAAGTATTAAGTACTCTATGATATAATTTAAAATTAATAAATTATAATATGTTGTGTTAATTTAAATAATAATATAAATCTTGTCGCCATACATGATAATAAACTACATTAAAAAAAGGCAAAATATTTTTCCATGTAGCAAGCAACACCAAAAACTCTCATGTATTGAGTTATATAATATAGTCACCTTATTCTCTGTTGCTGACGTTCAGTTCTAGCAGAGATTTGTTCGCGTAGCACTGAAGCAAATGTATCTATGGAAACAGTCAATTGAAAATTATTATTGCGCTGTTGTGTTTATATTCAAGCAATTTCAAATAACTTATTCTACCAAAGAACAAAGAGAAGCAATTGTATACTGTATAAAATTTACATATGTATAAATAAGATCAGACAAGAAACATAAACTAGCAATTTATGAAGCTGCATTACATTATTATTTGCAACAAAATATTTTAATGCCTTGAAATAAATGATAATCATTCACTTGTCAGCCTGGAATGTGCAGTATCAATTCAAACAAAACCACATAATAGCATGAGTATAAATATGACATCAGCAGCATAAAGCTAATGAAGTAAGAATAATATAGAGTATATTTAATAATTTTATTAAAAAATTAATATAAACTTACCTAGATTACCACTAAGCAGTGCATCAGCTAAGCGGGGATTATTTTGCTTGAGCAAAGCCAATTGATCTGGGTTAGCCAGAAACATTTCGCGGATAATGCGAGGGTCTTCTTCTACTGGAGTCGTAGCTCGGGTGGCCATTGATGTGCTTGCTCCTGTTGGCACTCGGATATTACTAAAGTCTAGATTGGCTAGACCAGATGGGAGTGCTGCAGACAATAATACAACAATTTATTTTATATTTTTTATGTAAAATGCATCTAAAATACATTAATTTTTTTGACATATGAAATGTCATTTTTTTTTTCTTAATTTAGTTTTTGAGCTACAATAATTATTTTAATAGTGCGTGAAAGGAGACAACAGCTAGTCACGCAATGTCATATATGACAACAAAAGAACATGACAATGCAATTCCAACAACGTATAGTGAAATCGCGATAATTTTTTTAATTACCTACCTTGATTTGCATCGCTGTTATTCAGATTTGGAGCGGATTGCAGCATGTGAATCAAAATGATGACATCTCCGTCGTTTACCCCATGGTCTTTGAGGGATTTTTTATCATCAAGAAGAGGTTTCCCATTATAATTAAGAATTATGTCTTTAGCTGAGAATCCCGATTCTATTTCGCAGAATGCTTTAAAATTTTCTAATTCCAGATCTTCAGATACATCCAAGACGAAGATGTCGTCGTTTAACGTGGTCACTGTGATTTTCATTTTGATTTTGTGCCGAGACTTCGGATGAACTGTTTAAACGGTGGCAGGTTTGTGATATTTATATTTCGGGAATGACTGTCCAAAACATTGTAGATTATACGCCACTTATTATAAACACGGCCTGCTGAAGAGACACAGACACGTACAGTTTCCTTCAAAATGATTTTTTATTAAATATGTATTATATCTTTGCTGCTATCACAATGTAGGTACCAAACTTAAATGGTCAATGGCACCTACAGTAAGAACAAACTAATCACTGATCGACTTCAAAATTCAACTCGGTACAACTCATCGAATGATCGGCTTTGTACTTTGTAGTTTGTGCGCACAGCGCAGTACGCATTACGCACTACGCTTTATTGGATTTTTTATTATCTGTGGGTAGTTTTTCTATGTTGGTACTCCATTTATAATCAAAATTTATTGCCCTATTCAAATTCAGAGTACTAGGTATTGATTTTCTCGTAAAGCTTCGTATCTTTAATTGTAAATATAAACATTTTAGATGAAATTTTCATTTTTTATGAAATGACTTAAGCTGATAATATTTTATAAGAGTAATTGTTATCAATTTAATTAAACTTTACCAGTAATTCATTAAAATTTGTAAAATTGTATTTGAAGATAAATATATAATATATTATAACAATGGTATTTGCTACAGCAAATACCATTGTTAGCTGTCATAAGCTCTACATACTCGTGGAATTTTTAGAGAAAATTAAAAAAATAATTAAGTAATGTTGCCATTTAATAGAGAAATACTGTTTTCTACGTTTTCTACAAAACGGCAATTTTAAGATTTTTCATATGGCAGTACTGATAACTAAATTTGTCAGAACAACACTGGTTTGCGAATTCGCGAGAAAACTCAAAGAAATCTTTGTTAGTCGGTCCGCTTCTTTTTGTAGATGAAATATTAAAACTTGTCGCATTTTACGAACTCAAACGTGTTTATTATGTTTTTGTAAATGGACTCTAAAATCGAGTTTTGTTTTCGATATAACTTTGGCTGCGAATAAACACAAATTGTTTAATTTACAATGTGAAATCTACGGACTGACGAGTAATAATGGTGAGTGCGTATATTTTTTTTGGATAGAAACTCCAGACATTTATGTAAATAAACACAGTGATTTGGGATATGTCCGTATTTTTATAAAGCGGAGGATTTTTTAATATTACGACGTATTTTATTCATTTTTAATGGTTTTATTATTTCTATGTTAAAATAAATAATGTGAGAAACCTGATTACAAATTGTTTTCTAAGCAAACCAAAAATTAAAAAATGCAAACTAATTCAGTTTTTACAAGTTTTATATTAGCTTTTACGTTACATACGTAAAATATTTTCTATAATTTTTTTGTATTTTATTTTGATTGTAATTTGTAACTTGCATATGGGAAGGGACATTTCCTGAAATAAAACAATTTTATTTATTTATTATTTATTTTATAAACATATAGCGACGATAAGAAGATAGGAAACCAGTATTCACAAACATTTTTAAATCCGCCTATTTTGCCCTATTTGTTCACTTATAATTTATAGTAAAAATGTGAAAAACAAAAAACAAAGGGTTTTCGCTTTCCAAAAAAATCTTATCTGGTAGGTATCAAGAGTTCACAATAAATTTAACATTAATATTTGTAGACAAAGAAAAATAGTAGATATCTAATAATAAAGCTTTATATACTTAATTAAAAAGTTTAAAAATACAGTTGCATTCAATACTCCAAATTTATTTACACTCCAAATCCACCAATTCTAATTGTCATAGCGGGAAACACATAACTATTTTAATTATGAATTCATATTATGAGAAGGTCCTAAAAATTGAACTGCTGCAAAATCTAGAAATGAAGTTAAACATTAATTAATGGATAAAATATAATCTTGTACCTAGTAAGTTAAGATATTTTTTAAAGAGAGGATTTTGATCTGGAGATTGATATGGAGTTTCTTGCCGGGTTTTCTCCATAATAATTAACGATTAAATAACGATTTTCTCCATAATGCTTTCCGAATCGGTCAATGTAATGACGATTCGAAAGTGCTTCTAAAAGAAGTCTAATTGAATAAATAAATGTTTGAGTTTGAGTTTGATCCTAATATGCCGTGTCCTAAATAACTTTATGATGAATAAATTGTTTCATTTTTAAATATATTTACTTAGAAAATAATTTTTTCAATAAGCTTTCTAAATATAAAATAATTTTGAAGTATGTTTTTTCAATTATACCAAAGGTACCTTCATGAATTTCTAATATCAAGGGCCTCAGTAAAAATCATAATATATCAATCACTTTGGTAACTAAAAATCTTATATCCTATACTCGGATTTTTAATTAGACGAGAGTAAACAGACAGCAGCTAATGTCACTTTGTAAAATAATGTTGCCATATTTAAAGTAATAGTGAGGAATTCAGTTCTCATTCAATCAGATGAATGAACAATGAGTGTGAGTATGTTCAATGATATTCCGTTGGAATTATAACAATTCTTAACATTTACGAGAAATTATATCAATCTGACTTTACGTTTACGTCCTACAAAACATACATCGTTGGCATTTATCGACTAGTGCGGAAAGTATCGATAAACAAATTTCGATAATGGAAACGAGTTCACATTTTTTCATTGAATGGAACAGAAGATCGCAGCATACAACAATTGTATACTCAAGAAAATAAAAAAAAAAAATATAACTGTAGGACAAAACGAAATAAAACAAAAGCTGTTTAACGATTATTTTTATTTAAATATTAATTAAAATAAATTTCATTCATTTCCGATTTTCAATCATTCACTTTGTGACAACGCTATTTTTATTTCATCAAAAACTGACAACAGTAAACGTCAGTTTACTTTGTCTAATAAAAATCCGAGTATAGGTACATTTATAATTTACTTACATAATAAAATTATTTATTTAGTGACAATTTTACTTTGTATATCTACATACTGTTGGAGGATATAAATTTATAAAATAAATTTGTATAAAGGTGCATTTATCATAATTATACCACTTATTTACTTGATGCATAATAATTGTAATTACAAGTAATTGAGCTGTGAAACATAACCCAATTCATAATAAATTTAGAAATTAATGAGAATAATTAAATATGATAAATATTTGCAATTAATTTATATTCATATTTTCATGATGATATGAAATGTGAGATACACGAATCTTACTTTAGTTAAACTGTTCACTGACTCTTGAAGTGTACAAACAACAAATAAATGGCATTGACAGAAGTAACTAATTCAAGGAACAAAAACAGCACCAAAATATCTACTACACAGTTTTCAAGTGTTTAGAGTTTAGACCATGTAGAGTTTAGACCAATAATAACATAATCTTAGTGCTTGAATACAATTTAGAGTATTGTATATCGGAAGTAAATTTCTTATATCGGAACTATTAAATTAAATTCTCATTAAAAACTGGTAAATATATTTTTCTAATTAAGTGTAATTTCATACTTCAATGCTATATCATTGACAATAATGTGATCTGGGGTCGATTCTCGCTTGATTAGAGATATAATGTTTATCGTAAAGAATTGTCTAGATTACAATTTCATTTACGTCCAATTTTAAAAATAATGTTATAACTAAAGTTATTATGAAATCATGTTATCAGGTGGAATTAAAACTAAGAGTTTTTAAGAGAACATGTACCTATTAGAAAAGTATATATTTGAGATGCAAAAATGATTATCACAGGTTTTAGTTTACTTATCAATGGATTTCTTAATTAAAGACTATTTAGCGTACCTATGCTAGATAATAGGTACGCGAAAGTTACGGTAATCGTACAAAATAAGGGCGCTTGTGCACTACAAGGAATTTTACTGTCCGGCATTCCGATTTTTTACGGTCCGGTGTGGCATGAAAAAACCGATGAATTGCTTGTGCACCTGTCCGTCTTTACTCGGATCAGTGCGGTACAGTTCAAGGAAGTTTGGCGGTATAATGCTATCATAAATGATTGTTTTTGCATTTTACAAGAAACGAGTAAAAAATATAGAAGGTGAAATATTATATTACTTCGTTATAATAAAAAGTAAAGTTCCGTAAGAGATTTAAAATGCGTGTTTCACTTATTTATTTTAATCGGTGACGAAGAGCTAAAGCTATTCCCACTTGAACTTTAACTTACCAACACTTACTTAGATAATAATTATAGGTCAATGCTTGGTCAATGTATATAAAATAACCATACCGACTTCTCAAATCTCATTGCCAACTAAAAGAAAGTAAAACAAGAGCTTGCTTTTAATTGGCATATGCAGTAAAAACAGTAAAATCCAAGCAAGTGGGCATTCGAAAACAATTATACCTACAGCGACTCGTAGACACAAAAAACCATCCGGAATAGGGAAAAGTAAAATGTCGGACAGTAAAATTACGTATAGTGCACAAGCTAGTATATAGATTAATTGCGTGCCATACCGGACCGTAAAAAATCGGAATGCCGGACCGTAAAATTCCTTGTAGTGGACAAACGCCCTAAATGTAGAGAATTGATATAACTTCACTCGATCGTCGTTTATCTCTTTCTATGCAGGAGCCGATAACGTTATATTACTCCTACAAAATTTTTAAATAGATTTCCATGTAACTAAAACATAGAACAATACGTAAAAATGGTTGGATGGACTTTAAACAAACAAACATCTTTAAAAAAATTCGCGTTTAGTACTATTATATATTATATGTACATTCAACTATGATCGACTATCTTATGATCCTTAAAAAAACAAATCAATCGGATATGGATTTTGGCATTGTACGCATAAACCTTGGGAGTAATGTTTGTGGAGAACTATAAACGGGTTTTCAAGCTTGTACTACTACTATAGAGTTATTTATAATGATAATATGCCCTTTATATCATATTTTTTTAAATTACCTATATTTTGAATAATTGTAGAAATCAATAAATCTAGCTGAAACATAAATACGGCTTCGCCCACGTAATCAAAGGAATTTAAAAAGTAGCCTATATCACTCTACAGGCCCCTAACTAACCTAGCTCTATAAAATATACCACAAAACTGCTCTTTTGCGACGTCTATATGATAGACAAACAAACACTTTATCATTTATAATATTAGTGATAAATCATACCAGTAATAACATTAACTACTAAGTACTAATAAACATTATCAGTTCTTACTATGCGAATCGGCGAATTGGATTGATTTTGTGACGCCATAAATGGTAATTTATAAGAATTATTAATTTATAATAATAATCAATTTAAGTTTCGAAACAGCCTTGGTATTTAAATTCAGTTGAAATGAGGCAAAATAAAATAAACCGTTATTACAAACATTTCCAACATATGAACAAAGGATTTCAAGTAACGGATCATAAATAAATCCAAATTAATAGTACATAGCTCAAATCTTTCTAGTCTTCACGATAATCACTTGCCTTATCAGTTATCATCCTGCTATTTATTTTATAAAAACGATGCAACCCTTCCTTGAAAGGAATTTCTTGGAGAGAGGACTTAAGAGACTTGTATTTTCAGACATCAAACATTTAATGCTACCATCGATACCAAAAGACTCATCATGTCTTCAGTCGGGCAGCTAGTACCACCTGTGACACGGGGTCCTCCCAACATGACATACAAATTCAATGGGCCCCATATAGAAGGCTCATTCTGCACTTCTATAGATACCAATTATGATCCAGTTATAAGCGTTATATGCGCGATGTATATCGTTTTTGGTATTGTTTACTCACTTTTCGGTAAGTATCATTCTATACCAAAAGTAAAAAATCTTATGAGTAAGCTTCTGTAGTCATACCGTAAAGTGACCATTTTCATTTTTTTTAGGTTATCGATGTTTTAAAGCAAGCATGTTTTTGACTGGATTCACATTTGGTACTGCTGTTGTATATCTCATCTGTCTTCAAGAGTACTTGATGCCACCTTATGGAAACGTCGGTATGTATGATTCAAAATTAAGTTATTTATATGACGTTGTAACTTGTAATTTCAGCAAGGTTGCACAATACGAAAGGTAAATTAATTTGCACGCTGTATATGACGATGAGAAACAATAATATTACTCGGCGGAATATGCCGGAATCGACGACGGCAACGGATATTGTTTGTTGAACATAATTTTTCACACTTCACTTTGTTATTTGTTGATGATATTTCTAACGAGTTACTGTGGACTCTTCGACATTATGTGTGGTGACGCCAAAAAGCTTGCAAATGATATGTATTATTGCCATAGTCGTTATATTTGAATAATGAGATCAGGAAGGATTTCAAAGCATTAATACAACCTTTACTTTTTAATATTTGCCAAAACAGACATTTTCGAGATTCCGGCTTTGTCATCTCACTCTCGTTCAGTGATTCTCTAAATATTTTATCCATCTAATCCACCAATTAATTTCGTAAACGAGCCTTAAATGATTGAAATTTTTTGTAATAAGCCATACTATAAATTAATGTTATGAACGCCGTAAAGATTAATAGGTATATTATTAGGTTTGCACCGACGGCCGCGGCGTAGTCCGCATTTAGCCTAGACCTTTAGTTTGGGTAAGGGTAGACTTTAATTAAACTTCAAATTTAGATCATTATGTGCAAGGTAGGTTTACTCAAACAACCTATAGGTCGGCTTCTTTTATATAATACTTGAATTTTCAACATGGAATCCAAAGAAATGTTTGTTACCAATAAACCGAGACTCATTATTTCCTCGTTCTGATGAAATCTTATAATGTAGGTACTGTGAGTGGTCCTTTATACAAAAAAATGAAATGATGAAATATGAAAGTAATTCATTCGGTATAAAGTTCACCGGTCAGTAATAAGAATTTTTATTTCATATTATAAGATTAGAATAGGTACACATGTTATTACATTCAGACGAAAGTTATTAAATTTTGTAATATCTAGTCTGCTTTGTTGAAGATTTGATTGAATGTTAGTATATTGAAATATGGATCTCGAAGAATTATGTGTCTGGAATGATAATTTTAAGTAAGAGATGTCATCTGTATAGGGTACGGCCACTACGTGAGCGGTGCCTATACAATTAGTTATATTGTTATGAAGTATTGCTAAACTATTCTTCAAATATCATGGGCAAAATGAAACCTTGGATAATTTAATTTATTTGGGCTAGGTGTGGCGTTATGTGCCGGTCTTTTGTTCGGGCTCATAACAATGCTGATCCAGTACGTCGGTCTGTTCATGACGGGATTCCACACGGGACTGCTGCTCGCGGTCGCCGGCCTCGCGATATATGACCACTTCCTCGACCACAGACCCAATACGGTGAGTTTTAATTAACATTATTAATTCGATTTGCGAACGCCTTTCCAGCTATTTGAACTATTTTTCATATTGCGATTTCCTTCTTCGTGTTATTTATTTGTGGTTCACTAACTATATCTCTTACAAAATGATTGGTTCATGGCTTTCGAACGATTGACTCACTACCCGCCGTCAAACTTTCACATTTATAATACAAGTGGGTTGGGATTCATGACACTCATGCTATAAGTATAAGATCGGATCAGATGTTCACATTGTATTGCACGCCTCATAAGCGAAGCGTTGAGGTGGGTACTACTGTCACTTCGCGCAAAACATCTGATTTTTCAAACTTAAAATGTCTTTATGTATCATACATTGCACTTGTAAGATAATACATACACACACATATTAAGAAAAAACACTATTTTTAACGTTCATGATATTTTTGATGTCATTTTTGTTATTTAAACTAGTTAAAAAACAGTTTTAAAAAGTTCTGTCTTGGACGTCCGTGTGTCTGTATGTGCGGATCCTTTTTCTTGTTAACACGATAGCGACCGAAATACTTTACTAATCGAGTCTTTTTTTGTCTCTTACGCTTGAGTATGCTCAGGAATAGAACCCTTTCATTTTTCAGGGTCTGATTCGATGTGGTTTAATTGTTATTAAATAAACAAAAATAATAATTAATAAATATTTATTAAAAAAAATTATGAGGCGTGCACTTTTGGATTTTCCAAATTATATTTAAAAGTGTGACGATACGATTTGCATATTTGCATAATATATTTTAAAAGGCTTGCCGACAACATAAGGACGATTAAGAAATACTGAAGATATATCTTGCGTCATACGTTAAAATTACATATGAATATGGCAAGAATTGGATGCGTCAACGTTTTTGCTCTGAAGTGAATCACCAAATAATAAGTCACGAATCCGAAGTATTACCGAGTATTTGCAACAAACCCTTGAATAAACAAAACTAAAACTATTAAGCTGTAATTTATTGATTTTATATTTTAGAGCTAATCGTATATTGAAGGTAAATATGCTATGTGAAAATCACATTATCGTTCCGGTAAACATGAGTCACACTGTAAAAATGGTAAATTAAATTTTCATACGGGCAAATGCATATATGCATTGGATAGTTTCAATCTATTGTGTGCACTCTAAACAACATTACACGGCTGATTGATATCGATTCGATTTACTTGTAAGTGAAAAGATCAAAGACTAGCGTAGGTTTCGTAGGGCAAAGACATTCAGGGAATTTATTAAAACCTTGATGTTATCTTTAATGTTATCAAAGTAGATACTTTACTAGAAAATATTACTTACATAGAATTTTCTCGAAGGCCCAGTTTGGTTTCTAATGCGTACTCGATTTGCTAATCCAACAAATATTTACTCAACACGAAACTGCACGCATCGCAGAGCCGAAATCGGAAAAATCTAGCATAGATTGTAAAACTTTCAATAATAATAAACGTATTTTATTATACTTTTAATCACGTCACACAAGAAATAATAATTATGCTACATCACTGATGAATTTAATAACTCAGAGTCTGATTCTAAGATTATTAATTAAGTTACTTCGTATTAATATATGTAATAGGTACCTAATATGTGAGTTGAAAAGTTTATTTGTTGTTAGATTTCATAGAAAATTAAAGAGAAGTACAATATGAACGGTACTTTCAATATCAAACTGAGAAAAGTATTCTATTTAAATGAATTACAAAGATATGCCCATCAATTTTTGTACAGTTGCAACCGTATCATCGTTGACAAAATAGGTCACACCAAAAAGACGAGTCTAAGAATTCACAATTGATATTGATCAAGGCGGCTTTAATTAGCAAAGTTGTCGACGACATGTGTTACCGAAATAGTAAAGTTGGGGTACGCCGACTTTTAGATACCTAATTATGAATGGAAATTGAAAATTATACTATACCCACTCTTATTTATAATTTTATAGACCGAGTTCCAATAGAGCGAACAAAGAAATTCTTTACAAAAGATGTTTCTTTTATTTGAAGCAAAATATGTCACCGGCGTTTAGATACTGTTTGTAGAGTGTTCAATGTATCTACTCGTATCGCGATGGCCTGATTGTTCATAAACACTTGAAAGATGTGTGGCCACTATTGTTTCTACGTGGCGTCGGTGCGATTATGCTTCTATTGTATTTTACCAACCAATGGCTTTATAGAAGAAAGCCGTGTTAATGCGTCTTTCGAGCCAAGTTTTACTTGCGTGTTTCTTGGAATTAAAATTATGTGTCTAACGAACCTATTTCAACGTGTGGGAGAAAGTTTAATAAATGTTTTATTAAAATATTTCATCCAGGTTACAACCTTAGGGTCAGGACAGTCGATGACCTGTGAGGTACACCGAGGTCTGGGTACGCCACGACTATATAGATTTTTATTTTCGGATCGAACTCGTCCTTTGTAAATTATTTTCTCCCGAAGTCACGCTTTGTTTCATTTTCAAGTCTTATTAATTAGTGAGACGGATTAGCTCCATAATCCCGACCAGAAGAATGCTTATGCTTAAAAGATGTTAAATTATTGATTAAGTCTACGACTGTAGAACTTGTTGCTACATTTCCATTTTATTATTTACGTATTATAGATGAATAAGTACCTACATATTTAATAACCGCCTCTTTGGTACAGTGGTTGACGCGTGAGCGTAACACCGAGGGGTCCTGGGTTCGATTACCGGTGGAGACGAGGAAAAAAAAATGTCTCGGTCTGGCAGGACACAGAAGGCAGATCACCTACTTGTCCCTAAAGAAAATCGATCAGTGAAACAGATGTATAATGCCTGCCCCTTACCTCATGGAACTTCACTTTTTTATTTTTTATTTAATAACCATGTTACTTACGAACTCTATGACCTTAGTTTTGACTAAAGAAAATACTATGTTCTCAGTTTTATTTGAGAAACTACTCTAGAAATTAAAAATAAATAAGAATATTTTTTACACAAACATTTGCAGAGCATTTGGCAAATATATGTCTGAAGTTGTTTTTCCTATCGCTTCGTTGATAACGAAGAGAGGCTTTTCAAAGGGCTTAGTGCGCCTTGAAATAAAATACCTCTATAAGTCTTTTTATAGGTCAAGCTTGGTTTTCAATCGTTTCTAACTTTAATCCTTTTTAATTAGACGCAAATCGGCTTATGTTGAAGTATAAGAAAATATAATTTTTATAAACGATAATAATGTTAAGATGGTGTAGGTACCTATAATATTTTATCGTTTTATCTGAGTAAAATTTTGTACATTAATAAATAATTTTGATAAAAGTTTGTATCCATACTAAAATAATAAGTCATAGCAAAAAGAAAAAAGACAATTCAATCAAATGGTTGAATTTTCCTTAAAGTTAATTGTAAAGTCAATTCCTGTAATTGGTAAATTGATGGGTTCAATGCTTTCATTAAGATAATTTTGTTAACCCTAGGCTTCTTATAAGTTCATTATATCGAGACAACATTAATTTATTATTTAGTTCTATTTCAATAAATCATTAGAGCATAAGATAATAGTTATACGATATCTAGATAATGATCGTCACAGCTATTGAATAGAAGCAATTGAGAAGGAGCTGTAACTACGTAATAACGTGCTCAATTGCAATGATACGTGCACTACATAGCTAATAACTTAGTGATATACTATACATGTACTAGACTGAAAGACTGATAATATTATACAGGTAGAACAATAGCACTAGTTAACGGTTATAGTATGAATAGAATAAACCATTTGCAATTAGCGCCTATTTGACTGGTATGAAATAAATTTTTGAAAGTAATTTCAAAGTACCGAAAGAAAGAATGTAGGTGATGTGTTTTAAATATTTAATTAACATAGGTACATCTCAAATACTTATACATTTCTTGCATTGTTAAATAGGTCGTAAGATTTGACTGCCATCTTTATATTCCATCCTACCTCGTGGAGTAAATTATTCACGATTGTCAAAACGATTATCATACTATCTAGACGTCTAGAGCATACGAATTCTCTACCGAGTGCAGTTTAAATGTTCCGAGTTACACGATGGACATGAAAAGTAAAGTTTTAATAAGCTGAGTACCGACGTACCTACATTTTTTCGTGCAACCATTTTCACCGCTCGGAATTTATTAGGGATGGTCTGGTGGTTTCGATTGTCCTGTTACATTTTTTACTATATTCACGTGAATCTATCCATTGTCTTGCCTGATGCCATTATTAATTAATGACACATTACTGCGCTTTGTTTCCCATCGATCAAAAGTGACGTTCGGACGCTGAATTATTGAGATAGAGTGTGCACTTCGATAACTCAGTCGAATGGAAATCAAGTTATATTGAGATGTATTGCTGATTTTTCACTCCATATTCATAGTATAGGTATACTCATAAATCACAGTCGGCTCTATTAGCCATCAAATATTTGAACGATGAATAGAAATATACATCTCATATATTTAAAACGATCCTCAGATATAATCTACTCAGGTACGGCACAACAAATTTAATGACTTTCTTACATTAAAAAAATTAAAAAATTCTACGGGTTATATTAGCTTAGCGGCGCGGTGGCTTGGAAGTAATTTAATAATAAAATATTTATTAGATCCGCACAGGAGCACTCAGGCCGGCGCGCGAAGCTCTTGAAAATGCAATATTTTCTTCGTCGATTCTGTGAAATTTTACGAATGATTTAACACCTATTGGTGAATTATTGACTGCATCTTTTATTAAATATCATATTGAATAGCGAATCTTTATCGCTTGTAATATCAGTTGTATTTGATACGTAACTAGGTACAAGAAATGTTTTTCTCGAAGCGGAGCTTTCAATTAAAAAAGTTCCATTTAAAAAGTGAAACGGACTGAAAAGTTTTATGCTATAATTTCAATATACTACTTCACAATATTTTTACTTTAAGCAATCAAAGTAGTAGATGAAATGGAAAAGGCGGAATACTTTAATATTTATGAAACTTTTAAAATATTTTCTTTAAGAGCTAGCGCGCAAGAGCAACTTTGTCTCCGCAACTTTTTTGTCTCCGCAACTATTTTGTCTCTCCCACCCATGGGCTAGTATGAAAGTGCGCGCACGTAGCGACGCAACTCCCCATACAAATTGATGGGAGAGACAAAATAGTTGCGGAGACAAAGTTGCTCGTGCGCGCTGGCTCTAAAATGTTGCATGAACATTTAAAAGAAAATATTTGGGCGACTAACATACGCATAGTTCTTTATTACCAAGTAAGTAATAGAATTATAATTGGTGAACTGGAATATAATTACAAATTTACACACATAATTAACCATGTTCATAATAATTAAGTTAATTCAATATAATATTAATTGTTCACTTATATATAAAGTTCCTAAAGATGTAAAAGTAAAGGTGAAAGTATTACGTGAAAGGCGTTGACGTGTGTTCACTTATCTATAAAAGTGCTATCGTTTCAATGATAATTTGCTATGCGAATACATATTTGTTTTTTAAATTTAGTGATGATTATATAATGTACAGATAATTCGCGATACTTATTAGTGCTCCGATACTTTCGTGTACACTGCAAGGTAGTCTGTTTTTCATCGGAATCTGTTAATTTAATGTAATTACTAATGATCAATTAATTGGCACGTTTGTGCTGGTCTGAACATCCTGTTTATATAGTACACGCGATTGCGAGAATTGCTTTATATTTTCTAAAGATTTGTTTTATTGCGATTCCTTGAAAGTTGAAACACCTTCATTCCGTCCTTGATTCCTTGATTGCGATGTAGTGTTGACAATTTATTAGTATTGTACTAATTATTACAATTATATCTACTGTATAAAAATAAGCCGGGTTTTATTTCCTGACGCTATAACTCCAGAACGCACGAACTGATTTCCACGGTTTTGCATTCGTTGGAAAGGTCTTGGGCTCCGTGAGGTTTATAGCAAAGAAAAGGTGTCTCTGGTGGCGAAACGGAGTTCGCCGGGTTTGCTAGTAATATAATATACCTAATAGGTGATACAAACACAATGCGATTATTATATGTTGTAATTAATAAAATATCACTCGACCAGACGAGTCACAAACTAAATTTCAATGTACTACTTAATTATTTTATTCCTTTGCGAATTCTTTTAACTGTCCAGCTTAGCGAAATCATTTATATGCAATGTGCTTGTGCAAAGTTTGTTTGTCACCTATGTAATGTGTATCTATGAAGTTGGAGAGTAGACCGTAACCCGAAAGTTACGAATAACACCCATAAGTGACTGCATCACTCGGATGTATTGTACTATTGATCAGGGAAAAGATGCGCTGTGTTAGGGCCTAGGGGTTTGCACCCTTTCATACACCTACTGACGGCATGTGACGTGTATAATGAGTACGTAACATACTATACGTGTATGTGAATACACAACAGCTATAATATTCAGATAGCGTACCGCCCACGGAGTGGCATTTGCATTCGACTAAATACCTAATTAGTGTCTAATACATGGAAGTCAGTTTAAATTGTCTAGTCGGGCAAAGTAGGGCTGTTGTTTACGTCTGATACAATATGCAATAGGCTTTGCGAATCGATTTCTATGGAAATGGCTGGTTCGTCGAATGTTTCGAGTACATCGGATAGCATTATTTATTTAGATTGAAATATATTTCACTTTGTGTCGTATGTTTGCTACAACATTAAATGTATTATATTATTATTGATAATACCGCTGTATCGATGCACGTCGCAGAATAATCTCTATTATATATTATATCATAACTAACAGTTACTAAAGCAACTTGTAGGCGATATTAATAATAATAGCCAATTATTGAGAAATATAGAACTTGTATTAATTGAAACATATTCTGTTATTGTGTTATGTCTAATATCTATATAGGCTAATCAAGATCTCTATATTTAAAGCAAAACAGGTGGGATCATTGTTGATAGATTAATTATAATATTAATTAAAGCCTAAAAAAGGTGACATTAATTATAATTAATTATCACTATGGTGCCATATAATAATAAAAACTTATTTGTTTGTTTCAGTACTGGCTTTGCGTGGTAGTATTGCTTTTATCTGGAATATGCTTTGCAGTTTTCAACCTGTACTGGAAGAAAGGTAAATTTAATCTTTTATTGCAGTTCTCGAGTTTAGTTTACATGTTTCGATATTGATAAGGCATTATCACACAATTGGGTATTGGGTTGTAAGACTGACTCATCTGTCGCTATCATATATAATATTGTATCATATTTATTGCTATCTGCAACGACACTTTGTTAGTTTAGTCCACCTAGTTAGCTTAGTTATGTTCTATGATCCCGGCTATCGTTTCAATTAAAAGTTTTTAGTTACACTATTATTGGACCAACTTATATTGGATAGGTAACTATGTTGATGTTCCAAAACATTGATGAAAACTTTATTATTTTGTGCGGATTAAAACCAGGCGAATTTTAAGTACAGTTTTATCCAATTTCATACAGCAGCATTCTCAGTTAATTAATATTTAACACGTGTTCAATAGTTTAGTAAAATTTCAATCTATAAGTTCGTAATTGTAAAATATTTTCTATGTAAATACTAGAACATTTTGTAGCTTATCAAATAATAATATTACACTGAGACTTAACGCGGTTATCACCTTGGTCTAGAATGAAATTAGCGTATAGGTAATTGTCTCTCAAAGACACTTAAGTTTCATCTCCACGTATATATTAGAACTGGTTCCCAAAAATCCCCAATTATTTTATAAGAGTTAGTTCTTAATTCCAATAATAATGACGATTTTTAAGTCGTAATAATATGAGACATGGGCTATATACACAAAATCTTAAGAATCTATCTGTCAACGTGTTTCGGGAGAATTAAGTCACAGAATTTTATATTTTTACAGTTATTATGTAAATAGTTGTTTGTATTATTTGCAGTTCTAACAATATTCGGTACTAGTGTGTATGGAGGTGCGGTTATAGCCACTTCTCTGGATTACTTCATTGAACGAATGGTGATGTTAAAATGGGTAAGTAATTGTGATAAAAATGATAACTTGTTTTTCGAAATGTAAATAAATAATTGTTATTATTGTGGTTGTTGTATTAAATGAAGAAACAAACGAAATTATTCTCAAAACTTAAGTATTTTTAGTAGGTGTTCTGGAAGATTTTCATTGAAGCTATAAATATAACAGTTAATATAGTTTTATCATTATTTACATAAACAAGGCCGTGGAGTGCTGAGCATAAATTTGAATTTTTTTGTTCTTTTCTCGTTTGACCTTTGGCCTACTTGTTATCGTGCGATTAAAAATACGAAAAGTTAATCACATCGTTGAACATTTATGGGGAAGATATAAATATAATCTTTGACTTAGTGACGCCCACACGTAACCATGAGAATGGCTGCATAATACTTCGAAATTTTGCAATATGTATTCAATCTTATATTCTATTTTTAGCACTACCTAATCATTGAACCGTTGTCGTATAAATTGGCATAGACACAAAGATACTCATAGGACACTTTCCTAAAGCTGGGTATCGACTTCGCGCTCCTGGCGCGCGCGCCATGAACGACCGCGCCGAGAGTGCGTTCCGCGGAGCGCGTTCCAAATAATTGAAGTATATCAACTAAGCGCACCTGGCGCGCGTGGCAACTGTTCCAGTGTTTGACCGTTCATCATGGAAGCTAGTCGTGTACGAGCAGCAGCAGCATTTTTTTCTTTAACTCCGGCACAGGGACTCCTATTTCACTACTGATTTCTCTCCAACCAATAAATCGCTTAGAGAAGATCTCTAAGCGATTTATTATGATGCGAAGAAATTTTACTGTACGACAAAACTTCTTTCGTACCATATAGCTGAATTAATTTACGGCAACTTTGTTTATTTATATATTATATCCATAATTATTACTCGGAGCGCAACAAACACAAAAAATACGACAAACCCGTCTCCATTGGCGCGCGCGCCACGTTTGATGCGCGGTAAAAAACCGACACCCGATGGAACGGACCGCTCCGCGTTCGACCGCTCCAACGAACATTTTGGCGCGCGTTCCAAACTGGTATCCATTTCACGCGGCTGGAGCGCGCGCCAATGTTCGACCTCTTGGAGCGCGAAGTCGATACTCACCTTAATAGATATTGTTAATAAATTATACTTATTATAACATTATTCAAGATAATTTTAACCTTGTTTTAACTTATTTAGCTATCGCTTGCAAAAACAACAAACAAACGTTTATTTATGGCATTACTTATCTTCGTACTATTTATTTTATAATACGAAAGTGAAAGCTATATTAGGTATATTCTGTATACATACAATGTTTTTATTTCTTGATTTTTATTCTTGCAGATTATCTCTACGTTCAATCGTAATAATTACGTACCTACACTTCTGCGTATTTTAAATATCTCTGATTTGCATATAAATGAAGTTTTAACGTTTCTAAAGGTATGGGAACGTGCAAAACTAGAGCCAGCTATTCCGCCACCGTGTACCATCTCTTGGCTGACGTTGGCCGCTTGGCCCACGGTGGCCATAGTTGGCTTCACCGCACAGTGCGCTCTCACCGCCACGGGGATATACCATGAAGAGAGTGAGTACTACACTATACATTATGTTCTTAACTAGCCAATTTCTCCGGCTTTGTTTGGGGTAAACGGGATGAAATGAAAAATTTCCTATGTTTTGAGGTAAATATGTAGGTAGCTTTCTAATGATGAAGGAACTTTTGAAATACAGGATGTAGTTTTTGAGTTAAATCATAATTAAAATAATCTTAACAAGTCAATAACTGCGTTAAAAACAACCGACTTCAAACTTGCACTTGCAACATTTACAAATACAGACAAAAATGCTCATAAAATAAAAACTACTGGGCCTATCCGAATAAAATTTTTATGGGACCAATTCGACACCATCCCGCATCGAACAAAAAAAGAATCACGTAAATCGGTTCAGAAACCACGGAGTAATCGGTGTACATACATAAAAAAAAAAAAAAAAAAAAAAAAACATACCGGCCGAATTGATAACCTCCTCCTTTTTTTGAAGTCGGTTAAAAATTTTAGTACATAAAATGTGAAAGTAACTGCCTGTGTATGAATCATTAATTTGCCAATACAACTGAACCACTTTTGGTGAAGTTTGCTGTTTGAAACAGGAATAGACTAGATGCAATGTGAGTTAGAAGTGCAAAATTGCCAAAAAATGGCAAAATAAATACAAAAATGTATTTTTTTAAGTTTTTTCCCAGATATATTCAATTAAAAATTTATTTAATACAAGTAAAATACCCATGACCACGCTTTCTTTGAAGTACCTACATTAAATTTGGTATAGTTCATTTGTCGATTGTTACGGTTATTAAATACATTACAGAATATTCTTCACTATAACTTAATGTAGTTAAGTCATGGGAGAATCTAATCGGTTGATAGTCGTTATTTTTATACACAAGAGAAAATCCACGAACAAATATCTAGTTTCTCAATACCTATACCTATAACTACAAAATTTAATATTCAAATGGTAAAAGAATTTATAAAATCGAGAGTAATTTTTGATTTCATTCCCTACACACAATAACACAAATTTTACCTTTTCATCATATTAAATTAAAATGTAGATGTAGCTATATTTTATAGATTCTATTCCTTTATTGGAATATGTTATAGTATGTGCGCGCGCTGTTTAATCATGTATTTCTATAGGATGACAATAATATAAATAGATGGGATTCGAGATTAAAGGGTTATTTCGTATTCTCGCTTCGGGATCGACGGTCGTGAGTCGCGAGTTCTCTAAATTCAGTGAAGTTTATATTCGATTTTTTTCATACTCTTATAATTTTCAGAGGATTTGATACGCGTTATTCCCTTATACGAAACAATGTGAAACGGTTTCTCGCGTATCTGTTTTTGAGTTTTCAATGCAGTTTTCGGGATTTTAATGGACTCGGTGTGATAAATATATTTGCGAAATAAAGGGGTGAGGCAATATTTATTTATAAATATTTAATGAAGACGTAAAGTGGTGCTTTTAAAATAGTGTATAGGTAATTTCAGAATAGAAAAATAAATACGATCCATTTGACTACAAGAAATAGAAAAAAAAATACTTACTTAGATGTTTTCCAGGAAACTCTTTTTACATTGTCGTAATATATATGCCGTTTTAAATAAAGTGTAAATACATACAAAGTGTAAAGTGTAATTACATATTTGGTCAGACCAATTTAAGGCTTTTTTTAATAAAGATTTAATTAAAAATCTAATTGTTTCTTTCGATTTTGATTCGAACTTAAAAAAATTCCAATTATTGATAATAATTATCTAAGTGTTTGAAACTGCGGGCTCATAAAACTTCTCTAAAATACTTCTACTCTATCCCAGAGTACAGCATGACGATTTTTTAAAGTTTTTATTTTTCGCACACTCTAGTAGCTTTCTTGTTCCATAAAGTTTTAAAGTAAATATTAGCGATTTGAATGAATATGTATAAGAAAACGTCTAGTGATATCAAAATGAATCCATATTTTTCGTAACATCATAACATGAGAACAACTACCATCAGCCTTTTCTTAATAAAAGTCGTTACCTATTCATACTTTGTAATTAAGGTTTGTTCAACGGAAAGAACAACTTAAATAAAATCGCTCTACAAATTGGAAAATTTCAGAATACTTAACGACTTC
Organism: Colias philodice; assembly: GCF_061535455.1. NCBI lineage: Eukaryota > Metazoa > Arthropoda > Insecta > Lepidoptera > Pieridae > Colias > Colias philodice. The sequence goes on from NC_143086.1 coordinate 10,231,306, forward strand.
TCATTCTAGTGACAACTTCCAAAAAACTTAACGACTATTTTAACTTCGCTCACAAGTACAAACTTATTGGACAGTTTGTACAAAGTTAGGGCAACTATTATCAATTCAGTTTTGAAGCAACATTTCCAAAAACAGTGGCTCCCAATTTGTAGCGTCACGGAACTTCGCCTGCTCTCAAAAGGAATATTTAGGCTACAATTTTCATTTCTTCCCCGCTCAAATATGAGCGCAGCATTAGTGTATGGCCTAACGCCGTACTCTATAAATGACCTGTTGAACATAATAATGAATTTGATAAATTCAAACGAAATTCGAATCATTAATTCCTAAAAAAACTAAAGGAACAGTTCTGTCTTATTATGTTTCGGGATAGATTCGGTTCCTCCTTTAGTTTTATAAAATTCAAGTTATCATCCTAGTCCAGGTGGAGATAAATCCAACAAATCAAAGATTAATAAAATCTGTTCAGTCGTTTCTTTATAAATAGTGTTAAACGAACACGGCTTTTTTATAAAAGGTTTTTCAGTAAGAACGGGTAGATTATGAAATACAATAAAACGGGCTGTGTGAGTTATTCACAAATTTCTTTTTTTTTATTCGATAGACAATTCCATATGCCATTTAGTATAGAATTTGATTTACGATTTACTTATGATGGCACGCATCCGAGTAATCGAATTTTAAGGGCTGCATATCCGGTTGAATTTGATTCGTGGCCTCTGATACGTTTATCTTAAGTGTGCGTCCACACTGAATGCGCGGTGGCGGCGGCCTAGGCGGGCGCGACGAGCGGGCGCTCGCGGTGGCCACACCGACGCGCGAGCTCAAGTAGCGGTTCGACGTTTTTCGGGTGTTGCAAACTTTGGACGACTTGCTATTTTTACTGGACAGTCCGATTTTGAGATGAGATCATTATAGAAGTTGTACACGAAATAAATAAAACAGAGGAATAACGGGTGAATCTTATATGAAGAATTGAGATTATACCCTACAAAATTACTGTGGTGTATATAAGTGTTTTAGATTGAATCGCACTTATAAATAAAGAAGTTTCACTTCAACAATTAAGTATTTACCGCTATTTTACGAAAAACAATAAAGGATATAATATAAGAAGTCGAGCGACAAGACCGAACTGGTTTGATACCCCCGCCGTCCGCGCATTGGGTCGCTTGCTGACTAGGCCCGTAGTGTGGCCAGAACGCGCGGATAGGAGAGTTTGAAAACTACGCGCGCTGGCTCGCTCATTACCGTCGCACTAGGCTTCCGCCATAGTCATTTCAATGTGGACGCAAAGGCGCGTTTCATACGTTTGATATTTCGCGCCCGCCGTCGCAACCGCGCTAGGCTCGCAGTGTGGACCTGCACTAAGAGAATCCATGGATTGTGAACCCCACATGAAAACGTAGCAGTGGTGTCCAATTCATATATTGATTTTCTGCCGCAATTCGTATTTTTTCATAACGATTCGAATACTTAGCAAAACGTCATAAGCTTATGTCAATTAGTAGCGAAAGCGGAATCTATTCTTTAGCGCTTCTGCCAATTGTCTAGAAGCCCTAGTCAACTGACAATCAGCGTTGTCTATAAATCATGAACTTGAGCTTGTGCGTCAGTTAATTTTTTCCTGATGTAGTAATGGCTAAGTTGAAGTCTGTAGAAGCCCTAAAGCTTACGGCGAGTTATCGATTGCTATAAGTCCTGCTATCTACTTCTCTGGACCGCGATGACTTTTGTCGTTCTTTAATTCCTCTTTTAAATTTTAAAACCACAGGCCGCAAAAATCCACTTGTGCATATAAAAACCCTATACATAGATCAAAAGGCTTGGATAGTACACATATTATAGCCTAAATATTCCCTGGATAAATTGTCCATCCAACTCAAGATACTTGAAAATTGAATCTAGAACCGTTCATCCAAACAGAAAAATTCGTCAGCTTTAGGATTTTTTTATATTTCTTACAATTTACACCGCATATATAATTTCCACCAGGTATAAGCGCCCAAAAGCGTCGCCTTAAGGCGCAGCCGCCTCGCCCGGTGACGCGCGAGCAGCGCGCCGAGATGAAGCAGCGCAAGTACCGCTACCTGTACCAGGTGCGGACGGCGCACGGTGACGTCATATCGCAGGTCAGTTGCGGGAATGTTCGAGATTATTAGTGAACATTATAACCAGGTATAAGCACCTAAAACGTCGCCTTAAGCTGAGAAATCTAATTTCTTCTAATCTTAAATTTTTAGCTATATGACTGAGGACTTTCTTTGAATACAGATTTATTTTAAAAATACTTACATAATTTTACATTTTTCACACTATACATATAATAAAATCGTAGGAAAGTCAAAACTGTACATTGAATATTTTTTGAAAAGAATACATGGGTTGTGATCCACAATCGGTATCGAAGCCAAAAATATAGTTTTTAGAAATTCTGTATGTACTGCATGGATTTACTTCAAATTTGTTACATACATACATAGGATATGTTTTACCCCGGAAATCCCACGGGAACGGGAACTATGCGGGATTTTCTTTGACTACGCGGGCGAAGAGCTAGTATTTTAATAAATAAATTTCCCATTATTTTGGCGTTTTTAAGTTACTTACATATTGTACCTAACAACCTATGTCTCTAGGTCTTAAATTATACTATAACTATTAATTATTCATTCTCCAACGATCATCTGTCCGAACATTCGAGTATTTTATATATGTATTACACAGCAAATGCTGCATACATACATAGGATATGTTTTACCCCGGAAATCCCACGGGAACGGGAACTATGCGGGATTTTCTTTGACTACGCGGGCGAAGAGCTAGTATTTTAATAAATAAATTTCCCATTCCAGTCATACGTGCAAGCGCTACAGAAGAAGGCACAATGCGGCAACTGGGGCGGCAGCGCCGGCGGCGGCGAGTGTAGCACACTGCAGAGCGACTCCACGCACCTCACTGTGCTCGCCGGCTCCGAGCACGCGCCGCCAACTGACTCGGACGATGATCTCAACCAAATTCGCGCGCACTAGGTAAGTGTAGGGGAATAGAGAAAACTGTGGAGCTGTGTTTTTTGTAAATATTTTATTTTTATCAAGTTGTGAAGATGATACTTCAATGGGGGCAGGAGAAGCTGTGTAGCTGTGATTTTATGTAGATTTTATTTTTGAGGTTTTTATCAAAAATGCTTCTTAACACTGACCACAGCCGGTGGACAACGACAGCCACTTTACATATTTTTTCATATGTTTCGTGGTGGCCCGTATGCGCTGACCCCTAACTTTATTGTTCTGTTTTATTTGAACAATAACCAAAATAATTTATTCTTTTAATAATTTATTAGAAATCGTATTAGAGTACCGCTCATTGTCTACAAACTCAAGTGTTAGCTAAGTGTCATTGTTTATTTCAGGTATCTGAAAGACGTGCTCTTCAAGGGGAGTTAAATTTCTTTTCATAATTATCCAGTATTATCCTAAGAGAATTTCACTCTTATATTATTACATAATTATATGTGTAGCTATTATAATTAACCGCATATTCTTCGATATGAATTTATTATTTGTAAGTTACGTGTAAGCTGTCGTATTTAAAACCTATGAGAGGATAGGTCGTTAGGTAATACAATATGATTTCAATATAAACCTTCAGATCTCGGTTGTACTTTTAATTCTTAATAAAAGCTAATATTCAAGTCACTAATTTTAAATAAAATTGGTTCAACTTGATTATAATAGAAAATCTCGCTTAATTGCCAATACCTAGTAATCTTTAATTCAGAAACTTGTACATCAATATGTATGATAAAATAATTTATATTTTGGCGTTTTAAGTTACTTACATATTGTACCTAACAACCTATATCTCTAGGTCTTAAATTATACTATAACTATTAATTATTCATTTTCCATCGATCATCTGTCCGAACATTCGAGTATTTTATATATGTATTACACAGCAAATACTGCCTAGAATTTAAATTATACATATTTTTGTGACGAGATTTTGTAACTCGATTCATCATTTTTGTATCGATTTTTGAAAATCCTTTTCTGTCTTCATTTCGGAGTTAAAAAAAGGTCTTAATTATTGCATATTGTTAAGGCCTAAGTTAAAAAAAATGCCTAAAAGTGCCACAGTACTACAAGGTTGATGACTCGAGTAAAACAAAAATGAAACGTGTACATTCCATTTTAAAATAGAAGTTCAATAGTAACGATATATTCCACTTTTAAAAAATGTTTAATTGTATTAGCGTTAATTACTTAATACGATATTGTTGCTGTAATAATGTTTCTCGTGACGCATAATAATTCGGTTCGTATAGCGGTTCATACTGACTTAGTACACTGCCAATAGTATAAGTTTCCTTACGATGATACCGACGTCAGATTTGGTATCAGACTAAATAGTGATAAATTTCGATTAAGGGCTGATTTTTCAATCCTTGGTTAATATTTATTCGTCGAATAACGTATTAAACTACCATTTCAAAAATGTATTCTTTGCCCGTCTTTGACAGTTTACGGGTGACATTTTAATATTATCGTGTAATACTTTATTGGGCGGATAAGTTTTAACTATGGATTGAAAAATCGGCCCTAAAACGAATACTTCAATGTTCAATATTTTTCTCTCGTACATGGTGTTGAAATCGCTACAGTGATATTTGAATCGATTAATCGTTTCGATCTTAATAATAATTCCGACAATACGTTGCACACAAATTTGTGGATTGTCTTTTTGATCGGTAGTTAGGGTTTTATATCCGGTTGGAGCAAAAACATGTGATACAATTTTTTATATATTATTATTTTACTTGCATTATGAATTTTAACGAATTGTTAAAGTTTAGTTTGAAATGTTTAGTAGCGTTTACAAATCTTGCCAGTTTATTATTTTAGGTACCTATATATTTTTGCGAATTAGTTTCAGCGAGGGTAGCACAATGCGATTGTGATGGGTTCACTCTTATGAAGGGTATTAGTTTTAGAAATGATAATAATCTAAAATGGACGTAAACGTAGCATAAGCTGTACTACCGTGCGACGCAAACGTTACTATTATTCGGTTGATCTGCATTAAATGTTTATTTTCGAATGCTAAGCATAATAATATTTATTTTTTCATATAGCATGCGTGTAAATATAATTATATTGTTTCTGATTTATTCGCCTCGAGCGGTTGGAATATTTTGCTCATAGTCGATGAAACATACATTCTGTTCGCTGTGTGATATTTTACTTTTAGCCAAAGTTTATTTTAGTTGGTATTGCGCTATAAGCACAACAGAGTTAATTTATTAATTATATAAGATCCGTATACGTTACTTTGCTTATTACTACGCTTATAAAAGTCAGACGCTTCTTAAATTACGTTGATTATTATTATATATTTATTGGACTAAGAATATACTGTGACCGTATTTATAGACATGTAAATATTTTCAATAGTAACTCTAATTTTAAGTGTCATTTGATGAAAATTAATTGAAACAAAGCACAGCTCATATATGTGTTGTATATAGGTATTAGTTGGATAAGTTTAGCCGAGGTCGAGGTAATTTTAACTGATCTATCATTACATTTCCATATAATCGCTCAATATCTAGTCTTATACTTTCTTAGATATTTTCATAATATATTTTCATAATAATTTTAAGTTCCTTCGTCCATTTGTAAATTTCAATGCATCACACGACTATGTTATTTTTTATGGGTATGTTAGTTATATGTCTACGTTAAATTTCATTTTATGAATAATGCAATATTATACCTAAGTTCCTTCCCTTCGTGGTTTGAAAAGAATTTAGTTTCGCATTTATTTTTACATGTGTCCCTGAAGAGATTTTAATTAATACTTAAAAAACTTTGTATTTTAAAATGTTCTTTCCAATGCATGTTTCCAATACTTATATCTGTTCAGGCACACTTTTTTTCCTCGTTTGTATGCTAAATAGTTGATTATTTGTATTTTTACAAATTTAATCTTGATTTATTTATATTTTTTGTTTTATTTTAATTCCTCATCCTTTATTTTAACCGCATCACTACATCACATCACACATTATTTTCATCGTTTATTTATTTATTAAATTTTTCCTTTTTTATTTACATTATTGAAATGATTAAGTCATATTTTCTCATGAAGTTAAACGAACAAAGTGATAAAAGAATATTCTTTTATCACTTTGTTCGATATCTTAAAATATAATGGTTATTATAAGATATAGAATAGTTTAAAGCATGTAAGTTATATAACTAAAGTACAATGTTTCAGTTTATTGTATGGGGTTTCTATTATAGACTTGTTACACAAATTATAAATTCAAATAGACATTAAGGTTTTAGTCACTGCCAAGATAAATATTATTATTAATGATATGAAAATAAAAATTTCGTGATAGAAAAGTTCAAAATTTATACATTTACTTTATAATCTCGGGGGAAAAAGTGTATGATCGCGGCTTTTGATGTTGAGTTTTTATGATTAAGTATGTACTGCTAGATGATTATAATGTTTGTAGGCTGACATTGAGCGAAGCGTAGTGACTCGGATTTGGTGTCCTCTGTGTAATGTTTTGAACACGCTTGACACAGTTAACGCCTACATTACGGTCGCTCGGGCCGCATGATAATCGAAAAGTAATATTAAATGTATATTATTATTTAATGGCATTCACCAGTGCACAGTGAATAAATTCACTTCAAATGAAGATGAAGCATTCATTTGCTTCATCGTGTCTTTTGTATTATATGTAGTATGTATTTCACTTACGTAATTTGTAGCTTTTCTTTGTAGGTGTGTATTACTCGTAATGTAATATCTATTTTATGTACGCGCATGATGGTACTAAATAGTTTAGTGAATAACATAGTGCGGAATGTGATCTTAACTGCTTTGGACATCAAATTCAAAATGAATAAAATTCGGCATGATTTTCATAAAATAATACGTAGATTGTAAGTCTTCAGTTCTGTTTGGATTCGTAGGGTATCCAAAGTAGTTGCAGTAAAGATGCCATGTTGTAGGGTAATGCATATTTTTGTATATAAGGTTTAAAAGAATATCTATTTTCTGGACTTGAGTAATGGTTATTATTGCAGTGATGGTGAAGATGAAAGGTGTACATACGGTATTGCAAGGTGCACAGATTATTCTCGTTGTTTCGTAAAGTGTTTTTTAATGGTTTTATTACAGAGACCATATTACTGTACCACTATTGGTTTTTATAAAACTTCAACCGTTTAATAGTGTGTATTGTACGTTTAACTCAACACCATACTTACAATAAAATATTTTTTTTTCCAGTAGTGTTAACTTTTGCTGTAGCGGTAGCATTAGAATGTTTGGTTATGTTTTGAAGCGCGCCTGTCTAGTGGTCAAACCAAGTGTTGCTATTACATTAAAATAGGCGCCGTAAAGAAAATAGAATTCTATTATTGTTCAATACCAATCTTTGCACACAACTGCTTTAATAAATCATATTAAATACGCACAAATAATTCAATATTGCCTGGTTGACTAGACGAGGATAATAGGATAGCATAATTATTCTACAGGTGTGACGCATAAGCAGTTTTTCTTGCGGCTTTGCTCGCGAACGTGACTTTTATCCTGTAAGAGATTAAACGATTTTTCAAAGTGCTTACGTCACTTTAAATACAGAAATGTTATTTTTACATCTTATTTTTCTTATAAGTAAATGCGACATAATAAGCAGGGATAACATTGTCTGTTTTACTATGTTTTAATAAGTAATTGTAATTTAATGTAAAAGTTAAAATGTAGGTGTTAATGAATGTAAAGTTATTATGATAGGAATGGGTATTTCTGCTGACATAAGCGAAGAAAATCCCAATAAAACACTTAAACAGATCCCTGCTTTTCTAATAATCTAAAATCATAAAATATATAACAGAATACAACGGGAATAATTAATGCACTTTACACCATAAAGAATAATTTATTTACACTCCCACAGATACTTATATACATTTTAAATATAGGATTATTGTTAATCCATATTTTGTATGTATACGCTTGAAGTAAAATTTGTTCTTGATATTTGGATTTAATATTTTCTATCTGTGGCAGTGTAACTAAATGTACTTTTAAATTACGATTAGGTATGGTTAGCTTGAGCTAGAATGTACAGTAACATGGTCCGGTCCAAATAATCGTGGGAATTTAATCGTTTATCCGATAAACGATTATTCATAAGTTAATGTTGTAGGAGATAATTGTTTGATGGAATTGTTGTCGGAGTAATTTGGCCATTTGTAAGTGATAAGTGAAATGGTTTGAGCAATTCTTTTGCGTATACGTTTATCTTAAATGTATGGATGAAAAACAGAATTTTACTAGCTTTCTACTTAATAATAGGTATGTCCTTAACGATAGCAACAATTTAATTACCTACATCCTTGTTATTCAATAATATATCTTCTGAGAGTTCCACCACATACAACGGGGTATTAATTAATTAATTAATTAATTAAAAACGGGGTATAATGTTGCATAAATCAATTTAATGATAAACATTATACTATCTATTTTGTATAATTGAAAGGATCATGCATGGTCCTTATTTCCTGATCTAGTTTACGAATACGTGAAATTTATCCGTATTTATTCTTAAAAAATCTTCGCTCGAGGAAAAGCGTTGCTCAAATTCTTTCAGCAAATATAATATTATTTTTAAGAAGCACGAATACTTGTAGTTAACGATAAAACAGTTTAATCAATTTTTTCATAATATCCACGTATGTATAATATGTAATAGATGTGTAGTTATAGATACAAGTATGTTTATTATTCCATTTTTTACAATGTCTTTTGCGAAAAAGACGCTGTTGTTCCACTGATATTGAGACCATCTCTTTTTATATTATAATGTTAAAATAAGAAGTGTTTGCCCTTAGATTGGCTGTCGTTTACACGGTCAGGTTTTTTAGAAATTGGGCAAAAAATGATAAGTGTACGTTTTGAAATGGGCATAGCGAGCAGGCATTTTCAATGCGTCTTTTTATTATTATTTAAGTATAATGAAATTGCTCATTGATTTATTGTGTCTATTTTCAAATAAATTGTTAATTATGTACGCAATAAATATGGGTATTAGGGGCACGATGGTATAGATGGATTAAATTTCAAGTAAATTTATGATGAAGCTTTTGCAACGTATGATAACTTCTCGCATGTAGATTATTTTATTATCAACTTGAAATGTTAACAGTATATAATAACACATATTTTTCTACTTAGAATGACACTGATCAAAATTATAAAAGCTGAATATTTTACGGCCGTCCGCATCAAAGTTAAAAATTAAATAAATAGCACGTATTTTTGCCAAAAATCCATTTACACGATCTTGCTTCATTTATCTTACTATAATTTACTCTACGCTTAAGCTTATATGAAATTAATTTTGCGATACTGTCATTTGAAAGAAAGAAAGAAAGATCATTTATTTGCTACTTATTCTTCGTATAAAAATTTAAACTTAGGTACATCTCTAGGATGGAATGTGATTTTGATGCCTCTAACGCAAAGCCTTTAACCACTTTGCTATCTTCCCAAGAAAAACGCAATGATAAGAATATTATTATAATTGGTCTCACATGGACAGGCAGTGTCCGTTCTTGTAATCAATGCCGATTCGGTTCAGTGCTATGAGGACAACGAAGCAGATAATTAAATATTATATAAGCGTAGCACTGCTTGTCCGTATAATATTGCTGGTTTACTTAATATGATTATTGTATTCTACCCTTAGATATCCTTGGACTAGTCCGATTTTGCCAACACCCTAATGTATAAACAATATTTTAATAAATGATGTGTTGTCATCTCAAATGTGTTTTCATTTTATAAAACCATGTAGCTTATTTTCTAGTAGGTTTGGTATTATTCTAATATCTAAGATATGTAGACAGTGAGGAAGGAGCATCATAGGGATTGTATGTACGTACTTCCGTACCTATATTCTACTTCATTTTAATCGATTCTCACTTAATATTGAAATAATAATATTAAACGAGCGTTCATAACTTTATTACATACAATACTTTGGTATTATTTAAAGACTATAATAATCATCTAAGTAAACATAAAACAATGTCACAAAGTCGACACTTTCGAGTTTATCATAATTTATACAACTGATGAATACTTCAAACTATATTATACATGTATAAATTATAAAATTGATATATAATGATTATTTTATTGAGAAAAATAATGCGTGTAAGATGTAATAAATATGATACAAATAAAAACATCTAAAATAGCTAAACATCACTATATCTAAGTTTAATGCTTCTTTATTGAAGTATCACTTTGTGCAGTCGAATTCTTATTCACAATACTTACAACAAAGATATATGAAATAAATTAGTAAACAATCAACTGGGTTCGATGTGAGCTTATATATTATACTTATATGTACAAAAATAACGATTTAATGTATAACATTTGTTGCTAAATGCAGTAATGATACCCGCTTATATACAAGATGTTATTTCTTCGACGTACGACGAGGGAAATATACCGAAACTTCCGTTAAGGTCCCCGCTCCACCAGACGTCGTCTTGTTTTTCATATATGTTTATTATATCACCTGTAAATTAATATTCATCTGATGTTATTTGTTATTAGAATAATCATAAAATAAATCGCAATTAGTCAGATGTCATACAAAATTATACATTACACTTATTTAAGTATAGTACATAGGTAATATTAAAATATGCTAATAATACAAAATCGCATTGCATATTGATATAACAAAATACTTATAGATTACTAAATGGTTAATATACAATGTATATTACCAAAGTATTACCTAATATAATACAATATTTTACCTGGGGCTAATGTCAGCTCATCATTTAATCTTGCCTCATAAGTGTATAAAGCCCGACACTTTCCAATGTATTTTTGAGGTGTTTCATCGCTTCCATCATTTTTTCCCAAACAATTCAAATCTGTTGAACTATCGCTCTGGGACGAGAATTCATCTGAAAACAGCATTAAATATTAGCATGTTGTTTGTATTGTTCTTCAAATATTGAAAAAAAATGCCATATAATATGGTGGTATGGTGGTATAAAATACCTGCAAAAACACATAATGTTTTTTATTAATTTTATAGACCGATACTACCATATTTGTTAGAAATGGAGAGGGTCTAGGCATTACACATATATAGCTACTAGCCTCCATAAGCATGTAATAAATTATGCGTTAGTAATCACTTATCACTAATCAGCATTCAATGTATCTTATAACGCTTAACATAAGGATGAGTACTGCTGGAGGACTAAAACAATGCCTTACCAAAGTCGCTATCATGCTGGTTGGACAGGCCATCCCCAGCGCCTCGCTCGCTCCAGTCCAGAGGGCTGTCTGGCGGAGGAGGGGCTTCCGGAGTGGGCGGCGGTATCACAGTGGGTGATGGAAGCTCAGAGCATATCGGAGTGGTCGGCGCACTCTTGTGCTCTGTGTTCCTTCTGAACGACAGGTGCTCTATGCGTAACTTGCTAGACGCTCGACTCATGATAGAGTCCCGCCTCTCTCTCTCTTCTCCGCCGTTCACGCTCTTGGTGAGAGCAGTGTAATTTGGTTGTAAGTTCTTGTTGACTTCGTTCTGATAGTCCGCTTGCAACCATGGCGGGACCTGAAAATATATAAACATTGTCATCAGAACCTGTTTGGCTCATTATGATCTAGATAAAATACCTACTTATTTTATGAATAAGTATTGATTTGCATTATGGCATGGAGAGCTTCAGAATAAACACGATGAAAGTAAATATAATTTTCTCAGACTACGTAAATATCCAGGTGTTGTTTAGCTCGTTTACGTCAACCACACCCTAAACACGCAATAGGAAATATCCAATTTGCTGTCATTTCTAACGAGCTAGGTGCCGCTGGGCGTCTTTTATAATTTTCTTCACTAATATAATTTTGTACTTACTTTAAGTATACTTTGTTGCAGGCCCTGTTTATCTCTTATAACTTGAATGTGCGCTGCCAGGGGGTGCTGCACCGCTTGTCTGCTGTCCAGTTCGCTTAGAGTCGAAGTTATTTTGTATCTGATCGCTTCTAAATATGTGAGCATTGCTCGCATCTGGAATGATATAATTGAAAATATTTATTGGTGAAAGTGATTTGAGTATCCACCCACTACGTTAATTAATTAAGATTAATTAAAGATATTGTTGCATGTACTTTTCAACTCTAATAATTATTTTGGGAAAGTAACGTTATAGCATACTTATATAGATAGTAAATTGAGTAGGTATTAGCACTGAAGCGTTTCTATTGAAACTTAACTCAAATATTGAAAGATAAAAAGTATAAGAATTGCAAAACTCTTTTTTGTATTTGATCCGTAACAATGTACAAACTTTTTCTTTGAGTTTGTAAATCACACGGCTTCATCATCTAAATTATGCAATACCTATACCGTCATAACTTCCTAGGAAATTTTAGTATGATTCATTGAATTTGAAGTTATGTTTAAACAGTGATAATATAATGATAATACTTACATGGTACAGTTTATCTGCGACATTTTGTTGAGAGTCGTCATTTCCAAACGTCGGCGTTTGCTTCATAGCCATTGATAATTTTTCTAATCCTTGCTTTGATTTCCTTTCTCTTTCGATATCTTGCTTAACTAGTTGCAGTATTTTCAGTAAAGCCTGAAAATTGATAAGTTTTATTAATACCTAAATTATTACACTAGCAAAAATGATTTTTTGTATTTTCGTATCTTTAACAATATATTTTAGGTATAAGGATTAAGGAATCCTACATGATTGGTATTTTTCAAAGTACGGACATGTATTTTGTTTCCAAATATAAGTAAATAAATCACTACAAGAATTTTACTGAAGATATTGCCAAATACAACATCAACACGACTCTTGCAATTATCAGCATTAAATTACACGTCCTAAAATACTTTTTAGTTTACTTTGCATTTAAATATGGACGACGTACAATCGCGCTAAGCGTTCTTAAAGATTTCGTTGACATTGCGATAATTTCAAGGGTAATTACATAACAGTGATGCGTACTTGTTTACGACGCTCTCGATTCATTGCCAATGTTGTGTGTTCGCAATAGAAGTCGGGAAGAAGTTGCTCGCTGGCGCCCGCCGGCGCAGACCGCACGCCTCGCACCACTCTCATATCCAAGTTAGCGTTGGCATTCTTTATCGGTCCCACTAAAGCATTCGTTGCCTGGGAAACACAGTTACACAATCAGTTTCCAACCATTTAAATTTCTACTTATTACGATGTTTTATCACTTACCTCCGCTAATTGCGGTGGAACGGCGGCCGTCAACCTGAGATAACAATCGGCTGAGCTCTTTAATTGCGCGAGTCTCTCTTCTTCCAGAGATTCAAGCATACCCGCTCCTTTCACTACGCTCGTCTCCCACTCCAGCCTGGATAGCAAATATATGTTACCAATGCTATAATAGTAACATTAATATTTATATTACTGTGAAGGATATTACCTTGCTCGTTCCGCATGAACACATACGTTATAATATTCCGCTTCAGTCTTTTTGACGGCGTCTTCAGTCTTTCTTTTCTTGACTTGCAGCTTAGCAGCATCTCGTTCATTTGCCGAATTTGTTATACGCTCTGCGCGAGCGGCGCTCAAGATGGAATGCGGAATATGACCCATACTTGAACTTCGCGACATACGGCTGTAAACAAAATGCAAAATAATGATTTGGCCTCGACGCCCCCATGGCAACAATCGCATTGCTTATACATCGCATAGCTAATCGCAAGGCAAGTTAGTTAGTTTGAAGGATCCTTCTGAAAGATTTGACTGAAACAGATGACGACATTGATAAAAAAATCTACCATCTGTTTCGTCAAGTTCATGATAAATAGCCGAACCTAATCTCTAGAGAAGCGTCTTGGAGTTTTTCGTTTTCTCTTGCAGCGGCATGAGATTGCCTTTTCGATTTGACTTCTGCTGATCTCCAATCGGAAAGCGTTCTTGTTGTTTTATCAACATTGCCTTCGATCTGAAAATTAAATTAAATTTATTTTTAAGTAAGTATTTTCCTTTTTTGTTTGAATTAAATCCTAGCACTGCAATACACACCTTCTTTCTTAATTTCAACTGATTGTCGATTACATTTTTCATAGGTTTAACCAACTCCTCCGTTAGTGCGCTGGAGTAATTCCTGTAAGTCACGATAATTCAAAAAATGTGCATCAAACGTAACAACAATTTAAACGATGCATTCAAACATGCTAATACCTGTGTATTTCGGCACGTTTCTCCATTTCCATTGCGACATGTTTCCACGCATCTGCACAAGAGCCTACACTCTCTTTGCACGCTTTGCTCAACTTCGTCCCAAGTTTTGCCAAACATTTTGAGTAATAATTTTCTGCTTCAACCCTGGAAAGTTTCAATAGTTTATATCTCTGCTCTCGTAATGCATTAACATAAAAAGGGTTGCGGAAGAGTTAATAACCAATACAATTGTTGTGGCGTAACGTAATTATGTTTTTATAAATGTTACATGGATACGATTATGTTATTCTTATTTAAGGTAATAAGCGATGCTTGAGTTCACTGCATGCGTTATTTTTGAATCGTCTTGGCCCACTTGGCTTTGGCACGCGACATTCTATTTATGATTTTGTGGCCATTGTCGTAACCTTACGTTCGACTGCCGCTAGCGTTTTATATAAAACTAGAAACAGAGTTATATCACATACCAATTTTATAAAGGTATTGTTTATGAAAATGTGGTAACTTTTTGCCTCTAACATGAACGGCTATTAGCTCTTTAGTTACTAATTGCTTGTAATTTAAACGCATACAAGCGGACAAGGTCGTTTGAAACCTTTATACAGGGTGTCCCACTTTCGGTATACTAAGCGCAAAGGGACTTGTAGTTTTGCATACGCTGAGTACGTAAAAAATACTTATAAAATTCCAGACGCATTTTTTTTTCAAATAGAGGAGTTCTTAAAATTCCATGTGTACACCCCTAAAAAGCAACCCGCCCAACTTGGCCACCCGCACGTGAGCTATCGTTTAAGATTATGTTTTTATAGACAAAATGCTCACATTAGCAAAGCGATATATGCCGGCTGCGCGAAGCTAGAGAAGAATACATGGATTTTAAGGAAAAATTTGGCGAAAAATTTTTCACGTAATTTTGTTATTTGAGTATTTTTTACGTGATCAGTGTATGCAAAACTACAAGTCCCTTCGCGCTTAGTATACCGAAAGTGTGACACCCTGTATATATATACTGCGAGAAGTGAAAATAGTCGTCAAAGCCTTCGCTTGCAATTGTAAACAATACGTCATTGTTGGATCATCACGTCTCTAGAAAGCGAATTCAGATGTCGATATGAAGGCTTATCGATCTTGTAGTAATATAATTGAACTAGCGACCCGCCCCGGCTTCGCACGGGTGCATTGCTGATACTAAATACACTACAGAAAAACTGTGAACGTTGTATATAAAAACATAGCGGCCCGCAGCGATAGCCGGGCGGCCGGCCGGTACCGCCGCAAACGCTACGTCCCGCAATTTTTAATGTATTCAAGGTATTTAATTGGTTAAGGATTAATGCTGTATTGGTTAAAATCGCATCGAAAATTAGCCATTATTTGTCGTAAAAAGTAAATGACAAAAAAAAGTTATTGTGGGTTATCCATAAGAGATAGACATATACCATCGCGGACTTTTCTGTAGACCTTTTCCATGTGTATAATACTTAGTACATTATTTTGATAAAACTCGTAGGGTTCAGCCTGCGTTTGTAATGTAAGCGGAAAAAATGTAATTTTTTACGACATCACATTAGAAACCTCAAAAATAACAGTACTTCTCCACTATTTGATGGATGTTATTATACATATAAACCTTCCTCTTGAATCACTCTATCTATTAAAAAAAACCGCATCAAAATCCGTTGCGTAGTTTCAAAGATTTAAGCGTACAAAGGGACATAGGGACATAGGGACAGGGAAAGCGACTTTGTTTTATACTATGTAGTGATTAGATATTTGATTATTGTAATATGATACTTATGTTTTCAGACTAACAAGGATTTGGAAACGTGAACGTAATAAGTCTAGGTATAGTTTTATAGGTAATATGGTGATTGGTGATTTTTTTTTGTAATGACAACACAACTCGTACTTAGTAGGTATTAGGTAATTTACCTACATTTGGAGTGTAAACAAATGAGAAGTTAAATATATTTGCATGCTTTACTGTATGTTTAATGTTTATCTTGGGATATGGTACTTACAAGTGTATGCTTCAACATAATTTATACCCCCATTATCTATTCCACATAATATTGTAGGTAGTATTTTAGAACATAATGTTATTTTCAGGTAACGAGCGTCTATTATTTACCTTTCTTGTAAAATACACGCCAGCTCCTTACTAAAGTCGCTGCCTTGTTTTACATAGCGACGTAGCTCGTCAAATCCGTTTTGTGCCTGTAACAAGAATTTATGCATTTATTAAACGATACTAATCAATCAATAATAGAAGTATTAAAACTAGGTGTGTCGATATAGGTATTAGGTTTTGTTATAAATATTATTAAGAACGTTTTAGCATTGTAGAATAATCTGCGTATGTGGATAAAGGGATAATATTTATAAATACTAAGTGCCTACTTAATTTACAAAACCATTAAAAGGGCACACATCATATTATCTAAATAAAAGAAAAGGTAGGCATCAAATTACCCCAATCAACGATATCCAGAACCGAATAAGCATTCTCTAACGATATCAATTAAAGTTTGTATTCCAAATTCTAAGTCTTAATTGTGAAGACATTTTGAAAATAATTCCACTTCATTAGCATATTATTTATCCAAATAATATAATAATTTAATCAAGTTATTAGGCACATAGAGATACACACGGGACTTTCGCGCACAAACGAACGACGCGTTGTTTACAGCACTACACTTGATATTAATTAAATAACGTGGAATTAAGCCTACAAACCCACTGACAATATCTATCAATACAAAACTACATCTCTATTTATATCTCAGCGTATAATTAAAGTGTATTAGCATTTACCGCACTAATCTCGCGTGCAACTAATAGTTACTGTCATAATTATGATACTTGATCTCCTTTTGTATTGATTTTTATCGATTTCTTTTTATTTATTTACATTTTTAACCTATTACTTGAGATGGATTGGAACGTAAGTAATTTCATAATTGCCTTATTATACGAAAAAAGGAAATCACATTATGTATTTTTGAAGAAATAATAGAAATTGGATGTAGGTAAAAACCCCAGAGGATTCGTTAATATAAATAAATATCTGGTAAAAAGGCATAGTAAGTATATTATACTATTTCTGTACCTATTTAAGCAATAGTAAATAAAAACCATAGTAGAAAAAAAGATATTTCTCTGGAAAGGGTGATAATGTCAAGCGTACAATATAGAAATCATTCAATAGCATTTCACTAGGCGCCAAATGAATTATTCACGTCCGCTAGTAGGTACAATTCTTTATCCACTGGTCACGCTCCACAACGGTATATTATATCAATGGATTAAAATTGTGCCCACTACAGTTGCCATATATCAAAATATAGATTCTTTTACGAGGCCTAACAGTAAACTATATTTATTTTACTTTTAGGTATCATTCAATGTTGTCAAAGCAGACCTAGCCTATATAATATATTAAGCTGAAGGCTAGTAACGAGGCCAATCATGATAAGAGGTTTTCTTTGTAAGATCATAAAATTTCTGTCGACTAGTCTTTGACATACCTACACTTTCCCAATAACATTGGTACAATCAATATACTAGTAGATACTGACTATTCGATGGAATTGCACTATGAAACCGGTTGCAATCTCAATTAATTAATGTAAGTATTTGATTACAAATAAAGTAAGTGGAACTAGTGTAATGTGTCTCTCGTATTTACGTTTTCCCGAGCCACGGATACTTTCGCATATTTGTGTATGTCTTTCATGCTTTTCACATATCATAGAGAGCTTGGACATGTAGGTAAGTTATATTAATACTGTTAATTTATTATTAATGATTCTTATTTATTAGCATGGAAGTTTCAAGTTACATTTATATTATATCAATTATAATAATAAAATATCGTCCTTCTCCTCTTCCTTGACGCTTTTATTACAATTCTTTGGTCCTTAAATGATCATAGAATCTTATGAAACAGATATTTTAACATGTAAGTACCTATATTTTTATAGCTAAATAATTGAGGATTACCTTCGTCAATCTACATTTCGTATAAAAGTATGTAGACTTTCTTCACACCAGGGATGTCTTACACAATATAAGGTTTTATTTATTCAACACATAAAGTCTATTGTTCAATGTCGGTACCTACTTGGATTGATTGCGTCGATTTCGAGTAAAACGTGTTGAATAGATGATGGCGCGTGTTTCCGTTCGCGAGGAAGCGCCGAGGCATTTATGATTTTGAAAATACGATTACAATTAATGTTCTTTATACCGTGTAATTAATTAAAATATTTATTATTGAATTACGTATAGTTTCTTATTCAATAGGATTTGTAGGCCTTTGTAATTTGTTGGTGCTTAAAATCCCCTACAAATTTGTAGGTAAGTTAAATGTGTAAAACTATGTTTAAGTATATTAATTAAATCGAGTTTTCTGTAGAGCTTTTAAAGCTAACCGATTAACCGAAATGTCTACTAGAATCAATTTAAAATCTAAATTAACGTTTGCAGACCCGTTTTCTCAACACTACCAACACAAGGTTCCGTGTAACAAATTTTATCTATGTTTTACAATACTTAGGGCCGATTTTTCAATGCTTGGTTAAAACTTATTCGTCGAATAACGTGTTAAATTACCCACAGAAATTACCATTTCAAAAATGTATTCTAATTGTCCGTATTTGACAGTTTACACAATATGGTGACATTTTAATATGTTCGTGTAATACTTTATTGGACGGATAAATTTTAACCAAGGATTGAAAAATCGGCCCTTAGTCACTTTGGTGCAGACTGCAGTTGCATTACTTACGGGAAGGAAGTTTTCAAACAAAATGAATTAACTTAATTTTAACAAATTCCAGAACAGATACTAAATTACATTCAGAAGATATTGTTACGGTATATTACCACAATGAAAGATAAATCAAACAATAGCGAACATGTTCATACGAACAATACTATTTTAGTGCAATAGGCTGCATTATAGTGCGCTCAAACGGGTCACAATATCATTAATAATTGAAAAAGGTTTCTGTTTTAACTTGTCCGAAAGTAAATATACAAATTTTATCACCGAAACAGCAAAATAAAACAAACGATTATCCTTCAAAGTCTGCAGTTCAATTGAAATCACGAATTAATATTCAGATCATTATTGATGAGGCCAAATCATTCATAAAATAGATAATATCACGGTTATTTTCTCTACGAATGCTAAATTAATAATCCATTGTTCTGTTGCTACTTTCGTTTGATTTTTGAATGAATTATGAGTAAAGAATATAGTAGGTATTATATAATTTATTTATTTATTTATTTATAAGTATAAGGTATTATATTAATTAGTAGTTCGGGTAAAAACCTGACTATGCATCTACTTAAATTGATGACTTGTGAATCATAGGTTAACTAAGTTATATGTACTTAGTTTTAACGATGTCACTTTGATCGACGATGCCTGAAGCATTTGGAGGCAAGAGCTTTACATAACATATAATAAGGCGGTAAGTACCTACTGGACGTGTAATTTGCAATTGCAACAATGGATACGATTTCCTGCTTACGAAGTAGAAAATGTTTTGATGATTTTCGACATATGCCTTCGAATTTTATTTTAAATGTCAAACGTGTTGGTGCTGTTAGGATCATTTAGATAATTTATTAGATAATATACAATACTTACGAATATTTTTATAATTTATAAAACTTTATTTTTGCGTTTTACAATACGATGATCATAGAGATCTATCTGTGATCTGTGACGATGATAATACCATTCGTATGTATCCGATTAATATTTTGGGGTAGCCGTCGTCAAAAGATTAATGTCTTTGTAATATTGTTTCATAACAGTACAAGTAAATCACGATTTAATAGAGCAAAATCAAGCTGATCTGAAAAGCAAGTGCAGGCAGTCGGAACGAGATTTCTACTTTTTCTATCCAGCTTAGATTTCAATTAAAAACGTTACCTGTTTACTTAGTATTTAAAACACGCTTTCTTTTATACGAGACCTATTAAATATTAATGTCATAATTATACAACACTTCCGACTCTATTTCAATTAAATAATAATGTATACTTTGTGAACTGAACTGAATGTAACGTGAGAAATAAAATTAATGATATTATTCAGCAAAATTATCTTTCGCAAAACGAAAGTAATACCTACACTAATTTCGAGTTTTCCCAACCGCATTATACATAAATTATATTTATAAAAAATAAGTATCTATTTCAGGTAGGTATTGGATGTTTATTATTAATGGAAAATCTACATTAATTCGTTATTAATTGTTCCAAAGCGAGTATATTAAAAAAAAGACTATAAATAAGGCGTTCATTCTTCATGTTCATATTGGCGATACTCAATACTCATATTATTATTTATTTTCGAAATATTCAATTGTAACTAGTTAGTTCACTTTTATAATACAACACAAAATACTAAAAAATTGTTTATCTTCGAACTACTTGGATAAATTTATACCTGGATTTATTTAGACGAGGCTTTCATAGAAAAGTAGGACATGACATGCGAGCCTTTTTAATGGAGACGTTGACGTTAAAAGCTCCCATAAATGATAAAACACGGAAAAAGTCGCGGGTGAAAGATGTAAGTTCATAATTTACGTACAATTGCGTATAATGCTTACCACTTTCCTGAATTCGTTTTGATTTCCAATTATTTTGATTGTATCATATACTTTCACCGGTTAATGGCCGAGCTCATGACAAGATACCATCATAGCAATATTTTATATATAATAGCATTATTTAAAGTAATACTTCGGTAACTTATACTGTACATTTTGCTGTTTCTATTGAGATAGCTTGAAATAATATACCTAATATACATTTGTTAGCGTAGGTGCATAACACATTTAAGCGGTTCATATCTATCCATGCTATTATAATGAATATGAAAGTATGTCTGTATTTCTGTTTGTAAAACCTACCTTTATGCGCACAACCAGTTAAAATATCTATTACAATCTAAATTGGTAAAGTGGTAGATTACATCTTGAAGAAGGACGTGAATATTTTTTTTCTCTTAATAATAACTAAAAATGATAAGTCGTTTAAAAAATATACTTATTTTGATTGATTTTAGTAGGACAGCTCTTTTCCAAGTAAATTGGGTCAGATAGCTATTTTTATACCTAACATAGGTAATACTAATTATAATAACGTTACTCAATACTGAAACTTAATGAGCTACGCATAATTTAATTCTAATTGGTAAAATATGATTCAATATATTATGTTATCGCTTATGATAAGTGTTACAAAATAAATCATAACTTCTAAAGAGTTACTGAAATTGTTTTGTAAGTCTTGTTTGAAAGCAATGTACCACAATAAAGTGTAAGAGCATGTAACATATTATGCCATATAAAACTATACCACCTAGTTTTAAATATATTACGTATTATTTTCACGACATCCACAGTTGCGTCTAGTTCTAAATACTATACAATAAGCCATGTATCAAAATATCTCACGGTTATATCTAGATTAACCCAGATTGAATTGAGATTTCATAAAAACGAGAAACGTTTCAAGACAAAGTCATATTACTTTTAATTTATTAATCTCTTTGTCTACAATGACCGGGTCAATGTGTATTTATTACTGCAATATTATTAATATAGACAAAGAAAGATTGCGATTGAGAAAACCTGATTCCAGTCATTGATAACGAAGTTTCACAGCTTTGTCTTCATGATTACAATAAAATATAGGTACCTACCTACCTACCTATTTAATGAAGCTATAATTAACAATTCTATATCGGTTATGTTATTTAGTTTTTATTCAATGTAATTACCTACTACGATATGACGAAGTATGCAATTCCAATAAGAATATAGCGACTTATAAATAATAATAACGGCTACATATAGCTGAAGCACAGGCTGAAGTATGTATGACAAGACCATGTGACATTATCAGCGCGAGTGCGTTCAATACAAAAATGATCTAATGCCATAGGGAATACCTTTCACTTATTATATTTTCGATTGACTTAATCCACTGGCCCATTTACGAAACACTTTCACTGTCTTTCTAGCGAACCGTTTCGTGGAATCTCGACAACAATCATTATAATTGTTTTTCACATTACGTCGACAATGTATCATAAAATGATGTAAATGTTGAAACGTAATATTTGTCTAACAGTGATTGTGCTTTCTTTGGATTCTTACGTGATGCTTGCTATTACTGCACTCACTACACTCGATTATTATGTTTCTCTATAAGAAATATATGGTTGTTATATCGCTTTGTTATGTTGCAATTCCCTTACTTAGATATAATATAAGTGATAATACGTAAGTATTTATTTACATTTAAAATTAAAACATTAACGAATTTCGTTATCTTCCATTTTATCTAATCTAAAGAATGAACATCTCACTGCAAACACAACGATACAATCTTTTACTTAACATACAACAAACAACAGCCACTCACCCAATAGTTGTCTTTAAAAGCGTGATTATTAGAAGAACGTAAATTGATCATATCTTCGATCGTATTTTGCCAACGGTCCATACCAGCCGCGATCTTGTTGGTG
The DNA here is from genome assembly GCF_061535455.1 of Colias philodice. Classification (NCBI taxonomy): domain Eukaryota; kingdom Metazoa; phylum Arthropoda; class Insecta; order Lepidoptera; family Pieridae; genus Colias; species Colias philodice. The sequence goes on from NC_143086.1 coordinate 10,254,172, forward strand.
ACGTTCTCCCGGTTCATGGTGTCCCCACCATCATCTTCGTGGGACGACGACGCATTACCAACACTTTCTTTGCTACTGCCGCCACTGAACGTTCTAGAACAAAAAGAAACATAAATGTTTTTGCTGTTTAGACTGTATTGATTCGATAAAGACAAGTTTTAGAGCTTTACGAAATGCAATAGAAAGAGCCAAGTTACATATGTGGTCCTTCTGTATTATGAATCGATATTTCCTGTGTTGCAAATCGCATAGCATTACTAAATTGATGATTTCAATGAGTAAGTAGTATTTGCTTCTTAGAATAGTACTACATCTAGTCGATACAGCAAATGTTGTGTAAATTGCAAAATAGCACAAGAAAATAATACGTACAATGTTATTCTATTGCCATAGAATTGTAAACAACAGTTTACGATATAAAATATTACGATTGTAGTAATTTAAAATACTACGAAAGTAGATGCATCGCAAAATTTATATAATAGGTATGTGTCGGTACGCAGTATTGTTTTTTTTTCTATTACATAACTATAAGTATTTATAAAACAATATACAAAGGTCCCGGTCTTAGGCGTAGCGGTCTCTTTGTGCAACAAGATGTGAATTGAATCGTCGATAAAAGCTATTATTAAAATTTCTTATTAAAACGCAGCTAACGACTATGAAATGTGGTCTTTGAATACTTTTGATCTTGTCTGCTCTCCCGTTAGTGACATTCTCAGAGATCTCAATTACTCAGAGATCAGCCAAGCTTACATCGTAGTTTTATATAAATGACTGACGTTCGCGACTATATTGCTTTAAATGATACTTTTTAAATATCAGAACAAAATATACAAACAATTTTGCATACATGATCATTGTTTTTTTTATAGATACCGAGGAATAATTGACACATAAGCGTATTTTTTAAAACATATATTTACTCTTTTAACATAATGCCTATAATCCGATAAAACCAAAACGAAGGCAATATACGCATATCGGTGCGTACGTGAAAAAGACATAGATAAAACACGTTTCTTTGTTTATAGTTTATACCACCTATATTTTTAACATACAGCCAAGTGGCCAATCCGCTTTGCTGCCCTTTTTGCGTCCTCGCTCTTCGAAATGAATATTTTTTGTATGCGATACGAAAGTTCCCTAATTAAGAGGATAGCAGACGATTCAAACTGTAATCCCTTCAAGCTAAAAATATTTGTTTTATAAATAAGACGTGAAGTCAAATCGCGTGACCAGCATGGGTGGTGGGAAGATATATAAATAACATTGGACATGTTAGTTAATTCTTTGATAGAGAGATAATCCCAATAGTTGGGTAACCGTTTGCCATTACACAATTTTTGTTTTTGTTCAATTTATAGGTATTGTAAACATGCCAATTATAAGATGAAGGTTGACTGTAATATCATTAACAATAAGTGCTTATAAATAATGTGATCTTCCTTGTTCCGATAAATTGATGATATATTATTAAGTATTTTATTGTTTGTGATGCGCAGTACTTTATATCATTTATTACATATTAATTCGTTTGAATTGATGTATTAATTTGACTTTAATCAAACGCTTAAATAAATTGAGTCATAAAAAACTCATTTTAAAATAATCATCTAAATTTTAATCTTGTACAAGTAGGTCAAATATTTAATTGTACCTAATAATAAACATGAATCAATAAATCAACACGTTAAATATGTACCAATAAACATAACTAATAACTAAAAAAAACATTAAACAACGTCACTAATGTTTTATAACTTATACAAAACTGATATGTTATGGTTTAGAATTTAGATTCTTTATTAATATATATTTGCTCTATTTTATACCTACGTAACGGTAAAGCTATTCAATATGAATTATATCAGATAGTAATTAAGAAAGAGTAAAATAACTGCTTAAATCCGGATATAGGAATGGAGATTCTGAATCTAATAATTATAAAACGTACTTTTACCTCATGCAGTTCTTCTGCGTAGACTTTAACTACTAAAGGAGTATGAAATTTACCTTAAAGAATACTCTAATAATAATTGTTTCTTAGAAACTGATCGTCAATACTAGCAAAACCATGAATCACGTTTCCTATGCGTAACTCTTTCTTACTCATCCATCATTTGAACCGGTCTGTGAATTGTATCGAATCTAATTAACAACTAAACCGGAAACCATTTTGATTCCGTAAACGCTTCCTGCTTTCCTCCCTTGACGGTATTTTAGTGAACTCGTTTTGATAAAGTTTATCAAACTGTAACGTATGATGAGTAACTTGATATCAATTTATTGGAGTTCTTCATTAACATTTTTAATATTTAAACTAAAAAGTGTTATAGATAATTACCTACTAATTTCAAAGGTTGTAATAATATATTTTTTGGTGCGTCTTTTTTAATCATTACATGTTTAATTTTAGTAGCCGTATCTCGATCGTACGTGTAAGGCAAAGTTTAAAAAAAAAGAAAATTAATTATTTTATTGTAAGGTTTTAAGATGTAGAGTCAGTCATCTTGTCATGTATGTGAAGGTAATTATTAAGTTACTTTTTATATCGGAGTTGGTCATCGCCAATTATCCGTTCCTAAATATTTGTATCTGCTAGATAGGTTAGTATCTAATTTATATCTACTGTTTGTACGGTCTATTCAGTGACTCTACCTATTCATTAGTGTTAAATTTATAAAACTATTATGATAACGAATTAAACGCAAGTTCATTAAAACATCATTAGTAACACGACATTGTATCATGAATTCATTACGTTTTATAAGCAACATTAGATGTGTAATACGTGTTCTACGAACTTATTAAATTCAAACAATAACATTCGTTAATCGTATTCAAATAAGAAATATATTTCTTTAGCAATCACACAGTTTTACTTTTAAGTAATATATTTCGAGACTTGTGAATGCCAAACATTTCAACAGCTTTAGTAAATAAAATTAGCTCTACGGTGCTAATGTTCGTAAACTGGTTAGATTTGTTTTGCAACGCCTTAAGTTATGTGAGATAAACTCTTTAATGATTAATCTTTGACTGGAGATGAATAAAGATAAGCATACTGTTGAATTTGAAATGTTTTCATCGCATTATAAATTATAATTATTAAAGTCTTATTTACCCTAAACCAGTTTTAGTATTTGTAACAAGCTACTTAACTTTTAATAATTTAAACCTCGTTTCCACATAATATTACTAATAAGAAAGTCCCTCTATCTGAGGTCGATGTTTTGCTAGTATGTACCTATGTTTGGACCATGACACAACTTAAATATGTATAGAAATTAATGTGGATATTTACATTTGAATAAAATAATGATGTTTATTCGGTTCGATCGAAGTTGCAGTAATAACCAACGAAGAATAATGCAACGATATTTGAAACCGCCGGCGAGAGGGCTTGTGAGGTTTCGCTAAAGGCTAATAAGATTCTGCTTAGATCGAATTGTCCAGACCTCAAAATGTCGCAAGCTTAACGCGGAAGACAGTTGATTTATAGTCGTTCTAATTACTAGAAATAAATTATGAATGAACATTCGATTGGATTTTGAATTAAACTAAAGGACAGTTGGAGATGGTTTAGTAATATTTTATGGTATCTACGTGTAATGAATTATACATGTAAATAAATTGATTCTGTAATGTTGTGCACGCTGTGTAATGTAGGTACCTATTTACTCTACTAGGACACAATTCTCGTCTTACCTAAACTATAAGCTTGAAATTTATATGCGACTGGAGATCGTATACCTAGATAATAATATTTACGATATTATTTGTATAACTTTAGAGTTGTTTGAATCTTACCACCCGCGAGCATTAACATCTGATTGTTCGATTTGCCCAGCTGAGTGTTTGTTGTATTAACAATTACATAAAGTGCCGCTAAACTGGCATTTCGTTGTGTTGAAATTGCTAGATCGAAGTCGGAGTCGGTAAAATGATTTGCATGGTCGGCCGTTATATAACCGACGCGCGACCGTTACAAACGTACTACCTTATTTAAATCTATCATTTCATATCCTTTGTTACCATCCGTTCTAAACGACGGACAGCGATTTGTAGTGACCTTTGATCTTCTGTCTAAAAATTTTGACTATTGCTTTAAAATCGATGCACAAAAAGCGGATTATCTGAGTTTCTTTTAGCTATACCTCTAAACATTAAAATAGAAACGTTCATTTGGGAAGGTGCCAAATTATAAGTGCACATCCAAATTCAAAAACATATGCCAATGTGAAGAGAATTTTAACATAAAAATTGTAATAAACATCATGATGGCTGTTAATGGACGAAGAATATTTTTCTATCAACATAAAGATCTAATCGCATAACCACTTCGAGTATTTAATAACAATTCGCTCATTTGAACAACACTAACAACATTAGTAAACATAATACTCGTAACATTGATCACAAATCTAGTCAAATAAAAATAAAATAATAAATTATTTACTTTACTATCTTATGTGTGAACTTCTGTAATGATTTAAAACTAGAAGTAAATATAAAGAAGTTAGACAATTGAATTGAATTGCGACTCAAAAAAGTCCTAAACAGTTCGATAAAATGCTATTAGGTATAAAAAACGAAGTCCAAAAAAAGACCTTGTATCATATTTAATTTAAGACACTTAATACAATTACGTTTCCTTCCTACGAACTTGTCTACAGGAAGTGTTACCTTAATTAAACCTCGGTTATGATTACGTAGAAATCAACCGTCTCAATTATTGACCTTGAGACACTAAGATGCTGAAATGAATCAATATGAAACTGCCTTATTTCGATTAATGTACAAAACATAATTTGATTTCATGACATGATGACGTGTATGAATGTAAAATGTTGGGAAAATGGGGAAACATATTTTTTATCTGTGCAGCTTGGAAATGGTCGATTCGAGTGAGCGGCACGTTCAGAGCGAAATCGTATACGAGGATCGAATTGGAATGACAATCAAATTGCACTGAGGAAAGTGGAAGACCGAACTTATAGATCAGTTGTTACTTTCACTGCGACCGTGACGTCACATGACGTCACCACGGTCGCGTGCTACCATTATCTGATTGATAGGTGACCGCTCCGTCTCTGTAATCTAATTTAATTTTATGCATATAGCTATCGAAAAAATGATAGGTGAAATTTAATCAATATCAAACGAGAGAGAATAGACTATAACCAATTATTATTTAATCCAACTGTGTGATAAATAAACGATAAATGTTAATGAAATATAAACGGAAGAAACATTGTACAATGTAACATTATTCTTCTATTTTATTGTTTTGTTACGTATGTTATAGGTAAAAAAAATTTAAACATCCTGGTGTTAAAAAAGATAAAAAAAACTATTGAGATTAGAAGCATTTCGGATTAAAGTCTGTATTAAGTAATGATGTATTGTATGAAATTACGATTTTTTATTAAAAAATCAGTAAAATGAAAATAATCTATTCATGTTCAATAGACCCCTTTTTATTTATTTTAGCTAAAGTCCTTATATAAATTTATTTCCTCGACGGTCGACCTGTTATGCTCATAAATATTTATCACATATAAGTATGCATTCATAATTAAAACTGAAAGTGATTAAACTGGTAATTCAATATTAGTTATTATAAAAGCTTTTTATTGGTAACGAAAAAGTCGGATTAATTTGATAGTGACCGTTGAAATGCGCACTCAATATACCCGTTGATACGCGACAAAGCCTGACCGAAGAAAATATATGTATGTATAAGCCGAATTAATCTGTAAATTAAAATGCATTAATGTGATTACTGTGCAAGCAAATAAAATCCAGTTCGATTCAGTAAACTTAATTTAAGGATAATTATTTAGGTATCTCTTGTATCCTGACTGTGTTTCCCGCCATCCTCATGTGGAGTTGGGAGGTACTACACCCTTTGCCTCACCCCAGTTTTCAATGACGAACGACCATACTGTTGTATCGCTCTCGATCATACCGGCTAAATAGAAAGCGCGCGATAGATGCACTGAGTTTGTTGTGATTGCAGTTTACACCTCCGCTCCCCACACTCCCAACCACCCACAACATCACCTGCATCGAACTTTAAACCTCTTGCAGTACTATGGACTCCTAGTACCAAGGATACGCAATAAATCGTCCTTTGATCCTTTAAGGATGACCTTTCGAACGTCATAATTTACGCGGCGAAAAGGCCGTAATCACTAATCACACTACATAAATACCTACATACACATATTATTATAATTATTTTAATTTATAGGTATAATAAATATCCTTATTCCTTTAAGGATCTGAAATTTATTATTATGATTTTAATCACCCATTTAATTCTTCGTCCTTCCACCATATTCGCTATCGCCATCTATCGTCATACCACAAAGTACCGAACACAAACATATTTTATCACGTAACAGCACATGCTTTGTTATATAATAATAAGTTGATCATTGTTTCCTTATTGGAAGGTTTATTTTACCTACTAGAAATTTTAAATTAGTTTTCAATTACTTTTGGCATTGGCGGATGCGTAGCGGAAACGAACCGCTTGTCTGTTACTCGATACGCGTTGACTGAGTGACACAACCTTAATTAAATCATTATTATAATATGTTTTATTTTATTCTAAAAATACAAAGGACTTAAAACATTAACTCAAATGTATTATTTAAATTAAAATAAACTCTTGTAAACGTTTAGTACTATACAATAGATATACATCTTTTTCAAATGTTCATTATTTCTGAATTCAGTGTAGGACCTTTATTAAGTACCTACCAGAAAATTTAATCTTATCGCGAACAAACTACAGGCATCATCGGATAATATTTTTTTTCATATTTACTTATAAGTTATACCGGATGTATGCGCTCTGTGGATATTAATTATTGAAACATTGTTTTTTTTTAAGATATTACTGTTCATCTTGCACAGATGCAGTGGTGAGTGGACCGATGCGGGCCGATAACGGTCCTAGTTGAAGCGTATCAGCATTGCAATATGTGATATTAATAATTTATTTGTGTTAACAGTGTGTAAATCTTGTAAATGCAAACATTTCCGGGTGGTTTAGGCTAGGTTATGATTTCTCAGTTTAATGCCAAGCGAGGAAGACTATTTGTATAGCACAAGTCTGCACAACCAACTCTTTTTTTTATTTTAATAATCGCTAATGGCAGACGGGATTGTTTGTTTAGTGAAATAAATGAGTGCAGATTGCACTTACTTCCTCTAGTATTTATACAAATACTAGTGGTCCGCCCCGGCTTCGCCCGTGGTACCTACATGTTTAAACTATCCTATCTCTCAAGTTGGATCGAACTGCACATGGTGTGCGATTTTTATTATAATCGGTTAAGTGGTTTAGGAGTCCATTGAGGACAAACATTGTGACACGAGATTTATATATATATTAAGACTAGCTTTCCACCCGCGGCTTCGCCGGCGTTTTCAAGGAAAAACCCGCATAGTTCCCGTTCCCGTGGGATTTCCGGGATAAAACCTATCCTATGTGTTATTCTGATGTATAAGCTATATTGTGGTAAAGTTTCATTCAAATCCATTCAGTAGTTTTTACGTGAAAGAGTAACAAACATCCATACATCCATACTTACAAACTTTCGCCTTTATAATAGTAGGTAGTAGGATATATGAATCATTCGGTTTTTCTCATCTAGTTGGAATGTTTAATCATGTATGAGATGTATTCTCATCATAAGAAAACATGGATGTTTTAATTTTTTTTCTTTAATTGTATGTCAGGTTTTAGAACAAATTAGTTTAGATAAACGTAAAAGTAAATGTAATAGAACTTGGAAGTAGGAAGAAAATCTGATAAATGCATTGTTCGAACTGCACAATGAAATAATTTCAACGATTACATTGTGAAATAAGTTTAAGGAGAATGTTCATTTACACAAACATGCCTACTGGGTACTATATAGGTATATACTTTCGAAAATATAGGCCGTGTCCGCGCGATCGTACAGCGGCTGCCCTTTTGACTACCTTTCGAAATCAATCTTTTAATTTTATATGCTGTTTTAAAACAAGACACGATTTTATGCAAAGCTTTAATCGACACCGCTTTTAAAAATATATAATTTGCGGCTAATGTGATTAACTGAAAATTATTCATAACAGGTTTTAATAAATATCAATTATAGACTAAAAATCATAATTCATTTTTAATTTTAAACTGAACCCATTGTAACTATCTTTCAGGTACCTATCTATTAAAGATTTTATTTTTACTAAATTAAAGTGATAAGGATTTAAAAAAGGTGAACCAAATCTTTTGACTGATACTAGGATATAAACAATATAATATTAGAAATATCGAAGCTATTACAAGGAAATGGTACACAGCGGCAAATTTTGCTCTTTCACCTACCTCTTTCGTTATGAATGTTCTAACCTAACCTGGCATTTCTTAACTTCCTATAATCCAATTGTGATAAAACGTTTGATGCAACTGATACCTTTAATCAAATACTTAACAACAAACTGTGAAACATGTTTCAATATTATAATCTTTAGTCGTAAGGTACGAGAAAATCACTTATATGCTATGCATTTTATATGATTATAGTTTCATTATTATGTTATGAGTAATGTAACAACTACATAAATTGTGTATTTTTCTCTGCAATTGTCTTAACATTTATTTTTACACAATAACATTGTGTTGGATAATACAACAATTTTCACCTGTACCAATATATGAATGGTTTCCATATATATGTATTTTATGTTAACTTAGTACAGACTTTAAATATATTATAGGTGCGTGCCTATACTATGTGTAATTATTGAAAGTATTGTATTGTAAACGTGCACGTGTCCTACAATAATATTATGAATCGGCATTATAATATTGTTTTTAAATTAAAATTAGAATAGACTGCTGTAATATGAATGTTTAGGTACTATTTATAGATAGTCTTTTTGAAAATTCTGCGAACAAGCCAATATTACAGTATTATTATGATCTTATTGTGATAGTAAAATTCAGATGATGTTTATTCATCTTTTCAAAAAGAGCGAAATGTTTAGTTTATTATTCATCTTTCATACAATACTTTTTGGAGAAATAAAGTCCCTTTAGAATTAATTAATTATATTGAATTGTATTCGCGGCCCATCCGCGACTTGTTTGTCAGCAGCGTTTGTGTATCAAGGATTCAATTATGGGATACAACAGATAGTTAATTCTTTTCTATATGTGTTTATTCAAATTGAATATAGAAACATCAGTTGAAATGCCCACATTCGAATGGAGTTCTTAAGAATTATAAAATTTTGTAAGTGGAAAGTTTAAAATACGGAATTCATATCAAAATAAGGCTTTGCGATTATATACATAGACTGTGTTGTTATTAGGAAAGGTTATATTACGAGTCAGGACCTTAATGAGACAGGACCCAAATGTCATTCACACATGCTCTACAGATGCACGCTCATGGACATCCTGTACACAACCTGTCACAGTTTTTATTTAATTCCCGCGAACAGGTACTGACCTCCAGCGTGACCCTCCCTTCACGCCGTATTTGTGTTACGTGCCGCAATGCCAGACTCTATAACAAAGCTCCTAGTCCTTCTGGACTCCTGGTACTCACAGGATAATTCTAGGATATCTATATACGTGTCGAGTGGTTTTTATCATGAAATCTTACATCTACGTTGTTTGCTTCTTACAATATTTAATGAAATATTCTTTTAAAAATCTAATATGTATAATTAATAAATAATCTTACTCTGCCTAGTTGACAGTAATCAATAAAAATTTTTTTTAATGTTATTGAGGCTGTATTTCAATAGTAGGTACTAGGTACTTAATAAGTGACAGATGCTAGTGAGTCAGAAATGTGGGTGCCAAGAATATTGAAAAGGTTTAAAATATTTCGTTAATTTGTGTCCGACAGGCGACAACCTTCCATATAGGATTTCACAATAAAAATGAAAACGATCACCACTTCTGAAGGTCGGGCCACGTTCAATCAGATACAAAATTTTCAAGTCAATCCAGTACTCTGTACCTATTATCTCTACATTTGTATCGATAAGTGACAGATGTGTATCGATAAAAGTATTGAAAATATTTATCGACCAATGCAGTACCTGTTACTTATGTCTTTATTAACGGTTAAGTAACCTTATCACCGAGCATTGCGTATTTGCATCCAAGGTAATTATTGTTATTACACATTAACCTATTTAATTTTTACCCTTGTATCTGAATTAGTTAGTTAATAAGCATACATACTGACATTAGAAGTGCGAAAGTAAACTCCACTCTTTATCGGAGTAAAATCTCGTAATTTAAAATTTAAATTATGGTATCAACTCATACAATATTTTGTGGACGTTTTATGGTATACATAATGTCTAGTTTGCATATTAATTATGTATTACAATACGCATAAATTAGTTATAATTATATGAATTTATTTTTGACTATGTTATATAATATAATGATGATACCATGTATAATATTTCCAATTTACATAACGCTTTGCAAATAAGTAAAACTTTCTCTATCAAAACGTTTTTAATAATGTCGAATAAGTATTAAGTATCCGTGAATGTTTTTGCAATTAAAAATGAACGATTTACAATTTCGTTGTTTATTTTACTACCACATAAATATTGGAAATTTATAACAATAATAATTATGGGTATTGAGGTTAGCTCTGAGATCGAATGAGCTGGATTTATGAGGAGGGGAATTTCGCAAATTATAAATATTGAAGTGAGTCTGTTTCTGCTTGGGCGCTCTTTGAATAACTTTAATTGACTGTAGAAAATCGTTATGACCTAATTTCTTCTCTTGCAATTAGATTCATACTCCATTTAAGAGCAAGACAATAGATAATAATTTATGTAAGCAGCGTTCGGCCGTGTTCTCCGAGTCCGAAAGGTTATCTATTAAGCCAGTTAGAAAACAAATGGATTAACTAGTAATGGGCATCTATTGTATAAACAAAAGACAAAAAAAACAACTCAAGTAATCTTTGAACGAGGAGAGAATTGGTAGCGTGAATTTCCAATATGGAGTAATTATTTGAACAAAAAGTATAAATGGATAAAAAACGAAAGTCATTTGGATCAGACCGTGAGAACGGGATGTTGTTAAGACGATATCGAGCACTCAGGACGAGTTTATGAAACATATGCTATAGAAACAAAAACTTTACATTATATGTTTGAAACATTTTTTATCACATTTGTATTATTCATTTTTAATGAGGAATATAATAGATATTAATATATTTTTCTCTTTAAGAGAAATCATTAATTGGAATAACGTTGTTTCTACGAAAATCAAACTTGTTTTAAACAAACACAAGGGTAAGTTCATTAAGTACATATTTATTTATATCCTTGATATAATGAGATTGGAAAGGTTGTACAAAATATGTCGAGAAACATAATCTTTCAATATAATGACGAAAATTTTGCGATGACCTTCGCCAACAAGAGTTCATTATGAGCAATACTTTAGCTTTTTTACGACTGCCAAGTAATAACTTCCTATGTTCAATACATTATGACAAAAACAGCGAATATAAAAAGTTATAGTTAAATTAAATCACAGTTTAACTTTTAACATTTTGAGGTCATTGGTACGGCGATAGCTGTGTGGCTGTGGACTTTGTTCTTACCAAATACAGAGAGATTTGGTAAGATCGGCAGATATTGCATTTGCAACATGGTAATCTGGTTTAAGTTCGTGTTACGTATGTTTCATAACAACGCGTTGCAGTGAAGGTGTAAAAGTTACTGTAACCGCGTGAATTTGCAAGTCGCGATAGGTTCGCGCAGATTGACTAGCAAATCTGTATCTATATTCTATATCTCTATCCATTCTTTAGTTTAAAAAAAACAATAAATGCATGTTATATGATACACACGACAATTAAGGTATGAGTCACATAACTTTTCCTGTCAGATACTAATTAATTTGGACTTGAATACTTTTTAATATGTAGGTCAGAACAGAGCCTTGGTCTGCTTTACCCTTATAAGTATCATATTCAGGCCTGGAATTAAAAATTATTGTCATTTTTTAATATGGTATTAATTCAGTCGAGCCTATATTTTAATTATTAGAACATGTTTAAATCACATTCTACATTGACCGTGTTATAGACAACATGAACTGCGTCGACTGATTTATGTGCATCGACTGTATGGTCATCATAAATTCGACACATCTTTCTTCTCAAGGTTAATGTGTATTCCAATAGACATACATATGTTATATATAATGGTATATGTAATAGGAAAGTGCGAAAGAGGGCCACTTATAGTGGTCGTGACAGTCTTGATTGTCGTACTTTTATGTGACACAAATCTTGCGGTATAATGGGCCTCTAGTCCGTTTATTTAACATTGTTTATAGATAGAACAAGATGAGTTTAGGAAAATACAATGCCTTCGATTCATTGCCTTCGATAGAGTCAGTTTGTATTGATTTAGTGAAATAAAGCTATTATGAGATCTAGTTAATTGAATCTCAAACTCAAATAATTATTTAAAAAAAATGTAATTTGCCTCTTTACATATATTAATTCAAATAAATATTATTAACTGGATACGTTTTTGACAAAAAACAGAAACATAATTATATAAAAATGCTTTAGAAAGTATCAATCATATCGGATATAATATGTTCATCAATTATAACACATCGGCATACGCAATCAACATACCATGAAAAGAATTTCGCCTACAACTCTGCCTACTTATATCGCTAATTGCAAGGCGTGCCCTTGACAGTGTGAAAACGTTAAAAATAAGCACACAAGCCTCGCCTTTGCTGCTCCGATCTGACCTCGCGAACATCTGATAAGGAGCCGAAAATTATAGCCGCCGGTTTGTGCAGATAACAGCTTCGCTGGCCTCGTTAATCGCGAAAATGTGATCGATTGGTACGAAAAACTTCGTGAAAATTCTTGTACCTAAATACAATTCACTTGTGTCGTCACCATAAAAGCCTTTAAAATATAATGGCAATGTGTTCGTCGCATTTATCGTATCGCACCAAATATAAAATTGAATAAAATAACCAATCAATTATTAACATTCGGTAATAACTAGGTACCTACCTAAGTACTTACTAACTTGACTTACTGTATTAACCGTTATTTAATAAAATCCAGACACCAATCCAATTAAATTTGTCTGCTTCAGTATACATTAAATTACAATTTATTTTTTACAAAGCATCTGTAGATGCAAATAAATTATAAAACCACAAACGCTTTCACTGCGTTCTCGGCGTTCGCGGACGCATTGTCTCCAGATACCACAAAATATATCATCCACGTTAAGGAAAGTAAACGCACATAATTATTTTCCAACGGCGGCCAATTATTCGCTATTACAAACCGTTGTTTCTCTCGAGTCATGCAAATTCCTACACAACGTGAAAATGTTATTTAAAACGTGTTCTTTGCAGTCGTTACCGCCGTCGCACTAACACAGTTTGTCTTAATTAATCAATGAACAATTCAATGACTGTTGGATGTCTTTTATTATCCTAACCAGCAATTTGTCCGCTGATTGCCAGGTCGCACGATTTAGTGATAGAAGATATAGTGTGACTTTATGTGGTTTGATTTTGCAATCGGGTAAATGGGAAAGGTTCTTCAATGTACCGCTTGTTCTGACTGACAATTGACTTCAATAGAAAGGTCGCAGTAATTTAATTAGCAGCGGTGTCCTAATGTGAAATAGTGTGACGAGCGAAATAGATGGTAATAGACTGAACGCAACTGGGTTATACGTCATTATATTATATTAACTACATGAGTACACTGTGTAATTTCTCAATAGTGATATATAATACAAAATGTACTAAATATAACTTTCAAAGACTTATTCTTGACCATTGTAACGCATTCATGTGGTCGTTAGGAATGGATTAGAGGCATTCAGCTCGTATTACTCCAAGAGAGATAATCGTGGAAAGCGGAACAGATACACGACACCTGGATCAGATCCCTTAGCGGTTACAAAGTAACTGTACGGCTGTACTAGTTGACAAATAGCCATCGTAGCGCTAATGCCATAATCGAGGTCAGTAGGAGCAATGAGTGCGATGAACTACCACTTATTTGAACTTGAACAAATAAAAATACGACCAACAGCTGGTTAACACCTTATAGACATGTAAAGTACAGATACAACTGTGTGTGACCATTATGGGCTTCGCAGTAGATAAGTAGAAAATGGAGGTAACATAAATTTATTAAGGTAAATAAATAATTGTATTTATAATGGGTATGATATTTTGTATGAATATTTATAGAAGGTAAGCCTTATAAGCCTATTGAGATAGATCGGACTGACAATATTATCTAATTTACTTTTAGGGCTCAATGTTTCGTAAGAATTTAAGTAGGTACCTACCGAGAACAGCTAAACGAACATTGAATAGAAATATGTTTTATGTATTAGTTGGCCGAATTGACATAGCGTATACATCTGCCGTTAATGAGGTCATGTACATAGATAAACGAAATACAGCGAAAAATGACAATCGCTTCCTGAGTGCGGTAACAATAGTCGAAAATGTAGACAATGGGCTGCCGGTAATTGTAAATACAAAACAGTTGCTTGATGACTTCGACATAGACACTTAATGAAATCGCTAAAAAAGACAAAAACCAAAAATGACTGTAATTATTTTCAGGAATAGGAACTGAAATTCTGTATAAAATTTATTCAGCATTTATTTTTATTTTCTTAATTTTAATTACTTTTATGTTATAAGTGAATTTTGAAACTTAAATAATATAATCAATTCACTTTTCTCAGACCCAAAAGACTATTGCAGGTTTGTTTTTAACGTTTTTATAACGTAAATTTATTATTAATTCATTACTATGTCTGAGATGAAAGTAGAAAGTTAATTTTGCATTTTGCTAAGTTAACGTTGTGATAAAAATATGTACCTATACAAAATAGGCTCGTGCATACTAATAAGTATAATTACGTAACATCTATATAATTTATATTTATATTAAGTACTTTTTACATTTGAATGTACTTAACTAAATTTAATTAATTTCAATATCATCAGACTTTTTGATTAGAATAATTTGATATTAAAATATTATATACCTAACTATAAAAATCAGAAAGTTTTAATGTTAATGACCAATTTAAGCTTTACATTACTTGTAATATTATTGCATTGTTTTCCTTATATTCGTTTAATCAAAATTGTGTCTGTTAAATGTTAATAGAATCTACTATTTTTGAATTTAATTGAAGGATAGTAAAAAAATCTGTCTGAGACGTATTTCCTGCAACGGGATTTCTGAATGCGTCAGTTTTTATATTTAGGAGCAAAATTACACAATTGTATGTGAAGTACCATATTTGTTGCGCCTACTGCGTACGGAACTACGGAACAAACATACATCCATTACACAATCGTTATAAGACAAATAGCGTTATTACATAATAACTGCCGTTTAAAAACGTAATAGATGCGTAAATTATTAATTGTAACCAAATTCACGCGTTCTAGTTTTTTTTAGATCACAGATCACAGAAACTAGTTTAGAGGCAATGGAATAGAAGATTTCATCACGGTTTTCCTTTGGTAATTCGGCTATTTTAGTGCAAACAGTACCTAAGCGCCTTTATATATGGTTTAATTTTATTTCACTATCGTGTTTACTATTTTTTAAGCTATTGCATAGCTTCTATCGCGGGCCTTGAGCGCGGGGACCGAATCCAGAAATTCCGTAACGAAAAAACCTCACGCTCCCCACTCCGACGGGCACGGAGGTGTGGCTTGAAGGCATAGAATGCAATAGCTTTACCGCGGCAGTCCCCGAGTGCCACACGTCTTTTTTAATTAACATTGGACAAGTATTTGTAAAGAAAATCATTGGTAAATTTAAATTTATTAAAAATAAATGTTGTGCTCTATAGTTTAGTGATCTACTTGATGTATGTATTCGTCAATATTTAAATATACATCGTTGATATTCAAAATTTATTCATAATTAGGGCCACTTATCGTAAGTACAAGGCACATTGATTACACTGTTAAGTTTCATATGCATTTATCCATTTTAACGAGTTTTCTATTGACACAATGTTACACAAGAGAGTTGCAGTCGTTTTGACACGTCGTCATTGCCGCGTGACTATGTCGAAAACCTTTTATGAACTTATAGGTATCGTGTTAAATACTTTTTATCTTTACTGTTCCTGACGTAATTAGCGCTGATATATATACCAGTACATATTTAAGAAAAAAAAATTGGTTGTCTGTAAAGTCGGTTTACTGACGATAGTTGAACGTGACAACGTCCGATTGTGCTTCTTTGTCGCTCGTTCCGCGCTCTCGCTTGCACTTCAAGCCTTACATGGAACGCCTCAGAGCGAGGTAACGCCGCATGTCGAGTCATATTTTTTCGTGCGTGCAACCGGCTCTATCGAATTATAAGACGTTGTCACGTCAAAATGCAAGTATGTTGTTTCGATAAAATTTCGCACAAATTTGTCACAAAACCAAACATTTATTTTTACGACGCTAGGCTTCGAATGTAAGTTACAATATATCATAAAATCAGTCACCCTTACGTCTATTTCCTTATCATAAACTACGACGCACATCATGAGATTGTAGGATTTGATGGCCTAGAATATTTTCGGGTTAAATCTTGTATTATTTTAGTTGCTACTTATAATATTAAATAATAACGTTCTCAGAAATATTCTATAAATTATTTTGCAAATTAAGAAATTTGTATAGAAGAATGTGTCCCTAGAACAAGCAATATGATCGTTGAAAAGTATAATTCCAAAAATATAATAATACCTATTACCATTTCAATTTATCATCGTGTGGAAAATAATGACAAAAAAAACGCAAAAATTTGTTTGTCAACTTTTTCATGAACTTTATTATGCACCTAATCGAGATTGGAAAATCTTTTCCCTATCTTGCCAGAGTAAAGTAGATACCTACCACCACGTATAATAAGCACACAGTTTACAACTGTATAGGATAATGACTGTTCTACATTCCGCAAAAGTGATTTTACATACTTATATAGTTTCAATTAAATGTCAGTATGCATGATAATGATCGTTGGTATTTATGGCTTATTGCTTGATCGCTGCTCGAAGACATTATATTATACCTAGTCGTTGGTGGGATGGGTCATGGGATGCATTTGTGATGTCTCTATTATTTTTGTTATATAAACGTTTGCTATATAACTTGTAAACATAATGTATGAATGTGCCAAACTACTACTAACTTGTAATAAGATGTAGTTATCTACAACTAATTACAATGCAAGATGTAAAGTTAATCCGTTTGGAACAGTTAATTTCCTATTAATATTCGATAGTCAACGTTCAATATTTACCGGCATAACAATACAGTTTATAATACTAATAAATATGCATAGTGTGACAGAAAGTCTGGCTTCCGTATAAGAATCATTAAACTCGACGCATACGTGATAGAAAGGTGTAATGAGAATTGGATACATAACACATCCAATGGGAATAAAGATTAGAATATTGTTATAATTCTTCCAATACAAGTGCTTCAAACAAAAAGGTTCATTGATATTTGTTCAAGTGTTTCGAAATAATGTAAGGTGGCATAAAATGAATAATTATAACATGCCGCTTTCCTTATGTTATGCGTTATGTTTCTCACGTTTTGAACTGTGATGACATAAAAGTAGTTATAAATTTAATTTGCACTTCGGCTCTCACTGTAAACTAACATTTACATTTTATCCATCTCTCCATCTCGTTTTACTAAATAAACATAAAAATTTCTCTTAAATATTTCACTGAATAGTAAAAATAATGTAATGTTGGAGAATTTAAAATAATTCGCTATCTACTTTATGTATGCATGATGGAAAGATAACTGGAAACAACAACGTAAAGAAATCTAATGATACCTATGTCTTTTAAATTTAATAATACTAAATAACGATATAAAAAATTGCTTGTGAAATAATATATATAACTAGCCAATATAAGCTACTTTTGTAACTAGTATGTACCTGTAAATCAATTAGTGACTTGGCCGATTAGCTAATGTTAATTATTTTGAAGCAGCCAAGGCAAACGTGGGATTACATGTAGGAAACCGATAAAATATTTCATTATTTTAATTATTCTACCTGTTGGGTATAACCTAAATACTGATGTTTAAAACATCAATATGTATATATCATACATTTAGTTCTTCATGTTATAAAAAAAAAATGCTACGTAAAAGTCGGTAATAGAAAGTGTATTTGACACAATGTGTCGTTATTATCTAATCTGTGACCATAGAGAAAAAAGCCTGTCTGTGAGTTTATTGAACTTAAAAATAAGACAACGTTTGAGTGAAGATAGAAGTCGACATTGTGTACGCGATTTTTTGTTTATTTTTTTAAACAAAATTATTTTATGTAGAGTTTTCCTCGTATCAATAGGTAATATTGTTTGCGTATCCACAACTTAGTAGATAAAGAAGTCTACAAAAATATTTATACAAGTAGAGTCTATGTTATATTATTATTTATTATCGTAAAATATTTTATGCAATTATACAATACAACAATATAATTGCACAATCATTGTCTAAAATCTAAATGCGACGCAAATCTTCCCCACGCAGTTCGGACCGTGAGTCCCGCCAAATATAAATAATTCAACACATTCCCAGCTTGCTAACCAGCTACAAATAGTTAACACTTTCTTTTACACTCATTATTGAGTCAAAACTCTAATTTAACATGTATACTAAAAGAGTTAAGCGCGTCACACACGGTGAAGATACTATACAGTACTCCAAAATTAATAATGCGCATGCAGATCTTCGCTAATTATCGTATTTCTAGAAACACCCGAATCACCCCGAATCATTGAATCGTAAGTGCCCTAAACAATGCACTTGCATCTTGCACCTTGTTCGAAAGAAATAGGAGTCAATTCAGAGTCATACACAATCGAAAACAATTCGGGTGATAAGTGACGGTAGCCTGTCAGTCAAAAAATTCAAAAATCCGTCAGTCGTCTTTATACATTGATGGTGACCGCATGTATTATCTCTGTATGGAATTATATAGAGCTGCTGTTACATACCCTTCTTAGTTTTGTTTCAAAGTTGAATTTTCCGGTAAAATGATTATTTACACAGGTAGCAGATAGCAGTGGGGAAAGTGTAAATTAATAAGAGCATAATGAAAGTTCTGATCATTCTACGATATCAGAAATAGAGATAATCCCTGATTCTGTAAATCCTTTGGACTGAGATTTTAATGATTAGATTTCACAATTTAAATGTAAACCAGTGTTTGAAAATCATTTTTTTTAATATAAACTTTGTCTTATTTTAACCTTCCATACATCCATCATTACGCCAGCTTCAGTAAGACACTTTAATAGTGCTAAGTATAGAATTTTCCAAGTAAATCAATACAACAAATATATATATATACGCAATCGTGTGGCTTATCCTCGCTATTAACTTACATTAAATTATCGAAACAAATTTCGTTACT
This sequence comes from Colias philodice, assembly GCF_061535455.1. Taxonomy (NCBI): domain Eukaryota; kingdom Metazoa; phylum Arthropoda; class Insecta; order Lepidoptera; family Pieridae; genus Colias; species Colias philodice. The sequence goes on from NC_143086.1 coordinate 10,273,722, forward strand.
TATCTCTTTTACCGTAAAATCACAATAAAACTCATAATTCTAATAAAATATGCATGAAGAAAATATATTTAACCACTCTATATACATATCGTCTTCGGAGGCTCGGGGAATATGACAGTTGCCGAACAGTCACGAATTTTTCTATGCGCATTATCAGTTTGGGAGTACATACTGTAATATTTTATGTTAAGATTCTCTAATATAAAATATTACAGTACCTTAAGGTATCCGGTATCAGCGTGATACCCGAAATTTTGTGTCAGTGTTTCGGGTCATTTGTAACAGGATGGCGGTTCTACAGGGGACTTAGTACGCAATGACAAAAAGAAAAATGCTGGTCAGAACGCTGATACCGGATACCTTAAGATACTGTAATATTTTATATTAGAGAATCTTAACATAAAATTAGTGTCCGACCGAAACTGGTTTCCAGGCCGAAACCGAAACCGAAACCGAATGTTCGGCCGTGGCTTCAGTTTCGGCCGAAACCGAAACCGAAACCGAAACTCACGTGGCTAAATATGAAATTTCTAAAAATACTGAACTTTGGTGCATTTTACCTATTATTTTGCCTTAATTAGGGCATGAAATGAAAACACAGTATATTCAATTTGTTGTAATCATTTATTTAATATATAAAATAAAAAAATAATATTTTAAAAATATTAATAATAACAATTTTAATTTTTATTATTTTTTCAAATTAAGTTCTCAGTAAAATCAGTCATCTAAATCAAATCAGTAATGGTTACTGTTACTTTAAATACTAAGTTTTGGTAGGTATTTTGAGATCTTTCTCTTTATTAAAGAGTCTTTAATACTTTGGATTGGTATTTGTACTTAGAAGAATAATCAGTCTCTTATATAAAAATAATAATTATTAATTACTATTACACCCAGTTCCAATCTCAACATAGATAATCAAAAATTGTTTCCACCAGCGTGGGTCAACCAACGCTTTGACAGCGTCCGTCAAAGCGTTGCCGAGGAAAACGAAGTTAGGCGAGCGTGAACGTGTGTGAACTAAGTTCACTGAACTTGCGAAATAAGTTTCGGTTTCGGCAAAAGTTTCGGCCGATTTTGGCCGAAACCGAAACTGCGGCCGAAACTTGATTTTTGGCCGAAAATCGGCCGAAACCGAAACCGAAACCGAAAGTTCGGTCGGACACTACATAAAATATTATAGTATCTTCACCGTGTGTGACGCGCTTTATACTTTTCTGTTTTTGCATTACTATATCGAATTTAAATGTGCTTTATTACAATTAAAATAATGTTAATTAAAATCACTACTTTCACAACATCCTCGTTAAAAAGGCGTGCAATATTTTTTATGTCTATACAATTAATCTTACGGAATATCATTATTATTCCTAAGTGAAATGCAGAATGCACGAGGAAAGTTATATGTATTATAATTCTTGAATATTTCTTTTTAGATAGTACCTAATTAATAAAATTATAAATGTATGAATATGATGTCACCCCCAAGTTATACAATAAAATAAAAAATATATGACTGAACAGGTTATTTTTGAGGAAATTACTAAATATAGAATAGACACAATGGCATTAAAAATCAAATGTCACGTACCGTTTTAACAAATTCGGCATAATGATCACTTATATTCACTTTACATGTTAATTCAAATAGTAACTAGAGGAAACTACAATGCACAATGTTCGCAGACTTTTCCACATTTATCTTAAAGTTTTTATCAATGACAGATTCTCAGCACTATCGCGATATAATCTTAGAACAACACGTCAATCATGCGGAGATGGTACTTATCAGGCTTTGATAATAATACTTTCATTGCTGCATCACGTGGAACTGTATAATTTGATGCTTTTGTAAGTATTTTCAGCTTCCGAGGTTGTGTTTGTTTTGGTACTTGATAACTTAACCGGATTACTGGAATTGTTGTTTTTAAATTTTTATAATATATGTTGATCAGTAATATAAAATATTAAAGTCGGCTAACAACATAGTTTAGACACAGTGATATAGTGACACTATCAGCTCTCACTATCGGAAAATTGAGAACGTACGTAAATTACCAAAATAAAAATTTTGGCAAGTATTAAATCATCGTCAACTTTAATATTTATCACAACCATCGGCGACGATGAAAAAAATTAGCTCTACATTTATATATTACATTAGATAGTTAGGTACTCGTTATTATTCTGTGATTATACAATATACATAATTACGTACTATATTACGTAACTTTATATATTAATTATTATAATAGATATATCGAAATTATGAAAAAATGCTAGATAAATTACCTAGTCAAATATTAGGTAGGTAGGTATTCGTTTGCCACCTCGCCTGACCTTTATAAGTGAGCGCACACAAAGAAGGATAGATAACATGGTACTGGTTCAGACAAAGTACCTATATTTTTTTTTTTTACATTTATTCATCTACAAATCCCTAGACTGATGTTGAATCGAGATCCATTTCACTAATGATGTCAATTCGTCATCTTATGGCGACATGTGACATGTTAAAGTTTGATTAATGAGTAGCTACTGGAATTGTTATCGATAAAATAATGTTAATTAAAACAACTTTCTACGAAAATAGTACACAAATAAAACATAGAATAAAACGGTTTAAAAATTGGTGTGTACTATCAATAGTACAACGAATAGAAGGTAATAACAAAGCCGAATGTTTGTTATTGATATTTGATAGTAACGATAACGACGATCGAACAAATTTGGTGGGTAAAATAGCATCTTTATTTTTATTATTTTTTTAAAGAAAAATAACTTCTATTTTCATTACTTAGCGTTGGATCTAGTAATAGCATGGATTGTTTAATCAATTTTAATCATTATTTGTTTTGGTGACCAACTAGAAAAAACATGAAATTTGTATTATAGAGTCATAAATTGATTGTATTTATTAACAAAATCTATGACGTTTTTCACATTACAATAATAATCGATCGTAAATATACAGCAAGTAAAACTATAGATCGTTCAGTTAATTTACAAAGCATTTAACAGAGCGGTGCGTCACAAGTCACGTTTTATACTATCCTCACTATTCACTCATACACCTGTCAACCGAAGCATAATATAATTGTTCACCTGTGCCCTTATTAACGATACAACTAGTTCAATGTTTACTTTTATATTATTGTCAATTTATACAATTCAAAACTAGCTTTTCAAACAACTAATGTGACCTCATATTTAGGTATAGGTTTGTAGTTTGTAAGTACCTACATATAAGCTTCTTGGTACCTACTGAGCAGGCCAATAATTATATTTTATTATTGAATTTTAAAATATAACGATCCAATAGAACTGCTCTTACATCGGTAGAATGAATGTTCATTGCTAATGATACAGATATTATACAACTTAATATCAAGGAATGTGAATGCATTTAAATTACAAAATTGAAATTAAAAATCATTTAATGCTTCAAATACGAATGTATAAATAAACAAACAGAAAAATACGTTAATACAACTTACCAAAAAACTTCTGACGCTGAATGTTTATGATAAGCGCAGGAAATAAACTCACTCACAAATGCGTAAACGCAAAACTATTTCACTTGGTTTTCTCGCAAGGAAAACTAATGAATTAACATGTGGTACGTGGTAATGAGAGAGAATGAATAAAATAAAACAACCGCCGCGTAGCGACGCCGAAGAGCTACTGCGCGGCTGTCACTGCGTTGGTCCAACTTGCGCCGGAACATGCTCTATGCTGCGCCCGCGCAGGGGAGTTGACCGATTCGTCTCGCCTGTTGTTTTAAAAGAGTTCTGACAACACATTGTTTCCAGAATCTTGTACACTTGCTCGTACATAATAGAGTAAGCACGACTCCTTATTGAATTATTTTATTTTTTACAGCCAATAGACAATGAAACTCGACATTGTCAAAGGTGTCACCAAAAAGTTTGTCAAAACAGTAAATAAAACAAACTGTTCACAAGAAGATAAGTAGTATGGATAAAAAGAAATCAGCTTTTACTACGCCAAAGCAAGCTAAGACTATATCTAAATTCGATAAATCTAAAAAAGCAAAAGGAGATTGCTTTGATTCTAAGAGCTCATCACATACCCAATTCTTTGCAAAAGAAGAACATGGCGAGAAATTTAATAAAATAATTAGAGATGAATATTTCCATATTCCTGAATCTATTTCTGGATCATCCGATACATTTCATTGTGTTCATGGTCCAGAAGGTAAATTGTATACTGAGGAAGGTCTACTAAAAAGAAACCTTCTTAAAGAGCTGGATCCAATACCATTAGGTAAGTATACAGTATTTCATGTCTTGTATGAGCATTAGGATGTTTCATTTCCTGGCCTTACTGTTTCCGAAGTATTAAATGTAGTACCGACATTTAAAGACGTATGAACTATATAATAAATAGAAAGTAAACAATACTAAAATGATCGATACTGTTCCTTCTATTGCATTGGAAATTAGACTTTCCCTCACCCACATACCCTTTAATTCTACCGTCATATTTTTATTACGATTTCTCGCGTGCCACTATCTTGACCCGCAAACCTTTCCATTGTTTGAAGTTTATAATAGTTTCAATGGTTGTAACGTCCATGAAACTATTTACCAGCACCAATAGCAATTTGTCATCATGGCCATTTAGATAGGGTGCTAGACGCTTGCTCGTCATTATTGGTTTTAGTAGAAATGCAAAATTTAACCATTATTATTGCTCTTTGTTTATATCCATCCATCTCTTATTTTAATGGGAAATTGTGTTAGATGCATTACTTATGACTTAAGAATGGCTCGAAGGGTTTTAATTATTGTGTGATTTGTCTCCGCTTGGACTCAACTTAAACAACTCTATCCGGACGGAGTCGGAGTGCGCAGCTAGTCATACGTAATATAATTAAGTCATATTTTCAGGGCTTCATGATAAAACCATTCTTCCAATATCATATTTCAAAATAAACGCAGAATTCACGACTTCTTTATTTATTATATAGGTCAGCATTAATAAATTTAACGTCGCGTCGTTGGCCTAAAGCTTGAAGGCCAACTGCGGTATTTTATTTACGTATTTTGAGGGTTTAAAGACCGGGAGAGCGTGTAATAATTATTATTTATAATTTAAATGCTCATAATCCATATCGCCGGCAAGTTGTTGGGCTAAATTTTGGTGGAATATGCTTATATTCATCATAATATCTCTTGTCTCTTTTCGTTTTTTTTAGTTAATTTTAATTATAACTGGATGATACGCGTTACTGACCAAATAACCTCATATGCATTACCTACGATTAAACTCAAATCTCTTTTATTCATGTAAACTTCGCAGGTGTTTAAGTGTATTTTTTTTATTACCTCCTTAGTCCTTACCGCATCTACAGACTGAGAATCTCTAATCGGAATTAGCTCTACAGTTAAATTAGTAGAGATTCTTAATCATAGAAGTTTGTTATCAGATAGAAATTGGAACGACAAATGTCCGCCTGCGAAAGGATGGGATATGGTGAGGATGCTAGAGTTTATGGTCTTGGACCCTGTCGCCGGCGAGCAAATAGACAGATTAGAAGCCCATTTGCGTGACTTTGCAAGGACCACCAGTGGAGGATTTGTATCCTTTTCAAAGAAATCTGTTAAATTAATTTTAATATTTATTATCTAGTTTTATGTAGCAGTTCCTGATGTTTTAAAGTTTACTGAAGGTAATATTTGCTGTTGTAATATTAAAAAATAATTATTCTTAAAAGTGATATCTTTGCCTAAAAGAGATTTAACGATTTTTAGGAGAAACTCAGCTTAATCATTGTTATTAATCGATATCCTAATAAACCATGTGTGTCTATTAAATATCGTTCAATAATTTAATTTGTCATTATGACCATAAAACGAGTCAGATTTGTTGATTCATTACCTTGGAAACAGGGAAAACCAAATGCAAAAATATACTTTTATACCTTAGTTTTATACATTCAAAATGCACGACAAGACTGCAAAAAACTTCAGGCGTGAGCAAGTTACATTGCAGCGAACGGATTATTTTAACTGACATTCTAAAATCTGTCCTAGGTTCTACTTCATATTGTTTATGCTCATTTATTAACAAATACCAAAAAATATCGCATCATCATGAAATTAAGAAGTATGTATGGAACGCAGATACGCAGTTAGTACTACATCATAGATGCATTGCATGATGTCAATATATTCTCTGAATATATTGCGTATGAATTTAAATAATTATACATGAATTTTCCTTATAGCAGTAGGTATCAGAATCAGAGTTCTATCTTTTCAGAAGGCCCTTTAATATTTCCCCGCAAAACAAATATTTAAAGACCTATACGTAAAATGTGACATAATATCTTGTTATGGGTAATAACTCAGTTATAAACTAACAATTTTCTTAATAATCTGATGCAGTTAATTGACAGCCTGAGCAGTGTATGCTTGATAATGGATTTTTTAATCACTAACCTGCCACAAAAGCCGCAATTAAGGGAAGGACTAACCTTGTTATTGAGAAATGTGGAAAAGCCGATACTTTTATTAGTCGCTTCTGATGTTATAAAATATTTTGAGACGTTACAGAATTACTTTGGATTTTTAGGTATTTAATTTAGGCTTTTATTTTTATTTACATAACGTCACAACAAGAAAAATAAAATAAATCTATTTTTGAAGCACTTTCTAATATTAGGTAGTTTCTATATTAGTATATTAGTTTTGAGATAGGTACTAATAATATTTTCATCGTCAAAATTATGAATACGTAGATATATCCACTACCAGGTAATTAACGAATGAAATGATAGGTATACAAATTACATTTTATTCTTAATAGGTTATTTCTTTTAAAACCAAGTATTTTTTTCCATAACAATGGTGCATAAATTTTAATATTCGACTAACGTATGCATTTAACGTAAACGGTCATATAGGACAGTATCCACCTTGTTAGTGCACGGGGAGTTTTACTTCTTATACGGTATGTGAAGGTTATGGTGTACACAGTGTACATGTACCTACTACTACCTATCACCTTGTATAATTTACGACCTCTACTACTTCAGTATTGCTGCGTTTACATTGTTTAGAGATACCATTTTTGAATGTCTTCGTTCTCATTTAAGGCTACCTTCTAATGCAAATCCAGGATGATGATTTATTTGATTTGGTATCAAAGGGATTGCTATGGCAGTTGTCAGCGCCGGATGCTCTGCGAGGGAATGGGGCCGCTCAACTCCGCCATACGCTGTCTGCCGCAGGACCATTTCTTTATGTAACAATAGTTAGAATGCTAGCTATTTCTACCTCACACAGATTTCCAACATTTCTGCAAATGGCTCTTCTTCTTGCCTGTGATTCTGTGGATAACTGTAAGGATATATTCAATTCTACTTTATTCAATTGTTCTTAAGTATCATCTGACTATTGAATAGCGATATCATTCCGTGTTCCAGGTATCTCTATGATGAAAGAGAATATAATTGAAAACATTTTCTATCGTTTCAATCCTTACTTCCCGGAAAGAGCATTGCCTGATTATGATATAAATCCATTAAATCCACAGGATATTAACGTGAAACTTGGTATACCGTATTCTGAGAGTATGTTTTGTTATTAGTATTTTTATAATTAATTAATAAATGATATTTTTTTTTCTTAGGTGACAGCAGCGTACATATGTCGAATACGCTATCATTGCTACTCATTCTTTTGAAGACTACGTTAGATTTTTTGAGTAGAAATCCAAAGCAACGTTTGTTGTTGCCATGCCCTGACAACTATGCTCAAAAGTAAGTATGTACTTACATAATATTCCATGTATATTCATTATGTAAATTCCTTTAAACACGAGTAGGTAGCACAGAAAAAAACCATTAAAAATAGAGAACTACTCTCCAAGGTGTGCAATATGTATACATTAATACTACTGTAGGTATACATTAATTTAATTAAGTAAGTGAATAGAGTGGAGCACTTAGGTATCCCTGTAAGCATTTCTTAAAAAACCTATAACGTTAGCCAGAGCTAATGTTTTATTTTTTTTCTGCATATTGTGACGGATCAATTTAAGATGTCGGAAACCCTTCATATTGGACTTTAAACGAAGCTTTAAACCGATTTCTAGAAATTACTATCAATCAGTGTCAATTAGGGGTTGTTATGTCATGGCAGATGTTTCGTCTGGGCGTTCCGATACGAGTGCAGGGCCCGGGAGCACAGGCACGAGAGGATCACGCTCACTGTCATCGCTACTGCACTGTTTAAGTGCTTCAGTGAAAGATTAACGGCCTGCTCTTCATTGATAATGCTTGGTATATTACTGTTGTTTATTATCCTCTCTCTTTACTGTTTTGACTTATAGTGTACTAGGTGAAGTGAAACACCTAAGGTTTTCAAACAGTAGCTTTTAGATAACATAGGTTTTAAGGTGTGATTAGAATATATAAAATACTATAATATCATTCTTTTTCAGACGTTATGTCTCTGGCAGTATTGACAGAGGTACCGCCAAGGCGAGATTGGACGCGTACAGTGAACTTTAATACTGGTCAATTAGATGTACAATTCAAAAAGATACTAATATTTTTCTCTGTCGACTTGATAAAATACTATCCGTACAATCAATTTGTAAGTGAATAGTAAGATAATATGAACATATTAGTATTATTTTACGGTATGACTGTTACCCGATTGTCCCAACAAGTGCTATAATAAAAAAAAATTAACAACGTGTTTTATTACAGAAAGCATTTACTTTAGTTATACATTTCCTAATACGATATTGGAATTATATACAATTCCGAGGAAAATTATACATTTCCTAGGATATCTATGCATTAAATAGTTTTTTAAACAATATTTTATACATTTCCTAAATAGTATCAGAATTGTACACATTTCCTAGGATTTGTATACAATTCCTTGATTTCATACATTTCCGGTAACATATACAATAAAGTCTTTATTTAAGACCAAACATACGTGTTCAAATCGCAAATCCATCTAATGAGGTTTATTTAGACCATGAAACAATTACTTATTAACTTTTCTTGGAGAATCAGAGCTTTCATAGTTTCAATTACTGCAGATGATTGAATCCCAGTACTGGCTGTTGGGCTTAATGTATATGATAGATCCGGGACTTTCTTGTTTAAGAGCGAAATGGTCCACAGCTCTCTTCAGTGAACTTCGAAAAACCGCTCTTCAAGCTCTCGTTTGTACCATCCCCTTGATGCCGCCTAAAGTTATTAGACGATATGGGTTAATTATGAGGTAATAGAGCATACTTTGTACTTAAAACAAATAAACCTAGCAGTTTATACTATCTATTAATCAAGAGTTAAGTGAAATAGAAAAAATGAATCTCGTAAAGTTTTTAAAAGTGCTAAACATTGGTTACTTGAAACCTCAAAATTTGTTATATTTTTAGAATAATGTGGTACGTTGAGTGGTATTCAGAGAACCCCTACGAATTATCAGTACTCTACTGGTGTTTAAGAGTGCTGCAAGTTTCGATACATAACAGAAATATTAATACGCGACGGGAGTCAATTCAAGATTTATTTGACACGCATGGAATAATAATTTTAATGCGTTAGTTAAAAGATGTAAAACTTTATTATTTTATAAGTATATAAGTACATACGTAATCAATCTTCCTAAAAAATATTAAGTAGGCAACGATTCTGGAACTGCACAATATCTATTCTCTGCATTACTATATTCTTTATCTAATTACTCTAGCAACGACTGTTTAATTTATATTTTATGTGGGTAGGTTATTAATTCAATAACCTTCACGATAATTCAAATAATATTTTGTAGATTTATGTTACACTCTACTCGAACAAAAAACACCACCAGTGGAGAAAAGCCAAGCTATAATAGCGATATGTCTTCGGCTGTTAACAAGTGCAGTGGAATTGAACGCTAAAATCAGTTGCTGCGTGTACCCTGACATAAAGTGGCCCATCACTATCGGAAGACTCGCCAGGAAAATGCTAAATGACATTTTGTTCGCTTTGGACAAACATTTGATTATAAATGAAAAGTAATGTGCTCTTATAATCTAGCTTTCCGTACGCGGCTTCCCGCGTAGTCTAAAATAATAGCCACGCTATCTACCGGTGAAAACTGAATGAAAATCACATGACAGACAGACGTGTTGGATAAGTTTGTATTTTTGTAAGTAGTGATGACGGAGATAAAAATAAATAACATGAAAGAATGAGTGGATAAACTTACCTTAAACAACCTTACTTAAAAAAGCCTCTCAAACCTTACTCAAAAAAAATATAGGTATAGCAAAAACCTCTATAAATAAAAATAACTTACAAAAAGAAATGAAATCCCACCAAAACATTTTCATGTAAAATTATGGCTTTTGTGGGCGTTGCCATCTGAAAAAGTTATCAGATTTATTGTAGAGCCAAGCGTCTAACTCAACAAATTAAGTCCTAACTTAACAAACTCTATACCTCAGTTAAAATATAGAACTTGGATATGTACTGGTCCGGGAGCCAGCAGCAGATTTTATGACCAAGTTCCTCTCAAGCGGTAATTAGTAAAATGCATCAAAGTATAGTATTATGAAGCCTCGTGAACGTCAGCTGGAGCTCGGTTGGGGGGAAGAGCGGTTGTAGCCTCCCGTATCAGCTGACGGTTTTTCCACCAAGATACAGCCAGCTGACATATATATTTATCCACAGTTACATATAAGCTATCATCAGGTAAATTTTTGTTTGAGAGGAAATAACGGAAAATAAATTTTTCTTTAAATTTAACTTTCATGTTCGAGACACCAGCTGACGTATAATACACCATGTTGTAACCAGCTGACTATTTTTTTTCGTTGAGATATTGGGTTAGCTACAATTTGACAAATTTTTAGCTGAGAGGAAATGAATGAATGAATGTATTTTTTTTCCTATGTGCGTGGGAGGCTCCAACCGCTCACCCCCCCCAACCGAGCGCCAGCTGACGTTCACGAGGCTTTATAATACTATACTCTCATGCGTCTGACGAATTATCTCTTGAGAGGAAATAGTTAACCAAATTTGCACCTGGCTCCCTAACCATACATAGTACATACGTTAATACAGCATACTGCACATTGTACACAATATGTACCAGATATTTACTGGGTGTGTAAAAATGTGCGTTTCTTATTATAATGCCGGTCAAAACAACTTTTGACTACAAAAATCTATCGAGGGTGCGGTATCAAAATAACGATTTTTTACGAAAACATTCACTATTAAATCATATAATGAAGTTTGAAAAATAGTTAAGCATAGTACGTATGTAAATTTTTATTAAGATCGGTTTTGGTGTGACACAAAAAAGAACAAACGGCGAAGTAAAAAATTGTGCCCAAAACTTTATGGAAGTTGAATATTAAAGTTTTCACATAGCACTAACTATAAAAAAGTTTTTGTGAAGTACTAGGAACGTATGACCTAGGTAGAAGTACAGTTTCGATGCAGTTATTGATCGTGGGTTGTGGGGGCATCGGCAACGGGGTGGAATGTGTGGGATGAGGACTGAGGAGGAGTCATATTTGCAACACATCTTATTGATTCATGATGTTCGCGTACATTTTCATAATATTTATGTTACTATATGAATTTATTTATTAAATTAATGGTAGAATAAATTTATATACCTGCATACAATCGAGTGCACAATTATACGGCACGTAGGTAGAGTAAATTTTATGTAAGTTATATATATGTCTTGTATGTGGTATTTTTAAATAATACTATTGGTTAGTGGTGTATGTACTTACTTATTTATTTCCAAATCTCCGTGACCCACTTATGCATTTAGCGCACGAACTATTATTTTCTAGTTTGTTTATTTAGTCTACTTTCCCATTATAAAATAAATTAAATCTTCTTCCCACGTTTGCACTATCACTCACGTTAGTGCAGATTTGCACAAAATCTACCAAGACAACATGAATGAAAAGGGCTTATAAAGTGTAGTTTTAAACTTTCTTTCTCTGTCTAACTAGTCTGTACAAGGTATTCCTGATAAATATTATGATTGTGATTTCAAAACCTCTATAATATCTACTTATTCCCATGCCCAGATCAGATTGATATAAGGGCACCTTGTCCTTACCTATAAATCCCCCCATATCTGACGATCTGGGATAATATAACTCCCTTTCTTCATGGCCACTAAATAAACACAGTTAAAATAGGCAACATTATGGTACAGTTTTTCCTCGATATCGTCTAATCGACCAATTCTAAAAAGTTCTAGTGACGCTAGAGTAAATCCATATTTAGCATCGTGTGCAATTATTATTATAATAATTTATCTACAGATAAAAGACAATTTTAATTTTTTTAATTTTTTATTTCAGATGGATGATAGCGTTATTAAATTTTATTTGGGAAGGAATTGTTTGGAAAAAGGAATATAGAGCATTTTTCGTATCACAAAATGGAGTTTACAAACTTCTCGATCTTATCACAGTATGTTTTTTTTTTTAAGTTGCATTTCCATCAAAGCATCGTAGAACTAAGAAGAACCTAAGAACAATATTTTTAATAACTGGTACTATTTAAAAACAATTTTTTACTTAATAGTGTTAAAAAAATACTTTTAAGACCCAATGATATTATTTGAAAAGCAAGTCATTTTATTCATTTCAACCTAATATGGTTGGGTGTATACATCCGCTACATGGAAATAATTTCATCAAACAATCGTCTCAAGAGTCACTTGGTTATTAAAGCTTAGCAAATATTGCGGATATGGATATATCCGCTAACTGACAAACTACCAGCATACCAAAAATAATTTAATTATAATCTTTAACTATACTATGGTTTTGAGAGTTGCTCTCTAAATACACTCTTTTTCTTGAAGGCCCACTTTCTTTTATCCTAAAACCACTTATTTTGCAAGACACTCGAAGACAAGGCAAGTCACACTTAAAATATTTATTTCAGATTTGCTAAAGAAATTCAGATTGAAATTGTTTATTCGAAATAATAACCAATACTTAACAAAGTGAAATTAAACGCGTAAAAGCATAAATTAATGTGGTGCGTATACCAATGTCCACCATGGGAAAAATTGCATCTATTTCTGCATTCTAATCTCCCAAATTATGTTACAGTTGACAAGAGCACCTATTCAATGTATTACAATGGCTGTCATCTGTGATATTGCAAGGAGTGGAGAAGCTGTGGGCCAGCTGATCACGTGGAGAGCAAATATTGGCGCCTCTAACACAGTAAGCCATTACATATTATGGTAAAAAATTATGCATAAATCAATACGCAGCATGAGCTATTATTTCCCCGTGAATATTTGGTTTTACTGTTGCTCTCATGATTTTTTCTTCTTCTGCTTCTAGAAGCAATCGATGCGCCGCCACAGCATTTCTTTTAATTAAACATGTACCATTTAGATGAAAAAAATATAATGCTATCATGAAGTTAATAATATAATAGTGATAAGTTGTTGTTCAATTAAAAAGCTAATTTTCATGCCGATTATCATCTACGGATTCTAACGGAAAACTTTGCCATAATAATATGTCCAAAACGGCGAGAACTTATTTACGTACATCTAATATTTAAATTTTCTATCAGAAACCTATGAATTGTTATTAGTTACAAGCTGCGCCCTTCGCTGCTTAGTGCTTCGTGTTGAAATTAGAAAAACATTGTAGAAAGTCGGAAAACTTTTTTTCTTTACCTACTTCTGCTTATAATAATTATCAAGCTCTGCTACTGTAACGTAGATCGCTCGCCAAAAAATGCTCAATGAAATTGATCATAAAAATTTTTCGACAGTGCGATAATTGGCATAGGGCTTTCTTATACTAGTACCAAAAAAAATCGCTAGCGCGTGTTAGAACAGCTTCATCGCCGCCACGCGCCACCTAGTCTCCATGAGAGAAAATATTTTGATTTAAGTATTCGCAGCATTGTTACAAATTATAAACGGTATAATATTATATGGGATTTCCATATGAAGGTCACATTAAAAACGATCTGATACACAAACAGGAATAGGCATTTAACCTCTTTTGTACAGATCGAATGTAAATAAATTTACGGTCAAGTAGAAATCACCCCTATGAGCTGAACCTGCTCTTTTGTTTATAATAAAATGATCAAACGTAAGACTAAGTTTTATAATACATACTAGATTCTAGGGCATGCTTTTTTCTTAATATAAACACTAAACATTTTTATTGAAATTTAGTTTAATATAAAGAAGATTTGCTCGAAATCTTCCTGCATTGTTTTTTTACTGTTGCATTTTTCACATAATTTGTAGGTATACCTAATGTATATATTTGCCTCTTAGTAACATATAGGTATTAGGCCTCCAGTTAACGAAGTATCGTATTTACGGAAAAGTCAGAATTTTCTAGAATATCCTGAATATCTGCCCGTGGCTGGAACAGATTCCAGCATAGCAGCTAAAAATATTATTTTAAATTAGAAAGGAAGTTATAAAGAGAATTAATGGGCTTTCAATTAATTATAGTATCCCAATGTTGTGAAACGTGGGTCGACGATCGCTACACTGCTGGCGGCTATTTTTCGCGACGAATGCTTGGCTACCGGCGTTCGCCTTAACGAATATGGAGTCTTAGAAAGTAATTTATGTTTTATATGATTTTTTAATATTTTAATCGATTTATAGTTAAATGTATCGATGAATAATTTACAGATTTGGAATATCCACTTTTATCTGCAACTCTTAGAAATATCTTAGATGGGGATGATTTAGCCAGCGATCCTACGGTTTGCTACACCGCAGTCGATATGGCAGGGTCAAGGATGTTCAAGGTGATGTCTCTATCCTCCGTGTAGTTAGATGTTTATTATTGTGTATGATATTGGCCAGATGCCTCATGCAGCATGCTACACTTTATTAGTTATTTTTTAGTATTAGCTACCTAATGGTCGTATTCTGTGTTGACGCTTAGGTTCCTATCAACCTTACAATGCCACCAGTCCAAATTATATTATTTAGTACTGAAAACTGCAGACATTAAATATAGCTCACAGAAACGTTTATGAATGGCGTACCTATACCTACTATCGAAGTAGTATCTAAGTACCTACGCTTACTGACGAAGCAATAATTGTCATAACTCATAACTGCACACAGAAAAAATCCTGCTTTTCAATGAAGACAATTCTGGTCATTAATGATTAGCTGAAGGTTATTAATTTTGTTGTAGGCCTACGCTTTACTTCAATTACTCTCAGAAGATTTAGCGTATAAAGTGAACATCGCTGATGAAACCTATAATTTGTATAAAAACATTAAATTGTCACCTGAAGATGAGGTGAGGCTAGTGAGAATTATTAGTAAATATAATAAAATTACTTTTTAATCATCGCTAGTTAATAATTTGGAAGTTGGAACCGATCTAGAAAATTCTATCAGTTAAGTAGGTATGTTATTCTTGCGAAACATTTCTTAATAATTTTATTCAATTCCCAGACAATACTTGTTTTGTGCTCACACTATTTGACGATTAAATTGAATGAATGTTGGTATGAAACAAAGATCCGAAGTCAGGGATACCTACCTCACGATGAAACTGTCTTGAGCGAGTTTTTACACATTTGCAAGTAAATTTTTTAAATATTTTTCTGGAGATGTTTTAACTTTCAATACAAAAGATCTATTGCGTTGTACCTACTTCATATGTGATGTAACTAATGTCATAATAATTATACTTAAACTATGTGTTTAATTTAGATTTTATATTGAATTAATTTTAGAGGTTGGACTAAAGAAATAAAACAAATGCAAGAGGACGTAATTGAAAAGGATAGAAAAAAGGCAAGCGAAGTTTTACTTACCAAAATCATGCTGTTTATGAATTTACGTTTGTATTTTAACCATTATCCCGTATCCGATGACTCATGCGGAATCCATATAATATATGAATTCATATGAATTTTCATATCCTAATCGAAGACATTCTAACAATCAAAACAACATTAAAAATTAAAATCGTTTATGGTAGGTACTAACGAATACGAATGTCTTATTATTATTCTAGCAGTTAGTTTTAATGCTATATCTAATACACGTTTTAAGTAAAAGTGTAAATAGTATGTATAATTAATTTATGAAACGCACCAGCTTCAAATTGCTGCAATGCTCAAGTATTGAAGGTACATGTAAACCATCCTCTAGAACCAATCTTTAGACTATTAAAAAAAAAACGCATCAAAACGCGTTGCGTGATTTTAAAGAAGAAAGCATTACATATGGACAGACTGACAGAGACGCAGCGGGAAGCTTTATTTTATGTAGTGATATAATCGCCTGTATACTTTTCTCAAATAAATTATTCCACACAGGAACTAGAGGACGAAAGTTCCCTATACGCTTTCCTAGCCCGCGTGCGCTTGAACATAGCACTCGACGCACTAAACGAGGTCCGCTGCGTGGCTCGCTCCGCGGACCGTGCGCAGTTGACGCACGCCATGCTACACGATGCTGTGCGGGCGCACCACAGACGTTACACCGCCGCTAAAGCCCTGCAAACGGTTGTCTTGCGGACGTATGGACCGACTTTGGATGATCAGGTTTCTGGCAATAATTTATTTAGTAGGTATTTTAAAGTATTAGGATCCACGCAAACGGGCCACCGACCACGTGTTACGGTACGATTCGATCAAACGAGCGAATACTCATTCTAACCCCACTATGTCAAATTCTTTTAGTGTAAACAGACATAGAGAATTTTTAGGTGTTCTTGGTGTGTTCGAAAAGATTATATGCAATGTTCTAATACTGAACAACACTGAATACGAGTTTTCGTTTACACTAAAAGATCACGAAAAAATGCTCTTGCTCTAGCTCTATGTTCGTTTGGTCTAAATGCACCGTTAAGTGTATTGAAAGTAAAATGAATACATATTATGTAATAGTAATTTTATTTTACAAAAGCTTTGGTAGAATCTTTGCAGTTAGCACATTTACTTAAATTTACTTCGATTATAGTTAATTCAGGCAGACAAAAATTTGCTTCAAAAATGAGTAACAACATGTCTCGATTTCTCATAAAATATTTTAATATTTTTTCTTTCAGAATATAACTGGACAGTACGTAAAGGTATATAGTATCTACCCCAAGAACAAGCCAAGGCCCAAAGAAGATTATTCGTCAGCTTGAAGTGTAGAACTTTTGTAATAAGATCACTATTAAAAAATAATGTTTGTTGTTGTCAATAAAACTTGCAAATTATATAAAAATCCTTTTTGTTTTCAAAATAAGTTTTATTTTGTACCCCAAAATTCCCAAAAAATGTGTACTCTGGGTTTAAGATACCTACAACATTTTATCATATGAATTAAAATTTATATCATTATGTTCGTCAACATTCGGCTACTACAAGTTAAAAAAAAAACAATCTTTTAAAACGCAAAATATATTTATATATCATAGGATACAGAGCCTACTGAATATAAACCAAGCTCTAAAATGTAATTAATCAATACAATTTACCAAAGAAACATTCATCGTAATAATTAAATATAGGTATGTAGTTACTTACATAATAATTTGTAAGAAATATAAAAATAGTTACAATAGCATATGTATAAATAGCATCATACCTTGGTATGTGTAATGTAAGATAAAGTAAGATAAATAAGTTGATTGAGTAATATTTATATAATGCAATATTGTGTTTTTGTACACTGTGCTAACGAAAATATATTCACAAATAGGATTGCTTGACGCTTTCCTTTACAGATTTTTCTTAACAGCACTTCAGAAAAAAATAATACGATAGTTCCAAAAATAGTCAGACCTTACTAAAATCGCAGCGAAAAGCAACAATATTACATGAAAATATGCTTGCAGGCTATATTTGTGGTTACATTTTGTCTCGATTCAGTTGCAGCTAGGAACTAATGGTTCAATAAATGCAGTTCTTCGATGGAGCATTTTTCAATTGTACAAAAGTCTTTCATGTTTGTAAAAAAAAACATGGCTTAAAACTACGCTAAAACATTGTGTTAAAAATATAAATCTATAAGAAAGTTCAAAAAAATAAATTATTAGCTTAAACTGCAAGCCGCACTGTGTTAAAATTATATTGTACATAATTATTTAGTTCAGTTATCAAACCTGCTTAAGTTTGTATACGATCCAGTAAAAGTTACATAATGTGTGATAAAATATAAATACAAACAATTACGAAAGAAAGAACATAAAATTATTATTATGTACATAACAAAACGCAATTACTGACGAGAACACATGTGATAATATGGTGTATGTATTTACAAATTACATAGAGCACTGTCTGAGTATACATTTCCTTTCTGAGTTAAAACTTCAGAACATTTTTTACATTAAACTGTGATAACATTTTTCAAAATTGTTTATAACATTTACATATCAATTTAGGGTAATTATATGATATGATGGAGTTATTATCGCAAGTTGGAACATTCGAATAATCGCAAAAATATGACTGTACTTTTGTATACAAGAATAATTTTATTTTACACACAAATTAAAATCGATTCAGTAGGATAATAAAAACTGAATCTATAACATCTACTAAAATACCAAGTTGAACAGTCATTAGTGTTTAAAGTTTGCTTATTTTTATTGAAAGTGTTGTACTCAACAATCAAATCAAAGGTCAAATAATTTATAATATCCGTTTCTGATCCCAATGCTACCTCGATACGTGTTAAATTTTCACTTTACAGCTATTGTTGTACTTTGTACATTGACTAAGTTTGGCACGAAACCAATTCATAGTGTTATTTTATATAACTAGTGAGCATAAATGTTCTGTTACACTGACCTCATTATAGTATGAAATTTCACATATTTTATAATAAAGATAGAGGCGTTTGTCTACGTTATATCAAATGTTCCTACAGTATATATTGCGTTTTAATATAATCACCATGCTCTTATATTCATAACATGCAATAAACAAATCGATATCGATAAAAGAAACTTTAAATATACAAAACACTTGAAAGGAAAAAATACACAATAAAACAAATTGTTATTCCCACAGGGTGTAAATTATCAAGGCAGTAAAACGTTAAAAGGGGACTACAAGAGCTAAAACGCAGGCATCTATACAATCATCGTGATGGTCACACTTAAGTACATGTTATGTCCAAAAATAAAAATCCGCGACATAGTCGAAATCGATTTTTCTTGAAGGATAATTTATGAAGTATTATTGACCCCTTATTAGCACGGTTTCCAATAATTAATAGATGTTTGGAGGCATTTTTGTGATATTCTTTTCCATAATTTAAAATTTAAAGCAACATGTGAAACTGTTGAATTATACAACTAAACATATATCCTGAAGGTTGAAGCATAACATATTAGTTTTCTGTTTCTTGCAGTGAACTTTAAGGAATTAGAAGACATGCTATTAGCTTATATCACTATATATGTATAACAGTCCCCTTAAGAACAAATATTTAAAACCAGTAAAATATAAAGGTTATAGATACTTAGGCCTAGTTACTATTGAATGTTCTACTGATAGTAAGAAAGAAGCGCTAGATAGAAAAATACGCATAACCATATCTACTAAATTCGTTATTACAATTAACGCACGTATTTGACAATTGGCCTTTTCACTAGACTTTAAAATTTGACTAGTAACATGATTATAAATTACTTATTAACACATTAGCGGGTTAAAAACTAACATTATATTAAACATAACCAATTTCTGAAGTCATAGCGCTATTTGTTTAATTTTTTATAACTTACATTCATTTTATTGGCACTTTTTGTAAACAAAGCAACCGAATACACTCCTAGAATAAGGCACTGAAAATAATAATAATAGCTAACGTAATAAACAAATCTACAGACTAAGGTGAAAATAAATTAACCTCCCAATTCAAGCCCAGTCTCATAATAATTATGCATTAGAGTAAAATATCTGTATAAATGGAAATACAACTGAATTCATGCCTGTGTCCCGATTCCTAAAACGTTTTAGTTTATTATCTCTGCAACGTTGCCTACCTTACTGCTTAACGTCTATTCATAACCCTATACAGTCCGAAATTCAGTCGTATCATCTCGCTATATCATTCCTTTTATGATTTCAGACCAACCTTTAGTAAAAACCATATGATGCACAGATTAATGTAATAAATCTATTGCAGGTAATAGTGTTCTATTCGAACTCTGAACTGGACAATTTATTACCAACACTACCTAGTAGCGGCCAATCGTCAAACTAAATATTATACCGTTGTAATGCACCGTTGAACTTATATGTTACCCTGGTAAACTAAGATTCCGTATGGAGTAAAAGTTATATGAGAAGTATGGTTATTTTTTTTGTATGGTTATGTTCATAAACCTTACTCGAATGTAATACCCTGGTCCCAGGTGCTACAATATCTTCATTATTTTCTGCTAAACGCCAAACAGAGCAATTTTAAAATTTTCAATATATTATAAATTAATAAAGTAAAGATTTCGTATGAGCCGAAATTTTTGAAGTAACATTAAATATCAATCTGTTTACTTGTACATTTACACATATAATATAATACTTGTACATTTATTTGATCAACATTCAAAGCATTTGCTTCAAATATTTTACAATAATTTTTCTGCAATCAGCTAAAGGTCGATCATAAAATTCTTCTAATATTGGAATGCAATAACATATTATATCAAATTTCAACATCAACATTGTAACATTTGATCGACGCGATCACCCTAGACTAAAATATATTTTAATTTGATTACATTTTTTCTACGTTCATTAAAATATTTTCTACACCCAACATGATAATAATTGATATAATGTATACTTGAGCAGTACTAAACTACGAGAATACACACGACTTTTGTGATGTCTCTATTTTATGTGATTCTGAAGCACTGAGATTATTAGGAGGGATTAGAGTTTATGGCAGGGAAGGTCAAGTGATTTGAGCCTCTTTTTTTATTTCTATTTCGAAACCATTTTTCAATTTACATTCGTAGTTATTTATTTATAATTCACGGAAGTCCCATCTTACTTCTTCACGCTTAAGAAATGTCATGAGTTTTGATGATATCATAAACATAATTTATTAGTAGCTCTGACTTAATCCATTTAATCATCTTTTGCTTGCAAGCAAAATCTCTATCATAGCAAGACTTATTCATAAAAATCCAAATAATTGTTGGATATAACATTCTATTGTATGTAGTCATTTAAAATATAGTATCAAAAAAAGAATTAAAACATTTTAGGTGGAATTATAGTTCAAAAAAATCTTGTAAAGCGATAGAAATAAAGATTCATTATTTTAAATTTCCCATACACTTTACATCATATAAAGTGTACTAAAAGATAAATTCAAAAGGATTATGATTATAAATTACGAAAAATATATTTCATTCTTCAAAATATTTAATATATTTTGGTATTGTATTGTTATTATTTGATTTTATATCAAAAACGTTCACAACAAAAACTTGGGAGACTGATTTTTATGAACACATGAAAGTGAGAGAGCATTTTATAAGTTCTGCGTAGTATGAGATACATTTCGATGTCTACTATACTTATTTATACTTATTTCTTTTGTATAAGTAATGGAAATGGTTTACATTGTATTAATAAATCGACGTACATTGTAATTTGACAATTATTATCAGTCAACAACAGCGGAAGTAAGCTTGATAAAAAACGACTATATTCTATGTTTTATAGGATACCTGATCTCTACAAAATTTTACCATTCAATTTTCTCAATCATGTAATCTTGTAATACCATTTACGAAATGAAACGGCCCATTGAAAACTACACGAAACTTATCTCACAACAATTTTACCACAACTTTTTGAACAAATCATCACATCTTAGCTTTAAGAGTGGTCTGATCCATACTCCGTGTTACTGAACATAGATTCGACCATATTATCGAACTCTGGGACCGCATCTTCATACATTTTCAGTTGTTGGCTGAGCGTCTCCGAGTCTGTGGAAACCGACTCAATATCCCAGGCGTCACTGGCTGAACGCGCTTGAAGACACTCCTGGTAGAAGTTGGCCAGCTCCGTTATTGGACTGCCGTCCGCGAATGGAAACTCCTGGAATGCGGAGATTTATAAGCTATAACGATTTATAGATTAAATATTTAATATAATAGATGTTAGAGGATAAAAAGGTTTATAAATCTTATGATAGTACAGTCAGATTTGTTAGAAATGGTTACTTGATCGGATCAGTAAAGAAAATATTTAAATTCTCGCATTAATAAGGAATAATAATATAGTCATACTATAACGTGAATTGTAAATAAATTTGCCCAGCTTTTATCGTATTATGCAAAGCATTACGCAAACATAATTTTCCTTGTAACCATCATGGTGGATTTGCTTAAAGGATAATTTCCATAAATTCGCTTAGTACATATAAATTGATATAAACACAAAAAATTTATAATAAAATAACAACTTTGTCGTAGATTTTATTATCACGAAGTTTATCAAAATAGATAACAAGAATTAATCTGTAACATTAAAATTTCTCATTTTCGATATGTTTCATATTATAATTTCGCAATATAGCATAATTGTACAGTAGCTCTATTGGCAGTTAAATTACTATTCATACACATATTTTAAAGGTTGTTCCATCGCTTCAGTTGTTTACAAAAAAAACCTCTCTCGCATTGCTTTAAAATTGCATACAAGCAAAGCAGCACCTAGTTTTGCCCTTTCATATACTAAGATCTTATAAATTATAGAGTAACCTGATGCTAAGCAAAATCTTGTACAGCTTTTTCAAATGTTTTAAAATACTAGTTTTCCGCCCGCGGCTCCGTAATAAATAATAAATTGCAACACCTCTTCAAGTTTTATAATAAAAAAGTACTTTCTCAATCATTCCATCCATGTTTATCCATCCAATCCAAATAAGTTGATGAAGATAAGAAAATATCATAGTGTTACATTCGCATTTATAATATTGTTGTGCATGCTTGATAACATAAAATGTTTATGAACTAAATTTTTTTGTGCCTTATAATATGTGAAGATTACCATACCCATTTGTTTCGTTGAACGAATTTACTGAATAACTATACCACCCGGTTATTGTTTAAATGATATGTATGATATATTCATGGTATAATTTTACTCAATGCTTTATATACATACTAGGCTTCCGCCCGCGGCTTCGCCCGCGCAGTCAAAGAAAAACCCGCATAGTTCCGGTTCCCGTAGGATTTCCGGGTTTGCGTCATTTTCCCGGGATAAAAAGTAGCCTATTATTTCTATATATATTTATTATTTATATATATATTTATATAAATATATTTCTATATATTTCTCGGGTATCAAAATATCTCCATAACAAATTTCATGAAAATTGGTTCAGTAGTTTAGGCGTGATTGAGTAACAGACAGACAGACAGAGTTACTTTCGCATTTATAATATTAATTAATAATATAATATAGTATGGATACAATTATTTTGATTAAAACAATCGCTAAGCAAGCCATGCCAAGAAAGCTTTCGCATAAGCTTTTTGTAGTCTTAAATATTATTGTTTTAAGTGTATATTAACATCATAATAAACATTATGGCAAAGATAAGGATAAAAATTAACATTTTATGCTTATAGGTATCATATTTATTCGCCACATAAAATATAACAAATCACATAAACAGCCTACTTGTTAGCTGAACTATGTTATAGTTCTCTTTTTATATACATACCCTGTAATGCAGTTAGTTATTTTTAATATATATATTTTTAATATCTTTTTTATGTAGGTATATGTTTTACTGACACAGATACATTGTTATGAAAGTAATATGGTTGAAATTCACTATTTTTGGCACATAAATTTTTGAATTGATTAAATTCGCATCAAAAATAGAATGTATATATGAATTTGCTATAATATTAAACTTACAAATAATATGCATTTTACCACAAATTTCGCAAAGCAATGCCCATGTAGTATACTATTTTATTTCATGCATTGTATATATGTGACAGATAAACAGGATCACCATAATTTGATGTTTAGTATGAAATAAAGCCTCCTTTAGGTTAACTGATCTAATTAACATGCCACAGAGAAGTTTTTATTCATTAGAATAACTTCCTGAGTGAATCATCTAGTACAAAGGCCAAGTTCAGTACATAACTGTGTATTATAAAAAAAACAGTAGTGGATCTTAGATAAGCAAATTTCTAAGTAATCTATTACAATATATGGTGTACTAGAGCTCCGCCCCGGCTTCGCACGTGGTACATATTTCGCAATAAAAGGTAGCCTATGTCCTTTCTCGGGTATCAAAATATCTCCATACCAAATTTCATGCAAATTGGTTCAGTAGTTTTGGCCTGATTGAGTAACAGACAGACAGACAGAGTTACTTTCGCATTTATAATATTAGTATGGATTAATTTCATTACAATGTATGTAATTGTAACAAAATTAATACACCCTTATGTGACCTGTAGATTTCCTTGCATACACACATTTATACACTGTTATCTTACAATTGCTGAGCATATTAAATATTAGAAGAAAAAAGATAAGCAATACCTTCAAATGTGGAGTTTTATATTAGTAGAAATAGCTATGCTAATGTGGGGTTCTTGAGGTTCAGATAATTAATAATAATTTCTACTAAGTATTAAAAATATTACCATTAAATTTGAGTATTTGTCCTTAGGCTTTGGCATTTCAACCGCTTTGCTAGCATACTGTGCCAGGGCATTTGATGTTTCTGTACTAGGCCCAGGTTTAGCGAGCACCTCAGCCATTGATAGAAGCTTCATTTTCTGAAAATTTAAATATTCTTTCGGTAAAGGTTGAATTGATACGATAAAGAGCGTATGCCGAGGACACGTGTCAGAAGTGAAACTTCTTTGGCATGATTCAACTATGCCATATTGTATGTATTGATATGACGCGACCTTGTTAAATTTCACTCCCAAAGCGAGTAAAGATGTTTCACTTAAAAATATGTATTATAATTTAAGTCTAGTTTATAAAATTATTGTTATATATCAATCATTGAGTAATTTTTAGTGATACTATGTTAAATGCTAACTTACTTTCTCCATTTTGTCTTTCTCTGCAAGAAGCCAAGCCATAGGAGGTTCAGGGGGTAACTGTTGACTGAGAGCATCATGTAATTCTTTAATTTTCACTGCGTCTACAAACGCACCAGCTGTTAAAGGCTTAGAAAGATCTACTTTCTTCTTTTCATTGTTATTTTTCCTGAAATTAACAAAGATTCATTTATTTATTAATATTCTGAATTAATTAATATTAATTAAGTTTGAGTATGTTATTATTAACTTCTATAGACATGGGAAGTTTGCTTAAATAATGTTTTAGAGTTTAGGTAAAAAATATTGGCATAGCGTTCTAGAAAGTTTTACATTTTTTTACTCCAACAATAATAATTTTCAACATTTAATAATATCTAAGGTTGTTGTAGTTTTAGACATACCTTGGACTTTCTCTGGGGAAATGATCGCTTTTAACCATAATATCACTATTAGATATATTTTGAACTTCCCCATAACTAGGTGCTCTTCCTCGCGCCTCAGGTAATATCGCCATTTCAGTTCTATAAACAACTTCAATCTGAATCATACCGATTGGCATGCGTAATTCACTCACTTTGATGTTTTTATATTTTTCACCTGAAACATATCATCAATGTTTAATTGAACATACAATTTCATTTTGTTTTCTTATTGGATACTATAGCATCTATACAATTTTAATAAATTCCAATTTATTAATGAATTCTATTGACTCTATTTCAAAAATGGTATCAACAAGCTAATAATGGCAGATCGTACCTAGTAGGTCAAAATTTGGCTTGCCACCATATATTTTGTGTGAGATTTTATAACTATCCTTATTCTGTAGCCTAGACATTTTATAGGCTGGTGTTATCCTTGATATACTGAGGGTGGATTTTAGCATTATGCTCATGCGATAGTATATAGTAGATATTGATGAAATGGTTGCGTCACAGCCAGGCAACATCTTGATGGTCCACAACTCCAGTACCATGTCATCTCCATCATTAGTTCTCAAAGAAATTTCTATGCACAACACATTTGATAATGCCTCAACTACTTCGCCATTTAAAACTCGCTTTGTGTCATTGTTTACTTCGGGAACATCTGGTATCGATAGATTAAACTGAAAGCGAAAATTTTAATGTTATGTTTTTGTTGAGTAATATTAATATTTAATGTAGCTGATAATTTTTACTAAACATTTGGTGAAATACATGATGATGTATGTTATTTCATTGTAATGTTTTTTAATATGCTTAAATAAGAAAATAAAATATGTTTTCATATATGTATAAGAGTGATTACCCATTGTAAGTTGTTTGGCGACGCTGCCGCATCAGTTATATCTTCTGATAATTTAGACGTATTGTAAACATGGCTTATTTTTTTACCTTGCCGACTTTGCACTACTATTTGAGCAACTTTCAAAGTCAATATCTTTGTAAACTTATATAACTTTAATCTTTCTTGAGCTTCTGAACTGGACATTGCTGTATCTATTTCACAAAATTATTATCCCTCAAAAACCCACTTTCTGCGCATCGAATACATATTGTTATTGGTCGCAATATTTAAGGTTTATCGTGGCACATGTTCACCCATAATATCAACCTCTTCCAATTAAAGATAATTGAAAAATCGTTATAGTCGATGTTATTCTTTCTTGTTAAAATTAAAGGTATATTTTGAACCTACATTAATCTGAAGGAACCCAAAGGTAAAATCACGACACGATCACATCACCATAATCAATTTTTCGTCTATGGGCCTATGGGTGAGTATGGCTCTGTGGTATTTAATTGTTTATGGTCGTACAGAATACATAAAATTTTAATAATTTTCAAAGATAATATATTTTAGCATTTCGATAAAAAATATTTATAAAATAAATGCACAGAACGATTTTTTACTATATTATATTACATTATTATGACTAGGTAATTTAACTAAAGCATATATAGGAAGTCTAAAAGTGATCTAGAGAATAATTTATTGAGTTAGTTTGGAATTTAATTATTAGACCGTTTAATGTGCACTAAAGAATTTATTTCTTGTCAGTTCTACACAAAACTTACACAAAAATATAAAATCAACGGATTTCATAAATTAGATTATTTCTTATACAAGTACTACGTCTACAGGAGACAGGGGGTTGTTTATTGCGTATTATTATTTTTATATGTACCTTACTTCATCTAACATAATATGAGAGAATAATTACTAGCTGGCAGAAAAACGTTCTGCGTTACTCTTTATAATACTCTGAGCCTATGGATATTAAAGATAGATGTATGATTCTCAGATCTATCCGATACGCACACACAATTTCATGAGAATCGGTCAATCTGTTTCGGAGGAGTTAAACTACGAATATCCATACTAATATTATAAATGCGAAAGTAACTCTGTCTGTCTGTCTGTTACTCAATCACGCCTGAACTACTGAACCAATTTGCATGAAATTTGGTAAAGATATATTTTGATACCCGAGAAAGGACATAGGATAGGTTTTATCCCGGAAATCCTACGGGAACGGGTTTTTCTCTGAAAACGCGGGCGAAGCCGCGGGCGGAAAGCTAGTCATTTATATATTAGATAACACAGATTATGATGAGCTACTGAGTGTGATTGAAACTTTTCGAGTTATAAGAACTGAATTTAACTAACTATTCCTTTTGTGGACCTTTTATTTTGTTAAAACTTGACAGTTACAACTTACACTATGCACTTTATCTTTACGAGAGAGAAATTTATGAACATTCGCTTAATTTATATTTTTTTGCTTTTTGTTCTATCTCATAGTAAATTTTAGTAATCATCACACTACTGACTACTAAATCAGTATGAAGTGTGGCTCAAATTTTCAAACAAATGAAACTAATAAATTAAAATGCTCAATTGTTTATTACCATTATTTAAGACCAACAGCCAGACTTTAAATCTAGTATTTTATTTAAAAAAATATATACATTTCAATAAAAACCATTTTATCAAATTTCTTTTACAACCTTATGTACATTACAAATAATTAATAACTACAAACTGTTTCAAGTCTGTCTGTTCTTTAAAAATTTTCAATTTGGGCGAAAATATTGCATTAGTTATTGCATTAAGACACTGTGTAATGCTATCAATTATTAAATCTATTATTAAATTGGCTATACAACCCAAAATTAAGGATAATATATTTAACATATAACATATGGTGGCATATAAAACACACAATTAACAATATGAATATCAAGTACACATTTCTATTACGTATGTCTTAGAAATATAATAACAACTAATGATAGTGCCTTTTCTAGTCTTGTAATGTTTCGTTTCAATGTGTTATGGAGGGGGTAAGTCTAAAGTTTTTCTGACTAATCTCTCTGCTATTTTATTAAACTGATTCCGATCTTCTCTCCACATTTTAGCTGCATCAACATTTGCCCCACTCTCATCATTTGGTTCTGAAAAAAAATGTAAATAATTTACTAGCAACCTATAATTAACCTTTAAGGGGCTGACAAGACCCAATTTTGATACCAGTAACAGTGATTGCACTCTCGTTTACTCCCATACAATTGGACAGTGTGCGAGAACTAGAGTGTAATCACTGTTACTGGGTGGGGCCAGGTCGTAGAAGAAAATAATAAGAAAATATTATGTGATTTAAGGAAAAGTGTGGGTGAGGGTCATATGAGAAATATGACTCGTAAGAGGTTCAGGTATGAATATTGAATATGTTGACTTCGTGTTTTAAATTGCAGACCCGTACGTCACAAGAATAAAGACATAGAATCGTTGAATGATGATTTTAAGATCAATCTTTGCAATTGTTTTCTATTGAGCCGATTTTGTCCAATTATGTGTCGAGTCCGTCCACGGTCTTCAAAATATGATGCATATTAACATATAATATTTTTTTTGATGGGCTAGAATAAATATCTTTTCTTAAAAAACTGTTCAAATAACTTCAATTTTAACAAAATTGGGTCTTGTCAGCCTCTTAACATAAGTTAAAGAATTACATATGCGCATATATAAGTTAAAATTACTCCAGACCATACAGGATATAATAACCTCCAATGTTCCAGCTTGAATAAATTGTTGAACTAATGAAACTAATGGTATGGGAAGCTAGTAATGTTTGAAAAACAAGAATTTTAGAACAGTAGGTTTATATTGATATATTGGCTCTCTCAATCTTTTGATTAGATCCAGGCTGTCTGGCTGGCGGTAGTGGTTGCGTTTATTATTGCTCATCTTATCTGCACAGCAAGAAGCTTATACCTAATACACTGGAGATTTCAGTATGAACATTAACTTGTAACAAGAAAATATGACCTTGAATGACGCCTGTATGTTTTTTTATCCCTTTCACCCCTCGTTTTCACCAAGAAACAAGTTAAATACTAGTTTGATACAAAACTTGTAGAATACTTTTCAAAACATAATTATTTATTTTACACGTGTATTGAGACTGTCTCAAACATTCTTTCGTTCACACTTTGTAGCCAACAAGTATTTATACAAGTATAAAACACATTTGCGTTTACACTGAAGTCTGTGACATGGTAGAACTTGTCTGATCCATTGATAGCGTTCTCACCTACAAAACACAGTCGTGGTTTAGATAAGTATTGTTTATTTTATTGCAATTTCTGTATAATACTAGTAACAAACAAGTTTTAAACTTTATCCATGTTTGTTGGATAAAGTTTTCAACATACATACTTATCACAAGTTTTTTTTTTTTAGAAATTATAAAAGTAGGTACGACTGAATTTGTCTCGAATTCTACAAGTATTGCTACAACAAAAACAAGAGATCATAAACATGTAGGCAACTGATCAGGCAACTAGAAGTTTTCAACCAACAAGTTTCATATAAATTATCCTACATGTATCAAATTTTGTATACAACATGTTTTACACATGTCTATGAGAAACGAAAACATTGCATCAAATTTGTAAAATACATGTATTATACTTTGGTGAAAACGAGGGGTCACACCTAACTTGGCAAGTTGGTAACAAGTTAATGTTCATACTGAAATCTCCAGTGTATTAGGTATAAGCTTCTTGCTGCACAGGTAAAAGGAGACAAGATGACAACTGGGATTCCATTACTATGTAAACTTACCGGCCAACATACTGACTACAGATAACAGTATTTTCTCCACACTTTGAACAGGAGACCACCTTTCTGCACTTGTTTCATAGCCCATGGGATCATCGCCAGGTGCATGTAGAATGGATATACAAACTCGTCCATCTGCATAAACTGGAATAATATTTGACAATTTATAATATAAAATGTTAAATTATTGTTCATTGAATTGGACTCTTGGCAACTCTAACAATTGAGAATCAAGAATATACAGATTTTTTTTAATAGAAGTGGGGTAATAAGTTTTAAATGACTTACTATTCGGATGAAACATTTCACAGATAAATTGCATTTTTGGTGGACTTAATGGATAATCAGGGGGAAACTGTAGCTTGGCTGGAAAGATACCTCCTTCAAAACATGTTCCTTCTGGGCCTCTGAAATAATTGTCAGTTAATAGTTTAAGTATCACATTCTTTTATTACTGCAAGATGAAATACATAATTGGGTTTACATACGTTATTAATGCTTCCCATTCAAAAAAGTTCTCTTCATTCACTGGTCCTGCTATTATACCCTCAGGTGGATTTAATGTCAGCTCTGTCGATAAAATTTTTCGATCCATTTAATGACACTGATAAATAAATATTTTATCTATAGCATATATGGAATAAGGCAGAAAAAAAGTTTTATAACACAAAATTTTAATGGTAAGAATGGATACTTAGTAATGATGAATTTGCAAAGTATTGCTTAGTAAATTAGTTTTACATA
This sequence comes from Colias philodice, assembly GCF_061535455.1. Taxonomy (NCBI): domain Eukaryota; kingdom Metazoa; phylum Arthropoda; class Insecta; order Lepidoptera; family Pieridae; genus Colias; species Colias philodice. Next base: position 10,304,676 of record NC_143086.1, read on the forward strand.
TCATTGGTTTTAATAAAATTTTAAGACCTAATTTTGTACTGCCAAATATGTTTAATAATTGATTTAAAACGGGTTTTTTTTATTCAATTAGAGATTAATGAAAAATAACGGGTCACTGAAGTGCTTACGTTTATATTCGGCCATAAGCCGTCTCAATGCTGAACCAGCCATCATATTTTCAGTGTTGTGTCTACCCGACGATCCCATAAACTCGATGATAATATAAGATCAAATGTTAATTTTATCTTTATCGTATAGATTGTAATAAATAAGTTTGACAATTAATAATTCTTGATTGGTTTGTAACGAGAAAGTACCTGGCTAAGTACTATGAAATTGAAAATAGACCTACGTCAGTTTGATGTTAAATTGACACTTGACACTTTGATTTTATTTGAATAAAAAAGATAAAAAAATATATTAGATCAATAGAATACCATAAAATTATTATCACGTAGGTTCATATTTTGTTAGCATTAATCAAGGCATTAATTCATAAATCAACTGCATAAACATAAAACAAGCCGTAAATGTTACTAATATAGGACTACTCGTGTTTTCTGGTATACAATGTTATAAATGCAATAGTTGATTGTTTTTTTGTCGTTCTATCAGGCTGCAACAAAGCGTTTAGATTAAAAGGTATCGTATAAAATTATATTTTAAGCTGAGAAGAAGAATGTTTAATAATAGGCATAGTGATATATTTTTACTGTGTTTTTATCTCTACATATGAATGTACAGCATATGTACAGACAATAAATTATCTGTGGTCTGTCCTGCAGAAATATTCAGATAATCTGTACTGCTTTTTAAAATTAAATTTTCGTTGTATTCTATATTTTGCAATAATTATATACATAATCATTGATCGAATTGTTTATAATAATCAAATTTTGTAAAAAATAAGAAATATTATAAAATACCTACATCGTTTACCTTTCAAACCTTGATTAGTGTACGACAAGCAACTATTGGTACCTAAAATTACAAAAAAGCGCGGTTTGTAAACATGGCCAGGGAACAACAGCTTAACCATTCCGCGAGAGAATATGACTTGGATCATGTTAGTAACCAGGTACGTACCCCTTGATTCATTATTATGAATTTATATGAGTTTTTAATTTATTGTAATAAGTAATTTTACGCCGCCGCGCCGTAGATAGATATAGTTGATGAGGATTAAATTAATATAAAAAAAAGAAGGGTTGCACTCCGGGAGTGCCGGTAGAAGTGAAAACTTGAATCAGGCCACGTGTCCATAAAAATAGTCGGGTTTCCCTCCGTCCGTGAGGTTTATAGCAAAGAAAAGGTGTCTCTGGTGGCGAAACGGAGTTCGCCCGGTTTGCTAGTTACCTACCTATAAATTTTTAGTAATTAGGTAATATTACTGCAGGAGTTAGATGATGCCATGACCGCTGTCCGATTTTATATTATAACCTAAGTACCTACCTAGATATGTTTGAGATTTTCTTCATAGTTGGTAGGAAGTTGGATAGGAGGCTGATTCGCCTATTTAGGTACCCTTAATGAAAATCGATACAATAGATATGGAAAAACAAATATACCGACCGAATTACGAAACTTTTCCTTTCTTGTAATACTCGATATTCCTTATGAAAATTTCTTACGATCGATATTGTAAGCTGTATAATATACAGGATGTCCCACTATTGGTATACTAAGCGCGACGAGACTTGTAGTTTAGCATACACTGATCACGTAAAAAATACTTAAACAACAAAATTACGTCAAAAATTTTTTGCTAAATTTTTCCTGAAAATCCATGTTTTCTTCTCTAGCTTCGCGCAGCCGGCATATACCGCTTCGCTTATGTGAGCATTTTGTCTATGAAAACATAATCTTAAACGATAGCTCACGTGCTGGTGGTAAAGTTGGGCGGGTTGCTCGTTATGGGTGTACACATAGAGTTTTAAGAATTCATCTATTTGAAAAAAAAATGCGTCTGGAATTTTATAAGTATTTTTTACGAACTCAGCGTATGCAAAACTATAACCTCCTTTGAGCTTAGTATACCAACAACGGGACACCCTGTATATAATCATACATAGTTTTAGACATTTATTACTGTAACTACCTAGTTACATGTTTTTTTTATCCAATCGAGGAATAAAAATTTTGTCATAAAAACTTTCGTAGGTAGGTCTTCTATCTAATAGTTTACTGATTTATCATACCTACCTATGGTTTGTAGAGAAATCCCTCTGGCCAAGACGAAGTAATGGCGATATATGAGTGTCGTATATGCAAAAAAACATTTTATAACAGCAAAGCCTTACAAAATCATACGAGATTACAGCATGATGATGCTGATGTCTCAGACAGTGAAACAGAACAAAAAATAAACGACCCCAGAAACGACCAAGTAAGTATCTATTTTAATTTTTATTTCTGTTGAAAGGTTGAAAATCGTATAGGGTCATTGCGCCTGTTCGCGTCCACTTAGTGCAGTTGGAAAGTTTGAAGGAGAAAATAAAAATGTTCCAGTACAAATTTCAACGCAAAATTTATGTAACGTGTTCATTACATAGTCTATTTTAAGATTTACCTTCAATTGTGTTGGAAATATCATGTGGTTTTTATTTATCTAGACAAATAGCAGAATTAGGCGTTTTACCCAGTTCGCGTCCAAAAATTCCAGTTTGCGTCCACCCGTGGACCAGTTCGCGTCCACCAGCTTATAAAAGGAATTAAGATTGTATTGGGTGATATTTTATCACATAAATGCAAATAAAAATTAGATTTTAATAAATTATTTATTTACGAATATAGTTATTTAATAAAAACCGGCCAAATGCGAGTGGGACTCGTACACCGAGGGTTCCAAATTAACCTGTTTTTTTTCATATGTTTTAACTGTAAATGATTATTTTTTCAATGTTTCCCTTATTTGTGCTATAAGACGTTACTTCGTACCAAACTTCAAGTGTCTGTGTTCACGTAAAGTACCCTGTAGGTTTTGATTCCCTTGCGAATGTCGAAATTTGCGAAAATTTGCAGCTTAAACGGCTGTATCTTTTGATTGCTTTGGCTTATAAGTTTGATTTTTTCACTGCTTCAAGGGACCGTACACTTGACTATTCAATATAAATTTCAGCTTTATACCTCCACGCGTTACTGAGAAAAAGGGTCTTGACAGAAAGACAGACCGGCAGACGGACATACAGACGGACGGATATCAAAGTGATCCTACAAGGATTCCGGTTTTTCCTTTTGAGGTTCGGAACCCTAAAATCAACATTATTCACTGTAAGGAAACTGGAAAAACTTATTTATATTTATCTTCTCATCATTAATAGAACTAAAAATTAACAAAAAACAAAGTTACGTTATGTAAATAAATAATAATCATTTCTATTTAGATTACCTACCTACCCTATTTTTTAGTTTCTAATGAATTAAATTTCTTTTTTGTTTATATTATTTTCTTAACCACCGACTTATTGACTCTCATTCTCAAAGATACTAGTCTCATTCTTAGAATACCCATTTTAAAATGAAAAAATAGCATAAAAATTTGCTAATTTGAATGAAAATTTAAATTATCAACTTGTAGTCTTAGTCAAAAATTTACAATCTATTTTAAATTACATATTTTAACAAACAAGTCATTGCTACGTAATGAAAAACAATGTGGACGCAATATGTTCTATTGTTATGCACTATAGGTATAGTTTGCGCCCACCGTGGACGCAAAATGGAAGTTGTACAAATTCGGTGTAGTAATTCGCGTCCACCTTATTTTAGCTATTAATTGTAAAAGAAATAAGCTGATTTATAATGCATACTATTCCATGTTTTGTTAGCAAAGTAAAGAAACAGTTACATATTCAAAAATTCACATTTAACAATAAGTTACTTACCGTCAAACGCGACGCTGCGCACTATTTTTTTCTCAAAATCCCGCGCATTTCAGCTCTCTCGTTTAATAAAATAAAAATAAATAAAATAAAATAAAAAGCCTTTATTGTTGATCTTAATTTAAATTACAAAACTTTTCTAAGTATGCCTCAGAACTAATTACTACTAACATTTACTAACTAATTATACTTTATAAACTCAACAATTTAATTTATATTTAAGTGATTTCAGTTCGGCAAACGGTAGTTACTCCTCAACTTGTCTTCCGACAAAGGCCTCCTCTAAAGATCGCCATTCTGTTCTGTCCCTAGCCTTTCGAGTCCACATTGGACCTGCTATTTTTCGAATACCATCTTCCCACCTTGTAAGTTGTCTTCCTCTGTTCCTTTTGCAGTCTATCGGGTACCATTCTGTTATTTGCCTAGTCCATTTATCCTTCTTCTCTCTTATCATATGGCCTGTCCATCTCCACTTTAGTTGTTTGTATGTTATATATGCATTCTTGAATTTAGTTTTACTTTTAATGTCTTTTAGTTTTTCTCGATCTTTTCTCTTAACCCCTATTGTACTTCGCTCAATTCCATTTTGACAAACTTTTATTTTGTTTGCCAGTTGTTCTGTCAATGCCCATGTTTGGCACCCGTATAGCAAACATGGTAAAATACACATATTAAATACCTTTCTTTTTTCTTTCATTGGCATGTCTTTGTTCTTCATAACTTCGCTTAGCGACCAGTATCTTTTCCAGGTGTTAGCTATTCTTCTTTCTATTTCCTTTTTCATGCAGTCTTCGGTAGATATTAGTTGTCCTAAGTAAACGTACTCATGTACATATTCTATTCCCACTCCGTCTAATGTTATGGTATCATTTTGTGTAGAATTTGACATAATTTTAGTTTTCATTAAATTCATCGTTAGGCCTGCCTTTGCACTTTCTTCAGCTAATTGTTGCAGCATTGCTTGTAATGTCTTTGGGCTTTCCGAGAAAATAATTATGTCATCTGCAAAACGTAAGTGGCTCAGGTATTCGCCGTTTATTTTTAATCCTTGATTCTTCCAATCCATTTTCCTAAATATTGTTTCTAAGACTGCTGAGAATAATTTAGGAGAAATAGGGTCTCCTTGGCGTACGCCTCTTCTGATGGGAAATTCTTGGCCAATAGTTTCAAGCTTAACTTGCGCTGTGCTCTTGGTGTATACGTTTTGGAGAATTCGTAAGTATTTTGGTTGTACGCCCTGCGTTTTTAGTGCCATCCATATAAAGTCGTGTTCTAGCGTGTCAAATGCTTTATTAAAATCAACAAACCCTAGATAGTAAGTCTTGTTATATTCTTTATATTTTTGCAATATTTGTCTAAGGGTGTGAATGTGGTCTATAGTGGAAAAATTTCGACGAAAGCCAGCCTGTTCTTTCGGCTGATTTTCTTCAAGGGTGTTTGTAATTCTTGATAATATGATTTTTGAAAAAACCTTATAGACATTCGACATTAAGCTAACGGGCCTGTAATTTGATATATCTCCTTTATCGCCCTTTTTGTGTAGTAATATAATAGTTGATTTTGTCCAATCCTCGGGAATATTTTCTGTTATGATAATTTCGTTAAATATATCTGTAAGCTTCGGAGCAATCACTGGTAATGTTATTTTCAGTAGTTCATTTGTAACGAGATCTGATCCGGGAGCTTTATCGTTTTTCTGTGTATGTATCGATTTTATGGTTTCTTCTGTAAGTATTTCAGGCACTTCCTCTTCATCAGTTAATGTGTCATTTTCTTTTACACTTTGTCTATATTTTTGGCTTTGGTATAGGTTCTGGTAAAAGTCTGTAGCAGCTTTTAGTATCTCCGATCTCTTTTCTGTAGTTTTACCGTCTTTCTTTTTCATACTTGTTATCCATTCCTTTTTGCAATTTAGTTCTTTTATTGCCTTTTTTATTCCTCCTGTTTTTTCTATAAAATTCTTCATTGTATTGGTTCGTTTTGTCTTTCTTTCTTTGCGTAATTTTTCATTTATCATTTTACTTAATTCAGATATTTTTTTTCGGTTTTCCTTTGTTTTTCTATCTTGTAGTAGTTCCTTGCGTTTTTGTAGTAGTGCCTTACTTTCAAATGAGATTTCTTTCTTGGTGTTTGTATTTGTTTTCTTAGTTACAGTTTTTAGTTTGTGTAGTAGCATGTTATATTTTTCTTCTATAGGTAAATGTTCTTTTGTCTGTAATGATGTTTTAAGATTTTTTAGCAATAATTCTGTGTCGCCAGTATACTGAACAACTGCATATTTATTATGAAATTGCCTTGTTTTCTTGGGATATGTGCCTGCCATTATAGCCCGTACCATTCTATGATCGGTGTTAAAATTTAAATTTTTTATGATCGATAGGTCTTTGAAAGCTTTTCTATTATTGGACATAATAAAGTCTATTTCGTTTTTATGAAGGCCGTTAGGTGAGATCCATGTCCACTTCTTTGTCAATTTCGTTTTATAAAAGCTGTTTAGAACACTTAATTTGTTTTCTAGTGAAAAGTTTACCAACCTTGTACCGTTCTTGCTTCTAGTGCCAAAACCAAAGTTTCCTATGGAATATTCTTCGCCCCTATTTTGTGTTCCGATTTGGCCATTAAAGTCACCCATCACTATCAGATTTTTATGTGATGTTTCGATGGTGTTCTGGAGTTCTTCATAGAATTTATCAGTTTTTATTAAATCTTCCTTTTTGTCCGATTCGGTTGGAGAATATGCTTGGATAATGGACCAGTTTTCCTCGTTTAGTTTTATGTTAAGAATTGAGATACGCTCTGATATTCCTCTTAGTTCTATTATGCTGTTTACTAAATTCTTTCTGACCATGAATCCGACTCCATAAAGCCCTGGAGTCTCTCCTTTATACTGTAATATATACTTTCCACGATCTTCAATTTGTTCTCCAAACCTTCTCATTTCGCTTATTCCTATTATATCCCATTTTATATCTTCCAATGCTATTTCTAATTCTTGGAGTTTTTCAGGTGTTCTTAGAGATCGACAGTTCAAAGTTGCTATATAAATATCATTTGTTTTCTTGACTTGACTACATGTGTTGGTGTTTATTTGTATGTTGGCATCTCTCGTTCTCTCGTTTAATAGCCAAAATTAAATATTTTTTTTAAATAGGATAGGCGGTCCGCAAGCATATTTTGAATATGTGTGCATGTCTCTTATACATTGAGGTATTATCGGAAATTTTCCTTATTACAATTTTACTTAAAGTATACTTATTTTCGTGAATTTTCTAAAAGATATCCGCAAATAGGACGCGAATAGGCATGTGGACGCGAACAGGCGCAATGACCCTAGGTAATTTAGTTGTTTAATGTTACAACAAATTTTGTTTCTTTTTTAGATTTTAGAAAAATACCCAGATTTCAAATTTATCTCCCTAAATAAATTGATTGATGAGACATGTGTCGTCGAGAATAACTTATCCAAACGTACTTTTAATGAAGACACAAGCTATATCATAGTGAAGTTAGAAGCAGATGACATTGGTATATCTGCAGCAAAACGATCTAGACTAGATGGAGTTCTTAGAAGAACACAAATGAAAACTCCGAAAGCACCAGTAGATTTAAGGTTTAAACAATTCATTTTAAAATATGTATTATATATATTTTTTTGACATTTTGATTAATATTTTGTTTTTTTATCCAGGGGCCCATTTACTTGTACTCTACCTTCATCGTATCGTCCAGATTTGCAATGCCACCAAATTTTCTTCAACTGTTGCGAATATTCCCTGCATTATCGTGAAAAACATACGAAGCGGCGCAAGGCTGCGTTACGTTGTCAAGTATGTGAGAAACGGCTAGATAGAGATATTTCCGCTAATTGGCAATGTGTGCCAACACAGTTTAATATGACTAATAACATAACTTTTCCATGTCGCTTATGTGGCCAAGTCTTTTTAGAAAGAACTAGATACGAAGAGCACAATCGTTTAATACACGCCAAAGTGAAACCACACCAGTGTTCTATTTGTGCTAAACGCTTTACTCAGCAGGGAGGGCTACAGCAACACATGCGAATGCACACCGGCATACGTCCGTTTGTATGTTCGTTTTGTGCAAAAGCCTTTACTCAAAAGGCGGGATTGGATCAGCATTTGCGTACACATACTAAAGTAAAGCCATTTAAATGTGTCATATGCAGTAAGTGCTTCTCTCAGTCAGTGCACTTACGTCAGCATATGCGTACACATACAAATATTCAGCCGTTCGAGTGCCCAGTTTGTGGGAGGAGATTTAAACAGAGTAGTCACTTAAACTTTCACATGCGTTCGCATGTCGGCGTGACAAATGGTTTAATAGTAGAACAATACGACCAAGCTGTAGAGAACAAGGATCCGATTGATTTTTTGAATTTAACGAATCTTCAGCCTGGGCAAGATGCTGAAACCGTCTTCGACATGCGTTTCCCTGTCGGTGAGACGAATACATTGGCGGCTCAACAGTTCCCCCGCGCCGTAGAACATCAGGATCCTATTGATTTTCTAAATTTGTCGAAAGTTCAGGGAGTACAAGATGGCGAAAATACCTACCAGATGCGCTCGCACGTTGGCGAGACCAATAGGTTAATAGTTGAACAATTTACTCAAGCTGTAGAGCAGCAGGATCCTATTGATTTTCTAAATTTTGCTAATGTTGAGCCGGTACAAGATGGCGAAACAATTTATTACACCGCAGAACTAGAGTCCTTACCGGCTTCGTATCAAAATCCTATGGCTTTAGACCCACAAGTAATGTTTTTTGATGATCATATCACTAAGTAGTGGTTTATTTAGAATAATTAAAATATAATCATTATCTAGTAAGCTGTTAAATTTTTTTTGCTCAATTTCATTGTCAACAAATGTTTTGTAAAATAAATATTGATTATTTGAACACATTACTGAAGCTGTAGAGCAGCAGGATCTTATTGATTTTCTAAATTTTGCTAATTTTGAGCCGGTACAAGATGGCGAAACGATTTATTACACCGCAGAATTAGAGTCCCTACTGGCTTCGTATCAAAATCCTATGGCTTCAGAGTTTAGACCCACAAGTAATGATTTTTGATGATCATATCACCAAGTAGTGGTTTGGTTAGAATAATTAAAAATATTATCATTTTCTAGTAGGTTCTTAAAATGTTTTTTGCTAATTTCATTGTCAACAAATGTTTTGTAAAATAAATGTTGATTAGTTGAACAAATTACTCAAGCTGTAGAGCAGCAGGATCTTATTGATTTTCTGAATTTTGCTAATGTTGAGCCGGTACAAGATGGCGAAACGATTTATTACGCCGCAGAATTAGAGTCCTTACCGGCCTCGTATCAGAATAAAGAATCCTATTGCTTAAGACCCACAAGTAATGATTTTTGATGATTAAGTATATCACTAAGGATTGATTTATTAGAATAATTAATAATATAATCATTTTCTAGTAAGTTGTATTTTTTTTTGCTCAAGTTTCTTGTCCACAACTGTTCGTTTTGTTTTTTAAATAAATATTGATTTAAATATGTTTTTTTTTTATTTTATAAGTAGCTTTCCACCCACGCTTTCGGAAGGAAAACTTTTGAAGGAAAACTTTGGAAAACATAGTTCCTTTTCCGGTGGGATTTCCGGGATAAAACCTATCATAAGCCATTTCTTAGGTCTCAAACTACATATATCTGTACCAACAAAATATATATCATCAAAGTCCGTTCAAGGCGCGAAAATGAGACAGACAAACACACCTACGGGCAGTTACTTACACATTTACCTATAATATTTTTGGCGATATTAGTAAGGATATACTGAAAATGTTTGCGATATCTTCAGTAAACATCATCACTATCAACTTATATTTTGTAACTTTATATGTTTACGATTGAAAAGAGAGCCGAGAGAGAAATAATATATTGATAATTATTATTACCTATCTATCAATTAATGGGAACATAATTTTTACAACGAAAGACCTATTTAAGTATAATGCTTCTGAATTCTGGGTATGGCTGGTAGACATTGTAGGTACCTAATTAATAAAAATGAAGTTATTAAATGCAAAGTAGAATTGTACAAATACATACAGGATTCATTTTTTTTAAAACAGCATAAATTGTAAATAAAAATGAGGATAAATTGAAAATTGTATTCGACATAGCAACACGCATTTGGTGGAAAGAGTACAGATTTTGTAGTACTTGTTAGAGTAGGACAAAATAGTATGTGTTTTATATCAAGGTACGTCGGACGCGAGGGTTGGCCGGTTAGTTTCTTTATTACTAGGACATCTGAAATATCGATGAGCTGTAATAAACTTGCAACCAATGCTTGCATGGCCACTGCGATGGCGCAGTAGATGCAATCAATGCGTTTCGAGTCACCCCATTCCAGTCTACTAAAAGCACTTGAGCCTGCCGGTGTTTGCTGTGAGGTAAGTTTTTCATACACCCCTCATTTACATAAATTTACCCTTGATTGTATTCATTTTTACTTTAATAGTAATTACATATCTCAGATAGTAAATGTGAATTGAAAATTGTATTAATTTAGATGAAATTTTGGCCTTCAAATTTATCTAGGGACGACACAAAGGGATCCTTTAGAGGACATGCGTCGTACTAGGGCACGCGATCAATAACCACCACAATAGACTGGGCGTTGTTTATTCGGGGATATTTTAGTAATGCAATGACGAGTAGTCAAAACAACGGAGCGTGTGGCCGAGACGCGGTTACATTTCAGTCTTTTGTATATTTTCTTAGAACCGAGTACGATGATGCAGTGAAAACAAAGGGAACGCGCTGATGGCTGTATCCTGAACAGACATCCTTTAATTTAATCTCAAAAAAATATAATGTCTATTCATATATATCGTAAATCTCGTAAATTGTGATAGAAATTTAATATCGCTTTTTGTGGTTGTGAAAGTGAAATGGTAATTTTAAAAACTTATATCTTCCTAAATCTCCTTAAATCAATAACTATATAAAAAAACGCAATTGAGAATACACATGTGTTCGTACAAAATTTTGTTCATAAATTTTGCGTTCTGTTTCTGCGCAATTCACACCCGATACCCCAGATATCGACCGATGCGGACGGGTGTGTTGTAAAACATTAGCATTTTTTCTCATCACCGTGCCCACTAAAACTTTTAACCTCGACCAGAACACATGTGGCCGATCTGGCCGTGATTTACATTTGTTTACATCCGCCGACCAAGGGTAACCTACCTATGCAAGGGTTGAATCCAAAAACAAAAAAATGCCGCGCGTAATGTTTTAAGTCTTTAAAAATAACCATGCCTAAATCATAGTCAAAATGTTAACTTTTTATACGTCGATATTATTTTAGCGCTTGATGTTTCCTAAAAAATAATATTAAAATTTAATTTATGTGATTTTCAGAGTAGCCTGATATTAAATCAATCAGAAGATACTATGGATCGCGACAAAATGGATGCGAACAATGAAGTCGAATGCGCTATGTGCAAGATCGGGCTGGCAAGCCTCAATAACATTCCGATGGAGCTCCGAAAATTTGTTCGTGAAGCTGCCTATGAGTGGTCGTTCTTGTCGTCCAACAGGTTCTACAATGAGCAAGACATACCCCGCCGTGGGCGCCACAATTTTCTTGTGCCAATTTATCAACCCGTGGAGGACTACCAAGAGTATAACGCTTACCGCCGTGTCAAGAGGACCTGCGGAAGCAAGTAAATTGACAGAGAAAATGAGAGAAGAATACAGGTAACTAAACAATTACTTTTATTTGCATTCTTACATGCATCCAAGCGAATATAATTTTATTATTGTTAATACTATGGCAAATGGCATTTTTTCTTTTTTTCTTTTTCAGAGTACGGAGATTAAAGCCGATATCATTTTGGAAAAGAGACTACATTGAACTTCAGGACTTTAGGATTAAGATACCCTGACTATTATTTGTACTTACACCTTGATATGTATACATATTATGTACTCTTTTATATGTATGTATATATTTAAAGGGGTAAGTACAAATGATAATTATTTATACATATATATATTTATGTATGCACCTATTTGTAAATCTTTAAAACATGTATACTGTATGTATATATTTATTCCCTTCCGCCTATAAATTGTAAGCCAAATTATATTTGCGAATTATTGTATATTATATTATGTATCATGAAATTAGATCAATATTTAAAAAAAAATTTGCATTGCAATTGTAATATGTTTTTGCTTGCAACTGATTCAGGACTAATATCCCTATAATATTATTTTGTATACCTATTAATATTATTGTAAGCGTATTTATGAATATGTATTTAATTAGATAAGATGTAATTTGTAGATACGTTATTGGTTCTAGGCATCGATGGATCGATCCATTGGAGTTGGATCTCTCTGCCGATGCCTAGTATCTTTAACAAAGTGGTTGTTTTGCTTATGGGTTGAGGTATATTCTCATCCGTAAGGAAATCAATCATTATTGGTTTTTTATTTATATTATTATTATTGCGTTAAAGAATTGGTTTTGCCGTTTGCGTATTATTGCACTTTATTATTAATTATAAAAATTACGGAAAATTACCATCATTAGACTATAATTTCGTATTTAATTCTTATTCGAATTTACGAAAAAAATAAATAGCTTTCGATATTTTATAATTTAAACAAAAAGTTTAGGTCATTCATTAAGATGTTTTCCTATATTTTCTAACTTTTGAACGAACTGTTTGGTTTCAAAATTAATTTGTGTTGTTATAATTTTTAGATTGTAAGTTTAGATTTGAAAAAAAACATTGTCGAAAGTCTGCATGGCAAGTCCGATTGCATGACGTTTCGATAGGGACATTTTTTCATTTTGATTACGGCTCAATTGTCCAAGTATTCTCTCTCGTGGATGTCAACCTAGTTCATATATTCCCTCTTAATAAATGTGTCAACATTATAATGATTTTTCATTGCATAACCTATTTGTCTCAAACATTAGTTATTTTAAACGCAATCTCTTACATTCTCGTAATCTATACTAATGTTATAAAGCTGAAGAGTTTGTTTGTTTGTTTGTTTGAACGCGCTAATCTCAGGAACTACTGGGCCGATTTGAAAAATTCTTTCGGTGTTAGATAACCCATTTAATTAGGAAGGTTATAGGCTATATAATATTATCACGGTAAGACCAACAGGAGCGGAGCAATGTGGGTGAAACCGCGCGGCACAGCTAGTAAATTATAATTTTTATTTGCTTGAATAATACTTACGTATGTACATAATTAACTATCTAATACTAGTGGTCCGCCCCGGCTTCGCCCGTGGTACATATTTCGCAATAAAAGGTAGCCTATGTCCTTTCTCGGGTATCAAAATACATATCTCCATACCAAATTTCATGCAAATTGGTTCAGTAGTTTAGGCGTGATTGAGTAACAGACAGACAGACAGAGTTACTTTCGCATTTATAATATTAGTAAGGATTATTACCAAAACTAGCAATCACTGACTGTTTCGGCCTATTTACTTAAAACAAGCCAATACATGATAAAAATTTGTACTGTTGCTAATGATAAGTCACAATAAAGTCAGAGCCAAATACATAAGGCAGAACATAAGTACTAGAAATACCTAAATATGTTCAATGAATATGTTTTAAAATTTTCATAATAATATTATCTTAAAGAATATGCACGGTGTTATACAATATTCAAGATATTGTACAAAATATATTCTTTTCAACTGGAAAGTTCGACAAACATTAGAGAAATTAATATTATTAGAGGTATGTTTTTTAAAATATCAACCGACTCCAAAAAAAGAAGGAAGTTCTAAATCTGGCTCTACTTTTTTGGGTTTATTACCTCAGAACTTTCGACTGGGTGAACCGATTTTGATGATTATTTTCTATTTGAAAGCTCAGCCGTGTGATCCCATTTATTTTGATTTACTTCTGATAATACGGTATATTAACATTTTAAATGATCACAAATCAAACACACGATTGATAGATGTATTGAAAAATCATAGATTAAATCGATGATATGTATTAAGAAGAATATAAAATACATAACTAATATTATAACGAAATCCTATTTGGACCAGAACAATATCTCATAATTTAGTTTTCAAGACACTAACATGTAGGTACCTACTTAAATACCCTACTAAGAGACATGATATTTAAAAGAATTTGATTATACAAACGTTTATACAATCGATTTTATAAATACCTCCACACCGGCTTTCTATATCAAAATAATAAACTATTTCCTACTTGTGCGGTAAGTACAAAAGACGGCTTTTTCAAGTCGCCGTCAGACGATATTGTTTACATTCGGCCCTCTAGTAATGGATGCTCATGATTGTAGGTGTGAACAGGAAGATGTCACACACACACATGAACACTGAATGTTTATTCGTATTTCAAAGACGGTTTGAACTTCAATATTTTCGGGACTGAAGGTTAATGTGATGGATTAAAAATATAAATTGCACCGCGTTTTTACGTGCCGACTAGTTTAGTACCTACTATTAAAAACCTATTCACATTATTAAATTTTATGTAGCGTTTTTGGGTCACATATTGGTGAACAAATTTTGGTTTTGTCAATTACTATTTAGTCTTTATGTAATCCCCGATAAATACACATACAGTAAAGTACAGATACATACACTTTTGCGTTTTTTTATTACTTTAACGCCGATACAATGCCAGCTAGTGTTTTTATTGGAAAAATGCCGAGATAGACTGGCACATGTTCCTTACTGATCACTTCACTTGAAATTGAACGCGATTCTACAAGAATTAATGAGAGTAATGTGGTTTATAGTTACTCATATATACAGTGCTAATGAGTCAGCGAAGAAAAATTCAAAGTTTTAGTCTTGCTGCGCCTTGTGTGTGGTAAATCATATATTTTTTGTAGTTACCTATGTAGGAATCAAAACATGGTGTAAACTGTAGACGATAAACTGTAGAATTTTGGCATAGCCCCTTCCTTTATTATATGGCATTGGCCTTCCCGTATTAAATTATACGAATTGGTAAATATCTTTTTAGGGCAAGTTGAGACATACCCAATTCCGTCGGTTGTGGAATGTAGGATATAAATTTCCAAATATAAATTCTTGCCAAATTTCATTTAGAAATATTAACATCGACGTGTGAATGAATAAACTTATACCTAGTTAGGTAGGAAATGCACTGCAATTCAGCAATCTTATGTTAATAAACTAATACCTAAGTAGGTATTCAGTTTATTGAAGATTGATCTTACGTTGGTATCTACTAGGCTGTTACAATTCTGCGAAACATTTATAGACAAAAATAGCCATGCAGATGAAATCGTTGGAATAAATCTATTCGCTTCCTGAAGTCTGTTTCTTATTAAAACATTTGCTCACAAAGCAATGTTCGTGTGAAGCTGCGTCGCGAATGCCTTGCTGCGTTGAGTTCGACGACGGACGCAATACACATGGCTGCCTCGTCATAAAATGTAATTTACGGTCTACTCGCCTGCAAGCGAACGCGTTTTGTATGCCTTAGTTTCGGATCAAACACGACTCGCTTTCAACACCTGATAATGTTCAAGTTGATGGCTTTTACATAGCGGGGAAAATGTTCTTTACAGGTGTGATTGGTATTCTACGGAACATCTTTTTTTATGTCCGATTGTGTATTAGGTACACTTCAAACGCTTTTAAGAGATTATTATTTAGGTACCTACAACTCAAATATTACTTTTTGCGAGTCATTATTGATAAAATAAACAATGTAGAGAGATAAAAAAAGCTCTACCTACAATCTATTTACCTACATATCAATTCTGATGTGATTCTTTGGTGATTCTCTAACATATTTGGAAATTGTATGAAAACTTTGCGATGAAGTTGAAATCTAGATACTAGGAGATCAGAAACGTGTAAAGTCTAGATATAGGTTTACGCATGCGTAAATCAAAAGTGCAAATCAAAGTTAGACAAGGATGCTTGTTTATGCAGCCTAACAGATTAGAGAGAAACAGATCAGTCGTTGCACTATCGCGATTCGCGTCGCATCGACACTATGTTTCTATTTTGTATGAATATATACGTAGATACAAAACTTTTATTAATGTTTGTAGCAAAATAAAAATAAATGCATTGCGTAATTCTTTTGAATTACAACGAGAAAAGCCTGCATTATTTTTCATTTCGGATCAAAATATATTATTTACCTAGTGACATCAAAAAAAGTCTGAAATAATTTGAAACATTTTTAAGCACCATGGGTAAAACTGTTTAGTGTTTGGTATACCTACTAATTCGTTACATAACGTACCTACTTGTATATTTAGGACGATTTTATTCGCAATGTTTTCTATTTTACAAGTAGCTACACTTTACGTGTATTATCAATTACAATTTTTTCAATGGAATTTTGGAATCTCAAATATGAATGTCTGTACCTTGCAAACTTACTAATACGTAAAATAAGTTGGTATAGGCTGTGGGACATACAGACACAGAAATAAACTTGACATAATAAGATTATGTTAAGTTTATTTACCTATTTAATGTCTAAAAAAAACTAAATCGTACATTTTTCACATTTGATATCAAAGACTATGTAGGAATAAGGTAGGAATATACTTAGATACCGGTTCGGAATATTTTCAATGACCGTTCCGTCGCGTCGCTTGATAAGCGGCGGACACTTTGTAAATGAATAATATTTATCTTGTGTTTTGTTATCAACGACACACGACAATTAATATAATAGCTACAGGAACCTGAGTCGGTATACTCAGGTGTCTTTGCAAGTGCGTAGGGGAGAGGGGGACATAATGGGGACGTTAAGGAAAATACACAGTAACATGATTAGGTAACGCAATGTATTTATTAATTAAAATGAATCACAACACTTTGGGTACTTAATACTTATTAAACTATCATTTGGCATATAATTTGGTGACGTAAATAATCATATCACGTTATAATTTTATTTTTTTTAAACTATATACCTATGGGATATGTATTTATTTTGCGTCACAATACAAGCAGATGTGGATTTTTTCTGTATTGTCGTCATCTACACTAGCACAAGCTGTGTCAGCCCACCGTCCACGGTCCACATAATTGGCAAGCCACTCAACCTTCCGAAGACTTTAAACAAATGTGGATCACGTCAAGACAGTACAGGCACATGGTATCCTCGTTGGTATTCTCTACAAGTAGAGTCTTTTTGGGTATTCTGTTTCTTACAGTTCTTCTTTAACTTGGGGTCATTTGAACTAGAACATTTCTTCGTTCTCTTAAATTGTTCTCGTTCTTCAAACATAACGGGGTACCCCATCGTACCCCGTAGCTATGTCCTCGTTATGCCCCAATTCTCAAATTATTTAAAACTAGCGGTCTGCCCCGGCTTCGCCTGTGGTACATATTTACGTTTTCTCTACATAAGAACCATCCTCGTACTTCAAGGAACATAATAAAAAAAAATTATCGAAATCGGTCCACCCGTTCACGCGTGATGCCGTGACCAAGGAAAACGGGTTTCATTTAAATATAGGTATTTTCCTTTTAAAAATCAAACGCGCGCAGCCTTTCGCCGGTCACTGTCAGACAGAGAGATACAAATTGGCTACCTATTAGCGAAAACAAAACACATCTAGAGCGTATAGTTTTCTGTAAGTGAGGATGGCCCAAGAAGCTTATATCTAATACACTGGAGATTTCAGTATGAACATTAACTTGTAACAAGAAAATATGACGTTGAATGATGCCTGTATGTTTTTTTTATCCCTTTCACACCTAACTTGGCAAGTTAATAAGCTTCTTGGGATGGCCCCGTCGTGCCTCGTGGCCCCGTCATGCCCCCCTCTCCCCTATGTGCTTTGTAACACCCATACCTGATACCTTGTTTACATTGAGACTTATGTGATCTGAGTATGAAAAGTATTAATCATAAGATAAATACACAAGTAGTATAAGCATCCAATATGGAAATTCTTAATTGTACCTACTTATATCTAAATATAAATTAATGAAAATTTACAATATTGCTTTATAGTATTATGCGATATAACTTTGCATAATAAACAGGTTATTTGACGAAAATATTATCACTTATCAGCATTAATTGCCATCATGACGGGAATGTAAAAACGGGTATAAGGAATGTAAGAGACTGCATTTATTTCAAATGTTAGGATCTATGTAATAAACATTCTACAAGAAATGAAGGATAAAAACGCATTACCATATTATTAAGATTAAAAATTAGCTAAATTATCAGCTCTCTTTATTCGTCCAATTGAAATAGCTCTACAAAACAGGTATAACACACAATGAGCTTTTGGTTAACCGATTCGTATGTTTCTAAGCTAGCTTTTAATGCTTGCTGATGAGATAGAGGTATTGACTAATGATGAATAATATTTGAAACCAGATTACCAACCGGCGATCAATTCGTGTGAAACTATAAATGTCTAATTGCATACGAAAAATTAAGGCGAAACCGTAAAACCTCAAAGCTAACATCGTTTGGTCGTAAACGGTGATGAATGGAGGGTTCAAGATCAGGCAATGACTGCACGTAGACGTACTACTGCGCCATCTTGTAGGCGGAGCTATAATTCCCGCTGCGTGACGTCACAGGCCTTTTTCTTCTCAGTCACACTCATGCTGGAGCGGTTTGCTGAAAAGAGAATAGCTATGATTAGGATTTGAAACTTTTACGTGCGAAGAGCTTTAAAGACTTTTAATACTGTTGCAAGTATTACTTGTCGTCGTTACTGTTTATTTTTTTGATAATATGCAAAGATGATGCAATATAGGTACATATTTATTTCTCCCATGCGTCTACTATTTAGTTACAGTTATATTGTGTCCTTGTGTCTACAGGACAAAAAAATACCTGTTCTTGCTTTGGTTTTCATGAATCTTACGTGCAATAAAGTGAAGGAGTTATCAATTCTCATATTCTTCTCTACATATTTTATAAGCAAGCAATAGCTCTACCAACTGTTAGGCAGTTTATAATCATTTCTTTATATTTTTTATACCATAGATATTAATAGTATGTTTGATTTCAAAACATTTAATAGATTTACGCTATCGCAATTGTAATATTATCTATATAGGTACATAATATGCTGAATTAAGAATGCAAAATATAAAACAAATTTAAAAGTCCCAAGCTTTGGGTCACCTATATTAGTTGTATCATTTTGTAACAATGAAGTGATAAAAACAAATTAATATATTATCACAAAAAACAATATTTACATTTTTTTACATCACTCATTCTGAAAAGCGTTGTTCGTTTACAATGACTTCCTTTATGAGTTCGCTTTAGTAGTTGTGAATGTCCCAACGTGCATTATAAATGTATACCGTATGATGTTTAGGTAGAGTCTACATTTGCTCGACAAATCTAGTTTAGTGTATCGAGTAAATAAATCGGGTTAGTTTAATGCAAAACTTTTGGTTTACGCTTTATGGTAAATATTTGGTGTACGTCGTATAACTGTTTTATAGATCTAGTAAAATGTTTGGTTTAATTGTGCTAGGTCAAGAGCGGGCGTTCGACAGGCGTCCTTGCGACGGCTCAACGGATAAATATTATTGTCTAAGCGGGTTTTCCGCTGTTTGGTGTTTGTACGCGTTTGTGGATGATACAGGCTGCGGGAATACGGTGCAACGACCTCTCGGGCTCATCTGATCCACCATCCTCATAGGTTAGCAAACATTTACTTCTTATATGCTTAATTAGTCATTCCATTAATCAATGTATGCTTATTCATCATCAGTAACTTTTTCTAATCATTTTCATAGATATAACTATTTTTTACGATTACTAACGAAAAACCTTTTTAAAATACATACATAATGAAATAATCAAATTACTTCAAAGTGTAGCGCAAGTGGGCCCTCTAAAGCGTGTTATCTATTTCAATAGTATTCTGGAAACGTAGCTGTAATGAAATCGCGTGGGAGTGCGCGCGGGGCGTTCGGGGCGCGGCCTAAGGAGGCGCGGGCGCAGCGCTGCCAGCGCACATGGTGGGCGGCGCACTGTTCCCTTGATCGCGGTCCGACGCGCACGTATGAAGACCGAGGAGCAAACTACCGAAGAGGCGGCGCGCCGGGCGCCTGCCACGCGACGTCAGGAAAAACCACCCTTCTCCTACATCGCCCTCATCGTCATGGCCATCCGACACTCTCCCAATAAAAAACTCACCCTTAGCGAAATTTACGCATTCCTCCAACAACAGTTCCCGTTTTTCCGAAGTTCATATCAAGGTTGGAAGAATTCCGTTCGCCACAACCTGAGCTTGAATGAGTGCTTCGTTAAGTTGCCCAAGGGCCTGGGAAGACCGGGGAAGGGGCATTATTGGACGATCGACCCGTCGTCTGAGTTCATGTTCGAAGAGGGCTCGTTTAGGCGACGGCCGCGAGGTTTCCGCCGTAAGTGTCAGGCGCTGAAGCCCCAGTTCGGAGGTGGTGGATATTTGTGTGGAGGTGGAGTGGCCTCGTTGCCTCCGTCGCAACCGTCCGGATATGATCTCGGCGGCGGGAGCAGCTCGAGTGCGAGTGGAGCTTCTGCAATAGACTATGGAGCGTGTGCGTATTCCCATGCCGGGACGAGCCAGCAGCTTTCTTACGGAGGAGAGTACTGCACGTATGGTGGCATGGGGGAGCGCGAGTGGCCGCTCGCTTACAGCGCCGTAGATCCAGGCTACAGACCGCCGGCGTCGTCGCCGCCATCTCGACACGACCTCACGGACCTGATTCCCAACTACCAGTACGTCACCAACGAACACGGTGAGTTTTTTTTTTTAATTATATTTTGTAGTGGCCGTAATATCACGTGTTTCTTTATTTGTAGATACTTTTTTATTAGCTTATTTGCAAACATTTTCTACTTTATTCGCAATAACCGCTATTCCCTACCTACCTAGGTATTGATTAGTCGGCATTTCATTTAGCCGTTAAAATGTACATAGAGCTAAAACATAAATATAATCTTATAATTTATATCTAATGCTGTTTTTTTTACAAAAAGAACATTTAGGTATCTACTCAATTTAAAATTTAAATATTCAATCATTGCGACTATTCAGTTTGTTACGATAAAATTACGGTCAATTGTCAGTAGACGCATAGTTTATCAAAAAAAAGAACACGATTGGATGCGCTTCAAAAACTTGAATAGCATTTTAACACGTAATTTTTTAACTAGTAAATCTTTCAATAAGCTCTTGAGTATACCGCATCGGCTGCGTTCCTGGCTCACGTCACCGTTCAAGTGGTTTGCACGAAAATGACTTATAACTCGATGATTAACAGTAGCAGCTACCTACACACAAAATGTTGAGACATACTATTAGTTTTTATAAGAACACGTCGTAAATAGTCCCAAAACACTTGTTAGTTTTTTCAATATAAAACGCGTTTCTGCCCGTGCTGTATTCACTGTTGAAATTACAATATGAGTCGGTTGAAATGCTAATAATAATATAAAATAACTATAAACTAAGTAATATTTGCACTATCCATTTCAATTATTGTAACTGTATCTATGTTAATAAAAATATTATAGTTTTCTTTGCATGCATATGGATACAAATGCATTTGCTTCAATTGACTAGACTACATAGGTATTTTTATTTGCGTTCTTTTATCGAATGGTATTTTTAGTTTAGAATTTTACTATGTTAATTATTATCCAAAAACTTAAAAAGGTCACAAATTTTACCATATCCTGATTATGTCAATTTCACACACAAAAATTCAATTGGATTAGTGTAGTTTAACTTCTGACAATTACGATTTTTGGGTAAAAAATATTTACGGCCAATTTTAAATTGAAATACATAACTTAAGGAATTTCCCTGTATAACCTAATTAAATTGTGCCATTGAAGTAATATGAAGGTAGGAACTAACGTGCGTATCTATTGTACCCAGCCAACTGAGTTTTTTAATAATAGTATTTCATTATAAGCTTAATTTAATCTATCAATACCAAATATCAATTAAAAAGTTGATTAAAAAGAACTCACGTAGTGCTGAGAGCTTTACCGCGAACTTTGAATGTTAGACCGGGAGATACTGACACAAAATTTCGAGTCATTTGTAACAGGATGGCGGTTCTACAGGGTTCTTAGTACGCAATGACAAAAAGAAAAACGATGGTGTGAACGCTGGTACCGGCGGCTTAGTCGCGTGGGCGTTAGTCGAAGTCGTCGGAAAATAGCGAAAGTCAAACGATTTGTAACAGTATGGCACTTATTTTTCCTGTAAGTTTGAGGATCAACGAATATAAATACAAAATTTCAAAGATCTAGGTGTTGGAAATCTTCACTTATATAAATTAATACTAAATTAATTTTTCAAGTATGACAGCACTTTTTCCCCCTACTAGAAGTATGGCAAATATAATAATGGTCACATTTTATCAAATACTCTCCAAAAATCCAAATGCAATACTGGTACAAAAAAATTGGCGAAATAAAATTTTTTTGCAGATTTTCGGCGGTATGGCGACCATTTGGAATCGTCCGAAAAGTATGGCATGGCGATTTTCGTAAATGGCTGCACGACGATGGTTACCTGTGCAAAAGTTAGCCTGATACAAATGGTTGAATAATTGTTTTATTTAAATCAACACATTCGCGTCGGTATGGCGGGCTGTAAGTCACACCGGAAAAGTATGGCATGACACTACCGCCTACTTCTTTTTTATGGGCTATCGGTAAATTCTAAAATTTTTGTGTTACAAATCGTTTGACTTTCGCTATTTTTCTGACGAGTTCGACTAACGCCCACGCGACTAAGCCGCCGGTACCAGCGTTCACACCATCGTTTTTCTTTTTGTCATTGCGTACTAAGAACCCTGTAGAACCGCCATCCTGTTACAAATGACTCGAAATTTTGTGTCAGTATCTCCCGGTCTATGTAGTTTGTACGCATGCTCCAATCACCTCTATACAAAATATAATTAATATAAGTATATATTTTTAAAGCCTTCTTAAGGTTATTGCGGGTATAAATTTACAATAGTCTACATTATGATCATGCCTAGGTATATCCAAGTACTTCGGTTCTTTCTTTACCATTAAATACTTAATAGCCTCAAAATATTAAAAGCAACTTATATGAAACTGAAGTTCTACGCATGCTCAATTTTCAAGGTTGCGCTATATTTGTGGGCGGAGCTATGTTCAGTCGATCTCCTGTTTGATCCTGTATTCCTGGTATTTGCGAAACTTAATGCCGCATTTTTCGCCGCACATACGGCGTTAGGGGCTTTTAGTTAGTTTGCGTGAGATCCAATGCAGCGATAATTATCCTGTACAGTGCATTTTATTCCTTATATTAAGTACGAGACTTGTACTAAAAAGAAAAAAATATTTATTTTATTTATACATTTTATTATAATTTATACTTTGCATAGGTTATTGATGCATTTAAAGATATAGATTTTGAAACAAAGCGCACAATTCGCTAGTTCTACTTTGATGTTAAGAAGCCGGTCGTAGTTATTTTTAATTTAAAATTAAAGAATAAAATAAAATTAACAAGCATAGATTTGTCTCGTGGCACTGTTGTGGGGTTAGAAACCCAGGTAGTAAGTAAAGATCTAATTGTATGGGACTCGAAGAGGCAGTCTCTACTTAACTTCGATGTGCGACAGACCTCTGTCCTTTAACTCTGTCATTTTTTTCACCGCCCCATGATTCCTAAATTATAACAACTTAATAAACATTTAGTATCCTATCGTATAAATTCCGATACTACATTTTTTGTTTCTAAATCTTAACTATTTTATTATGCATTTTTTCTAACGTCTAAATGATTTATTCTTATCATGTTAATTAATTAAAACCTGTTAGTTATTAATTAAATAATGTAGAATTTACAAAAAAAACTAAGTTATGTATATTTATTAAAATAATACCTTAAAAAACTGAAAGCATTTTTTCATACAGCTTTCATATTTTATACGCATGCGCCAACAAGGCTTATCTTCGGCGTAGCATCGGTTAGAAGAACTTCTGCGTATGTATGGAAGCCTAGTAATTTATAGGCTTATAGTAGGTAGGTAGGTATCCTGCAACCTGATGAACCTATTTAAATTTAAATAAACTTTTTTAGAATAGGTCATAAATGTCACTCTAATTTTTCAACTAATCTTTTGTTTTTTTATTCATTTGTAATAATTGTAGATATAATATCTATATACCTATATCTATCCAAAGGGTACACCGAGCCAAGGGTAAAAATGCTTGCGGCCAAATTTTGACTGGCAACCTAGGCTTCTCCTTACTATAAATATACATAAAATTTTAGTTTTAGCAAAAAAACGATGAACGCACTAATCCTGCTGTGGGATCTTAGACTATACTGATTAACTATCAGTTACGGTTCAAAATAGAAGTTCATGAGGAACTTACAAAACTGAATTCTGCCTCATAATATGACAACAAAACTATTTATAATGTTACTAAGCGAAATAATAGGACGTTTTTTATATTTTTTTAAAATAGATACCTATACCTACCTACCTTCTTCATAGCCGTCCCTAGAAAATAAAATAGCAAATGATACAACTTTACAGGAAAAATAAAAACTGCTTTTCATGATTGTTATGGACTTCGTAGTATGAAAATCACCGTCAATTAAAAAAGTGGATGCCTACAATCAAATAATTTTTATTGTTTGTATTTATTTTTATTTTTATTTTTAATGTGTTTTTATTGCGTAGTTACCTTTTGGACATTTGCGTTATATTATAATATTCACACGATTACAATTCTAAGTTATGGCACACCCCGGACACTCCATACAAAATTATCGTTTTGACAGTCACACTGTAGAGACTGCAAATGTGTGTGTTAACGCTTTATGGTTGGCACATTTGTGACTAGCGTAAAAAAAAAATTCGCGTTTTTCTGATGAAATACATCCGTAAACAGCACAATATCTAACCATTTTCTACGAAAAATGATAATCACAAATCCAAACTAATAAAATTACTTTAAGTCAATTTGATTAATGTTGTCAATCTTCGTTGCGTATCGTCCTTGCAGAAAAATATGGCCCATTTTAATCATGATCGTGCGGGGTGAGGTAAGTGTTTAAATTTGGCGGGAGGCGGAGAGCGTCCGTTCTGTAGCGTTTAGCTACTATTATGTATTCTGTGGTTATGGTTAAATAGGGAATGGAAATTTTTATTAGCATGTTGAACGATGTTTTAACATATATAATTGACATTCATGAAATTTTGGGCTTGTATGTTCTAAATATGGAGAGGTCTTTATTTCTAATATTTTATTATTACAATTTACAACCATATAGAACGATCTAAAAATTTTTATTTACATTAAACTGATTACAATCTTTGTTTCAAATTGTGGCAGATTAATGTTTTGAAAACTACTAAAAGTATTCCTCTTTATTTTAAGATTGTATGTATGATAGTTGGGAGGAATTTTCATTAAACTTCTGTTTATACTGAAAGTTCAGTGGTTTTGCAGCGACATTTTGCCCGTTGTTATTTAATGAGAGAATAAGACTAATAAATTGTTATTCAATGTTAATATTCTCTAGAGTATATTTAAATCTCTAAAGTTCTTTAAGCCGTGTTTAAAAGTACGTGTATGTCGATTAATAGGTGTTTAATTATTATTAGTGAAGCCTCTTTATTTTCTTGTTTTACCAACGAGTTAAAGTTATTGTAAACTTATGCTATAAATTTCAGTTGTACGCATGCTCAATAATTTCAAGGATGAATTTATATGGGTGGAGCTTTGTACAGTTGAACTCTTGTTTATTATGAGGCTCTAGTAAGTGCATCGTAACTTCTATAGTAAGTTTTATACAATTTATATCCCTTTTAAAATCTAGGTAGGTAGATATTCGTATACCGATTGGTTTCATTCCAGAGTATATCAGTTTTGGGTAATTATTGTTTAAGTCGAAAATCTGTTCTTATGCTACATCCTTAGCTGTCCGTCTATCGGTCCAGAGATTAGCCCTATTCTCATTTTGACTGAATGGGCAAAAGAAAGAAGAATACAGCTCCCCTGAAAAACAAGAATTTTGTTAATCAGAAATAGTGATTTGGAGCGAGCTTATTTATCTTGAAAGCACAACCCAGTATTAACTTGATGTAATATTATATTTTATTAAAGTTTTAAATATTATCTATTATAAACTTTTATTCAAAATTGTGTGGAGCTTCGTTCAGGAGCACTCCTGTTTACTCATAGAGGTCAAGTAATTTGTGAATCGTAACAAATTTACTTACCTACATTAATTTTCCTAGTTAAGTTTAGTAATTCAAACACAAATTTATTGGAGAGTTTGTTTGTTAAAAGTAAATAAGCTCAAGTAAAAGTTATGCAAAGTTGCACTTGTACGCATGCTCAATAATTTCAAGGATGAATTTAAAAGAGAGGAGCTTTTATTGGATAAAATCCTATTATTTATGTGGCTCTAGTACGTTAATAGTAACTTCTGCTTAGTAACATGCAGTAGTTTTATATATGTATTAATTATACTTATAGTATCCAAATATATTTAAAAGTCGTGTTACTACTTTCAAAGGTAGTTAAACGGATTTTAATCATTTTTGGCTGATTTGGTATTCGTTTGGATTAGGATACTAACATTTATGAATTTGACCAACTAACAAGAAAGTCTAACAGCCAAAGTAAGCGGCAAGTTCCACACAGCGCGCATTTATATGCGCGTTTCAGGCCATAATTTTATAATTTTCATAATCATTTTAATATCAAAATAATCTGTTTTGTCAATCGGCGTCCTGTGTTATGTAGGTACATCTCTAATAATAATCTTCACATTGACGGAACGAATCAAAAAGAAGAAGGTAAAACCTTACTGCAAACGAATAATTTTGTGAAACTGTTCAGTACATGTTAAAAAGTGGTTTGCAGCGACGTCTTGTACTTGTATCTTCTTTTATAATTATATCAACTATGGAGCCTCTAAACTTAAGTTAAACGTGGTTTTATTTTTGGAAAACTTTTTGCAAAGTTGTGGTTAACGCATGCTCAGTAACTTCAAGGACATTATTAATATGGGCGGAGCTTCGTTCAAGAGAACTCCTGTTTACTCATGAAGGTCTAGTAATTGTGAATCGTAATATTAATATTGCTTCTATAGAATGTATAGATAGAGAGAGATCCAAGGTTTTTCGCTTGGTATGAGGTAGGTATATGTGCGGTCGTACTCGTTCGGTTTCCTGATCAGGAATTCAGATTTGAAGCCTGAATGCTCTGCTAACAACAATATATATCACAAGCTACACACCATTCTCATTATTCTGAACAGAAACTCTTGAAAATGTTGGGTAGGTATAAAAAAAAACTGAGCATTTGCACTCTAACAAAATCTGATCATCATCACATTCGGTTTCATGTCGCACATTCGGTTTCATTTCAGGCTTAAATATCAAACGAAACGCTGTAGGTTACACATAATAGTTCAACTATGTACTCGAATAAAATTATTATCTAGATAATAAATCGGCGTCAATTTCCGAATAGTGGTTGTTTAATAAAAATTTTAATTTTTTTTTTATTTTCACACTTCATACCATTCTTTTCTGAACAAGGATTATATCTATAACTTTTCGAAGTCTGTTTGGAAAATTTAATTTATTGCTTTCGCTTATAGGCTACAAACACATAAAGTCTGGTATTATTAAGGTAATTGGACGAACTACTTACTCTTCCTGGCTTCACACGAGTGCAATTAGGTTATGTATCTGATATCAATACGCATGCTCAATCATTTCAAGGATAATTTTTTATGGGCGGAGCTTTGTTCAGACAATCTCCTATATTTTATGAGGAGCTAGTAAGTGCATCCTAACTTCTGCATATAGTACCGTACATGCAATAGTTATAGAACTTTTAAAAATCAGTTAAAGTCTTTCGTTTTGGGTATCGTCTAAAGATAAAAAAAAAACACTGCTAACTGTCATAATATCCTTTGCAGTATATCGAGATATTGGTCACCTTCACATAATGACTGAATGGGCAAAGGAAGTAACTAATTCCTGAAGAATATTTTGATAATTTCAGTAAATTTCCAATAGTGGTTTCAAACAAGCTTATGTTTTTATCTTGTATAGGACAAACGAGTAAACACTTTTTATAATCAATTTTAATAAGCCTCTTTAGTTAGCTTTTGAAACTTTTTTCCACAGCTTTTTTCAATTTCTCTGTTACCGCATGCTCAATAAATTCAAAGACATTATTGATAAGGGTGAAGCTACTTTCAAGAGTACTCCTATTTAGTCATGAATGTCTAGTAATTTCGACACTAGAATACACCTATGTATTTTTTAAAGATACATAGTAATGAATTTTTTAACCGATTATAGACAAATTGTTAAAGTTTCACAGATATCGCGTCAACACAATTAATATATTATTTCCTGAACAATAAAAATATCAAGTTTAAAGTTTCAAAGTCAGGTTAGAATAGTTATTTTATTGTTTTCGCTAATGTGCTATAAAACTATAATCACATATTATAATCTTATTAAGATAATTTGACGAACAGCTCTACCTGGCCTCACACAAGTGCAATTAGGTTATGCATCTGATATCAATACGCATGCTCATTCATTTCAAGGATATTTATATGGGCGGAGCTTTGATCGGATGAACTCCTGCATTTTATGAGAATCTAGTAAGTGCATCCTAACTTCTGCATAGTACATGCTGTAGTTATAGAAGTTTATTC
Organism: Colias philodice; assembly: GCF_061535455.1. NCBI lineage: Eukaryota > Metazoa > Arthropoda > Insecta > Lepidoptera > Pieridae > Colias > Colias philodice. The sequence continues at coordinate 10,333,311 of NC_143086.1, forward strand.
CTTATAAAATCTGCTAGGTATTCGTAAACGCAACGTGTGAATTCAGTCCCGAGTGTTTGAATAATGAGTAGGTATCGTCTTAAACTTAATTTCCGACCTACCCTTATATAAATGTAGGTACACTTTAATTGAATGGGGCAAAACGAACGTGGCACCGTGTAAAAGAGAAATATATACCATTTTTAACATTTGATTTTAATTATTTACAAACTTTTGTTTGTCTGTTAGCTCAAAGTTATAAACGTATACTCGATAACTTTACTACAATATAAACTCTTTTAATATTGGTAAAGCGGTGTTCCAAAGCACTCCTTTACTTTTGTTATAATTTTCAGTACCTATATTATCACAAATATTTTTATGAAGCGTGCATCTAAAGTTAAGTTTCAATATTGCAATTCTTTGTATAAAAACTTAGTTTAACCACAGTTATAACGCATTACCAATAACTAATTACCATCATACAAAAAAAATCGTAAATTTTAACTTTCTTTGAAATAGGCGAGGTTAGGATGCACAGGTGAAGTTAGGGGTCTCGACCGGTACTCAAGTAGTATAAGGACATTGTTCAAATCGATGCAGCTTCATACAGGACAAAAAGTACTTACTCTTGTTTACTCCTAAAGGTCTAGTGACACGAATGCAAAAACTTTGTAAGGCATTTTTAATAACTTAAATTCAATAAAACTTACAGAAAATGTTATAGTTGTACGCATGCTCTATAGTTCCAAGGTTGCACTTTTATGGGTGGAGCTTTATTCGATTAAACTCCTCTATGTTATGATTTACTAGTGAATGCATTGAAACTTCTGCAGCTATAACTTGCTTGTTTATGTGTGTTAGTTGTTGTCAAGAAGTTTGAAAAATCTACGTTTTCAACCCAATACAAAGAGTTCTCAATGGCAATCGTACGATTGCCATTTAGAACTCTTGCTATATAGCGTTAAAACTAACTATTATATTATTTTCTAGTTACCTGATTATAGGTGTATGGTCGATATATTCTTCGTAATATCGAAATAGCTTTTTGGGTTGTCATAGCTAAGTATTAACAAAAACGTTACCTTTCTGATGATGATATATGATGATAGGCGCTCTTGATATTTTGTTAATATGTATTCAGTAAAACTTATGAAAAATGTTCGTTGTATGGAAATTCTATGAAGATTCATCTATGCTACGCATGCTCTATACTATAGAGTGCAACCTTGGAACTATAGAGTCTATAGTTCAAAGGTTGCACTTTTGTGGCTGGAACTTTATTCGAATAAACTCCTCTATATCATGAGATACTAGTAAATGCATTGAAACTTCTGCAACTATAACTAGCATGTTTATGCGTGTTAGTTGTAAAAGAAGTTTGAAAAGTCTTCGTTTTCAATCTTTACTGCTGCTATTTAGATTATTATTATGTTATAATACCAAAACTATTATTTCTTGTTACGGGTATATGATAGGATCTTTATATTTAAATTCTTCGTAATATCCACATGGGTAAGTAAGTAAGAATCTTCATTCTTTCCTAACCAAGGAAAATATCAAAAGCTTTTCGGAGTCTGCTTAGAACAGGGCAAAGACATTTTTAATGGGGATGTCAGGGATGAAAAATCTTTCAAATTATATTTATAGGTTTTTATGATATTTTATATGTTTTAATATTTAATGGTTTATAATATGATATGCATAGTTTTTATTAGGTATCTATTTAAATTAATATAGACACGGAGGCACATTTAAACGAATACGGTGAATTTAAGGTACTATTTGAACGACAAATTATTTATTTACTTAACACTTTATTGTACATGAAAACAAATACAAAAATGTAAAAATAATTTATTACATATTAAGCTCAAAGGTCGGCCTTATCCATCGACGTCATAATTATTACTGTGATCTCTACTAGGCAAACACGAGAAAAATAATAAAACATTTTAAGCTTTTCATTTGTGCACTGTCAAATTAAACTTTCAGTTAAAATATTTTTCGTTTAACAAACTTTAAAATTTTCAATCCACTCTACGCTTGCTCAGCATGTACGCAATCCTCTCAAGGTTTAACTATTGATATAGGCGGAGCCTAGTTAAAAATAACTTCTATTTTGTTATGATACTCTAGTCATTCACTATCGAAAGTTTTGAAACTATTGTAAACTTTAAGTTTAGCAACTAACTACTTAGTACTGTGTTAGTACTAAGATGGATTGGCTTATTAATGTTTGTTATTTTTCCTTTAATATTCTCTGAAAATTATCACAAATAATGTAGACCACAAGTGAGTATTTTCACTTTTTGTGTGGTTTTAAAAGAAAAGGAAAGATATCTTCGAAATTGTTCAGCTACAACAGTTTAGAACGATGGTAATTATATTCACCATTGTTAAAGATATTATCACCTTAATTTATAATAATTTATTCCTCTTCCTAACAGATAAATTGGCAAGCGTTTGTGAAGTGATGAATCATACTTACGCGACGCATATTCTACCTAAATTATTATAATATGCACTTACTAGTTTCTTTATAGTAATAAATGGATATAATATGACTAATATTAAACGGGTTCACTATATAAATTATAATTTAATATATAAAGAAATAATTGTACAAAAGTAATAATATATAAAATAGTAGTATAATAGTAATACAAAATTATATAAAATAGTTTAGATGTATGACCTTGTTTCTATTATTGAAAAATCGGTAATATATCATAGTATCCCATAAATAATCTGTGTTCTAAAAATGTATTTAAAACTTATACTGAAAGTCTCTAGTAATGTTGTATCGTATTTTTTAATATATAATATAGGAGAAATATTGTGCGTAGAATAAATAATAATACATATATTGTGTATAAATTATTCTTGTAATTTATCTTTAGATGTAGATTATTCTGGAATATAATTCGAGCCGTCATGCTCCATTACTACAAGATTTAATGTATTGAAAGGGGTGGTGATTATGAAAAAATATTCTTGTTTATGAATGATTCTTAATTCTACAGCAATTGCGTGTGTTTCTCCAGTGCAACTTCACGTTATAATTAGCAGGATTTTAATACCACCCAGTTTAAGGAATCCTGGTTTATTTGTAACTTACCTAAAATGGATTTATATATTTGATGGAATGAATTGCTGTTCATTAATTATACTTTCAGTTCAATTATCTCTTATGTATTTTTTCTTAAAGTAGTAAGTACATAACTTCAAATTAACGGCAAGTCTTCATCTAATGTCGACCATAAGTTTTCCATAGTATAAAAATCTTGGAAAAGTCGTTAAGTTGAACTTTGCTGAAATTTTCAAACGTTTGTATGCGTTATAAACTCTGCAACATACAGTTTTGTTAGCAACGACTCATCATGTTGATTCAACTTTGTTGCTAAACATATTTTAATGTTTACTATTAATACGTGAATAAATAAATATCTGTATACGCTTTGTATGTACAGTACGCATGGTCTTATTTCAAGGCTGCTTAAATGTGGGTGGAGTTTGGTTCTGAAAGCTCCTACTAAGTCATGAAATGCTAGTTATTCTGTATCGTAATTTTGTTATCTTTATACTGAACTATATGTAATGTAGATGAAATTTTTTAAAGCCGTTTCTGAAATACACATTGATATGCCCGAATGGCTTAGAAATTGGTTTACTTTGTTATGTTATCAAAAATCTAGGTTATATTTAGGTGTTAAAACTGTGCTTAATGAAAGACGCTGTATTTAAATATTATAATAATTTTGTCGTTGGACATGTGTTGATTAGTTCATTTGTAGTTTACTATTAAATGACGAAAACCGCAAATGATATTCATTTACTTACTGACATATATCGCAGTAGATTTAGAAAGCTACCAAGTTCTTATTCGAAATATTCAAATGGTAAGAAACAAAAAATTGTGGAGGGTTTTTTTACAAATTTATTTTTATACTAGTTTTCCGCCCGCGGCTTCGCCCGCGCAGTCAAAGAAAAACCCGCATAGTTCCCGTTCCCGTGGGATTTCCGGGATTGCGTCATTTTACCGGGATAAAAAGTAGCCTATGTCCTTTCTCGGGTATCAAAATATCTCCATACCAAATTTCATGTAAATTGGTTCAGTAGTTTAGGCGTGATTGAGTAACAGACAGACAGACAGAGTTACTTTCGCATTTATAATATTAATATATATAAGTATGGATTTCTATATCTTATTCTATGTCATTTCATTTCCATATTCTATCTATAAAGAACTTTCCTTAGATATGATAAGAGATAACCTCCTGATCTTTATGCAAATCTGGTTTAATGCAGTGAATGCAACGCCTACGCCGATAAAAATGCTAAATGATTAAACTAACTTTGGTCGGTTGCGCTACGATAAGTGCTACGACAGAGTGGAGACATCAGTTTGATCTGTGTAGTAGTTTTTAGTACGCATGCTCATAATTTCAATTTCAAGGTCCTGTTAGCGCAAACTCCTCCCAGATTTTCGTGAAGAGCTCCTATATAGTTATGAGAACCTAGTCAAAGGAAATTTTGCCGCCTTTGGTATGTGAGGTTATATTGAGGTACCTTCTACTAATGAGGTTTCGTGGTGCTTGATGTTGTTTTTAAAAGTTAGCTCTATATTAATTTTTGTACTCACAATATAATAAAAATAATGAATTATTCGATTTCTACAGAAACAAAACGTTGAAATTAATTGATATGTGTGTAATAGTAATATTTATAGGTTTACTTTTATTTGTACCTATTCGCTGCAAGACAAAAAAATAAAGTAATTACTACCCGATATTTGTATGAACAAAATATTTAATAAAATTCTTACAGAAGCGATAAAAACAAATGCATCTTTTTTGTATCTGATTTTGTATTTGAATTTATAAATCAATCTCAGCACCTATCCTGTGAAGGTGGGAAGGAATTGGCACAATTAAAATGAATTGGGCCAGTGAGAAGAGCTCCCCAAAATAATAATTATTATAGAAACATCTCTTTTTTTCGAATCAGAAGTTAAATTTATGCATTGTGGTATCTCTAACATAATAATATGTACGTTAGCAGTTTACAAACTAATTAAAATTAAATAATCTCTATAATACTCATTCTTCAGGAATGAAAGTAGCTAATATTTTTTATGAATGCTATCACGATGTCAGTCACAGACGCAAGTCAGCCCGGATTTACATCGTCGAATAATCATTATAATATATTTTAATCAATTTCTCACTTGTCTCATATACATTACGCATATACGAATACACAACAATAACTTTTCAAGTCTTCGAACAGTTGTACGCAAGCTCAGATATTTCAAGGCTGTACTATAGAAGTGGGTGGAGCTTAGTTCAGAAGAACTCCTATTCATTTATGTGAATATAGTAATTGTATCGTTGCTTTCGCGCTCTTTTTAGAACATACATTTTCATTATTCATTTAAATTATTTATAATTATGTAGTCACACGGAATAAAGCAAGTGTTATATTTTTATTCTAGTAATTTATCCGTGACGAAAGATCATCACCATTTGCTCTATGCCTATATCTAGTGTCCAAAATATAAAAAAAAAACAAAATACCTATAATTTCATTTTAATGAAAGAAATTAACATCAATAAAAATACAATTTAACTTATCGCTCCTAGGCCTTAAATATTTTAAATAATGGTACTTTATCAATTATTAATAATTATGTGTCTATTGTAAAGTCAGTAAAAAAGTTGAAGTTTACTGAAACTCGCGGTATTAAAGCGCATGCTCTGTAGTTCGTATTCCTGGCGAGCCTTCCTTCCTTCAATAGAACTCCTGTTAACTTATACAAATCTACGTAATTTTCACTCCTGATAGGATTTGAAAGATTATGTCCTCTGTGAGGACTAACACATAAATACAATCCAACTAGATTTTGAAGAAGATTTTGTTATAGTATGAATTAATAATACATTTATTAATATAGCAACCGATTTTACTCCTTGTTCCTTTGTTATCGCTATTATAAAAGCGGTATTTATTTCTTAACACAATTATTTCTAAACAATCAGCATTAAATAATATTATAAATTTTTTATATAACCTTTTTGTGTAGCATTGTATTGAATGTGTATTGAATACTAATGTTTATGAAATAAAAATATGACATATATGACAGATTTTTGATGCTCGTATATTAATATCGACCTCAAAGTGGGGAACCCACGGGGAACCGGTTGCTATATATTTTGTACTGTTTTGTGTAACGTTGCTATGGAATTTTACAAAAATTATGCTTATCATAAGCTTCTACACGATTAATAATTGTAAGGCCGTAAAAGTGTACCAATTTAAAAATGTAGAATACTTAACCGCATGCACAATGTTCATGCATATTCTAGTTTGTGGTAGAAGCAAAAACACTTCTATTTTATTGTGTAAGCAAAGTTAGTGTGGTGAATATTGAGACATCCCGAACCTTATTTTGTGAGTATTATAAATTAATTATTCTATGGATATTTGATTGGTAACTACAATCAAAACGATTAGTGGGATTATCTTTTTTTATATCGCGTTAACTTTGGAAAATATATGCATAATGTTTCAATTAAGTATAGATAATTATTATTAAAAATACTCAGTTATGTTCGTAGTAATTCTTATTATAATATTGCCTTGAGTCATGACCGTTATAAGAGCTTATCAGATGCAGCCGTCACAGGACATCTTTCGACACGTTTTTAGGTAACCACTTGTAAGAACTTAAAAGTTCAATTACAATGGTTTTATTAATTAATATTCAATGATCTTAAGTATTCAAAGAATGACGTACTAGGTATTTTTTTTTTTTTTTTTTTTTTTTAATATCTGATTTTTCTTGCAATCTGCCTGAAAATTAGGCATTTAGCTAGAGGTTATGAAGGTAAATTAAATGACTTGAATGGTATTAGTCCAATGACCAATCCATTATATTATGCTAAGACCTCATATTATGAGGTCCTGTGGGGCCTTTCTTTTAATTCTTTTAAAGTGTCGGATTTCCGTATCCATCAGATTACAGGCAAGTGCGTTTGGATGGTTTTTTAAACGTTTTGCGTAGCTTTTCAGCCTTGTGGAGATCTCCTGTTTCACTAGGGGTATATTCAGGTCACGATGTAGTTGGTTATTTGTGACATACCACGGGGCATCTGTTATCATCCGCAGCATTTTTGATTGGAACCGTTGCAGGATTTCCAAATTGGAGTTTGATGCCGTGCCCCATAGCTCAATTCCATACGTCCACATAGGCTTCAGTATGCATTTGTAAAGGAGTAGCTTGTTATCCAGCGACAGACCGGACTTGCGCGACAGTAGCCAGTACATCTTCCTAAGTTGTAGCCCAAGAGATTTCCTTTTATTAAAAATGTGTGTTTTCCAAGTAAGTTTTCTATCCATGTGTACACCCAAGTATCGCACTACTTCGCATTGGGGTATTTGTATATTGTTTAATTTAACAGGAGGGCAAGAGTTGTGTCTGAGAGTAAAGGTCATATGAGCCGATTTGACCTCGTTAGCCTTGATGCGCCAATCTCGTAGCCACTGTGACATCTCATTTAGATTCCGTTGCAGAATATTGGACGCAATTACAGGGTTTTCGTGAGTAGCCAACAGTGCAGTATCGTCTGCGAAAGTTCCCACAAGTACATTCGTAGTTACGGGTAGGTCATATGTGTATATAAGGTATAACATGGGACCCATTACGCTTCCCTGTGGAACACCCGCTTTGATGTCGTGTATATCGGATCTTTCATCTCCCACCTTTACGTAGAAGTGACGTTGAGTTAGGTATGATTTTAACAATAGATAAAATCTGGATGGAAGTATTTTAAGTATTTTATACATCAGACCTTCATGCCATACTCGGTCGAATGCTTGTGAAATGTCGAGGAAGGCTGCCGAGCAGTATAATTTTTTCTCAAATGCGGTATTAATCTTTTCAACGAGCCGGTGAACTTGTTCAATTGTTCCGTGCGCCACACGAAATCCGAACTGATGTGAGGGTATTACTTGTAATTTATTTATTTCAGGTAGGAGTCTTTTCATAAGAAGAGTTTCAAAAACTTTAGATGGTATGGGCAGCAGGCTAATGGGGCGATACGATGTTACTTTATCCGGGTCCTTTCCAGGTTTGAGAATAAGTATTATTTCGGCTGTTTTCCATTGTTCAGGAATGAACTCACGACGCAGTATAGCATTGAATATTTGAGTTAAGAATGAAATACCGACATCTGGTAATTCTCTGAGCGTTTTTGCCGTTATGAGATCATAGCCTGGAGCTTTGTTTAAATCTAGTTTATGTACGACCTGTTGCACTTCTCTTTTTGTAAAGCATTTGATGGGTGGGGAAAGCTGATGTATAAGAGACAGAGTATCCCTAACTTCGTCTATTTTTGTTGAACCTAAGTCTGTGTTTGGAGTAAATGTTACGGATAGGTGTTCTGCGAATAATTTTGCCTTGTCAGAGTTACTTCTCGCCCAATTTCCATCTTGTTTGCGTAGGGGTGGTTGGAAAGTAATCGGTCTTTTAATATTTTTCGTGACTTTCCAAAGCGAATAATCCGTTGCAGGAGTAGCGTCCAGGTCACGCATAAAATTTTCCAGATGTTCATTTCTTATTTTCTCAAGTGTATGTTTTAATTTTTTAACCAGCTTGTTGTACAACCTTTTGTGTTCAGGATATTTAGATTCTTGCCATTTTTTCCTAGCTTGTCTCTTTTTTTGTACGATATCTGTAATTATTAGTGGATAGGTAGGTACACAATCTGATTGTTTTGATATATCGGGAGAAGATTTCCAGGCTGCTAATTGAACACACTTATTAAATATTTCCACAGCATTAGTTATGTCATCATCGGATTTAAGTGGGATATTAGTGGTCATTGTTTCCTTTATTTGTTGTGCAAATTCATTCCAATTAGTTTTTCTACTATGAAGTTTGCAGGGCGTGTCAACTTGTAAGGGCTCGTTATATAGTTCAGCTAAAATTGCAGTGTGGTCAGAAGATAAGTCAAAACTAGACTTACAGCGTAGTGATGACATCGTTAGGCCTTTGGTGACAAAGAAATCTACTAGATCAGGCTTCTTTTTAACGTCACTCGGCCAGTAGGTCGGTTCTCCGGTAGACGAGACTTTTAGGTTAAGACGATGGATTGTCTTTGCAAGTTCGCGGCCCTTAGGAGTTATAATTCTTGATCCCCAGTCGGTATGCTTCGCATTGTAATCACCTCCCGCTACAAATTTCTGGCCCAGGGAGTTGAAAAACGAGGTGTAATTTTCGCTTTTGAGGTTGTGCCGCGGGGGCATGTAGAGGGCTGATATCAATAGCGGACCATTTGAGGACTGTATTATAATATTTGTAGCTTGGATTTCGTTGCTAGAGAAGAAATTTGTAGTATGGTGTTTAATATTTTCTTTGATTAATATAGCTGAACCTGCATGAGCTGAACCATCAGGATGGTTTGTGTTATATAATTTGTATTTTGGCACTGTAAAAAAGCTCTTAGCGGTAAAGTGCGTCTCAGATATCAGCATAATATCTATATTATGAGTGTTCAAAAACATTTTTACTTCGAGAGCATGGTTTGATAGCCCATTGGCGTTCCACAAGGCAATTTTTAATGGTCTGAATGTAAATGCAGTTTGGGCATGAGGTTCATGAGCAGAGTCGTCATGGTGGTCATTTGCTGCATCATTTCTCTGAACATGTTCATAATTTGCTTAAAGTCACCTGAGTTGACAGTTGATTCATATAAGTGTTCTGAATTAGTTGGGTCTTTGTCGTTTTCTTTATTATGGTTTGTTGGTTTTGATGTTCGGTTATTATTAGTTACTTCAGCGTAAGTTTTGGTTCGGTTGGTAGATTCTGTTTCCGGTAATTTATGATGATCTCGTTTTAAATTGGTAATACTATTAGTGACATAAGTTTTATTTCTAAGTGGTGGATATTTTTGCTTTTGGAGTTCTTTATAGATTGAACAACCTTTATAATTAGCTGGATGGTTACCATTACATAAAACACATTTAACTTCATCGGACCTTTCCTTGCGCGAACACCCAGCGGAAGTGTGGTATCCAGCGCATTTGATGCATCTAGGTTTTCTGCGACAGTACTTTTTAGTATGCCCATAGTCCTGACAGTTTGAGCATTGGGGTATACTTCGCTTTGGCCTAGGAGGTTCAAATTTGATGCGACAGTTTAGAAGTCCTTTTATATTGTATATTTCCTTATTATTTGTCTTTGGTTGTAGTTCAATAACAAACATATCTAAGGCCTTTTTAGTCCCCATTTGTTTTATGTTCCATATGTTAGTAGCTGTGTGATCTAATGCAGCAAGCGCTTCTCTAATATCTTCAGTGTCAGTTGATGGGTGCATATGTTTCAATATTACCTTAAAATTTCGTTCCTGTTTCGGCTTGTAAGTATAATATTCAGTATTTTTAGTGTCCAATTCTTTTGTTACTATTTTAAATGCTTCGCTGGAGTGAGGTTGAATTTTTACAACGTTATTTCGGATGACTTTCAATTCAAATAATCCTGGAACTTTTTCATTAAGTAACTTTGTTAACGGTCGTATATTGTTCACTTTATCCACGAAGAGCGGTGGCGGTCGCGGTTGTTTCTCTGGTTGTTTTTCTTGGGATAAATCAGATGGTAAACTATCAAGTTCAGCAAAAGAATTTGATGTAGGCACAGGTTCACTTAGCCAGTACGTATTTAGTTTAGTCTGCTTTAGGGCTCTATCATTTATAGGGCTATCGCGTTGCCGTTTCTTACTTTGGACACTGGTCCAAGTAGTGTGTTCTTTGTTTTGACGCATTTGATTCTGATGGTCGCAAGTTGCTGTAATATTAGCACGGTTTACTTCTGAGAGAGAATGTGATCTTGGTCTATTGAAAATACCAGTTTGGAGAATTTGTTGGGTTATCTTTATTTGTTTTTCTGGGGGTGATTGGTTCATTTTGAGTCCCACGAGTGAGGTCGATAATACAGGTCACATATGGGGTAACGCCTATTCCCATATGAAGGCACAATACTTCAAAGTGAGCCAGATCCATTGAAGTTGGCGCTAGAGACTGATCTACCCATCAGCCATGCATCCTATCAGCACGTAACCCACCTTAGGATTTGGGGAATTTTTAATGAGGTTTTCTTCCTCTCGATCCAGGCGGTAAAGCCAAGACCTCCGATCTCGCGAAACATGACCACGAGGTAGCGGGTAGTGCGGGTCATTTCCTATCCACACTGACAGGGCTTTTTAGGCCTTGTTGGTCAGGTTATTTTCTGCCGCCCGACATTCGGCGTTGTTACTCATTTTGCACCACCCAGGGGACACGTGTGGGGTGGGCCTAGGAATAGGTGGTAAATCCCACGGACGCGAGTAACTTTGTCCCCCAAAAGGTACTAGGTATTTGATTCATGATTTTTTACAACAATTCACCAAAATTTGTTATGTAGTCGCAACAAATCTATTTCGAATGTTTATCATTAAGAGTCATGGGAAAATGTAATGCATGCGGGCAATATACCGTTCTTTGCTTCTGTTAGAAAGAAAAATGAATCTTTACATTATTTTAATATTTATTTAAATTATCTACTTAAGATATGTTTTTTGTGTGTTTGATTGTCTTTCGCGTCGTAATGTAGCGATTTTATGGTATACCGTATAATTTTGGGTCTGGAGATAGTGAATGGAGAGAGTAAAGTAACTAGACAAACCATGTATCTGAGGTTACTTTTTATCCAGATAAAATACCTATCTTATCCGCATGGGAATTTTAACCCGTGAGAAACTGAGAGCGACAAGCTAGTTGGTTTATCGTCATGGCCAATTCCCACAACAATAACGACATCTTATGGGACTCGGGCCACATTTGAGTGCTACCCCTTTAATATCACAGTAATATCCTGCTTTTACTCTAGATGGAGCTATCCACTGACGAACTCTTCGTCGGTTATGCGATTCTAGTAATTTTGGAGCGCAAATTTTGCTTCTTATAGCGGTAGATATGTCTATTCAACAATTTACAAGTTTTATAACCCGTGTCCTCTGTGAGGCAACTGATATTTTGTTGAATAAAATATTTGTTTTACTTCATTTAAGCTTATTTTGTTTTAAATGGCCATTAGTAGGTACATTTATTTATATACTTATTCATTGAAATGGTATTGGTAAAGAGAGGGTATAATATGTTTTTGAATTTAGGTATAAATTATAAAATAAAAATGCACTATAAGAAGCTTTTAATCCGATCAGTAGGACTAGACATTTAGATGTGTAGGATTTTTGTTTTACTTTTTATGTAACATAACAGAGATAGCTATGAGAGATAGAGCTACTAAGCCATAACGCGGCTATTTGTTTAAAATATAATATATAAAATTTTATACACTATAAGCATCCCAAAATTCCAAATTCTAGATGTTTTAAAATAAAAAAAAAATGGTTTTGTGAGAATTCAGGTTATTAAATAAAATTAGTAAATATATTCCAGAATTCATGAAAAACTAGAAAATGCATTAGGATTTTTATAATCTACTGTGTATCTGCTTGTTCCGTCTCCAAATATATATTTTGTATCATATAAATTTTATTTCAGTTAAATAATATAGTGTACACTTAATTGCATTTCTGGTTAGTGAGCTTAAACTCTGGTTCAACTCACAAATTAATAACATCCAAGTCCTAGAGGAATAAAGAAAACATAAACATACAAACATGAAGTTTTATGAAACTTATTGTATTCTGATGTCGAATGCGCATGCTCTGTAGGCTATATCAAGCCAAGTAAAAGCCTCTTTCTGGAACTCCTGTTTACTCATGTAGGTTTAGTATTTCTGTATCGTAATTTTCGCGCCTGTTAGGTTTTTAATTACAGTAGTTAACGCATGTCCTCTATGAGGAATAATCCAACTGCATATTTTTGTCCCAAAATTGTGTACCAACCTATACCTTTTTCGTTCTACATTCCAATTTTTCTTTGATTCTTCGATCTTATTCATATTATAGTGTCTTCTATTTAATGCATTGGTATTAAACATAGTGTAACCAATTGTAGAGTTTGTAATAACTATTTAGATATTACGCATATTTTGCTTTAACATGATGCCTATTATATTATGATTATAATAAGCGAATGATCAAAATAATGAAATAAATACTTGACAATTTTTTTATTATTTATCTAAATCTTTTATTCTGGGTGGTGAAAGTCTCACTACCAGTGTTTTCACATACATTTATAGTAGATTTTATTTTGAAATCTTCTGACTGAATATTTTTTATTTTTACTGAAAATTTATTGAAACTTTAACAACAACTTTACGCATGCTCAGTATAGACAGGGACATAGAATTGAAAGAGGTGGAGCTTCGTTACGAAGAACTCCAATTCATTCATGTGAACCTAGTGATTCTTTTTGGTACATTCTTCTCCTATTGGATCTTCACTTTATGCTACCGCACCTGTTTCCTCTGTGAGGCATAATATTAAAAAGTAATATTTTATTTATGAAATTTACAGTTTTTCGTTCGCGGAATAAAGCAAATGATAGGTTTCTGTAGTAAATAACTACATAGACCAAGAAGAAAAAATAGGTTTTTGTTTGGAGTAGGTAATATTTTAAACTTTTTAATTTATTATCCTTATAAATTTTGTACGAAGACAGTTAATATAGACCTGGGACAGGACATAACATTTATCCCGGAAATCTCACGGAACGGGCGAAATAGCATGCGGAAAGCAAGATTTTACTTTTAGATTTTGAAGTTATTGAGTTTATACTTTTAACCAACCTATTCTGCTATAACTTAGCAATAGTTTTTTTTTTTGGAAAAGCGTCATCTTTACCAGTTCCTCTCATCTAACAAGACTTACCTACTATACTGAATGGGGGAAATTTTGAGTGTATACTCAGTACTCTGGCTTTCGTCTAGATGGAGCTGTCTATCGTAATTCGTAGACTCTTCATCGGTTATGCGATTCTAGTAGTTTTGGAGCGTAAATTTTGCTCCCTTTAGATATTATGTCTAGATAGCAATTTAAATAGTTTCTGCCCCGTGTCCTCTGTGAGGCTACTGTGTAGATATAAATATTTATTTCTTAATATAAACAATATTCGTTGTTTTATAAATGGCATTAAGTTCCTACATTGATTTAATTATTTATTTAAAAAATCATGTAAAATATAATATATGGTCTACTAGCTTTCCGCCCGCGGCTTTGCCCGCGTTTTCAAAGAAAAACCCGTTCCCGTAGGATTTCCGGGATAACACCTATCCTATGTCCTTTCTCGGGTATCAAAATATCTCTATACCAAATTTCATGCATATTGGTTCAGTAGTTAAGGCGTGATTGAGTAACAGACAGACAGACAGAGTTACTTTCGCATTTATAATATTAGTATGGATTTCTCTTGGTCAAGTCATCGAACGAACAACGAACAGCTGTAGGGGAGGCCGGGGTTCAAAGTGCCGGGGGTAGGTTGTTCCGATTGAAATAGCTCCGCCAAGAAAAGAGATAGGAATAAGTGTGAAGTGCATCGCGAAATGTCATATCATCGCGCATTTGCGTCAGTCATTTTAGTGACGGTCTGCCCGCGTGTTAGCGTGGTAGTCGATTGGTGACACTCAAACATTACGTAAGTAAATTTTTTCGTCATCATACTTTTTGGTCTATTTCAATCAATTTTCTAGCTATTTGTGTGTTACTTGCTATTATCTGTCGAGCAAACTATAGTGATTAACTTTTTAATATCGTTTTTGGCTTTTTAAAACGTATTCTATCATAATTGGATGTTACTTTAGAAAATGGAATTTGGGGTTCCAAGTTCCTCTGCTGGGGGGCTAGTTGTTCCGCGGAACAACCTGCCCCGTAACGAACAAGTTAATAATAAAATTAAAACTTTGTTTTAGGATGAGAAACTATAAACGAAAAACCGAACGGGGCAAGGTTTCATTTGAGCTTTTGAGCCTGAAGCAATTAAACCTTTACCAAAAGCACCGCCAAGATCGTGTGTAACAACTAAGCGACGAATAAGAAAATCAGCAATACTGACAGATACGCCTGAAAAGAATAAAGCATTCTTTTGCAAGCTGAAGAAAAGGCAAGAAAAGTAAAGAGCAATAGTAAAATAAAGACGAAGGAAGTTGAAAAAAGAGTCAGAAATAATAAAGTAACTGGTAAAAACAAGCGAAATTATAAAGTGGCAAGTAAATCCGCAAATGTTAAAGAAAATGTGAAAAGGAAACTACTGCAAGAAGATAATCATGGAAGTGATAGTGAAGAAGAGACAAGAGACCATGGAATGGTATTATCTAATATATTGCAATTTATATTCCAACTTACGACCAGGTGAACAATGGATTGAATGCGTCATGTGTAAGAATTGGGCTCATTCAAAATGCCTGAAATCTGAAGATGTTCATTCTTATGTTTGTCAAAATTGTAATTCTGATGACGACTCTGAATATTTTTTTAAATAACTGAAATGGATCTGTTTTTCCAGAGTAGGTTATAAGTTTAGATTATTGATCTCAGTAAAGTCATTGCTATAAGACTGAATCAAGAAACTATAACTCGAAATGTTAAAATTTGTTATTTTTTGTGTTTTCATTAAAATAAATAATTTTTTTTTTTTGACAAGCAAACGTTTGTCAAAGTTGATTGAGTAATATTAAAAATGTTTATTATTCTAAAATCTATTAATTAGGTTGAACTACACTTGTTATTATTTTATGTTTGTAGTTATGTTCATTACATTTTTTAATTTTGTTGAAAAGTTTGTAAAAAACATTAAGATTTTGTACTTTTCTAAATAAAAATCTAATAAATATTTAATTATACACCTAATTTATTTTATATAATACCTTTCCAACTAATACTACATTATTAGGGACTGGAGTTGATAAGCGGAACAACTTACCTCAGCTGAGGAACAACCAGCCCCTTTGTGGGGCGAGTTGTTCCTTGTCGACTTTTTGCAGAAAAAATATCCTGAGCAATAATATATACTTATTTCAAAGAACTTAAGTTTGCAATTTGAAACAAGGATAAATTATGCACCATTTTATATAGGAATCGTTGATTTTAAACATTCCTATTACATTTATATTGCCTCCGACTCCAAAATCGGAACGTCGAACCCCGGCCTCCCCTACCGATTTTTTGTTTTTATTTAATAGCCTTATGAAAAAAGTGTATATATTGCGCCAATAATAATTAAATAATTTAAAAAATATGACCATTTAAAATGTATGCGTTTTTTAATAATGAATAGATCAGCTAAGTTTTTCGTCCAGCTTGATCCAAAATAAAAATATGTAGCTTGTAGTTGTAGTAGCGGGGATGATTACCTAACTTTCTAAGTGGTAAAATACTTATTACAAATCAGTCAAGTAGTGTGTTAAATCGTAATTAATATACATTTAAGTTTATTTAGAATTACTTTTGATCCATTGAAATGTTACATTTTTTAGCCCTAACCTTGCATTTTTTAGAGGACGCAATTTTGTTTTTTTGATGTGTAGGGGGGGTCAGTGTGAAGCTAAAACCAAGTTTGTGGGGTCGCCACCCTTGTCCCACGGCCGCCATCTTGAAAATAGCGGTTGAAATGGTTTTTACGATATATCTCTTAAACTATTTAACTGATAAAAAAATATCGTTAACATTATTTGTTGCAAATTAAATTCTCTACAACTTTGGTGTAGTAACTTTTAGTCGTAGAACTATAAATAAAAAAGTTATAAGCGAAAATATTCAGAAATTAGAGCCATTTATATTTTTCAATAAAACTTTTTTTTATCATTTTACGAAGAAATGATATCAGACCATTTTTGTATATTGTTTTTCGAGGAACAACTTTTATGTACAACATTTTTTCATAACGTCAATAACTAAGGTTTTACAGCGATCTGAAGTGAGTACTATTTTTCAGTACTCTTAACTATACATATATTGGCTATTGGCTCTTTTCTCATACTCCAGAACAATAGAAGCACACTGCAGAACATTTCAGACCTGCTTTTCGACGTAAAAAAAGTCGCGCTTCCAGACTCTACCTCCTGGGTGGTGGGGAACAGATTCAATAATTAATTATTAGTGATATTGCAAAATTAATTATTAAAAATATTATAATAACAAAAAAAAAAACCATTACTGATGACAAATTATTATTAGTACACACATAATATAAGTATACTGTATAGTTCAGAGTACTGAAAATTATTACTCACTTCGGAGCGCTGTAAAACCTTAGCTATTTAATTAATGAAAAAATGTTGTATATAAAAGTTGTTCCTCGAAAAACAATCTACAAAAATGGTCAACTATCATTTCTACGTAAAATTATAAAAAAAAAGTTTTATTGAGAAATATAAATATCTCTAATATCTGAACATTTTCGCTTATAACTTTTTTATTTATAGTTCTACGACAAAAAGTTGCAGGATCAAAGTTGTAGAGTATTTAATTTGCAACAAATAATGTAAGCAAATTTTTTTTATCAAATAAATAGTTTAAGAGATATATCGTAAAAACCATATCAACCACTATTTTCAAGATGGCGGCCGTGGGACAAGGGTGGCGACCCCACAAACTTGGTGATAGCTTCACACTGACCACCCCTACATATCAAAAAAATAAAATTGCGTCCTCTAAAAAATGCAACCCCAAATGTAACTTTTCAATGGACCATTTAGATTTTTACTTTCATTAAAGAATTAGGTTCTTCAGATTCCATCGCAAATCATGATAAATGTGAATTGTGAAACAATTTTTTCATGCAATTAAATTTGCTTAAAATATTTAACTTCTAAGTTATTATCATTTCTATTGAAAGTTTATTGAAACTATTTGAACAACTTTACGCATGCTCAGTAACTACAACTGTAAATAATTGGTAGAGGCGGAGCTTTTGGTCACATGAACTCCTATTCATTCATGTGAACCTAGTAATTCTGTTTCACATATTCTGCTCCTATTGGATCTTGAATTTTATACCATCAGCATCTGTTTTCTCTGTGAGGCGTCATAAAATATATTTTTTAGATAATGAATGTAATCAGAATAAAAATCATGAAAATCAATATGGTTCAGCTTTTTAGTTATCTTTAGATACGTTACCATACTCCTCCGAAACGACTCGACCGATTGTCACGAAATTTTGTGTGCCAAGTCTGAGAATCGGTCAACATCAAATTTTCATACCCCGTGATAAGAGTAAGGCAGAACAATGTTTTCCGAGACTGCTACTGTTTTTATATAACATGGTCGCTAGTTGCATCGCTACTAATTATATTTACAACTAGCGGTCCGCCCCGGCTTCGCCCGTGGTACATGTTTACGTTTTCTCTCCATAAGAACCATCCTCGTACTTCAAGGAATATAATAAAAAAAGAATTCGAAATATAAGAAATCGGTTCAGCCGTTCTCGAGTTATGCGCTGACCAACACATTTTGCGATTCATTTTTATATATTTACAATAGCGTCAAAATTGTGAAATCTTCTAACTGCTGTTAAATTCATAATATACTTAATAATATTAGCTTATGAGTAATAACTACCGATGAGAGCTTATCAGATTCAGGTATAGGTATCTCTCAACGTGACCAACCGAAACTAAAGAGCTTAATAGTTCAATTAAAATAGTTTATCATTCTACATTATAATTTATTAAGAGCCTTTGTTTATGTTTGTATTTAATATGTTATGTTTGTATTTAACTTCAGATCTTGCTCTTCCCGAAAATAAGTAGAAAAACTTGTCATTTATGCATAATTTTATAGTCATACCATATTATGCTCGTTAATTAAAAATTGAGTGATTGTTGTAATTAATGGGTGTATACTTTTAATCAAACAACAATTTTAGTTTTAAGCAATAAGATTGTTTCGGAAAAGAGTCATCTTCGCCAATTTTCATATCTGTAAATAAACCTTACATATTCAATTGTGGCATAGTTGAGTGCATCCTCATTAATATAGAGCTTTCTATTTCTTTAGATTGGTTAAGCGATTCTAGAATATTTCGTAAACGGTTAGATTTCGGACAGTTTACATCGTTTCTGATTGGTTCGACCATATTATTGTTATTCTCCCTTAACGGGAATTGGTCGACATACCTTGTAGCCCTGTATAGTGCATATATTTGTATAGTGTATTTAAATATTCCATACATCATTAATATTTTATTCAGTTTCTTATTATTGCTCACCCACATTTTTTTTCCTTTTACTTTAAGGGTATCTGGTAGTAATTGCTACCTAGCGATAAGGCCGCCTTTTACTAATTTTAATAGTAAAAGGCGTATATGTACATGCAGTACGTATGTAATGTGTGTGAAAATCTAAATTTAAGTTTCCTCTATATAGGTACTACTTTATCATATATATATAAAGCTACACTACCACTCACTGACTCACTGACATCGGTTTTCTCGGAAACTACGCGGAAAGTGGGGGGGATAATTATGTGATCGTGTAGAGGTGCGCCGAGTGAGCAGAGGAAAAATATAGCGATTTCGATCATCTTCGAATACCGAGTGGACCCCTGGAGGTGCGCAAAAACGGTGATACCTGGAGGGGGGGTGTCTGAACAAAAAATGCTCAGAACTGGTGGCGATTACCAGGGGTGGTGGAAAAATGGGGATTTTCGCGAAAACAAGATGGCCGCCGTACTTTGCCAAAATCGCCGTTTATGAATCCTTACGTCTCAAATTTGGCACACGTGCTCTGTTCGAGCCGGCAAATCGATCGGTGCCCCGTTCGAGTGGCTCCGGGCCCCAGTTTCCGACTTTCATACAATGGAAAATCCAACGGCCCGCGGAAACGGTGCGAGTTGGGTGGGGGGTCCCGGAACTAAAAATGATCACCATCCTGGGACGCTACCAGGGAGCCATAGTGGGTCGCTCGATTTTGGAATTTTTCCATTTTTGGCGCAAACATAAAAACGTAAATTTAGACGAGGTGGCGCAACGGAGAAATACACCAATGATGCATTCATACTCGCCTAGCTCCCAGGATATCCAGAAAAATCCGAAATTTTGAACTTTCTCACAGCCCGTGGAGACGGTCAACGGCCCGCGCAAACGGTAGCAGCTACATCTGGGGTGCTCAAACTAAATGTGTAGTAGACCTCGAGCAATTACCACAGATGGTGAAAAAAATTCAAAATGGCGGAAAAAATGGCCGCCGCCATACAAATGCTAAAATGGCCATTGCTGGGCCGATCGCGCTGAAACTTGGCACAGGGGCTTTAATCGAGCCGCACATTACGTTGGCATACTCATCATCGAGTTTCCATCGCTGGTTTCCGAGTTTCATACAACGCGAAATACGACGGCTCTCCGAAACGGCGCCAGATAGGTGGGGGGTGTAGAACTAAAAAATGATCAAGAAGATGGGGCGCTACCAGGGCAATGGAGAAATTTCAAATTGGACGCAATTTTTTTTTCAAAAATGGCCAATTTTTCAAAGCAAGATGGTGGCGCCGGTTACTTTACGATCGGTCTGAAAATTGATTTCTGTGCTCTAATCGGCCAGATTTACAAAATTGCATACTCAGAATTTCTCTCCGACCCTCGGTTTCCATTTTCCATACATCAAGAAATTCAACGGCTCTCTGAACCGGTGGCAGGTAGGTCGGGGTCGCCGAAGTAAAAAATGCTTCAATACCTGGTCCGCTTCCAGGCATATAATTTTTTTTGTTAAAAAGCGAATTTTTTTTTTTCGAAAATTTTGTATGGAAATTTCCATAGTAGGAAGGGTAATTGAATAGCAACGGCAAAAGACGGCGCCACGGGCTGCTTGCTGCCCGCGCACCGCGCAACCTCGAAGGTCGACAGCCTCCCGGAGTAGAAAATATTTATTAACTTTTGAACTACCGCACGAGCCAAGCGAGCGAAGCGAGCGAATCACGGCAGCGGCTGGCGTAAATATTCAAATTGGTAGCGAGGAGCGAAGCGACGAGCGAGTTAGGTTAACTTTTGAACTACCGCACTAGCCAAGCGAGCGAAGCGAGCCAGTAACGTCAGCGGCCGGCGTAAATATTCAAAGAAGTAGCGAGGAGCGAAGCGACGAGCGAATTAGGTTAACTTTTAAACTACTGCACTAGCCAAGCGAGCGAAGCGAGCAAGTCACGTCCGCGGCCGGCGTAAATATTCAAAGAAGTAGCGAGGAGCGAAGCGACGAGCGAGTTAGGTTAACTTTTGAACTACCGCACTAGCCAAGCGAGCGAAGCGAGCCAGTCACGTCATCGGCCGTCGTAAATATTCAAAGAAGTAGCGAGGAGCGAAGCGACGAGCGAGTTAGGTTAACTTTTGAACTACCGCACTAGCCAAGCGAGCGAAGCGAGCAATTCACGTCAGCGGCCGGCGTAAATATTCAAATAGGTAGCGAGGAGCGAAGCGACGAGCGTGTTAAGTAAACTCTTTAACAGTTTATTATGAAAAGTCACTGCCCACTATCGATTAGACACCTCAAAATGATGAAACAGTTTCGACTGACTGTAGAATCGCTGTTAGCAGATGTAACAAATGGACAGGAAATTCAAATGCATTTTCAAATGACTGAAGATTTCTGCCCTGGGATGAGCCGCGAGCTGCTTGCAGCTCGCGCACCACGCACCCTCGAAGGTAGACAGCCCCCCGGAATAGAAAATATTTGAATGGGAAATATAAAAGCACTTCCGATTGACTGTGGAATCGCTGTTAGCAGATATTAACAAATTGACGGGGAATTTTTATGCATTTTCAACTGACTGAAGATTTCTGCCCTGGGATGCTTCGCGGGCTGCAAGCAGCCCGCGCACCACGCACCCTCGAAGGTCGACAGCATTTCAGAATAGAAAATATTATAATGGGGAATTTATAAGCACTTCCGATTGACTGTGGAATCGCAGTTAGCAGATAATAACAAATTGGCTGGGAATTTTAATGCATTTTCAATTGATTGAAGATTTTTGTCCCTGGGATGTACCGCGGGCTGCTTGCAGCCCGCGCACAACGCGCCCTCGAAGGTCGACAGCATTTCAGAATAGAAAATATTTGAATGGGGAATTTATAAGCACTTCCGATTGACTGTGGAATCGCAGTTAGCAGAAAATTACAAATGGACTTGGAATTCTAACACATTTTCTAATGACTGCCCTATTGCTTCAACCCAGGGGCAAAAGGGGCTCGCGGGCTGCTTGCAGCCCGCGCACAACGCACCAGCTAGTCTATACTATAATATTATAAATGCGAAAGTAACTCTGTCTGTTTGTCTGTTACTCAATCACGCCTAAACTACTGAACCAATTTTCATGAAATTTAGTATGGAAATATTTTGATACCCGAGAAAGGACATAGGCTACTTTTTATCCCGGGAAAATGACGCAATCCCGGAAATCCCACGGGAACGGGAACTATGCGGGTTTTTCTTTGACTGCGCGGGCGAAGCCGCGGGCGGAAACCTAGTACCTAATATTCCTTGAAGTACGAGAAAGGTTCTTATGGAGAGAAAATGTAAACATGAACCACGAACGAAGCAGGGGCCGACCACTTGTTATAAATAGTTAATTGAAGTTTTTCAATCTTTTAATAAGCACAAAATAGGGATTATTTGTTCGAGTTATAAGTTGTGTAACAAACATGACTCTCTTATTTGTATCGGCTCATAACTTTCTTGCCATTTTTATGATTCTTGTGTACATTCGGTAGGTTTGACTTAGATACTATTATATGATATATCGACTTATAAGTCGTAATCTAATAGCATGAACTATTATTTATACCCAATTTATACCCCTCATTGACATTACAAAACAACCTGTCCCGTCCCAGTTAGTAGTTTTGATAATTGTTGTGTCTTTCTTTAAATGAACCTTTTGATAAATTTTAATAAATAACCTCTAAGACATTCTAATTATTCTTTATTTTCATTTCCAAAAATACTAGGAATTTTTCAGCTTCTAAATTTCTTCTGAGTTTTGCATTGGAGAGGATGCAGAAGCGCAAAGTATCGAAATAGTTCATCGTCCAACTCGTCGTCAAGTTAGTGTAATTACATTTCCTTTAATTTCTACAATCCTGGTGTATCCGAATGAAAAAGGGTTCAATAAATTCGCAATTGCGCAGTACTTGCTTTTGCCTGTATGACGTATGCCACCAGATCAATAAATAAGAGTAAGAGTTGTTAACCTTTGCGTTAACCTTTACGTGCGTAACGCATAGTCTACGTGCAAACACACCCACCTACTTACTGTGCTGTATCTAAATGCAATATTGAGCTATATATGGCCATAATTCTACAAATAAAGAAACGTATTGAAAAATATAGTATACATTTTATCTCAGGAAAATTACGTAAAATTTAAAAATTTGCGTAGTTTTCTTTGTTGTAAAATTTTCTCTGTATGCAAAAATTATAACGTGGTCCTACATATTATAATTATGTACGTTTAATGACTTTTTGTCACACATTTAATGTAAAAGAGTACATATTGTAAATTAAGTTTACACTTTTCCTTCCGAATATTATATGATTCCATAAATAATTATAAACGGGAAAGTCTCTGTCTATACTGTGGAAGTATAGACAGAGACTTTCCCGTTTTGAGCGTGGGCTCAAAATAAAATTAATAAAATGGAAATATTTTATTAAGTCATTCGGTAATTCTACCACCATCCTATAAAGAGGATTCCATTCATAACTTTAAAAAATAAATTTGATGAAATTTCTTGCATACCTACTTTAATGTTAATTTTTGTTAATACTCTTTACGATTTTTTTCATCAACGCATTCGCAAGGTAGATACATATATAACTACTTTATTATATCTAAGTATAATATTATAAATGAGATTTACGACGCTTAGTTACAAAAGTTTCAGAAGCAAATAGGAGGTTTTCATAACTTAGCTCCTCCCATATTACATGCACACAATTCAGGCATGCGCACAGGTTTTGAACAATTTTAATATATCTAACAGTGCGATGAAATAACTTTTGCAATTGTATTTGTTCGCCATCAGCAGTTATTTAAAAAAAAGTTGATTAAACAAGCAATTCTTTAATTGTTTTATACTTAAGAAAATTTGATTAAACTAGGCTACTAAAGCTAGGTGTCCTATAATTTTCTAACGTCTCTAATGTCTATTAGAAAGTAAAATATAATTAGATTTTGCCTTTATACATCCTTACTGAGATATTAATAATGTTATAATATTTTAATGACTGTAAAAAAATTAAGCAAGTTAAAATAGTTTTATTCGTTTTCTTATCTCGTGTTAATACCGACTTATTATTAAAATATAGCACTGAATAAATATATATTCATAGCTAATGCCTCTCAGAGGACCCGCTGCCACTACCATAATTCAAACTCTATCAGGAGTTATATTTACGACACAAACTTACTAGACTCGCATAAACACTTAAGAGCTCTTCAGAACTAGGCTCCGCCCATCAGTTGTAGAGTCGTGTAGTAGGCAGTAGCTGAGCATGCGTACAAAGACTCTCTAACATGTGAATAACTTTCCTGATTTGTAGTCATATCATTATACAGGGTGTCCCGCTATTGGTATACTAAGCGCGAAGGAACTTGTAGTTTTGCATACACTGATCACGTAAAAAATACATAAACAACAAAATTACGTTAAAATTTTTTTGATAATTTTTTCCTGAAAATCCATGTTTTCTTCTCTAGCTTCGCGCAGCCGTCATATACCGCTTCTCTAATGTGAGCATTTTGTCTTTGAAAACATAATCTTAAACGATAGTTCACGTGCTAGTGGCAAAAATGGGCGGGTTGCTTGTTATGGGTGTACACATAGAGTTTTAAGAATTCATCTATTTGAAAAAAAAATGCGTCTGGATTTTTTTAAGTATTTTTTACGTACTCAGCGTATGCAAAACTATAACCTCCTTTGAGCTTAGTATACCAACAGTGGGACACCCTGTATATTATATGATATTTGTATTTGTATCATCTAAACTAAATTTAACATAAAAATATATTATCCTTCATATAAACATATAATTTTATATCTTAACATTTCAGGCATCGATAGGAATTCAATCAACATTCTGTCTGGGAGTCCAATAAATTTATCAAATATAAGTTTAATTTTTTGTAAAGATATTAGATTTATTATAATTTTTGCAGAGGAAAATCATTTGCTTTTCCATTATAAATTTGTATTCCCATAAGATAACAGCACTAACAAATTTTTAAACCTTATGGGGAGGAAAACTCATTATACTTATTAGGTACTGAACTTCTTTTAAGGCGAGGTATTTCAACGCGCCGCGGCCGTTTGCGCGAGTCGCTCTCGCGTCGGCTTGTCAAGAAAACGCTGGGCAACGTTAAATTCGAGATATAATATGTATTTAATAATTACAGGGCTTCAGTTGAAAACCAAAATTTAGCACGTTTTCTGCAGTACATCAAAATAAAGGGTGATTTTTTTGCTGGTTTCTTTTTGGCAATACTGTTTTTGATAGATCACGCGTGAATCGTGTCTTGTGTCTTTATCAAACTTGTTCAGTTTGGTCTATAATTTAACCATGAATCGACTTACGAACGAACAACGCTTGCAAATTATTGAATTTTACTATCAAAATGCATGCTCGGTTAAGAGAGTGTGAAGTCGGTTAAGAAGTGCGCGATGCACTTCATCGATTGGCGATTTTATTTTTTTTTGCCCAAAATGGAAGAATTGGACATGCCTCACACGTGGTTTCAAAAAGACGGTGCCACATACCACACGGCACGCGAAACAATAGCCCAATTGAGAGCCGTCTTCGGCGAACAGTTTATCTCACGTTTTGGGCCCGTCGATTGGCCGCCTAGATCGCGTGATCAAACGTCTTTGGACTATTTCTTATGCCTACAGGGATAAACCAGCAACGATTGACGCACTGGTAGCCAATATTGAAGCATTTAAGTATTCGTGATATACCGGCCGATATGTTGTAGAGAGTGTGCCGAAATGCGAATGGGCCATCTAAACCGGAGCCGTGGCCATCATTTGCATGAAATCATCTTCAAACATTAAATTATATTGATCGTTTTATCAATTCCATTATAGATTACATCAACATTTTCAAGTTTTTTGTGTTTTTTTTGAAAATCAAATCCTATACCTCTTAAAAAATCACCCGTTACATATCCTCATATAAAAATTATTTGCAATGTCAGAAGTTTCATTATTAAATAATTCCTTTTCGATTTTTATTTTAGTCTATTTTTATGATTTTATATAATCGAACAAAATACACGTGGTTGTGTAACAAATTAGCACACTTTTTAGGCAATAATATCTTGAAGTGTATTGATTATTTTTTCTAAAAGCGTCATATAATTGCAAATACATGAAAATTTTGATCTTGCAAACCAATTTTACTCCGCTTCGCTGACGGGACTCCCCTTAAAACGTTTTAGAAACTTGTGTCAACCCAGGCGGAGCCGGGGCGAACAGCTAATATTTATTATAACCAGTGTTTATCATAAAACTTGTCCAATTGCCTCTCTTATAAAATTAGCATTGCGTTATAAGTATTAAAAATTAGAATTGTACATAGTTATAATCAAACTATATTTATGAAATGATGTATGGTCCTGAAATAATACATCTAGATCCAGTATTTCAAACCTCAGTCATTTCATGCTTTAGCAGTTTATATTATCCTGGTATCCCAATGGTAGAAACTATGCAATTCGCAGATGCACCAACCGCAGGCATAAACTGAAATGGTTTCTAGTGCTAAGTTAGATGTTTGAATTTTTTTTACTGAAAAAGACGACCCAATTATAATTCATTTGAAATGGATACAGTGTTTTAATTTATACAAACTATGAAAATATGAAACCTATATGTACAATGTACATACTTCCCTTCCAACCTTTCAAGATGTCCACTGTAGGACATAGGCCTCCCCCAAAGATAGATATGTACATAGTACATACTTATAATTTAAAAATTAATCGTGCACTTACAATAATTAATTGATCTAATTATCTAATATATCTACTTTATTTTCGCATTTACGCATCTACAACAATATATTTTGTTAATACCTAGAGCATTTTGTTTATCATACGATCATAGATTCGCTGCAGATGGTTTAACATTCACAGATACATCACCCTACAAATATAGCTACAGAATGACAAGGCGATTGTATATTATTTAGAATGTTTTTTGTATAAAAATTCACATTGAAAAGAAGAAAAAACAAATGTTGAATAAATATGACTTTGAAATGAAATGTACATGACATTAAAATAAAATTAATCTAGATATACACAAGTTAGTATATAATATAGCGAGCAGTTAGTAATGATATAATTTAGTATTGTACCTCTCAGAGGCTGAGTATCAAACAGTAATGTTTAGGATTTAAAACTACACCGAAATTTACGAAACATAATTACAAGAACAGTTGTATAACCGAATAGGAGTACGTCTGAATTTGTCTCCGCCCACATTAATTAAAAAGTAACTGAGCATGCGTACAAGTATTTTTCAAATTTCAGGAAAGTTTTAAACAAGTTTTTTTCATCTGGACGCTATCCCTTATTTTTTCATAATTGTCATCATAGTCTCTCTTACGGCCTCACAAATAAACGTTGTAGCTAGGAAGGCATTATTTATGCTAAAGAAATATAAATGGCATTATTTATGCTAAAGAAATATCTGTAACATTTGTCATAGCTTATACATAATATCAAAATATTCCAATTATTGAACTTCTTGTGTAGATTTTTCCTGTCTTAAATTTCGAGAAATATTGTATTGTTATCAATGAGTTGTAATGAAATAAAGTAGGAAAGTTTGACTTACCTGTGAGGCGAATACTTAGTTGTAATAAAATTCTACTTAATTTATGGGGACGAAATAATATTAAGTATATCGATATTTTATATTCCTATGTCGCACATTATAAAATGTATATGTATATAAATTGGAATTTAAATATTTTTCATTGGAAGATGGCATAAATTAATTCAGCGTATATTTCTCCATCGAAAAATGTATCTATGTAAAAATGTATCATGCATATTATATATTGTAGAGGCCATTTCGATCAAACATTCTAAGATTTGTGCAGTCCTGGTACATCCTTTTCGAAAAACGTTCAATAAATTCGCAATTGCGCACAAAGCTCAGGAGGCCCGTCGTTAAAAGTGAAATGATTATTGATTTGTATGACGTATACATAGAATGACATACGGCCTTACTATATTGAAGCAACGTGTACACTTTGTAAATGGGAGATTCTGTATTGCCGACAGTCCAGCGTGATATCTGCTAGTTGTTACACACAATACGAAATGCGCTTATGACTAATATAGGACACGCGACCACATTAGATTTTAAATATTAATTATTATTGAACTAGATCTTGGTTGTGCTTGTATTTTTTATAAAGACA
This sequence comes from Colias philodice, assembly GCF_061535455.1. Lineage (NCBI taxonomy): Eukaryota > Metazoa > Arthropoda > Insecta > Lepidoptera > Pieridae > Colias > Colias philodice. The sequence goes on from NC_143086.1 coordinate 10,361,710, forward strand.
TCCATCCAGACGAGGTCAAATTTCAACTTGACGAAACCATCTTATCATTCCTCTCTGAAACTTATTCTTGCCTTGCTACGGGGAGCTTTATGGTAGGAGGATAAAGCTTATTTCTGTACAGATATTACAGATATTTCTACACGAAAAACAGATGATTGAATGTTTTTTTTTTATACCATGCAAGATACAAAACTATATATTCTCCTATCCGCACTTATCTTTGATGTTGGCTGTGGACTTTGCGTGCGGATTATTACTCCTAACTACGTTAACTAAGGACGCGTTTACGAATCTGACAAAAATACGCAGTTTTTCGGTGCATTTTGCGGCGAAATAGTACAAAACCAAATTTAACTAAAAATAACCATAAATAGATTACTCCTTAATCTTTAAAAGGTACTATATTTTAAGTCGAAAATTTTGGTTTATAATATTGAAAAAAATAATTTCCGTTGCCTCTTCACCCAAAATTGACAATATCGTGCTGAATAAACGAACATTTTTCTTGTATTTAATAAAACAAATTGATTTATTTAAAAATATTTTAAGTAAGTAGACATGTCTATCTCAAAAAGGTACTAGATAAAACTATCAAAATGTTACAAATAGGCTGAGAAAAAAATTAAAATCAAATCTTATTTTTTCACATATTTAGCTGTAACGCGTGATACTTATTGCATTGAAATAAGGGTTATTTTATTTGTCACTACCTTGAATTATTGCAACACAATTTGTAATGAAATATTTTAGTAATTTAGTCTGCGCTCAGCCGCCGTTGTGAGTAGACACTGTGACGCTTGTAAGCAGCTCCTCGTTTACGAAAAGATCACTGTACGAATACAAAATATTTCACCTAATAAACTTGATCCTTCACGCATTTATTTTATTTATAGATTTTATACTTATGGGATTATAAATTTCATATTTAGTTTCTGACTTGATGGAGTGACCTGAACGTGTACTTCGAAGACTGCTACTGGAACTAATAAACGATTAGAGCTAGGTATGCCGAGTTTGGGCTCGTTTTGTTAGTTATGTTGAGAGTTGAGACCTTACCTCCGGACTTGATGGAGTGACCTGAAGGTGTACTTCGAAGACGGCTACTGGAACTAATAGACGAGTAGAGCTAGGTATGCCGAGTTTGGGCTCGTTTTGTTAGTTATGTTGAGACCTTACCTCCGGACTTGATGGAGTGACCTGAAGGTGTACTTCGAAGACGGCTACTGGAACTAATAGACGAGTAGAGCTAGGTATGCCGAGTTTGGGCTCGTTTTGTTAGTTATGTTGAGACCTTACCTCCAGACTTGATGGAGTGACCTGAAGGTGTACTTCGAAGACGGCTACTGGAACTAATAGACGAGTAGAGCTAGGTATGCCGAGTTTGGGCTCGTTTTGTTAGTTACGTTGAGACCTTACCTCCGGACTTGATGGAGTGACCTGAAGGTGTACTTCGAAGACGGCTACTGGAACTAATAGACGAGTAGAGCTAGGTATGCCGAGTTTGGGCTCGTTTTGTTAGTTACGTTGAGACCTTACCTCCGGACTTGATGGAGTGACCTGAAGGTGTACTTCGAAGACGGCTACTGGAACTAATAGACGAGTAGAGCTAAGTATGCCGAGTTTGGGCTCGTTTTGTTAGTTACGTTGAGACCTTACCTTCGGACTTGATGGAGTGACCTGAAGGTGTACTTCGAAGACGGCTACTGGAACTAATAGACGAGTAGAGCTAGGTATGCCGAGTTTGGGCTCGTTTTGTTAGTTACGTTGAGACCTTACCTCCGGACTTGATGGAGTGACCTGAAGGTGTACTTCGAAGACGGCTACTGGAACTAATAGACGAGTAGAGCTAGGTATGCCGAGTTTGGGCTCGTTTTGTTAGTTACGTTGAGACCTTACCTCCGGACTTGATGGAGTGACCTGAAGGTGTACTTCGAAGACGGCTACTGGAACTAATAGACGAGTAGAGCTAAGTATGCCGAGTTTGGGCTCGTTTTGTTAGTTACGTTGAGACCTTACCTCCGGACTTGATGGAGTGACCTGAAGGTGTACTTCGAAGACGGCTACTGGAACTAATAGACGAGTAGAGCTAGGTATGCCAAGTTTGGGCTCGTTTTGTTAGTTACGTTGAGACCTTACCTCCGGACTTGATGGAGTGACCTGAAGGTGTACTTCGAAGACGGCTACTGAAACTAATAGACGAGTAGAGCTAGGTATGCTGAGTTTAGGCTTATTTTGTTAGTTATGTTGAGACCTTACCTCCAGACTTGATGGAGTGACCTGCAGGTGTACTTCGAAGACGGCTACTGGGACTAATAGACGAGTAGAGCTAGGTATGCCGAGTTTGGGCTCGTTTTGTTAGTTACGTTGGGACCTTACCTCCAGACTTGATGGAGTGACCTGAAGGTGTACTTCGAAGACGGCTACTGGAACTAATAGACGAGTAGAGCTAGGTATGCCGAGTTTAGGCTCATTTTGTTAGTTATGTTGAGACCTTACCTCCAGACTTGATGGAGTGACCTGCAGGTGTACTTCGAAGACGGCTACTGGAACTACTAGACGATTTGAGCTAGGTGTGCCGAGTTTGGGCTCATTTTGTTAGTTATATTGAGACCTTACCTCCGCAATTGATAAAGTGACCTGCAGGTGTACTTCGAAGACGGCAACTGGAACTAACAGACGAGTAGAGCTAGGTGTGCCGAGTTTGGGCTCGTTTTGTTAGTTATGTCGAGACCTTACCTCCGGACTTGATGGAGTGACCTGAAGGTATACTTCGAAGACTGCTACTGGAACTAATATACGAGCTGAGCTAGGTGTGCCGAGTTTGGGCTCGTTTTTTTAGTATATAATTTTGTTGTGGTATCAAATGCAAGTGGGTTTTCGAAAACTAGAAAGAAAATACTTTTATTTGGCACATACATATACTACTGATAGGTACTTGCAAATACTTTTTAAGTTCCAATATACTGAAACATTACTATAAATAAAATGTTGTGTGGTTTTATGAAACCACGGTAAAAGTGAAACTGTTCGAACGGTTCCGAACACTGCTTTGTGTAGCGCATGTCGCGTGCCGAGTAGGTATACCTACTCGGCAGCCGCGATACACGCGACATGCGCTACACAGACCAAAAAGTTTGAGACGATGTAATAAAAGTTTCACTTTAATAAAATCTATCAAAAATCTTATATCATACGTATATAATATGTATCTTTATTTATATCTAACTAGCGACCCGCCCATGCTTCGCATGGGTGCAATGGCACGGCCGCGGCGGCCGGCGGCCGGTACCGCCGCAAACGCTACGTCCCGCAATTTTTAAATCTGTAATATCTTCGAAAATATTCACTTAAATCATACGGTGTAAAGGGCCATATAGATCTATATTAAATGAACAATGTATTTAAGGTATTTAATTGGTTAAGAATTAATGCTGTATTGGTTAAAATCGCTTCGAAAATTAGCCATTATTTGTCGTAAAAAGTAAATGACAAAAAAAAGTAATTGTGGGTTATCCATAAGAGATAGACATATACCATCACGGACTTTTCCGTAGACTTTTTCAATGTGTACAATACTTAGTACATTATTTTGATAGAACTCGTAGGGTTCAGCCTGCGTTTGCAATGTAAGCGGAATAAATGTTATTATTTACGACATCACATTAGAAACCTCAAAAATAACAGTACTTTTCCACTATTTAATGGATGTTAATATACATATAAACCTTCCTCTTGAATCACTCTATCTATTAAAAAAAAAACTACATCAAAATCCGTTGCGTAGTTTCAAATATTTAAGCGTACAAAGGGACATAGGGACAGAGAAAGCGACTTTGTTTTATATGTACTATGTAGTGATGATAGTGATAATATAATGTATCTATCTATTTATAATCAACTAGCGGTCCGCCCCGGCTTCGCCCGTGGTACATATTTCGCAATAAATATAAAACATAGCCTATGTTCTTTCTCAGGGTCTAAAGATTATCTGTGCCAAATTTCATCAAAATCGATCCAGTAGTTTATGCGTGAAAACCATACATACATACAAACCTTTCCTCTTTATAATAATACTAGCGACCCGCCCCGGCTTCGCACGGGTGCAATGCTGATACTAAATACAAGCTAGGTACAGAAAAATTGTGAACGTTGTATAGGTATAAAAATATAGCGGCCCGCTCCGGCATCGCAATTCGCACGGGTATAAAATACATAGCCGGGCGGCCGCAAACGCTACGTCCCGCAATTTTTAAATCTGTAATATCTTCGAAAATATTCACTTAAATCATGCGGTGTAAAGGGCCATATAGATCTATATTAAATGAACAATGTATCCATGGTATTTAATTGCTTAAGGATTAATGCTGTATTGGTTAAAATCGCTTCGAAAATTAGCCATTATTTGTCGTAAAAAGTAAATGACAAAAAAAAGTTATTGTGGGTTATCCATAAGAGATAGACATATACCATCGCGGACTTTTCTGTAGACCTTTTCAATGTGTATAATACTTAGTACATTATTTTGATAAAACTCGTAGGGTTCAGCCTGCGTTTGCAATGTAAGCGGAATAAATGTAATTTTTTACGACATCACATTAGAAACCTCAAAAATAACAGTACTTCTCCACTACTTAATGGATCTTATTATACATATAAACCTTTCTCTTGAATCACTCTATCTATTAAAAAAAACCGCATCAAAATCCGTTGCGTAGTTTCAAAGATTTAAGCGTACAAAGGGACATAGGGACATAGGGACAGGGAAAGCGACTTTGTTTTATACTATGTAGTGATGATGCCACTTTGCGTTGTAATTTTATAACTCAAGAACAGGCTCACCTATCCAAACAAAATGTTTAGGCTTTTTTCAGACGTACATGGTTTATGTGAAGTTTGGTAAGGTAGAGTAGTGTATAGTATGGTAGAATAGGGTAAAGTAGTGTAGAGTAGAGTAGTGTAGGGTAGGATAGATAGGGTAGGGTTATGTAGGGTAAAAGATAAAAAAATGGATAAAACTCAAGAAAAACAATTCTTTTAAATTAATTCTTAGTTTTCATTATATTACTATGGCAATTTGATGAATGTTCCTGTAGTTCCATATTTCTTTTGAATCTTGGATCGGTCAATTCTGGAAGGAGGCTGTTCTTATAAAATCGAATTAAATGTGTCTTCATGTTCTCCTTCAAAAATTGATCGTCATATCTTTCCGGTTGCCCTTCGGGTGTATCATCACGACTACCTTCACGTAGCTCTTATCGTCTATTAGTCCCAGTAGCCGTCTTCGAAGTACACCTGCAGGTCACTCCATCAAGTCTGGAGGTAAGGTCTCAACATAACTAACAAAATAAGCCTAAACTCAGCATACCTAGCTCTACTCGTCTATTAGTTTCAGTAGCCGTCTTCGAAGTACACCTTCAGGTCACTCCATCAAGTCCGGAGGTAAGGTCTCAACGTAACTAACAAAACGAGCCCAAACTTGGCATACCTAGCTCTACTCGTCTATTAGTTCCAGTAGCCGTCTTCGAAGTACACCTTCAGGTCACTCCATCAAGTCCGGAGGTAAGGTCTCAACGTAACTAACAAAACGAGCCCAAACTCGGCATACTTAGCTCTACTCGTCTATTAGTTCCAGTAGCCGTCTTCGAAGTACACCTTCAGGTCACTCCATCAAGTCCGGAGGTAAGGTCTCAACGTAACTAACAAAACGAGCCCAAACTCGGCATACCTAGCTCTACTCGTCTATTAGTTCCAGTAGCCGTCTTCGAAGTACACCTTCAGGTCACTCCATCAAGTCCGGAGGTAAGGTCTCAACGTAACTAACAAAACGAGCCCAAACTCGGCATACCTAGCTCTACTCGTCTATTAGTTCCAGTAGCCGTCTTCGAAGTACACCTTCAGGTCACTCCATCAAGTCCGAAGGTAAGGTCTCAACGTAACTAACAAAACGAGCCCAAACTCGGCATACTTAGCTCTACTCGTCTATTAGTTCCAGTAGCCGTCTTCGAAGTACACCTTCAGGTCACTCCATCAAGTCCGGAGGTAAGGTCTCAACGTAACTAACAAAACGAGCCCAAACTCGGCATACCTAGCTCTACTCGTCTATTAGTTCCAGTAGCCGTCTTCGAAGTACACCTTCAGGTCACTCCATCAAGTCCGGAGGTAAGGTCTCAACGTAACTAACAAAACGAGCCCAAACTCGGCATACCTAGCTCTACTCGTCTATTAGTTCCAGTAGCCGTCTTCGAAGTACACCTTCAGGTCACTCCATCAAGTCTGGAGGTAAGGTCTCAACATAACTAACAAAACGAGCCCAAACTCGGCATACCTAGCTCTACTCGTCTATTAGTTCCAGTAGCCGTCTTCGAAGTACACCTTCAGGTCACTCCATCAAGTCCGGAGGTAAGGTCTCAACATAACTAACAAAACGAGCCCAAACTCGGCATACCTAGCTCTACTCGTCTATTAGTTCCAGTAGCCGTCTTCGAAGTACACCTTCAGGTCACTCCATCAAGTCCGGAGGTAAGGTCTCAACTCTCAACATAACTAACAAAACGAGCCCAAACTCGGCATACCTAGCTCTAATCGTTTATTAGTTCCAGTAGCAGTCTTCGAAGTACACGTTCAGGTCACTCCATCAAGTCAGAAACTAAATATGAAATTTATAATCCCATAAGTATAAAATCTATAAATAAAATAAATGCGTGAAGGATCAAGTTTATTAGGTGAAATATTTTGTATTCGTACAGTGATCTTTTCGTAAACGAGGAGCTGCTTACAAGCGTCACAGTGTCTACTCACAACGGCGGCTGAGCGCAGACTAAATTACTAAAATATTTCATTACAAATTGTGTTGCAATAATTCAAGGTAGTGACAAATAAAATAACCCTTATTTCAATGCAATAAGTATCACGCGTTACAGCTAAATATGTGAAAAAATAAGATTTGATTTTAATTTTTTTCTCAGCCTATTTGTAACATTTTGATAGTTTTATCTAGTACCTTTTTGAGATAGACATGTCTACTTACTTAAAATATTTTTAAATAAATCAATTTGTTTTATTAAATACAAGAAAAATGTTCGTTTATTCAGCACGATATTGTCAATTTTGGGTGAAGAGGCAACGGAAATTATTTTTTTCAATATTATAAACCAAAATTTTCGACTTAAAATATAGTACCTTTTAAAGATTAAGGAGTAATCTATTTATGGTTATTTTTAGTTAAATTTGGTTTTGTACTATTTCGCCGCAAAATGCACCGAAAAACTGCGTATTTTTGTCAGATTCGTAAACGCGTCCTTAGTTAACGTAGTTAGGAGTAATAATCCGCACGCAAAGTCCACAGCCAACATCAAAGATAAGTGCGGATAGGAGAATATATAGTTTTGTATCTTGCATGGTATAAAAAAAAAACATTCAATCATCTGTTTTTCGTGTAGAAATATCTGTAATATCTGTACAGAAATAAGCTTTATCCTCCTACCATAAAGCTCCCCGTAGCAAGGCAAGAATAAGTTTCAGAGAGGAATGATAAGATGGTTTCGTCAAGTTGAAATTTGACCTCGTCTGGATGGATGTCTTTATAAAAAATACAAGCACAACCAAGATCTAGTTCAATAATAATTAATATTTAAAATCTAATGTGGTCGCGTGTCCTATATTAGTCATAAGCGCATTTCGTATTGTGTGTAACAACTAGCAGATATCACGCTGGACTGTCGGCAATACAGAATCTCCCATTTACAAAGTGTACACGTTGCTTCAATATAGTAAGGCCGTATGTCATTCTATGTATACGTCATACAAATCAATAATCATTTCACTTTTAACGACGGGCCTCCTGAGCTTTGTGCGCAATTGCGAATTTATTGAACGTTTTTCGAAAAGGATGTACCAGGACTGCACAAATCTTAGAATGTTTGATCGAAATGGCCTCTACAATATATAATATGCATGATACATTTTTACATAGATACATTTTTCGATGGAGAAATATACGCTGAATTAATTTATGCCATCTTCCAATGAAAAATATTTAAATTCCAATTTATATACATATACATTTTATAATGTGCGACATAGGAATATAAAATATCGATATACTTAATATTATTTCGTCCCCATAAATTAAGTAGAATTTTATTACAACTAAGTATTCGCCTCACAGGTAAGTCAAACTTTCCTACTTTATTTCATTACAACTCATTGATAACAATACAATATTTCTCGAAATTTAAGACAGGAAAAATCTACACAAGAAGTTCAATAATTGGAATATTTTGATATTATGTATAAGCTATGACAAATGTTACAGATATTTCTTTAGCATAAATAATGCCATTTATATTTCTTTAGCATAAATAATGCCTTCCTAGCTACAACGTTTATTTGTGAGGCCGTAAGAGAGACTATGATGACAATTATGAAAAAATAAGGGATAGCGTCCAGATGAAAAAAACTTGTTTAAAACTTTCCTGAAATTTGAAAAATACTTGTACGCATGCTCAGTTACTTTTTAATTAATGTGGGCGGAGACAAATTCAGACGTACTCCTATTCGGTTATACAACTGTTCTTGTAATTATGTTTCGTAAATTTCGGTGTAGTTTTAAATCCTAAACATTACTGTTTGATACTCAGCCTCTGAGAGGTACAATACTAAATTATATCATTACTAACTGCTCGCTATATTATATACTAACTTGTGTATATCTAGATTAATTTTATTTTAATGTCATGTACATTTCATTTCAAAGTCATATTTATTCAACATTTGTTTTTTCTTCTTTTCAATGTGAATTTTTATACAAAAAACATTCTAAATAATATACAATCGCCTTGTCATTCTGTAGCTATATTTGTAGGGTGATGTATCTGTGAATGTTAAACCATCTGCAGCGAATCTATGATCGTATGATAAACAAAATGCTCTAGGTATTAACAAAATATATTGTTGTAGATGCGTAAATGCGAAAATAAAGTAGATATATTAGATAATTAGATCAATTAATTATTGTAAGTGCACGATTAATTTTTAAATTATAAGTATGTACTATGTACATATCTATCTTTGGGGGAGGCCTATGTCCTACAGTGGACATCTTGAAAGGTTGGAAGGGAAGTATGTACATTGTACATATAGGTTTCATATTTTCATAGTTTGTATAAATTAAAACACTGTATCCATTTCAAATGAATTATAATTGGGTCGTCTTTTTCAGTAAAAAAAATTCAAACATCTAACTTAGCACTAGAAACCATTTCAGTTTATGCCTGCGGTTGGTGCATCTGCGAATTGCATAGTTTCTACCATTGGGATACCAGGATAATATAAACTGCTAAAGCATGAAATGACTGAGGTTTGAAATACTGGATCTAGATGTATTATTTCAGGACCATACATCATTTCATAAATATAGTTTGATTATAACTATGTACAATTCTAATTTTTAATACTTATAACGCAATGCTAATTTTATAAGAGAGGCAATTGGACAAGTTTTATGATAAACACTGGTTATAATAAATATTAGCTGTTCGCCCCGGCTCCGCCTGGGTTGACACAAGTTTCTAAAACGTTTTAAGGGGAGTCCCGTCAGCGAAGCGGAGTAAAATTGGTTTGCAAGATCAAAATTTTCATGTATTTGCAATTATATGACGCTTTTAGAAAAAATAATCAATACACTTCAAGATATTATTGCCTAAAAAGTGTGCTAATTTGTTACACAACCACGTGTATTTTGTTCGATTATATAAAATCATAAAAATAGACTAAAATAAAAATCGAAAAGGAATTATTTAATAATGAAACTTCTGACATTGCAAATAATTTTTATATGAGGATATGTAACGGGTGATTTTTTAAGAGGTATAGGATTTGATTTTCAAAAAAAACACAAAAAACTTGAAAATGTTGATGTAATCTATAATGGAATTGATAAAACGATCAATATAATTTAATGTTTGAAGATGATTTCATGCAAATGATGGCCACGGCTCCGGTTTAGATGGCCCATTCGCATTTCGGCACACTCTCTACAACATATCGGCCGGTATATCACGAATACTTAAATGCTTCAATATTGGCTACCAGTGCGTCAATCGTTGCTGGTTTATCCCTGTAGGCATAAGAAATAGTCCAAAGACGTTTGATCACGCGATCTAGGCGGCCAATCGACGGGCCCAAAACGTGAGATAAACTGTTCGCCGAAGACGGCTCTCAATTGGGCTATTGTTTCGCGTGCCGTGTGGTATGTGGCACCGTCTTTTTGAAACCACGTGTGAGGCATGTCCAATTCTTCCATTTTGGGCAAAAAAAAATAAAATCGCCAATCGATGAAGTGCATCGCGCACTTCTTAACCGACTTCACACTCTCTTAACCGAGCATGCATTTTGATAGTAAAATTCAATAATTTGCAAGCGTTGTTCGTTCGTAAGTCGATTCATGGTTAAATTATAGACCAAACTGAACAAGTTTGATAAAGACACAAGACACGATTCACGCGTGATCTATCAAAAACAGTATTGCCAAAAAGAAACCAGCAAAAAAATCACCCTTTATTTTGATGTACTGCAGAAAACGTGCTAAATTTTGGTTTTCAACTGAAGCCCTGTAATTATTAAATACATATTATATCTCGAATTTAACGTTGCCCAGCGTTTTCTTGACAAGCCGACGCGAGAGCGACTCGCGCAAACGGCCGCGGCGCGTTGAAATACCTCGCCTTAAAAGAAGTTCAGTACCTAATAAGTATAATGAGTTTTCCTCCCCATAAGGTTTAAAAATTTGTTAGTGCTGTTATCTTATGGGAATACAAATTTATAATGGAAAAGCAAATGATTTTCCTCTGCAAAAATTATAATAAATCTAATATCTTTACAAAAAATTAAACTTATATTTGATAAATTTATTGGACTCCCAGACAGAATGTTGATTGAATTCCTATCGATGCCTGAAATGTTAAGATATAAAATTATATGTTTATATGAAGGATAATATATTTTTATGTTAAATTTAGTTTAGATGATACAAATACAAATATCATATAATATACAGGGTGTCCCACTGTTGGTATACTAAGCTCAAAGGAGGTTATAGTTTTGCATACGCTGAGTACGTAAAAAATACTTAAAAAAATCCAGACGCATTTTTTTTTCAAATAGATGAATTCTTAAAACTCTATGTGTACACCCATAACAAGCAACCCGCCCATTTTTGCCACTAGCACGTGAACTATCGTTTAAGATTATGTTTTCAAAGACAAAATGCTCACATTAGAGAAGCGGTATATGACGGCTGCGCGAAGCTAGAGAAGAAAACATGGATTTTCAGGAAAAAATTATCAAAAAAATTTTAACGTAATTTTGTTGTTTATGTATTTTTTACGTGATCAGTGTATGCAAAACTACAAGTTCCTTCGCGCTTAGTATACCAATAGCGGGACACCCTGTATAATGATATGACTACAAATCAGGAAAGTTATTCACATGTTAGAGAGTCTTTGTACGCATGCTCAGCTACTGCCTACTACACGACTCTACAACTGATGGGCGGAGCCTAGTTCTGAAGAGCTCTTAAGTGTTTATGCGAGTCTAGTAAGTTTGTGTCGTAAATATAACTCCTGATAGAGTTTGAATTATGGTAGTGGCAGCGGGTCCTCTGAGAGGCATTAGCTATGAATATATATTTATTCAGTGCTATATTTTAATAATAAGTCGGTATTAACACGAGATAAGAAAACGAATAAAACTATTTTAACTTGCTTAATTTTTTTACAGTCATTAAAATATTATAACATTATTAATATCTCAGTAAGGATGTATAAAGGCAAAATCTAATTATATTTTACTTTCTAATAGACATTAGAGACGTTAGAAAATTATAGGACACCTAGCTTTAGTAGCCTAGTTTAATCAAATTTTCTTAAGTATAAAACAATTAAAGAATTGCTTGTTTAATCAACTTTTTTTTAAATAACTGCTGATGGCGAACAAATACAATTGCAAAAGTTATTTCATCGCACTGTTAGATATATTAAAATTGTTCAAAACCTGTGCGCATGCCTGAATTGTGTGCATGTAATATGGGAGGAGCTAAGTTATGAAAACCTCCTATTTGCTTCTGAAACTTTTGTAACTAAGCGTCGTAAATCTCATTTATAATATTATACTTAGATATAATAAAGTAGTTATATATGTATCTACCTTGCGAATGCGTTGATGAAAAAAATCGTAAAGAGTATTAACAAAAATTAACATTAAAGTAGGTATGCAAGAAATTTCATCAAATTTATTTTTTAAAGTTATGAATGGAATCCTCTTTATAGGATGGTGGTAGAATTACCGAATGACTTAATAAAATATTTCCATTTTATTAATTTTATTTTGAGCCCACGCTCAAAACGGGAAAGTCTCTGTCTATACTTCCACAGTATAGACAGAGACTTTCCCGTTTATAATTATTTATGGAATCATATAATATTCGGAAGGAAAAGTGTAAACTTAATTTACAATATGTACTCTTTTACATTAAATGTGTGACAAAAAGTCATTAAACGTACATAATTATAATATGTAGGACCACGTTATAATTTTTGCATACAGAGAAAATTTTACAACAAAGAAAACTACGCAAATTTTTAAATTTTACGTAATTTTCCTGAGATAAAATGTATACTATATTTTTCAATACGTTTCTTTATTTGTAGAATTATGGCCATATATAGCTCAATATTGCATTTAGATACAGCACAGTAAGTAGGTGGGTGTGTTTGCACGTAGACTATGCGTTACGCACGTAAAGGTTAACGCAAAGGTTAACAACTCTTACTCTTATTTATTGATCTGGTGGCATACGTCATACAGGCAAAAGCAAGTACTGCGCAATTGCGAATTTATTGAACCCTTTTTCATTCGGATACACCAGGATTGTAGAAATTAAAGGAAATGTAATTACACTAACTTGACGACGAGTTGGACGATGAACTATTTCGATACTTTGCGCTTCTGCATCCTCTCCAATGCAAAACTCAGAAGAAATTTAGAAGCTGAAAAATTCCTAGTATTTTTGGAAATGAAAATAAAGAATAATTAGAATGTCTTAGAGGTTATTTATTAAAATTTATCAAAAGGTTCATTTAAAGAAAGACACAACAATTATCAAAACTACTAACTGGGACGGGACAGGTTGTTTTGTAATGTCAATGAGGGGTATAAATTGGGTATAAATAATAGTTCATGCTATTAGATTACGACTTATAAGTCGATATATCATATAATAGTATCTAAGTCAAACCTACCGAATGTACACAAGAATCATAAAAATGGCAAGAAAGTTATGAGCCGATACAAATAAGAGAGTCATGTTTGTTACACAACTTATAACTCGAACAAATAATCCCTATTTTGTGCTTATTAAAAGATTGAAAAACTTCAATTAACTATTTATAACAAGTGGTCGGCCCCTGCTTCGTTCGTGGTTCATGTTTACATTTTCTCTCCATAAGAACCTTTCTCGTACTTCAAGGAATATTAGGTACTAGGTTTCCGCCCGCGGCTTCGCCCGCGCAGTCAAAGAAAAACCCGCATAGTTCCCGTTCCCGTGGGATTTCCGGGATTGCGTCATTTTCCCGGGATAAAAAGTAGCCTATGTCCTTTCTCGGGTATCAAAATATTTCCATACTAAATTTCATGAAAATTGGTTCAGTAGTTTAGGCGTGATTGAGTAACAGACAAACAGACAGAGTTACTTTCGCATTTATAATATTATAGTATAGACTAGCTGGTGCGTTGTGCGCGGGCTGCAAGCAGCCCGCGAGCCCCTTTTGCCCCTGGGTTGAAGCAATAGGGCAGTCATTAGAAAATGTGTTAGAATTCCAAGTCCATTTGTAATTTTCTGCTAACTGCGATTCCACAGTCAATCGGAAGTGCTTATAAATTCCCCATTCAAATATTTTCTATTCTGAAATGCTGTCGACCTTCGAGGGCGCGTTGTGCGCGGGCTGCAAGCAGCCCGCGGTACATCCCAGGGACAAAAATCTTCAATCAATTGAAAATGCATTAAAATTCCCAGCCAATTTGTTATTATCTGCTAACTGCGATTCCACAGTCAATCGGAAGTGCTTATAAATTCCCCATTATAATATTTTCTATTCTGAAATGCTGTCGACCTTCGAGGGTGCGTGGTGCGCGGGCTGCTTGCAGCCCGCGAAGCATCCCAGGGCAGAAATCTTCAGTCAGTTGAAAATGCATAAAAATTCCCCGTCAATTTGTTAATATCTGCTAACAGCGATTCCACAGTCAATCGGAAGTGCTTTTATATTTCCCATTCAAATATTTTCTATTCCGGGGGGCTGTCTACCTTCGAGGGTGCGTGGTGCGCGAGCTGCAAGCAGCTCGCGGCTCATCCCAGGGCAGAAATCTTCAGTCATTTGAAAATGCATTTGAATTTCCTGTCCATTTGTTACATCTGCTAACAGCGATTCTACAGTCAGTCGAAACTGTTTCATCATTTTGAGGTGTCTAATCGATAGTGGGCAGTGACTTTTCATAATAAACTGTTAAAGAGTTTACTTAACACGCTCGTCGCTTCGCTCCTCGCTACCTATTTGAATATTTACGCCGGCCGCTGACGTGAATTGCTCGCTTCGCTCGCTTGGCTAGTGCGGTAGTTCAAAAGTTAACCTAACTCGCTCGTCGCTTCGCTCCTCGCTACTTCTTTGAATATTTACGACGGCCGATGACGTGACTGGCTCGCTTCGCTCGCTTGGCTAGTGCGGTAGTTCAAAAGTTAACCTAACTCGCTCGTCGCTTCGCTCCTCGCTACTTCTTTGAATATTTACGCCGGCCGCGGACGTGACTTGCTCGCTTCGCTCGCTTGGCTAGTGCAGTAGTTTAAAAGTTAACCTAATTCGCTCGTCGCTTCGCTCCTCGCTACTTCTTTGAATATTTACGCCGGCCGCTGACGTTACTGGCTCGCTTCGCTCGCTTGGCTAGTGCGGTAGTTCAAAAGTTAACCTAACTCGCTCGTCGCTTCGCTCCTCGCTACCAATTTGAATATTTACGCCAGCCGCTGCCGTGATTCGCTCGCTTCGCTCGCTTGGCTCGTGCGGTAGTTCAAAAGTTAATAAATATTTTCTACTCCGGGAGGCTGTCGACCTTCGAGGTTGCGCGGTGCGCGGGCAGCAAGCAGCCCGTGGCGCCGTCTTTTGCCGTTGCTATTCAATTACCCTTCCTACTATGGAAATTTCCATACAAAATTTTCGAAAAAAAAAAATTCGCTTTTTAACAAAAAAAATTATATGCCTGGAAGCGGACCAGGTATTGAAGCATTTTTTACTTCGGCGACCCCGACCTACCTGCCACCGGTTCAGAGAGCCGTTGAATTTCTTGATGTATGGAAAATGGAAACCGAGGGTCGGAGAGAAATTCTGAGTATGCAATTTTGTAAATCTGGCCGATTAGAGCACAGAAATCAATTTTCAGACCGATCGTAAAGTAACCGGCGCCACCATCTTGCTTTGAAAAATTGGCCATTTTTGAAAAAAAAATTGCGTCCAATTTGAAATTTCTCCATTGCCCTGGTAGCGCCCCATCTTCTTGATCATTTTTTAGTTCTACACCCCCCACCTATCTGGCGCCGTTTCGGAGAGCCGTCGTATTTCGCGTTGTATGAAACTCGGAAACCAGCGATGGAAACTCGATGATGAGTATGCCAACGTAATGTGCGGCTCGATTAAAGCCCCTGTGCCAAGTTTCAGCGCGATCGGCCCAGCAATGGCCATTTTAGCATTTGTATGGCGGCGGCCATTTTTTCCGCCATTTTGAATTTTTTTCACCATCTGTGGTAATTGCTCGAGGTCTACTACACATTTAGTTTGAGCACCCCAGATGTAGCTGCTACCGTTTGCGCGGGCCGTTGACCGTCTCCACGGGCTGTGAGAAAGTTCAAAATTTCGGATTTTTCTGGATATCCTGGGAGCTAGGCGAGTATGAATGCATCATTGGTGTATTTCTCCGTTGCGCCACCTCGTCTAAATTTACGTTTTTATGTTTGCGCCAAAAATGGAAAAATTCCAAAATCGAGCGACCCACTATGGCTCCCTGGTAGCGTCCCAGGATGGTGATCATTTTTAGTTCCGGGACCCCCCACCCAACTCGCACCGTTTCCGCGGGCCGTTGGATTTTCCATTGTATGAAAGTCGGAAACTGGGGCCCGGAGCCACTCGAACGGGGCACCGATCGATTTGCCGGCTCGAACAGAGCACGTGTGCCAAATTTGAGACGTAAGGATTCATAAACGGCGATTTTGGCAAAGTACGGCGGCCATCTTGTTTTCGCGAAAATCCCCATTTTTCCACCACCCCTGGTAATCGCCACCAGTTCTGAGCATTTTTTGTTCAGACACCCCCCCTCCAGGTATCACCGTTTTTGCGCACCTCCAGGGGTCCACTCGGTATTCGAAGATGATCGAAATCGCTATATTTTTCCTCTGCTCACTCGGCGCACCTCTACACGATCACATAATTATCCCCCCCACTTTCCGCGTAGTTTCCGAGAAAACCGATGTCAGTGAGTCAGTGAGTGGTAGTGTAGCTTTATATATATATGATAATAAAAGATTTAACGAAATCGTTTCAGACGTTCTCAACTTTATGCGCTTAGCAACACATTTGGTGATTCATTTTTATTATGTAGATATTTTAAATTCAAACAAGCATTAGCGATTTTCGAATATATTTATCAAAAATCGCTATTGAAAATCAAACTGCTTTTTGTTTTTGTAGAAATAAAGTGGAAATCCTTTCTCAAGAATTGGCCACATTACAGAAATGAAGTATTCGTACACGTAATTTTTATTGATCGAATTTAATAAAAGTCGATTAAAAATATTTTAATAGAATGGTTGGGAAACGGAAAAACTTGTTTCAAAGTTTTCTGAAAGTTTAACAAAATCTGTAGTGCGCGCGCATTGTGGGCGGAGTTGAATTCAGTAGAACTGTTTTTAATTTATGTGAGCCTAGTAACTCAGTATCGTAAGTTTTGCTCCTGTTAAAACTTCAATTTTAGTTGTTGCCCTTATAGTCAGTCCTCTGTGAGGACATTGCTTATTGTTATTAAGTGTTTAACTCAAAATGCAATTAAGAGAGCGTAAAGCGTCTGTGTCAATAAATTGTGCTTGATTATTAATTTTCCTATAAATTTTGATTAGTTATTTTATTTTCATCTTTCCCTTGGTTGCATAGAATTAATTACGCATGAACGCCAGCCGCTTATGATTGAATTGATCTTTGCTGTTTATAGATACAAAAGTAAAGATACAACAAAATTAATGATAATATTATGTAATAGTATATTATGTTAACAATTATAATAGAGTAGGTATAGTCTTGAAATGAATTGAAATATCACGGGAATAAATAATAGACACATATGTATATAAATTAAGTACACACTTATTTTATTGTAGTATAGAAGTAAAGATAATAAATATTTAATTATTTTCTTTTTTACTTGGTTGATAATATTTTTGGAAAATGTTAGAAAGAAAGAAAGAAAAAACATTTATTTCAAGGACATTAAATATAAAAACATTTACATAAACAAAAGCAAATAAACATTACAATATAACTACAACTATACTGAATGTAAGCAACATTCAGTATAGATATTTTATTTACTATGTAAACTGCTATAATATATTCTAATTCATGTACAAAGTTATTCAGATAATACTGAAAGTTGCAGAATAGTTACGCGCATGCTCAGATCACAAGGTTATCAAATGTGGGTGGAGCTAAGTTTTGGGTAACTCTTATTTGCTTCTGACAGTCGAGTAAATTTGTATCGTAAATCAGTCTTGCATGATATAATAATATGTAGGTATATATAGATTTAATCAAGAAGCTTATAATATCTAATACACTGGAGATTGCACTATGACCATTAACTTGTAACAAGAAAATATGACGTTGAATGACGCCTGTATGTTTTTTTATCCCTTTCACACCTAACTTGGCAAGTTGGTGATAGTTTGTATGTTTGTTCGTACATACTGATGTCAGGAACTACTGGATCGATTTCAAAAAATCTTTCACCAATGTATTTCAACTTGCTAAGCTGTACCATAACTAATATTATTATCTATGTAATAAATATCTAATAACGTACAACGGCCAACGAGTAAAAATAGGGACACATTCCACGCCATCTATCAAGAATTTATAGAACTCTATACGCACTTGAAATCACATAATTCTACTACATTAGGTATTATGTTTCCCTTTTAAGATGACTGTAATAAAATCAGTTTTAATTTACTTATTATCAATCTAAATACTATTGAGCTTGTTATGTTCCTTTATAAAATGATTTTATACAATATTAAAATGTATGCAGTGCTTTTTTTTCATTTAAATAAGATGAACAAGGCAAGTGGCCTCAATCTGATCTTATGACGTCACGTTACACAGTTTTGTTGAGGCCCATTTTATGGCCTCACTCTCCTAGGTTCTGCGCAATTGCGAATGTATTGAACCATTTATCAACAGGATACACCAGGATCTCATAAAACTCAGAAATTATTATCAAGTGTACATGTTATAGGAATAAATTAAATCCATCATTGTACACAATTCCTAGGAAATGTATATGTCACCGCAAAATTATAAACAACTAACATACCTCGCGAATTATAAACTGCTGATAAATTGTGAAACTATTTACAATTTAACGCATTATTTTTCGTTATTAAACTAATAAGGTAAATTGTGAATCGTTGGTTCTCACATAGAACAACGTGTGTTATTTAATTTATGGACAGAAAGTATTCCTATACGATACGGGAATTCTATACAATTCTTAGGAAATGTATGAAATATCATTATTGAAACAATATTTATATTTTCGAAAATAGCTTCAGAATTGTATACATTTCCTATAACTATTACGCAATATTGCTGACAATAATATTGCGTGTGGATTGTCCTATGTCGTGGTTTCTAAAAAATTTTGTTGCGTTATACACTTAAAGATTTATGATGAACTAGGTTTCCGCCCGCAGCTTCGCCCGCGGGATTTCCGGGATTGCGTCATTTTCCCGGGATAAAAAGTAGGCTATGTCCTTTCTCGGGTATCAAAATATCTCCATACCAAATTTCATGAAAATTGGTTCAGTGGTTTAGGCGTGATTGAGTAACAGACAGACAGACAGAGTTACTTTCGCATTTATAATATTAGTATATAAGTATATGGATTAGATAATATCACAACCGAAACCAACCATGTGTTAGCCACATTTGAATTGATAATAATTTTAAGACTTTATGCGTGGGTAAGATACCTAATCTATGCACTATTTTTCATTTATAATAATTATTGTACGTATGTGTGAAATAATAGCATAGGTAGATTTCACGAACATACTGAACCCCCTGAATGACAAAAGTTTGATAAATTTTCAAACTTAACTTTACTGAATGAATTCCAGAACATTTGTGTACAAAGATTTCATTTTATTTGTCTTCATAAGGGTTCTGTATGTTTTTTTATTATTAATAATTTATACATAGTTTTATTAATGTTAATTAAAGTAAGGATGCTCAGGTTGTTTCAAAGTTTGTTCTTGAGAACGAAGAATTTAAAAGGTGTTTCCAGCCTTCTGCCTGAGTGAATATAGGTGAATGCTGTGTAACATCATACAATATAATACGGTATGGTATATAATACTTTTGAAAGTGAAAGGATATTTGTACGCATGCTCAGTATTATGTGATTCCACATTTGATATGGGAGGAGCCTGGTTCAGTAGATCTCCTATTAATTTATGTAGTTCTAGTAATTCTTTGTTGCAATCTTAGTTCCTATTGGATCTTCAATTGTTGTAGTTGCACCGTGCCCTCTGTGAGGCTTGACACAATTTATTTGCTCATTTTACTTTATTGCATTTACCATAAACATAAAATTTAATGTAACGTGTAACAAAAAATACAATAAAAGACATCAACTTACAAACAGCATCGTTGTTGACCTTCTTCTAAATATTCTCTACTACACGCACTGAGCGTGACAACGATAAAAGCTGTGATAAAAGTTAGTGAACATCTTTTACGAATATATATTACTTTTTATAACAATAATAATTTATTGTTATAAAAAGTTAAAAATACTTATTTGTGTTTGAATTTTTTTTTCGATTTCTTTTAAATACTACAAAAAAAGAAGTTGATTTATACCCCAATATTCAAATAAAAATTATTAGGGTATCGATATTTTTTTGAATAAATTTTCATTTTCTGAATTAGATACTAAGAGGTTGTAGTAAAAAATTGAGGTACGGACAGATATTTTCACAGCAAAAATAATAATATTAGGCAATTATTCTTTGAGTGACATTGTTATCTCTGTAATTTTAATACAATTACCTAATCATTTTTCTCCTCATAAAACTTTTTCAAACTTTCCTGAAGGTTGTAGAATTGTTATGCGCATGCTCTGATTTCAAGGTTTATAGGTGGAGCCTAACTTCTAAAAACTCCTAAGAACTTCTGCAATCCTAGTTGTCGTCTAACGTATTTGAAGGTTATTTTATATATATATGTATAAGTTTCATTCATATCAATAATAAAACTAACCAAGCACTAAGCACTTAATATTAAGCCCGTGCACCGACATCAAACCTATTTAGTCATGTCATCAATAGCACATCTAAATAATATGTAGTAATTAATAATATCAAATATTTTTTATTTTTTACTTTTCCGTTTTTGAAGTCGGTTGTTTTTAACGTAGTTTTTATTAGATAAATGTTTTTTAAATGAATTAAATAAGAAAATCGGCTGAATAATACTATGTAATTTTCTTCATCTAGTGATGAGCGATGAAGTTATGGTTGCTTTATTATATTAATATAGTATATTGAAAATTCTGAAGATTTGAATGGTATACCTAAGTAAAATTATTATAATTTCGGGAACATCATAATCTCATAACAACGCACTCAACGATAAGGCTACGCGCAGACATACAGCGTTCTGCGTTCCGCGTTCTGCGTTCTGCGTTCGTCAGTTCTGCGTTCTGCGTTCTAGCGCACACAGGAGCCGTTCAAGACATTTGCGTTCTATTTCGTGACTCTCCGCACGAGAAACATGTCTCTCGAAAGTTCATCTTCCGAAGATGAAGCCTTGCTTTTGTGGAGTCTAGAGGAGTCAAAAAAAAGTAGAAAATGCTGGGTACACCCTATCAACACGAAACGAGATGATATGGGAGAATTTAGTATTCTTATCCCTGAGCTAATTTCTTCTTCTTGCTTCTTATCTCTGTCTGCGCGTACCCTAAGGGTACGCGCAGACAGAGAGCGTTCTGCGTTCCGCGTTCTGCGTTCCGCGTTCTGCGTTCCGCGTTCTGCGTTCTGCGTTCCGCGTTCTTTGTAATGTGAAGGATTTATAGCGCCGGCGCACACAGAACGCAATTAGACCGCGGCGGTCATTCGGAACGCTTGCGTTCTCGCGTTCTCTGTACAGAAATACAAAGAACTCGCGTTCTCGCTATGGCTGGTCCGTCTTCTCCAATTGGTATCTTGTTTTTCTATTTCAGATTTTACATAGTCATGTAACTCATTGAAGCTATTTATTGACATTCGAAAATAAATATAAAATCTCTCTTCATCTTGAAGCAGCTCAGGGATAAGAATACTAAATTCTCCCATATCATCTCGTTTCGTGTTGTTAGGGTGTACCCAACATTTTCTACTTTTTTTTTGACTCCTCTAGACTCCACAAAAGCAAGGCTTCATCTTCGGAAGATGAACTTTCGAGAGACATGTTTCTCGTGCGGAGAGTCACGAAATAGAACGCAAATGTCTTGAACGGCTCTTGTGTGCGCTAGAACGCAGAACGCAGAACTGACGAACGCAGAACGCAGAACGCGGAACGCAGAACGCGGAACGCAGAACGCTGTATGTCTGCGCGTACCCTAAGGCTACGCGCAGACATACAGCGTTCTAATAAATTATATACTAAAACCTTCCTCTTGAATCACTCTATCTATTAAAGAAAACCGCATCAAAATCCGTTGCGTAGTTTTAAAGATTTAAGCATACAAAGGCACATAGGGACAGAGAAAGCGACTGTTTTATACTATGTAGTGATGTGTCTCTTCAAATCGCATTATCTCAGGAATGGTAACTCTCGGAATTTAATTTGAGGCCTTTTTTGCACGCCTCATAAGCGAAGCGTTGAGGTGGGTACTACTGTCACTTTGCGCAAAACATCTGATTTTTCAAACTTAAAATGTCTTTATGTATCATACATTGCACTTGTAAGATAATACATACACACACATATTAAGAAAAAACACTATTTTTAACATTCATGATATTTTTGATGTCATTTTTGTTATTTAAACTAGTTAAAAAACAGTTTAAAAAAGTTCTGTCTTGGACGTCCGTGTGTCTGTATGTGCGGAGGATTTTCTTGTTAACACGATAGCGACCGAAATACTTTACTAATCGAGTCTTTTTTTTTCTCTTACGCTTGAGTATGCTCAGGAATAGAACCCTTTCATTTTTCAGGGTCTGATTCGATGTGGTTTAATTGTTATTAAATAAACAAAAATAATAATTAATAAATGATTATTTAAAAAAAATTATGAGGCGTGCACTTTTGGATTTTCCAAATTATTTTAAATTTACAGTTTTCGAGAAAAACTGAAAAAACTGAAATTTTGACCTTTGACCCCAAATAACTTTTGAAGCACACATGGGATAAGTGGGGCCTTTTCAATTTTTATTTGTTATGGTACACTCCAGCTCCTCACCAAACTTTGGCTTTTCGAAATTATTCTTATTTCAATACTATTTTCAAGCTTAATTTGACCGGATTATTACAAGATGACGGCATTAGTTCCGAGATTCGCCACGTTACAACGACGAGCACTTTAGACGGGTTGTGACGAATGGGCCTCTTTCAAATAAAAATCTGGGTTCTGCGCAAATGCGATTTTATTGAACCGTTTTTCGCCGGGATTTATTAGGATAGCATAAAAGTCTGGAACATCATAACGTCGTCTTCTTAAAGGACGATTCACACTACACGGGAACTACAACTACAACTACTAAAAACTCTTACGGTACACACCTGTTGCTGTTGTCGAAGCGTTTTTAAAATCACAAATTTGATTATATCATTATAACTGCCGTTACATCACTTGTAGTACTTTTGAAGAACACAATGAACAACTATAATCAGTGATTAGACTCCGTATTGTGGCTAAAAACTAGAAGATTTATTTCACGCTTTGGCCGTTATTAATCTTATTGGAGGTAGGTGAATAATAATTTATAATTGGAACGACCTTCACCTTCACCTTCTGTCACTCGCATTTGGCATATGTCATATCTGAATGATATTTGTGCAAAGAGAACGGACTAGGGAGACGTAGAGTTGCCATACTAAGAAATTTTGCCCAATTTTGTGGAAAATTAATTTCTACCTGATATAAATTAATAATGGATTGCGGGAAGTGTAAGAAGAATATAAATGATAAAGATATGATGAAATGCAATTCTTGTGATATGTTTTTACATTATCAGTGTGCTAATTTATCAGAAACTGAATTTAAAAAAATACTTCCAATGAATAAAATGAAATGGAAATGTCTATTATGTAAGTCTAAAAAACAAGGATTGCTTAGTGGGTCTTCTTCCCCCAAAGAAAACAGTGCACCGACACAAATTCTCAATATGAACTCGCAAATGCTTATGCAGTATTTCGACGAAAAATTCGAAAGTTGGCAACAAAAGTGGCGGGACGACCTCCATGCAGCAATTCGGGAAGTATCCTCATCATTTAAAAGTGATATAGAAAGGCTAGAGACGCGGTTACTGGAGTCGGAGCAACGTATTACGGAACTGGAGCAAGTAATAAATACATCTAAATCTTTTAATCAGCCCGACTTGTCTCAGGAGAATACCCAACTTCGCGCTGACCTGAAACATCTTCAGTCCAAGCTCGATGATCTCGATCAAGCTTCCCGCAACTGTAACGTGGAAATTCAAAATGTGCCCGAGAAAAAGACTGAAAATCTCATTCACCTCTCCATTGAGATTGGTAAATTAATCGGCGTGAAAATTACTGAGACTGATATAAGATCCGTGCATCGTGTGGCTCCCGGTTCTACTAGCAATCGTCCAAAAAATATTATTCTGCAACTTTCCTCCCGAAGACTACGTGACAATGTAATAGCGGCGGCGCGGGCGCGCCGCACACTCACGGTCGCGGCGCTGCTCGGTACTCCAACATCTGCCGCCACCGCAGTCTCTCAAAGTGAGCGTTTTTATATAAATGAACATTTAACACTCAAGAACAAAATGTTATTTAGATCCGTTAGACAACATGCGCAAAATATGTCCTATAAATACGTGTGGGTAAAAAATGCTTGTATTCTTATACGGAAAACCGATGAATCTCGTGCTATACATATAAAAGATATTTGTGATCTAGATAAAATAAAGTGACTATTATTGTTGAGATTAAGTCACACTCTTATAGAATATCGTTATTCAAATTATTATATTATGTACGTCTTACTAACCGGAAGCATGAAAACAAAATTCAAAAAAAGTATTGCAAATGTTTCTGACATATTGTATTATTTTTGTTTTAATAATGCAAACAAGTAAATTGTCCATATTTTACCAAAACTGTGGTGGCTTAAAAACAAAACTTAATGAATTACAATTAAACTTACTTGCGGCTGATTACGATGTTGTAATATTGGTGGAGACATGGCTTTCCAATAGTATACTTGATTCGGAAATACTCGTTAATAATTATTCTATGTTTCGCCGAGATCGAAATCTTAGTATATTTAATAAAAAAGGCGGTGGGGGTGTTTTAATAATGGTTAAAAGTTCAATTAATGTCTTGAGGAGGTTTGATTTGGAGGCCGATAACCTAGAAGAATTATATTTACATTTTCCATCATACTCAGATTTGCTTTTATGTGCTTGTTATATTCCGCCAGTTTCTAGAAATAATATTTACGATAGATTTTTTTACAAACTGCATGACATCTATACAAATTGTACATTCAGTAATTTTCTTATAATAGGTGATTTTAATCTATCCTATCTCAAATGGTCATCGGACTGCCCCTCGTCGGACCCACTATCATGTGACACGGATACGGCTAAGTTATTATCATACACTATGTCCTACCTTAACTTAAAGCAATATAACACTATTTCAAATGAGAATAATAAAATACTTGACCTTATTCTAAGTAATATTGTAGGAACTTCTGTTTGTGTTGCAGATGACCCGTTGCTTAACGTAGTTCCACACCATCCACCCCTAGATACCATAGTGCAAATAGATACTCAACTTGAGCTTATGTGTAGCGCTCCCAAAACAAAACGAAACTTTTTTAAAGCTAACTATGATTTAATTAACCAGGATCTCTCGAATATAGACTGGATATCGGAACTTAGTAGCCTCACTCCTGATGATGCGGTTGATCATTTCTATGATTATATATATAAAATTATTGAGGAACATGTACCCCTAGTAAAAACTAAATCTAAACGTTATCCAGTGTGGTTTTCTAAAGGTTTAATTTCTACTTTAAGAAAGAAAGTTAAAGTTTGGACGCGTTGGAAAATCTATAAATCACTAAGAGACTATCAGGAATTCAATCTGCTTAGAAAGCGAGTAAAATTACTTATTAGGAATTGTTACGCCAAGTATATAGCTAACGTTGAATCATCACTTAAGGATAACATCAAATATTTCTGGAAATACACATCTGACTTAAAAGAAACCAACTCAGGTTATCCTAAAATCATGAAATTAGCTACCACTTCATCTTGTAATCCCAGCGTAATTTGCGAAATGTTCTCCAACTACTTTCAATCTGTATTTGAACCTGTTACCCCTGGAGCATACAATACCATTGAACTCTTAGACAATAATAGTATACTAAATTTGCATCATATAAACTTAAATAAGACTGAAATATACAAAGCATTAAAGGATATCGATCCTAATAAAGGCTCAGGACCTGATAATATTAGTCCCATATTTTTAAGAAATGTAAGTGGAAGTATATCTTTGCCATTACAAATAATATTTAATAATTGTCTAAAAACAGGAATTTTTCCGAATAAGTGGAAGAAAGTTTTTATAACCCCTATTTTTAAATCTGGGTCCAAAAATGATATTGCAAATTATCGTCCAATATCTATACTGTCAGCAATTCCAAAAGTATTTGAAAGATTGGTTCACGGTCGAATATCCTCTAGTCTTAAACATTTTATTATTGCAGAACAACATGGCTTTGTAAGAGGCAGGTCCACTTTGTCAAATCTGCTTGAATTCACTAACTATGTTTTTACAGGTTTGGATAAGAAGTGTCAAATAGAAACCATCTACACTGATTTTAAAAAAGCATTTGACAAAGTGGATCACTTGTTGCTTTTAAAAAAATTGTCCTACAATGGCATAAAAGGCAATCTTTTCCGTTGGTTTTCTTCATATTTACAAAATCGTGTCCAGGTAGTAGTAATGAACGGTTTTACATCTTCTCCAGTAGTTGTAACATCTGGTATTCCTCAAGGATCTATTCTCGGCCCTTTGCTCTTCACTATATTTATTAATGATATATCCAGTTGCTTTATTCACTCAAAATTTCTTTTATATGCCGACGACTTAAAAATATATTCTTCCATTTCAAATAAAAATGACATTCGTCTTATACAAGAAGACCTTGATAGGTTAGGCGAATACTGCAAAAACAACAAGCTATACCTATCTTACAATAAATGCAAACATGTCCGTTTTACTAAAAATATAAATATTATTCCATCAAAATTTAAACTAGGAGAACACATTCTTGATACCGACTCTTCTATTCGTGATTTAGGCGTCTACCTTGATGCTAAACTCACAATGGACGTACATATTGACTACATATTGAATAAAGCTTACCGTATGTTGGGTTTCATCACCCGAATTACTAAGAATTTCAGACGAAAGGATACATTTATTTGCCTCTACCAATCATTAGTTAGATCACACCTCGATTATGTATCTCCTATATGGAATCCATTTTATAATTGCTATATAAATAAATTGGAAATGATACAGAAGAAGTTTCTGCGCACACTTAACTATCGCTTATGCTCTCCCAGATGCTCATACAATCAACTCTTAGAAAAATATAACATGATGTCCTTGTCCAACAGACGTTCAGTAACTGATGCTGTCACTTTAAGAAGCATTTGTGTGGGTGAAATTGATTCTCCGAACTTACTAGCCGACTTGTCCTTTCGTGTGCCTTCGCGACCAACTCGTTCCAAATGTCTTTTCCACATACAACATACCAGAACCAACGCAGGACAACGCGCGCCACTTCACAGAATGTGTGTCTTACACAATGACAAACTAAATGAAATAGATCTGTTTTCATGCTCCCGATATAGTTTCAAATGTTCAATAAACCAATTATATGTATAAACCTTTTAACTTTGAATAAGTATCTACATGCTTAAATTAATGCTTTTTCTCCCGGTTTAATATTTCAGAAGTCTGTATTAGTTTTATATATTTGGCTACCTTGCAACAGATAATAATTGTATTGTGTTTTTTTTTTTTCTTTTACTTTTTCTATTATGTTCACTGTGAGACGTAGAGGAAACAATTGTTAATGTTATTATTGGTTATGTCATTAATTTATGTATACGCCTTTAATTGTTTCTGTAAGATCTCCAAATAAATAAATAAATAAATAAATACACTAGGACGGGGTACGAAGATGATCCCTATTTCCTGATATTACCTACCCCAAAACCACTGTGTACTAAATGAATGCAATTACAGTACAATAATAATTTGGCAGTATATGATTGAGTTTTCTATTTATATGAATAAGATTGTAAATTTAGTTTGGAGAACCATAATTGTACTCATTATTTATTTACACTACTACTTATTTTATACTAGGACTTATTCAGATAAATATTAACTAGAATCTACATTTATAAATAACTTTATGGTCTGTTAAAATCTACTCAAGTGCCGTACAGATTTCGAATACATAGCAGCATTTTTCTTTTTCTTATTGTTGCAATAACACATACAATTAAAATTTAAAGACTCATTCCATAATCAGATTTAGATTTTAATTTCTACTAAATATTTATATTGGAGTGAAGTGTTTGTATCGGGTCTCAAACCCGATGTCAAAAATTGTTTCACAGTAGAGACATTATAATAACATCATTCCTGTCATTCTGTGACATATTTATTTTATTTCTGTATATATCCTGTGAGACATTAGGTACCTATAATAATAATGTTATTTTTGTCATTCTCATGGTCCTTAACGGTCCTAGGATCTGGCAAACTATAAAATTACATTTTTTTTGTATAACCAACCTTAATTTTTTGGGAGGCTCGCGTGGTACGAAATACTCTGACCCATTAAAATGCATTCTCGTGCACGCTTGGTACTAGGATTATAGCACGACATAGCAGATCAAAAGTGGAAGTGCAACAACCACCCCACCCTCTGGAGACCTGGAAATAGTGGGATGAGTATAAATCGATCAGGCATGCACTCTGTTGCGGGAGAGAGACAAAAAGCGGATTTTGTAGACAACATACAAACATAGCAGCAGTGTAAATAAGAAAAGAGCGTGTGTGCCGAGCACACGTGTTAGAAGTGAAACTTCTTTGGCAAGATTCAAAGATACCAAAATCGTTACCTTACTTCATGACGTGACGGTATTGCCATGTCGCGAGCTCGAAATTTTACTCTCAACGCGCCTAAAGAAGTTTCACTTCAATAAAATAAACCTATAAATAAATTTGTATTTACACACTTCAATTTTCCCTTCTTGTGTATAAACAGCTTATGAAAATACTCACTGATCAAAAATGTTGCACCTAGACTTTGATATTTGTATATATGTATATTTGAATTATATATCTATTAATTGTGTATTTCCGAGTCTAAATATAAAAAGCTAAATGAGAGTTTGAAATCTAAGAATAAAGAATAACAAATAGCCAACTATGTCAAGGTTTGGGCCACGCGACCCACGCCTTCTTAACAGAGGTAATATGAGGTCACGGGAAAAGAAAGGCGTTTGTTTGTAAACAAACAACTTCATTCAATGTCAAGATTTGTATAACATTTTTCCATGCGTTAGTAAAGGGGATTTCCCGTGATTATATTGCTGTAGCAAATCACTTATGTATAGCAGCAATATAATCACGGGAAATCCCCTTTACTTTATTTAGGTATTATTTATTATTATTTTAATTTTTTTCGTGATATGAATCTGAAATATCTATGAAATTTAAATATGAATTTCACTAAATAAGTGGTTGTTTTATATTATATACATTCCATCTATAAAGCTAAAGGGCATTGATCCCAGCTCAGCAGAGCTCCTAGCGTTTGTGAGTACCTACTTGGTAGGTACTCTACAATTATCATCATAGAATATTGCGAATGCAGAATATCCTTGCTGACAAACTGAATATATCAAACGCACACAAATGAAAATATCACATGCTCCACACCAATAGACTTATAGATTTTGTTGTTATTATCCTACACCAAGCGGAGATATCTAATAAACGATTTGTCTAAAGTCGTTGAGTTTTCAAGTGAGCTATGTTCTTTTGTTTTCGATTTATAAGTAGTAAAAATAACACGATTTCAAATGCCTATATAGAAAAAAAATATTGCATTTTATTAGTTTGAGGTGACGTTTTTATTTTTTTGAAACAAAAACCATGTAGTAAATCGTCGCATGAGCTGCTGCTGAATATTGGTCTTCACCAAAAACTTCCAGAACAAGTACGGGTAAAAAACAATTGATAACAAACAACGTTTGAAAGGAAAAATATTAACAAGGGGTTAAAGTATTTAAAAGCGAAGAAATGTAATCCATTGTTTAAAAGCATCAATAAGTATAACATGTTAAATGCGATATTCGTTAGCCGCACGAAAATTAAATTGCTTTACAGAGAACCCGGGTTAGAAACTTTTCAACTACATGTAATATCTATATATTATAGCGGGTGCAAAACTTACGATACAAATTACTAGAATCGCATAACATATCAAGAGCTATATAGTGTAAAGCTCCATCTAGATTTAAATCAGAATACTACCCAGGAAATGCTCAACTGTGTTTCAACTAACTATAAGTGCTTTACAAGAATTGAAGCCGCAAATATAAACAAAAGGTACACTGTATGATACATTTACAAAATATCATCAATATCATACAGTAAAATTTTACGATACAGAATTACACGAATTGCATAACCGAAAAAAGATTATAGCTCCACCTAGATTATAAACAGGATATTATCAAGGACAAGTCTTAACTGCAAGTTAAGAGTTAATTTTTGAAATACAGATAGATGACGCTATATAAAATGAAATTAGGCTCTAGATCTGTAATATAAGAGATTTATTGTATGTTTACAAACAATTTTCTCTACTCTACTCAAGAACGGCATAATGGATTTCCCCGTGTTTTCACTTGGCTATGGATAATGAGCTGAGATATTAACAGATAGAGATTATATTATGCCCATAGCAAGCAAATGTTAATGGTAGTAAATGAGACAGGCCGCACGCATTGAATTTTGATATTTATATTTTAGGAGCTACATCGGTGCTACCAGCCATTGCATTTACAAAATGATAAAAATATTGCACATGATTTAATTGCATTTCATTTTTGTATATATTTCATTAAAATTTCAAATAATGTCAATGGGTTTAGTAAGTAAAGTCTGTAAACTTTTTGGCGCTCTCCTCGTCCTGCTGTTGCATGCACTTTGTGCGCAAGTGTGCAGATATTGACCTGAAGTCTAGAATCCCCAGGCTGGTACTAGGATATCATAAATTCAATGTAGTTTGTCTAGCTTACGTCATCAAAGTGTAATTTGAGATACACATGCGTACCTCCCTCTCCCATCAACAATAACTACTATATTTTATTCATTAACAATAAAAATATACTTTAGTTACATTTTTTACTTAAAACTATTAATTTATATCAATAGTTATCATTACATTGTCATAGATAGGTAATCTAATATCTCTACCTACTGTATAATCTAAATTGTAACTTACAAATAATTATTTTGTATTTTTTCTTATGCCGAAGTGAGTTTGTATTCATATTTTTATCTATACATGCAAAAGAAACTCGTGTTAGTTACAATACTACAATAATGTTAGTTACTACTTAAACTCAAGAAGAGAACGCATTTTAATGATGTTTATTTCGTTGGATTTGTTTCCTTGGATTAGGATAATAACTGTTTAAAAAATTAAAAACATAAAAAACAACCTACCCAGGCGGAGCTTATTCATTCAGATTTGATTTTGAATTTATTAACTGACTGAGCACTGAAATTTTTATTAATTTTGTCATGCAAAAAAATAAATATGGCTGAATTAAATTTCAAGTAAGTATATTATTTGTTAGGAAATTTAGAAATTATAGTAATAATAAGAAAATATCTACCAGTATAATAAACAATTTATAATTATTTAATTACCTTCCCAGAGGACAGAGACATCACTTAAAATTATTCTCATTTTTGTAGAATAAGAAAGACCCCGTAATTTAAAACAACACACACCCCTGGTATCGAACATAGTAGGCCTATACAAAAAGTTCATCTAGGTTTACTAGGAATGTATAAAGTACAGCAGATCGCAATTGAAGTTTGTAACTTTCAAGGCTGGAATCGCATAACGAAAGGGAAAGTCAGCGCATGGCTGTTGCTACGAAAATCAATACTAGGCTGGGCGTCTATTCAGAGAATCGCGTCATACAACAACTACATAAATGAATCCGCGTGTACGTCAGTTCGCTGCATAATATTTTAGTTGCATAACTTTTCAAAAGACATAGTTTTTTTTTCATTAATTCTTATTTATTTATAAACCTATCACTTAGCAATTTAAGCATTATAAGCATTTTTATGCTATAATACTAAAATTTTACCTAACATACGTATTACTTATATCACTCACCGCTGACCTAAAAACGACAGACGATAGACAGCTACACTGTATATACTAAAACTGCGTGCTTCTTTGATCCAATATGCGTGCAGTGCGTAGTAAGGGTGCGTAATAACAAGCCCTCCTCAGTCGCTACCCTCGACGCGTTGCTTTTAGTTGTGCCTTTCATTTTGCTAAGAAGTTAAGTTAAGACATTTTTAAGTTTCGTTTATACGTTATAAGTTAAGTTCAGTGTATTGTTGGAATCCTTAAAAATGCACGAGAAAAGTATACGTAATTACGTAATGGAAGATATTTTCGTTGAGAATTTAATCCAACAAAGCGTAACACTTCGGCGTTATGAGTCGCAATGCGGCAGTCGACGCTCATTGCCGAGATGAGTGTGCCAGTAAACTGCAGCGGCATCAGAACGAATAAAAAGTACTAGACAGTTGCATGGTATGTATGTGAATATTACTGCAAAGCGAATTAGAATGTTGCGTTTTATAACATGCCATGCGTCTAAGGAGTGAAGGTCTCATCAGGAAATTCATTAAAAAAATAATAACTCAATTGTACGATATAAGCTGTATGATCATCATTGTGTGTGTCCACAAAATAAGTTATTTGTAAACACAAACTAATAAATATTCTGCTGTTGTTATAAATTATTACCAAACCACCATGTTTATAAAATATTTCAACAATAAAAGTTTGTCCGTTACATGAAAAATCAATACTTTATTGAGAAATTATTCCCTTAATTAGGTTTCATACCAAAAACTGTAACTGAATCAATGTCACATGACCAAGAAAGTAAATGAAGACTAAAAGTGCATTGTGCAAGTAGCAATCAAGAAAGAAATATAAATTTCAAGCAGACCATGTCGCCGATAACTGTTGTAATAATTGCATTCGAGGACGCCCGGTTGTGTGTATGTATTGCTAGTATAAAGTGCAGGTAGAATGCACCGCCGGATTGAGCATGCGTATAAGCTATTTGAGTTCAAGAACTACAATAATTGCGATAGTGCTTCTGATAGCTTATGTATTCCCGGTAGAAACTGCACGTACAATGCACCTGGTTGCAATTTAAGCGTCAGAGGCTTTCGAATTGTCCTAGCGCGCATGCTCAAAAACTTTTCAATCGATTAAACTTTCACTATCCACTATGACGACACAAGCTGCCTCTCTCGTAGCCTCGTAGCTCGTAGCATCTCGTATTTATGCAGACCTAGTAATACAGTATCGTAATTTTCATATTCTATTCGTTTCATATACATTTATTGAGATAGAAATTACGACACCTCCAAGAGAAAACAAAACTATAAAAAAACGAAACGCATATAAAACACACGCACAAACTAATCTTACGTGTACGCACTATAATGTTATAATAATTATTATTTAGATATAGAATAACAAGTTATTTTAATCCAGGATAACATTCATTTAATTGCGTTACATTATTCTTAAAAAAAAAACTATGTAAGTAATTATTTTATAATAATATAACACTAGCTGTCCCACAGTCCCAGCAAACGTTGTTCTGCCACGTTTATCACTTCGAGGTATGCAAATAGATGTAGTTCAATTCTCAGACCTACCCGATATTCACCCAACAGAGATATTCATATATTAGTTTAAAAATCTTACACATACAAATTATATGGAAGGTCCAAAATATTATTATATTTATACGTTTTAACCAATGTCCCCAATTACGACAAATTCGTTGCATAGTGCGTTTATTACGATTTTTATATATTGAGGAAGTTCTACAAAATAAATAAAAATCAATTAAGTAGTTGTGACCATCTCCAATATATAAAAAGAAGACTTGAGAGTTTATTTATTGGTCTCTTGCAGTCTATATTTAGGTATGCTCTGTTTATAAATTATCTTCACGAACAAAGTAAAAGTGAAAGGGACATCTTGCGACTTGCACAGAGTTAGAAGCCTCAATACGCATGTTCCAACCCATGAAATCAATATTAGCGGGATGAATTTTATAACTCTTTGCATTTATGCATGTCTAGTACTCGCGTATAACTTTTCAAAAGTTATAACACAAACTTTCTTTCGAAGTAAAGTTCGTTATCGAGTTAACAAAAAATGAAACTTTTTAAAGTACTTATATTTCGTAGAAAAGTTTTAAAAAGGGTGTATATTTTGTACACCAGTAATTAATGTATAGGTGATTTTTAAGTAAATAATATTTTAATCTTTATTACTTCATTCGTATAATCGGTATACATTTTTACTTCTGCTCTTCAAATGCAAATATGTTCTCATTTTTTTTTTTTTTTATTATTTAAATTAAATAATAATAAAAGATTACATATGTAGGTAATTCTTTTGCGAATAATAAGTTTCCATTTTGATAAAAAAACTTAGTCTTAATACACACGTCATTTATGACAATTTTGAAGTTGAAAATGAAGTTTAATTTATTAGTAGAAAATTATTATTAAAAATTATAGGTATTTCGTGTTCAATTATTTGATGGGTTTTTGGATATTTCATATTGAGTGAAAACATATTTTACAAATTTTGAGTTTATTAAGTGTTATATTCTATACAATGAAAATTATGATACAGCGGAAATAATGATGAAAATGAAGCACTCGAAATTATATACTATAATATAACCTCAGATTATAACTATGCCAAGAGTTACTAGACTGTGAATAAGCCAATGATGTAACGTGGGTAAATGGATGAACGGCGGGGTCTTTGCAAAGGGGGTCAAAGTCATTTTAAAGGTCAGTGGCAAAAATACTCATTGTCATTTTTACCCTCACATTATATTACCTACAATATATTCTGAATCATATTATCATAGGCATATGCATTTTTTGAATTCTATAAATTTTTGGTAATTATTATATTGATTTGAATTTTTCGTCATTTTATATTTTGACAAAGTAAAATAATATTTGTGATCAAGTGTGGTAACGAATATTATTCATAAATTTAAACTTTTATAAAAGTACCATGTGTAAAAGTTTTTTCCTTCGACACGCCTTGTCGTATATTTATCGGGTATTATTATTATCGTTAAGTGTAAAAATAGGTCAATAAGGATTCTTATTTACTCTTCAAAGGTGAAGGGCGTCCTGATAAAATAACGTATAATAAAGATGTTGCGCGCCCAATTATTTTTTCTTATGAGTAAATTTCGATATGGTTTACGCACTGGTATTAATTCTTTTTAACAATGACTAAGTATATTCATACATGATTTCAAATCTATATATATAAAAGAAAGTCGTGTTATTTACTCCACTTATAACTCAAGAATGGCTGAACCGATTTAGCTGAAAATTGGCAGGGAGGTAGTTTAGAGCCAGGAGAAGGACATAGGATACTAAATATGTACCACGGGCGCAGCCAGGGCGGACCAATAGTTTTAATATAAAGGATGAAATGTGGATGACTAATTTTTCGCTGGAATAACCTTAAAGTGACCTAGAAATATAGTACGCATGCTCTAAAGTTTTGCTGAACTTCATCGCACTTCTAAATAAACATCTCTTTGCATTAAGGCCCTTCGCTCATGGAGCTACTCAAAAATGACTGAACTAATCAGTAATTACGATTACAAACCAGTTACAAATTGTATCTCGCATACAACGCTACTCAAGTTATAAGGTTTCAGTCACTTGTCAATGTTTGCTCGTTCATTTTTATCATAAAAAACAAAGAAACTCGGGAAACCAGTAGCGTGGAGACCGGCACGACGCGTCGCGCGTGATTGGTTGCTAACGCGTTACTCACCAGTTAGTAACCAGTCGCGTCGTGTGCGAACCTCCATAGAACATGTATGGGCTGTGACGCTCAGGCAACTCGTTAGTAATTTGAGTTTGTGACTAGTTCTTTTTGAGTAGCTCCATGAGCGAAGGGCCTTATACTGGTCTAGTAAACGTGCATCGTATTTAACCTATACTACATATATTGTATATAATCCATTTAGCAAGAGATTAAAAAACGTACATTTGTTGTTGTATTTACTTGACTGCAATAATGTTTTACAATACTGTACATTTTGAACAGTTTTTTATTCATATATTGTGAGTAAGGCCCTTCGCTCATGGAGCTACTCAAAAAGAACTAGTCACAAACTCAAATTACTAACGAGTTGCCTGAGCGTCACAGCCCATACATGTTCTATGGAGATTCGCACACGACGCGACTAGTTACTAACTGGTGAGTAACGCGTTAGCAACAAATCACGCGCGACGCGTCGTGCCGGTCTCCACGCTACTGGTTTCCCAAGTTTCTTTGTTTTTTATGATAAAAATGAACGAGCAAACATTGACAAGTGACTGAAACCTTATAACTTGAGTAGCGTTGTATGCGAGATACAATTTGTAACTGGTTTGTAATCGTAATTACTGATTAGTTCAGTCATTTTTGAGTAGCTCCATGAGCGAAGGGCCTAAGTAGCACCTTTATTTATAATATTCTGTTAACGTTTAAAAGTGTATATTATTTATATATATTAAAAAACATGCAAACACAGATAGTACGTATTATATTACAACATGCGTAGCAGTCTACGCGACTGCTACGAAAATTTTACCGTTGTGGAATTTCTACGTTGTATTTGGATAATGTCAACATTACAAATTACAAAAACTTTGTTAATGTAATGCAGATAAAAAACGAATATTAATAGTAATATAAGGCTTCAAAAATATATTATAGGCAATTCATGATGAGATTTACGTAAAAATGCGAAATAACTAAAATAAATACGCAAGTTCCAGACATTGCACTAAATCTAATGCCATGTTCAAGCTTTATAAATACAAAATAGATCAAGCTAAATACTCGTACTTAAATTAGTTGTTTCATGTGAGAAGTGCCTGATAAAATTGAACTAGCTCTTCCCATTTATGTGGACCTGGTAGTCTCGTATCGTAATTCCTATAGCTGTACATTGTTGTAGCTATTGACGAAGTTAACTTGCGTTCACTGTCTACATATAAATTTTCGTTCTTCCCCAAACATACTTTTCAATTGATTTCGGTTTTAAATTGACTCATACCTGTAAAATACATTTTTTGGTCTTAAGTATAGACATTAAATCTATCTAACAATTTTTTTTGCTGTTGTTGTTTTCAACCGATTGACGTGATTAATTTGTGTTTTATAATTTTGGATATTTGTGAATGTTGGTAAAGAATTTTATTCAAAACTAGCGGTCCGCCCCGGCTTCGCCCGTGGTACATATTTACGTTTTCTCTACATAAAAACCATCCTCGTACTTCAAGGAATATAATAAAAAAAGAATTATCGAAATCGGTTCAGCCGTTCTCGAGTTATGCGCTTACCAACACATTTTGCGATTCATTTTTATATATAAGAAGATTAGTTATTTTTGGTGTTTCCCAAATTATCAATTTAATTGTAACAATAATAAAAACAATATTGCAAATATTTTCTAAATCAACACAAATTATATAATTTTATTACACTTAATCGTGTTACTAATATTATAAAGTTTGTTTGGCGCCTAGCCGATACATCTACCTATGTATAGATTTGGCGCCAGTATGTGATAGATACATATAGTATAATATGTTGTATTTGATTGAGCATGCGTAGTAGAAGTTCAAGGGTTGTACAATCACTGTTTATATTACTAGCCGAGTCGCGTTTTAAAAAACGCGGCAAAAATTAATTATTTCTGTAACTGACATGGTATTCTGATGTTATAACCTATATTACTTTTACAGTTCCCTTCAAAATTGTGGACCGAGCCACACGTAGTTTTTCTCGTGATAGTGTAACAAATATACATACATAGGTACATCCATCCGTCGCCACAATCTTTGGCCACACCCCGGACACTCCATACAAAATAATCGTTTTGACAGTCACACTGTAGAGACTGCAAATGGTTGGCACATTTTTGACTAGCGTAAAAAAAATCGCGTTTTTCTGATGAAATACATCCGTAAACAGCACAATATCTAACCATTTTCTACGAAAAACGATTATCACAAATCCAAAATAATAAAATTACTTTGGATTGAGGTAAGTGTTTAATTTTGGCGGGAGGCGGAGAGTGTCCGTTCTGTAGCGTTTAGCTACTATTATGTATTCTGTGCTTTGGCATTAATAATTTTAGTAGGATAGGAACTAGTTTTAACATATTAATATAAAATTGAATTAAAGATATATTTAACTAGCACTCCAATGTCTGGTGTTACAAATTAATTAATGATGTATCGTGAAAATTATATGCTGTTTAGTCAGTCAGAGTTAATATTATTTTGTTTTATAGCCTAGTAAAAACATCGTTTAAACTTCACAACGGGCCAATACCAGCCCTTAACCTTCAAGGCCGAGTGTTTACGCATGCTCGTAACCGTAACAAAACGTAAATAAACACCTCTTATCGTATATGTAGCTCTAGTAACTGTACACCAGAAGTTTTTTAAAGTTACGTTAAAGTTTTACAGAAATAAAAAACGTTGAAACATCACAAATAATTATCTATATATTATAGTATATACGTATATAAAAATGAAACCCGTTTTCCTTGGTCATCTTTGGTCCTTGGTCATGGCATCACGCGTGAACGGGCGGACCGATTTCGTTAATTCTTTTTTTATTATATTCCTTGAATATATTTATATTTATATATTTATTTCTTAGTACATATTAAATTAAGTAAGTTTTTTGTGTTGTATTGTTAGCATGTAGCTATATTTTACTGAGGAAGAGGGAACTTCCCTACTATAGGTTTATATAACTTAAAAGGGAAGTTCCAAATGTTTGTGACCACACCGCCATGTTAACAAATAAATAAATTGTTTAAATTGTTTAAATTGAAGTACGAGGATGGTTCTTATGGAGAGAAAACTTAAATATAAACCACGGGCGAAGCCGGGGCGGACCGCTAGTAATAATAATAAAAATATAGAAAATAACCGTAAAAAAGAGTATAATTAATTTAATATTAAAATATTTGAATATGAAATGAATTCCTATTTCCCTTGATCACGGCTTCACGCCTGAAAAGCTGTACCAATTTGCGTACTATTTTTTAAGTTTGTTTTTTTCAGTTAATGTGAGTATAAGGGTACGCGCAGACAGAGAGCGTTCTGCGTTCCGCGTTCTGCGTTCTGCGTTCCGCGTTCTTTGTAATGTGAAGGATCTATAGCGCCGGCGCACACAGAACGCAGTTAGACCGCGGCGGTCATTCGGAACGCTTGCGTTCTCGCGTTCTCTGTACAGAATTAGGGTACGCGCAGACAGAGAGCGTTCTGCGTTCCGCGTTCTGCGTTCTGCGTTCCGCGTTCTTTGTAATGTGAAGGGTCTATAGCGCCGGCGCACACAGAACGCAGTTAGACCGCGGCGGTCATTCGGAACGCTTGCGTTCTCGCGTTCTCTGTACAGAATTACAAAGAACTCGCGTTCTCGCTATGGCTGGTCCGTCTTCTCCGATTGTCATGTAACTCATTGAAGCTATTTATTGACATTCGAAAATAAATACAAAATCTCTCTTCATCTTGAAGCAGCTCAGGGATAAGAATACTAAATTCTCCCATATCATCTCGTTTCGTGTTGATAGGGTGTACCCAACATTTTCTACTTTTTTTTGACTCCTCTAGACTCCACAAAAAGCAAGGCTTCATCTTCGGAAGATGAACTTTCGAGAGGCATGTTTCACGTGCGGAGAGTCACGAAATAGAACGCAAATGTCTTGAACGGCTCCTGTGTGCGCTAGAACGCAGAACGCAGAACTGACGAACGCAGAACGCAGAACGCGGAACGCAGAACGCTGTATGTCTGCGCGTAGCCTTACAAAGAACTCGCGTTCTCGCTATGGCTGGTCCGTCTTCTCCAATTGGTATCTTGTTTTTCTATTTCAGATTTTACATAGTCATGTAACTCATTGAAGCTATTTATTGACATTCGAAAATAAATATAAAATCTCTTTTCATCTTGAAGCAGCTCAGGGATAAGAATACTAAATTCTCCCATATCATCTCGTTTCGTGTTGATAGGGTGTAGGTACCCAACATTTTCTACTTTTTTTGACTCCTCTAGACTCCACAAAAGCAAGGCTTCATCTTCGGAAGATGAACTTTTGAGAGAAATGTTTCACGTGCGGAGAGTCACGAAATAGAACGCAAATGTCTTGAACGGCTCCTGTGTGCGCTAGAACGCAGAACGCAGAACTGACGAACGCAGAACGCAGAACGCGGAACGCAGAACGCGGAACGCAGAACGCTGTATGTCTGCGCGTAGCCTTTATTAGTCTATAAAACATTCGAAAGTAAAATTCAAACTATTTGACATTTTGTAATATTAATCTTTCAAAAAGTTAAAATATTAATACGTTTTGTACGTTAAGACGAACAAACTTATATTATGATGTTCGACTTTTTTTAATCAATATCTATACGAAACTTACAATGCACACTTACTAGACCTGTAGAAAAATCTCACAGGTGGTTAAATTCTCCCTTAGATTGCTA
Source organism: Colias philodice (assembly GCF_061535455.1). Classification (NCBI taxonomy): domain Eukaryota; kingdom Metazoa; phylum Arthropoda; class Insecta; order Lepidoptera; family Pieridae; genus Colias; species Colias philodice. The sequence continues at coordinate 10,402,245 of NC_143086.1, forward strand.
AAAATTTCCCGCTATACAGTGCTACGTATTTCCAACATTACCACTAGCGCTATTTGCTACGTAAACAAAGAATACTTACTATGTACCTAATTACAATCTTCTTCCTTTCGTTATTATTATATTTCATTTTACTGTTTATTTAATAAATATAATATCACTAGCGACCCGCCCCGGCTTCGCACGGGTGCAATGCTGATACTAAATACACTACAGAAAAACTTTTAACGTTGTATATAAAAACATAGCGGCCCGGCCGGCCGGTACCGCTGCAAACGGTACGTCCCGCAATTTTTAAATCTGTAATATCTTCGAAAATATTCACTTAAATCATACGGTGTAAAGGGCCATATAGATCTATATTAAATGAACAATGTATTCAAGGTATTTAATTGGTTATGGATTAATGCCGTATTGGTTTAAATCGCTTCGAAAATTAGCCATTATTTGACGTAAAAAGTAAATGACAAAAAAAAGTTATTGTGGGTAATCCATAAGAGATAGACATATGCCATCGCGGACTTTTCTGTAGACCTTTTCAATGTGTACAATACTTAGTACATTATTTTGATAAAACTCGTAGGGTTCAGCCTGCGTTTGCAATGTAAGCGGAAAAAATGTAATTATTTACGACATCACATTAGAAACCTCAAAAATAACAGTACTTCTCCACTATTTAATGGATGTTATTATACATATAAACCTTCCTCTTGAATCACTCTATCTATTAAAAAAAACCGCATCAAAATCCGTTGTGTAGTTTCAAAGATTTAAGCGTACAAAGGGACATAGGGACATAGGGAAATAGGGACAGAGAATGCGACTTTGTTTTATACTATGTAGTGAAGTTGGTTAAGGTTATGCTTATAAAATTATATCTGATCTATAAAATATAACGCCATCTGCCTATTTAAAGTTACGTTACCATACTAATAAAATTAACCTGGGTTACATAAGTGTAGTCATCTACAGATAGAAAAGGGTACCTAAACAACAGTATTGGGGTAGGTAGTAGAAGTAGAACAATAAAACTATACCTACTACTGCAGTATAAATATGAAGTATCTGTAAAACATATTTTCTTACATTTATTATATTGCTAGAAGATTTTCATTTAATTTAGTTAGAAATTCCTAGCTGTTCCGACATACATTATTCTGGTAGGAGGTTCGCTAATTAAACAGAGAAATAAAATATAATTAACGAATAACGACCTATTCGCAGGCTACAGATACGAAAAAGCTGTTTCGGAGGAATTTAGGTTCTAACACGACAGGAAAAGATTATACACTAATTAGAATAAATAAATCTAATTATAGGCTAGTGAAGCACATACCTCGCAGTCTTAATTGAAAAGTAATAATGTACATTATATTATATACTATATTAAAGAGCGGGGTTTACTGTTTACACTTCTTATTAAAATATACAGTGGAAAGACAAAGTATGTAGTTTTTTACCCATTTGTTTTTTCAATCAGTCTGAAACATTAATGATTAACACACGTCATAATATAGCAATACATATATGTATATAGTAAGCAAGCTATCTGTATCAAATTTAAACTAGTCAAATTTAAATTCTATCTATTCAAAGTTAAATTCTATTTCAATCAAATATATATAACTTTGGCGGCAAAACTTACGATACACTGTTACTAGATTCGCATAACCAAGAGGAGATATCAATTATGAGAAGTTTCAGTGTCCCCAGTAAACTTTTTGCGCATGCGTAGTTTTGAGCTCCTAAGGGTTGTTACACCTCTCTTAAATTTAAATAGACACAAACGAAAATCTATTACAAATCTCGACATCGTTATCATCATATGCCCATAATAATAATTGTTCCCACTGTAGGGACACGGGCCAAGTGTGGTTTGGCAAATGTGAACATTCGATTCTTCGACATGCTGGTTTTCTCACAATGTTTTCCTATGTGAGCTTTGAACAGTTGTGTAATATGTGTGAAATCCGCAAATAAATTAAAAAACTGTACGGCTTACAACTATAGCAAAAAGTGTCGTTACAATTTTTGAAGTGAAAACTTCTTTAGCGGCGTTGAGCACTTTTTCTGTAATGGGTATAAAATCTTAAACTCGCGTCAGGACACGTGACCTGATCGAAAAAGCGTAAGACGGATACCATTCCAAAATATCAAACATGCTCAACGTTAATAATCAAGTTTTCACTTCTGCCGGCACTCCAGAAGTGCAACCCGACTTTTTTTGGTTTTAATTTTTCCGTTTAGCCCCCTTTCACAACGAGCAATAGGTACTTCTTTTTTTTTTTTTTTTTTTTTAATACTAAAACCGACAAAGGAGCGGGCGGTGTACTGATGAAGGTATAGCAATTGCACCGCCGCCCATAGCAATTGCAACGTTAGGTAACCTTGCGATTGTTTTGCCGGCCTTTGAGGGACGCGTAGGCTCTTTTTTTGAAGGCATCCATGTCATAGGTAGATGGAAACACCGAAGAAGGCAAGCTGTTCCACAATTTTGTTGTTCGGGGCAGAAAATGCCGTGAAAAACGCACAGTTGTTGATAGCCACTCATCCAGATGGTGCGGATGGTACTTGAGCTTGTGTCGTGCAGTGCGATTGTGGAATTTGGCAGCCGGTATTAAGCCAAAAAGTTCCTCGGAACACTCCCCATTGTACAGGCGGTAGAATACGCACAGAGACGCAACGTCCCGCCGCAGTGCCAATGGATCGAGCCGATTGGTTAGCTCGGGTTTGCCGACGATTCGAGTGGCTCGACGTTGCGATCAAGAGGAAGTAGTTGGTATTGGGGTGCTCCAGCCCAAAGGTGAGAACAGTATTCCATATGAGGCCGAACTTGTGCCTTATACAGTTGCAGGCGGTGAGCTGGCGTGAAATACTGTCTCGCTCTGGCGAGCACCCCAAGTTTCTTAGAAGCCAATTTGGCCTTGTCCTCTAAATGACCCCTGAACTGCACGTCGCTCGCAATGTCGACACCGAGAATCCCGATATTCGGCGTGGCTTTGAGGAGAGTGTTTTGGAAACGAGGAGTCACCGTGAACGGCTTCTTTTTGGCGGTGAATGCGCACACTTGTGTCTTTGATGGGTTGAACTTCACAAGGTTATTCTGACCCCAACTGGAGATTGCATCCAGGGTTTTATTAATGTTGGACACAAGTTCGTTCCGATACTGATCCACCTGCTCCTGAGAAATTCGTGCGTGCCCGGAGTATGTGGCATCGCCAGTGCTATCATCAGCATAACAATGAATATTACGTATTTGCAACATATCATTGATATGAAGAAGGAATAGCGTAGGCGACAACACACACCCCTGCGGGACACCAGCATTCACAGGCTGTGGCTCTGAGCACGATCCGTCGACTACGACCTTAATGCTGCGTGCCTTGAGAAAACTGGAGATCCAACTGCATAGTTTCTCAGGAAGCCCGTACGAAGGCAGTTTCGAGAGGAGACCTTTGTGCCACACCCGATCAAAGGCTTTCGCTACATCTAAACTGACTGCCATAGCTTCCCCCTTACTCTCAATAGCGGAAGCCCATCTGTGCGTTAAATAGACCAAAAGATCGCCAGTCGATCGACTTCCACGGAAACCATACTGGTGGTCACTTAACAACTGGCGATCTTCTAGGTAACGCAACAAGTGGCGGTTGATTATGGTTTCCATAACCTTGGAGAGTAAGGAGGTTACCGCGATCGGCCTGTAGTTTGATGGGTCAGAGCGTGTGCCTTTTTTAGGGATCGGGTGTATCAGAGCGGTCTTCCAACTGCTTGGGACAGTACCAGAGGTGTATGAGTATGCTTCTCTTTATAAATGATTTCTTGCACGTTCGACCGGTCTCGAACCCACAATATTTCGCTTAGAGCTTCGAGGTTCTAACCACCTTTACACAAGAATACTATTTTAATGATTAAGTAAAAAAAATGCTATTTAGAATATATAATCAGTCAAGCAACCCTTGTTACGGCCTTGTAGGCTTAAGCTTACAGCCGACTACGCATGCTCCGTGCTTCAACGAGAGTTCAATAACACCTGTATCAATGTAGAACTCCTTGCTTTTATGAACTTCTGGTAATGTTGCATGATATTATGTAGCACAAAAGATCAATACGGAACACAAGGGGTGGGGAGTACAGATTCGTTCGGAATTGTGTTTCGAGTGTGTTAATTTGGTTCAAATTTAAATTAGTTAATCTATTTATATTCCTAACTTATAAAATTAAAAAAAATATTTCTAAATTAAACAATAACAACTACAATAAAAAAAATGTTGTGTGGTTTTATGAAACCACGGTAAAAGTGAAACTGTTCAAACGGTTCCGAACACTGCTTTGTGTAGCGCATGTCGCGTGACGGTCGGCTGCCGAGACCTACTCGGCAGCCGCGATACGTACGCGACATGCGCTACACAGACCAAAAAGTTGGAGACGATGTAATAAAAGTTTCACTTTAAAAACCACTATTTTAGCTATTTATTAATTATTATTAATTACGTTTAGCCGTGCTTGAGTTATAATTTGTGTAACTAACAAGACTTTCTTTTAGATATTATAAGATACTAGCGGCCCGCCCCGGCTTCGCCCGTGGTACATATGAAAAATAGATGTTGGCCGATTCTCAGACTTACCCGATATGCCATAACATTATACATAACATTGTGACACGAGAATTTTATATATAAGAATATAAGACAAGTTATTACCTTCTTTGCATTTGTCTCTTGTTTGTCTTGTTTGCTGTTGTTATTTAAAAGAAAATAAAAAAATATATTCACGCGGTTCTGGGGCGAGCAGCTAGTTAAAAATAAAAATCACCTGGCATTAGGAAATAAAAGTAACTATGAACTTATAAATGGATACAACAAGTACAACAAGCATATTACAGTACCTCTTTGCGTTCATGTGTACCTGGTAAATCGCAACTATTCTATAGTTGTACGTTGATGCTACCCTCAACTAACTAATAAATAAACTAAACTAATGAAACTTTGCCTGGCATTACAAGTCGATATAAGTTTCAATGTTGCTTATGTATTGAGTTTGTTAAAGTTTGCATAAACTTTTTATGGGAATCTTCGTGAAGTGCTATCTAAATTATTTGTGTATTTTCTTCATTCATATCCTTATTAGTAAGTACCAAAATAATATTGGTGTGTTGCATTAATCAGGTTGACAAGATTTTTAGTGCCGTGATAAAATCTTTTGTTATAAAATCTTTTTAATTATTTGTTTATTAACCGATCTATCATTTACGCTCCTCAAAGCTGTTAAAAAAATATATGTATTAGATCTATGTCTCCAGCTCACATTTTAATTTTTCTGCTAAATTGCGAACTTTATTGAAAGTTTTTGGCTAGTGTACGCATGCTCCAGTACTTCAAGGTTCGAATTTTGAAGTGGGTGGAGCTTTGTTTGATGAAAGCTCCTATCAATTCATGCAAGTCTAGTCATTGTGCATCGTAATTTTTCCATCTGTAGATTAATATAGAAAAAAAAGAAATACAGCATCAAAAAAGCATAGCCGTTATTTATAATATTGAAATCATAAGCGTGCTAGGTATAGATATTCATGTAAAAATAGATAAATAAAAACATTTAGATATAGGTTATAAAGTTAGAAGATCCTTTTTATTTAAAAAAGCGGCCCCCCTGCATACACGTTATAAAATGCATTTATTGTATTTAACAAAACATAAAATAACACGTGGCGCCAACTAGTAGCGAAGCATCGAAGTTTGATCCTCCCTGGACAAAATAAATTGAAAACAGTTATATTAGTTCCAATTGTTGTCACATACCGTTTTACGCATGTACAGAATTTTCAATCAATGTATCTCAATGAATGAACTCTTCTCGTTTATACAGCTCTAGTACTTGCGTATCGTACTATTTCTATAGTTATATAAGTTACCTCGTATTTATGAAGTTCTAATATCACGTTGTTCAGCCGTTGTTTATCTACTGGTACGGGAGCCAGGTCCGAATTTGGTTCATTATTTCCTCTCAAGAGATAATTCGTCAGACGCATCAGAGTATAGTATTATGAAGCCTCGTGAACGTCAGCTAGCGCTCGGTTGGGGGGGTGAGCGGTTGTAGCCTCCCACGCACGTAGGAAAAAAAAATACATTCATTCATTTCCTCTCAGCTAAAAATTTGTCAAATTGTAGCTAACCCAATATCTCAACGAAAAAAAATAATCAGCTGGTTACAACATGGTGTATTATACGTCAGCTGGTGTCTCGAATAGAATTACACATTAACAAAATCATCGAGATACGTGGATAATTTTTAATTATATTCTTTAAAATCCTATAAATCGACTCACGACGATACGCGGCGGACTTATCGCTCGTTCGTGGAGATTATCCGACGATATAAGGGCGGACTCGTCGCGATTCTCTCGCTCGTGGAGTCAGCGCCTAAAAGATCTACAAGATAATTCTGCTCAATTCGAAGCCTTTCGAGAAATCTTTAAGACATCATAGAAACGGACGGAAGTTTTAGGACGGAACGGATAATTTGTATCACTTGTATTTTTAGCTTGTATTATTATATTATATTATGTACATCATTGTATATTTTATTACAGTTAATAAGCAAAGGATGCATGTATGCAATTGATTTAGCGGTTCACGGGTAATTATTTATGTAACAAATATAAGTGTATTAGATATAAGCTTCTTGTTTACTGACAACGTCTCATATCTGACATGACGTCAGATAACAAAGATAAGAAATAGATGTAAGGGCGGCCGTACACGGACTGCTCGAGCAGTTTATGGCTGATCGACGTACACGGACTGCTCGAAGTGCTCGAGCGGTCGGTCGTTCACTGCTCGAGCTGTCGCTACAAACCGCGCAGTTGACGGCTTGAATCGGTCTCAACTGCTTGAAGCGGCCCGTGTATGGCCGCCCTAACGTCCACAAGATTTTTTTTCAAATTCCAGCGTATAGAATAATATGATATCGTATCGCCATAGTCTAATTATAATTTTAAAATATTTTGCCGTATAAAAGTGTACGTTTGAAACTAGGAACAGCTTCTGTTTATATAAGTTATAAATTTCAACCTTGTTCATTATAATTAATAAAGTTGTGACTGAACAATTCGTTCATTGCATTTCTAGTGTTTGATTTTACGCGAGTATTATACATTTAGAAATTAAAGACTTTTTAACGGATTTCAAACGTGATTTATTCATTATAATATTATTTTCCCGACGTTTCGAACACTTTACAGCGAGCGTGGTCACAGGGAGACTGAGATGTTATACGTCTTGACGGTCATTCAAAAATTGCTATTTGTAAACTACCTCCACCTATTCCTCCGTAGTTGATATGTGGAGTATTTTTCCGGATGTTGGCAGTATTGGCTTATCGTGTCTTCTAGTCTTTTGGTACATACGTTTGACATGGAATTTTAATGATAATTACGTTCAATTTAAAATTCCATGTCAAACGTACCAAAAGACTAGAAGACACGATAAGCAAATAATAAATTTAAATTTAAATAATAAATTAAAATGCTTGTACTCCGTTTTCTGATGGTGTAATTTTCAAAAAACGATCTAAGCCCTAATAAACTTTAAGATATTATTGTTTCTAATTAAGTACAACACTTAACACCATAATATATTATTACCTAATAATAATCTAAAAGGGCTGTACAAATCAAAGATTTGTCACGATAATCCTTACTTTTTGCCTTTTGTTAATGCTTTAAAAGGGAAAATGTAATTGTTTGATTTTCTTTCGTGTAGTAACGCAGTGATTTTAAAATATAATTCTTGTATCTGGGGACAGTTTAAAAGGTTAGAGAGAGACTTAACCTTTATTACCACAGTGAAACATCCCATGTAAAGAGAACAACATTTCATCTAACATGATGAACGTTTGAATCACTCAAATTTTTTAAATTCTGATGGATGGCGCTATATTAAAAATGTGACGTTTATGATAATTACTTTAATTTTCTTCGACCACGCTAGCGAAGCCGCATTCGGAAAATTTATACACAAATACTTTTAAAAATAAATAAACATGAAACACACACACACACAGACACAGATATATTATAACTGCTACTGCTAGCTAAAAGAAAACAACTCGTGGCGCCAGCTAGCAAGAACGCATGGAAGTTTTATTCTTCCTTTGCGTATTAAATAGGAAACAGTACCGCTTATTTTCACGATAACAATATACAGCTGTTGTGCGCATGTTCATAATTTTCATCAATATGACTTGATGAATGAACTCTTCTCGTTTATGTAGCTCTAGTACTTGCGTATCGTAATAGTTCTATAGCTATAGAAGTTACGTATACCTATGAAGTCATATATATTGTGTTATTATTTCGACCGTAGATTCCGTGGCCTGGGAGCCGAAGTTAATAATATACTATATGGCAGTATGAAAATTTAGGAATGATATGAATTATATAGGAAACTGGAGGTCCGCCCCGGCTTCGCCCGTGGTACATATTATTATTTCGCAATAAAAGGTAGCCTATGTCCTTTCTCGGGTATCAAAATATCTCCATACCAAATTTCATGCAAATTGGTTCAGTAGTTTAGGCGTGATTGAGTAACAGACAGACAGACAGAGTTACTTTCGCATTTATAATATTAGTATGGATTTAGGAATCTTACCTATGTAAAGACAGCTAGATTAGTTTACTTTTGCTACTTTCATATTACCCACGGAACTCTTCGGTGGGATAGGAAGCTGACACAGTTAGACGATATTTCAGTATCATAATTATTTTAAATGTTAATTAGGTACCTGAGGTTAATGTTATGTTTCTGTATTTTGACGATTCTAAGCACCTTTTAGTGAAGTTAGTGGAATAAATAAATGTTTGAATTTGATTTTTTAATAAGACAATACCTAATGTTGATTGGATTTTATTAAGAACTGGAAAGTCTTTATTAAGTAGTCATAGAGAATAAACATAATAAAGACTAATCGTCAATAATCATCAAATAAGTATGTTTTCAAAAACTTTATGATAGTAGTAATACAGCAGTAAAACAGACGGAGAAAAATCCGCACTTCGCCTTATATGCAATGTATCCTTGGCGGCAAAAAGTTAGTAGGTAGTTAATACACAGTGACTAGATCAGCATAACCAAGAGGTGATATCAATTGTAAAAAGTTTCAGTTTGCAGTAGAAAACTTTTCACGCACGCGTAGTTTGCTGCATATGAGAGTTGCAACACATAGTCTAAAGTTTAAGAAGAGGAGGGGTACTTCGTATGTTTTCAGTTTCATTTCAAGTAGCAGACCTTCGTAATTCAGCTTTTTCGTCTGATCTGCACTGCTTAGGCTTAGCCACTTTTTGTAGAGAACGTGTGCGCAGTGCGCACGTACCGCATAATATGTATGTCAACACAACGTTATTCACGATTATTTAAGTAATTATTATTTTATTTTTGAATAACCTTCATATAAAATGTAATGAGTAATGGAATTTTAGAGAACAATATTTTAATAATTACATATTCAAAATATTTTAGTAGCATCCCTTAACTATACAGCCTTGTGGTACAACGCATGCTCTGTATTTCAATGAAAGTCTACGATATGAATGAAGAACTCCTTGCATTTATGAAGATCTGGTAATAGTGCATCGTATGAAGCCTATAAGATCAATACCGAGCACAAGGGGGTAGGGGGATAGACGTTCGTTCTGAAAATTCGTTCAAAATGAAATTAGTATAATATATTTTATTCCCTACATATAATTATAAATAACCAACAAGTTCTGTACACTGCATAAAATATTTTACATTACTAAGTTATGTTAACACTGAACAGTCAGTCACGAAATGCTTTACAAAACCAAAATAGGCTAACTGGTGACGCCAACTAGTAGCAAAATATTAAAGTTTGATCCTGCCTTGATAAAATAGCTGTTAGAACAGTTGTATTATTTCCGATTGTCGTCACATAATTTACAATCAATATATTGTCTCTATGAATGAACTCTCATCATTTATGCGGATCTAGTACTTGTAAAACGTAATATTCTATAGTTGTAGAAGTTCCTTACAGGATGGAAAATTTGAATAGGCTCTGGAGGATAAGTATTTGAAATACTGGATTAATTAATATTAATAACATTTTACGGATCATATTATGCTGTGTAAATGGCGAGGGTTAAACCTCTTTTTAAATTATTTGTATCGATTTGATATTTTTGCCAATTTTATAAATTTTAAGTAAGTAATTTCAATAACAGGTCGTGGCAAATGAATTTTCTAAATTTTATGACACGCGGTTCTATTTCTTTTAAAAATGAATGATTGTTCTGATTAATGTACCAAAGAACAAAAAACTTATAGACGTTATTCTGCCTGGATGTAGATACTCTAATCACATAGCGAAATTCAATAAACTTAGCCTATTCTGCGAGCAACCAAATATAATTATTGTCATTATATTTCATAAAAACTTATTGGCGGTTTTGGTATTGGTGGTAAACATTTATTATTATTTAATGGTGTAAGTTTTATTATGCTTACGTTATTCACAAGATGAAAAGCACTCTGTACACTCTGTACACTGTGCACTCTATAGTAAGATTTTGTTGTGATGTATTTGTCCAAACGAAAATGTACGGCATGTAACAAATTATTATCTATGCATAAAATAATTTCAAATTTTTTGAAGTGAAACTGAAACTTCTTTATCGGGGTTAGACAAAAATTTAGTGTAACATTTTTGCGTTACGCCGTACGCGTGACATTTTTGCGTTACGCCGTACTCGTGACATTTTTGCGTTACGCGTTACGGAGTAGGGATAGCGTATCGTTTTATATAACTCGACCTATATAACTCGAATTTTTTGGCGTCTCCCTTGGTCTTTTGAACTACCGCACGAGCGGAGCGAGCGAAGCGAGCGAGTCGCGGCAGTGGCCGGCGTAAATATTCAAATAGGTATCGAGGAGCGAAGCGACGAGCATTTTAGGTTAACTTTTGAACTACCGCACGAGCCGAGCGAGCGAAGCGAGCGAGTTGCAGCAGCGGCTGGTGTAAATATTTAAATAGGTAGCGAGGAGCGAAGCGACGAGCGTGCTGCGTGTTAGACTAACGTATTTCTGTAATATTGTATACAAGCTGTGCCGCGCGGTTTCACCCGCGTGGCTCCGCTCCTGTTGGTCTTAGCGTGATAATATATAGCCTATATTACTCGTGGATAATGTAGCTTTCGAATGGTGAAAGAAGTTTTAAAATCGGTCCAGTAGTTTATTTATTTATTATTTATTTATTTTTTACATACATAGATTCCTTACAGCTATTTGTATTACAATATTTATAATTAACTTTAACAAAACAATACGCCAATAAAAAGGAATACCAATAATAAGACAATTATGAGTCTATTCATTACAATCAAACAAACAAACAAAGTTTTCCTCTTTATAATATTAGTGTAGATAGTAAATTATTTTTTGAAAAATAAGGTCATAAAGAAGTTTCACTTCTTACGTGTGTACTCTAGTACACGCACACATTTTTTTTTTATATCGTTTCAAATAAAACCCTGGACCACGGAATCGATGATTTTTGTACGGGGTTGCAGTATAATAAATTAGAAGCTGTATTGAAATTGAATGAAACTGATGCCGTACAGAAAACCAAATTTACCCTGGAAATTGTTAGAAAATAAAATTTTTACGGCACTGCGCGCTTTCTTATTTATTTTGCATGGTTATATCGATGATAACAATGCTGTATAAAAATAAATGACCAAATAGTCACTCTACCTTCACTTTTGAATTCTCACCTGCACTCAGTTGGAGAGCTTACTGGTTACGGCATAGTGCTGAATCTTATTATTTTATGCTTTTATATCGTCCTATATAAGTCACCTGGTGGTTCATATGACCCATCTATTTTTATGGCATGGGCCTGTAGTCTAAAATATATTGTAGTAATACCTCAGTTATGTATCGGTCTCATCTCGGTAACTTATCATAACGTTACATAGTTTCCATAACATAACCTTACACCTTGCAGCATGAACCAAAGCTTGGTTATGAAATAACTAGGCTTATATTCCAATAATATACCTACCAACAATTTTCGAATATTTAATTTTTACAAACACAAAATTTGCAATCGAACTCGAGTTATTACAACTCGTGGCGCTATCTAGTGACAAAGCGTAGAAGTTTGATCCTCCCTTGACAAAACAAACAGAAAACAGTTACGAGTTAGTTCCACTTTTCGTCACAGACTGTTTTACGCATGTACAGAATTTTCAATGTCTCGATGAATGAGCTCTTCACATTTATGAGGATCTAGTACTTGCATATCGTAATATTTCTATAGTTATAGAAGTTGCTTATATAATGAACTGCGAGCGAAGCGAACATGCCGCGGCAGCGGGCGGCGAGTGCCAGAAGCGACTTAAGGGGCTGACAACACCAAATTGAAGTTATTTGAGCAGTTTTTTAAGAAAAGATATATTTATTCTAGCCCATTAAAAAAAATATATATGTTAATATTCATCATATTTCGAAGACCGTGGACGGACTCGATACATAATTGGACGAAATCGGCTCGATAGAAAATAATTGCAAAGATTGGTCTTAAAATCATCATTAAACGATTCTATGTCTTTATTTTTTTGATGTACGGGTCTGCAATTTAAAACACGAAGTCAACATATTCATACCTGAAACTCTAACGAGTCATATTTCGCATATGACCCACACTTTTCCTTAAATTACATATTTTCTTATTATTTTCTTCTACGACTTGGCCCCGCCAAGTAACAGTGATATTGCGCTCTCGTTTGCGCACACTGTCCAATTGTATGGGAGTAAAGGAGAGCGCAATCACTGTTAAATTTGCTCTTAACAGCCCCTTAAGGGCGATTCCCACTCAAACAAAAAAAAAAGCTACGTAGGTTTAAACAACTTGTTTGTATTTTATTAATACGAAGGTATTGTTTGTTGGTCACTTTTTTATTTTGACCCAGTATAGATACAATCTCGATCTCAATTCAGTTAAAGTAGTCATATCAAACAAATTACAAACGTAATTCTGTATAGGCAGCCTAATTCCCTGGTGGAATTAGAAAACTTTTCCTCTTTTCTGATCTACCGAATATATAAAAATAAAAAGAAGAAATAGAACAAGCTGCTTTTGACAACTTTGGCGACAAATTTTTATTATCATCAAACGGTGGTAAATTGTCACTTAGGTTAGGTTACCGACGTAGAATAATTTTATTTATTTATTTATTTTTTACATACATAGATTCCTTACAGCTATTTGTATTACAATATTTATAATTAACTTTAACAAAACAATACGCCAATAAAAAGGAATACCAATAATAAGACAATTAATGTGTAATAATAGCCAAAAGTTTATTTATAAAGAAGAAAAGATATAAATGGAAAGTAGATAATAACGAATATCATAAAATAGGTAAGAGATAAATTATTTAAGAATACTTGAAACTTCAAAATATAATATTTTCTAAGTGCTCAGCGCGGATATAGAGAAAAAAATAATAATCAAGAAACCTATAGAAAATTTACACAAAAAAAAACAGGAAACCTGACCTTTCTTTCTCTGCCCGCTTCATAAAACTACTCTTCTCCTAAATGCAATGTATATTTGGCGGCAAAACTACCATACTGGAGACAAGTTCTGCATAACCAATAGGAGATATCAATTCTAAAAAGTTTGCGTACACAGAAGGAAACTTTTCACGCATGCGTAGTTGAGAAGCGTTTAAGGGTTATATAACTACGATAGGGATGTAGATCTCCTTGCAATTATGAAGGTCTGGTAATGGTGCATCGTATGAAGCCTATAGGACCAATACCAAGCCCGGGGGGTGGGTTTCAGCGTCATTCAGAATTTTGCCACATTACTAAAACTGCACAGTTTCACCAGTCAGGATTGTTAAGACAAGCCCAAAGATTATAAAGAGCTTCAAATTTACCCTGATTTTATAGTTCCCCACCAATATATTAGAGATATTAAGACAGGTGATATCTATCTTTAATTATTTAAATCAATGTATTTTATGTTACAATAAAACTTTTCATCAGAAGGATATTTACTCATTAGGAATGGTAAGGTTGGTTATCAGAGTGACAAGCTTTTTAGAGCCGCGATGAACAGTAATTTTTTATTCTATAATGTATTTAATTTATTTATTTCAGTTTTATAGAACTCCAAGGTTGAGAGCTTTCTTTAGTACTTAAGAATTCGTTAAAAACGCTGCTATAACCTTATTTTTTCTTACTCAATAGACACATTTTGTTTTTGAAGCAAAATTTAAAACTTTTTTAAAGTTTTGGTTTACTGGATAGTGAAGATACGCATGCTCCCATCCTTCAAGATCCTATTACTGAAGTAGGTGGAGCTTAATTCTGTCGAACTCTTATCCACTTCTGCAAGCCTAGTAATTGAGCATTGTATTTTTCAAATATGTACCCCTAATCGATAAAACAATTGTTTTCAATAGAGTTTTTTGTTCTTGTGAGAAATGTTAGAAAAATGTTTTTTTTTTGTTCTTATTAAGCATAATACCTACCTCGTTATAAGTTTGTAAACAAATTCGTCCCAAGCTTCTTGTCACCGTCTAGATATTAATGTATTTTTTAAATAATTTGCTTTAAAAATTTTAATTTGCTATGTGGTCCGGGTAACTAGGCAGAAAAATAAATACCTATATTTGATATCGCTACTTTAATAAAATTGAAGTAAGTAAGTTCATAAGGCTAGCCGCACACACAAAATAATATTGACAATAAAGTACGTATTGTCAATATTATTGTGTGTGTGCGGCCTGTATTGCGGTATTGTTCAATATTATTGTGGATTATCCAGAAATTCAGATTTTGTCACGTCAATATCGGGGGGAGGCAGGGGTATTGACAATAATATTGACGTGTGCGGGCGCACGGCAATATTTTAGTTGAGAAAAAGATTTCAAGGCAGGCGGACGTTCGTGTTTTTTGTTCAAAATGGAGGACGAAAACAGTATCCAAAGCGAAAATAATGTTAATATTTTTGGTGATAGCAGTCTCACGGAAAAACACTAAGGTTGGGTCGCCTAAGATCGGACGCATATGCCGAAATTTTTATACGTACTGCATTTTTTATTTTATTTCTCATGATTCGATGTCGTTTTTCTGTTGCGGTCAACTGTAAATTGATGACAAGAAAATATTGTTTAACCCCTAATTTTTTTGTTTGCGTAGATGCTATCTATCTAAGCAAATTTAGAGCCTAAAAAGCAGACTTTTTTCGACTTACCATAGTGAAGAAAATAACAGTTCGGCCGAAGATCGGACTATGTAGTATCTTCACTTCTATGCGTTTAATAATAATGTTAACATTAGGAAAACATCCGGACTTACGTCCATACATTGAGCATCAATGATTGAGTCAGGAAATTCCTCAAAAAATTTGACAAAGAAGTTTTTTTTTTATTGCGTTTTTTTAGTCCGGTCTTCCTTCCTCATCCTAATTAAGTTTCTCAAACTTTTATTCTCCGTGTTCTAGGACTAAATAATGAAAATGTACCTAAGGTCTGATAGTCATAGCGTCATTGGATAGTTAAATATATTAAAAGTTAATAATTATTGCGCATTATTGCATAAGGCGCAGTCAAGAGCTAAACTTCGGTCCGATCTTCGGCATTGGGAGGGAAGATCGGATCTTGGGTTGTGAACGTCCTAGGCGTAATCAAAGTATACAGATGGAAAGAGGATTCGCTAATTCTGCCCCAAAATAATTAATTACATTATTTCAATGAAAGTACTCTCCACAATGAGCCATCAAAATTTTGTAGGTAAGATCGGATCGACGATTTTCGCCACAAAATACACCTTTTCTGCTGAATCACCTGTGTACACGTCCCGTCTGGTCGCTGGCCGGCCGCAGAGTGAAGAGAGGGGCAGAACAAAATGGCGGATCTAGTAGTGTTGGTAGCAGTAGAGAATATTGCCTAGTTTGCGAGTTATTCCATGCATCCGATCTTATGTCACATCCGATCTTAGGCGACCCAACCTTATTTGTCAGTGTTTATTAAAACATGGGAAACTTATCCAGAATTATGGAATACATCCTGCAAATCATATCGCGAAAAATAATGCGCTTGATAAGTTGCTCGATATTTATAAATAAATCAAACCAAATAAGAAAAGAGAGAAGAGAAGACGTAAAGAAGAAAATTAATTCTTATACGAACAAATTTTCGGAAAGAATTAAAGATTTAATTCAATTGAATTTTGAATGAATTAATTTATAATTAATTAAATTATTGTTTAATTTAATTAATTAAATTAAATTAAATTATTAATTTTTTTCTCATCCAGTCCTTAATCCATCGTTTCTTTCTTGATTGCTTTTTTTAGATAGTAAAATTAATGCAATAATCAATGCAACGATTTTTTTCTTTCTATTCATTATGTTATACGTGCGCACGTAATCTAGCTGCGGAACGACTGAGTCAGATTTTACCATGAAAAATTGCCAATAATATTGCGTAGTGTGCGGGGACCATATATTGATGAAGATTTTTGACAATCTTGCATTGACAATATTATTTTGTGTGTGCGGCTAGCCTAAGATTTTATCAATATTGGGTCACAATAAAAAATATAATATAATATCGACCACGAAAAATTATTATCAAACAACACTTATATGACCTCATCTATCTAGAGTATAAGTTATAAGTAATTTATACAACTATAGCATATCATGTACTGCGAGTACCAGATCCGCATAAATTATTAGAGTTCTAGTGTAAAACATTATGTGACAACATAGGTGACAACAATCGGAACTAATATAACTATTTTCTATCTATTTTGTCCAGGGAGGATCAAACTTCGATGCTCTGCTACTAGCTGGCGCCACGCCACGTATTATTTAGTTCGATTGTGAATGTATGTGTTTGTAAACATCAACTGAATAGTTAGGTTAAGAGTCATAATTTTTACAATTCTTGATATCGGATAGTTGATGTTCGAATGAAAATTATTATATGTTATAAATATTATGAAATTATAGGAATTTCATCTGTTTTTTTTTTAATTTTGTAATTCATTTTAGCAGGTTTTATTTAAAATATATAATTTTTATTTTTACTTAAAACTTTATCAATTTTATGCATGCTCAGTACACACAAGGGCATAGAATTGACACAGGTGGAGCTTCGATACGAAGAACTCCTATTAATTCATGTGAACCTAGTAATGCTGTTTCGTACATTCAGCTCCTATTGGATCTGAATTTATAGCACCAATAACTGTTTCCTCTGAGAAGCAATTTATTTTTTTTCCATGGAAATTGTGATTTTTCTTGCACGGAATAAAGCAAGTGATAAGTTTGTTGTAAGCAGACCATGAATAAAAAAATTTCTAGATATGTATAAAAAAATTTAAAGATATTTAATGAATTCGAATTTCAAGTTTGTTCAATTATTCATATTTCTAAAATATTTTTGACTTACTTCAAGTTATAAAGTTCATAAACATGTTTGTTATTTAATAAATAATGAAATCATCTTATACAATATGAAATATTTAAATAATAATTAAATCATTGCAGATGAAGCTAAGCTCAAACAGAGGTATTAATATCGTAATACCACAGTAATGTACTGGACTATTGATAAGAACAATTTTTAATTTATTTAGGTTCACAGTTTTCATAATGAAACCTTACACCTATTTTAATAATGCTTCGATTAAATCAAGCTTTGATTTGTACTTAAAAAAATGTGTGCGTGTACTAGTGTACTTACACACGTAAGAAGTGAAACTTCTTTATGACCTTATTTTTCAAAAAATAATTTACTGTATGCAACTTTACAGAAATACGTCGAATCACGCGTGGTAGGGATAAGAAAAAGATGGCGCGTAACGGAAAAATGTCACGCGTAACGAAAAAAATGTTACACTAATTTTTTTTCCAACCCCGATAAAGAAGTTTCACTTCAAAAAAAGTTTAAATTCCTTTCATTTTACATATATTCAAATCAAATCACTACACATAATTTTCGAATAGTTAATGTTTACAAATACAAAATATGCAATCGAACTAAATAACACGTCAGCGCCAGCTACTAGCAAGGCATCGAAGTTTGATCCTCCCTTGGTAAAAATAAATATAAAACAGTTGTATTAGTTCCGATTGTTGACACATACCCTTTACGCATGTACAGAATTTTCAATCAATATGTCGCGATGAATGAGCTCTACATATTTATGAGGTTCTAGTACTGGCATGTCGTTATATTTCTATAGATTTATAGAAGTTGCCTAGCTATACGTACTTTGTCTTTTTTTATTTTGACTTAATACTCGATCTCTTTGGGTCATTTGTAACAGGATTAAGGGTTGGTGTATGGGGTCTTAGTACGCAATGACAAAAAGAAAAATGATGGTCAGAACGCTGGTACTGGCGAAGAAAAGTAATTGCTGATTTTCGGCGGTATGGCGAAATTTTGTGTCAGTATCTCCCGGCCTAAAAAGTAGTCATATTAAAAAACTTAGTAATGTCATTCTGCCTGGACCTTTTGCCTGAACTACTGAATATACTTGTGAAGAAATGAAACAAAATTCACTAAGCCGCTTCAGACAACTTTGGTGACAAATTTATTATTATTATCTAACTAAATAATAGCAAAAAGTACAAAAAATATATAAATAAGAAAAAATATAAATAGAGAGTAGAGGATTTATAATAAACTAGATATGAGAGATATAATTTAAGAAAACTTCAAAATATAATATTTGCCAAGTGCTCACTCCGGATCTTTAGCAAAAAAAATATACGACCACCAATAAAAAGTTACCGCTGACGTTCTCATCTCCTTTAAAACTTACAAATACTGTGTTAATAAGTATCCTTTTGTACCTTTGCTTTTTAACATAATATGACCCTTTTTTCTATGCCCTCTTCGCGTGAACGGTGAAACACCCCATAATTTACCTTATTTTTGAAAACGACGCGACGTTATTTGTCATATTATATAGAGTTAAAAAAAGACAAAATATTTTGTTTAATAAAAAACCCTGAATGCAATCTATCTTCGGCGGCAAAAACTACGATACACGAGACTAGATCTGCATAACCAAGAGGAGATATCAATTGTAAAAGTTTCAGTATGCAAGGAAGGAAACTTTTCACGCATGCGTAGTTTAGAAGCCTTTTAGGGTTGCTACATGACATATGGACCCAAAGGATTAGAAAACCTTTTATTAGCCTCCAAGCTGTGTTCGGATACAGGAACTGTTTTCAGACTTATTTCAAGAAGCAGAGCTGTAATGTAGTTGTGGCTTAGGGAGTCATTTTCAGGACGACCACTAAGTAAAAAGAAACCTTCAATTATTAGACATGGTTGAAAGCAATCTTTATACAAAATTGAATTATATATTAAAGAAAACTACGTTTTAATAATTGCTTAGACAAAATACTTCTCCTGCGGTTGCATATAATAATTCATTTAATGGTATCGTGTCTTTAATAGGATGCAACCCTTAATTAACTCTATGGCCCTGTTCGACAACGCATGTTCCATACTTCAACGATAGTTCAATAACTACGATATGAATGTACATCTCCTTGCATTTATGAAGGTCTGGTAGTGGTGCATCGTATGAAGCCTATAAGATCAATACCAAGCACGGGGGGGGGGGGGGGGGTGGGGGTTCAGGCCGTTCAGCTTCATTCAGAATTGTGCTTCAATGATAGAACTGCACATTTTCACCAGTCACGATTGTTAAAATTAGATAAACAAAGATTATTAAGAGCTTCAAATTCACCCTGATTTCATGAGATATTAAGATATGCAATTTCCATCTTTAACTTTTTTTATTTAAGTAATTTATTTATTTTATAGAACTCCAAAGTTAGCTTTCTTCATTACTTAAGAATTTTACCTTTAAACCTTTAAAACTTACAAATGCCTGTGTTAATGAGCATATAGGTATTTTAATATTTACGTATTTTTGCCTTTTTGACAGTACGACCCTTTATTCTGTGCCCGTTTCACTTATGATACCACATAATTTATCTTATTTTTGACAATAACAATATTTTATAAAGGTATTGTAACAGTAAAAATGATAAAATATATTGTTTAATAAAAAACTATCTACCCTTCGCCTAAATGCAATACATCTTCTCTAAATACATAATATAATATTATATAATTTATTCTACGTGTATCGCACAGTACTGCGCAAACATGGAACCCTATCCCCAAAGCAAGTTTCTTCATCTGCTCCAAAACGACGTACACTTCCTTGTCCTAAAACGTTAACTAAAACACAATTTGCAAAAAAATTTTTCCTTACTTAAGCACGGAATTATACAATGCTCTAGACAAAAAATTAAATTTACTCACCCTTAATAACTACCAATGTAAAATTAAACTAAAAGAATTTCTTCTCACACTTAACCACCGAATACATAATAGTAGCTAAACGCTACAGAACGGACACTCTCCGCCTCCCGCCAAAATTAAACTTACCTCACCCCGCGCGATCGTGATTAAAATGGGCCACATTTTTCTGCAAGGACGATACGCAACGAAGATTGACAACATTAATCAAATTGACTTAAAGTAATGTTATTATTTTGGATTTGTGATTATCGTTTTTCGTAGAAAATGGTTAGATATTGTGCTGTTTACGGATGTATTTCATCAGAAAAACGCGAATTTTTTTTTACGCTAGTCACAAATGTGCCAACCATAAAGCGTTAACACACACATTTGCAGTCTCTACAGTGTGACTGTCAAAATGATAATTTTGTATGGAGTGTCCGGGGTGTGACTTAACTATGATGACTCTGAGAATCTCCTTCACAGCACAGTAAATATATAACATACACACACCTACACATTCACACACATACACGCACGCGCTCACATTCACAATCATAAACTATAATTTTATTTAAGAAAGTTTATTTTTTGCTCTGTTTTTTATAATAAGTTCACCTCATATTTATGTGCTACATGTAGATTGTAAGTACATATAAATATATATTATAATGTATTATGTACGAATGACCCCTATAACACAGGTTTAACATAGCATAGAAGTCATTGTTTAAACTCTATGTAAAATAATATTGACTTATTTGCAGGTACATACATTACCTGCAAATAAGTCAATCTGTGTACACCTTGTGCTTTTGTTCTTTGAGTCAAATAAACTTATTTTTTTATTATTTTTTTTTATTTATAGCAGATTTTATTTAAAATCTTGTACTCTATATTTTCTTTACTTAAATTTTTTAAAAGTTTATCAACTTCTATTCATTCATGTGCACCTAGTAATTTAGTTTCGTACATACTACTTCTATTGGATCCTGAATTTATAGCACCAATAACTGTTTCCTCCATGAGGCAACCTTTTTAAACATATTTTTTATTTATTTGTATTGCAATGGAAAGTGAGAAAGTTATGATTAATTAATTTATCCAATATTTCTAAAACGTTAATTATTTTTCACAACAAACCTATTTCGAACAATTTGAAAAGAAAATATATTTTAGAGCCATCGTATTTTAAATATTTTGAATTTAATTATAATAAGACCAGAAAATATGTAGAAAAACTTGGGCTTCATGCAAAATTTTTATTTTATTAGCCATACCATATTTCCTAATATATTATTGATAATAATAAATTATTAATTAGGAAATATGTAGGAAATAAGTATCTATGAGTATAAAAAGCGTCATCTTCACGAGTTTTCACATCTATAACTAAACTTTACACGTTACAGTCGGGGCGGCATAGTTGGAAGCAACAACAGCAATAATCTGCTTCTAAGCTAGATGGAGCTATCTATTGAAGCACTCTTTACGGTTATGATTCTAGTATTTCGTCCGCTAGGATATGTTTCTTCTATTACAAAAGTTTCTCCCCCTTGTCCTCTGTGAGGCAGAGCTAGCTCATTTTAGGTTTAAATTTTAGGTTTACCTAAGCATGCCCATTATTGTTAAGTCGATTTCCATCTTAAGCGTAGAGTTCCAGCTTTATTTCGTACTTTTGAAAAAGAAGATCCGCTTTAATTCTTACAATTTTGTATTCAAAACAGATAACTTATCCATAATTTTCTTAGTTAATACTTACAAACACAAAATATTCAATCGAACTCGAGTTATTACAACTCGTGGCGCCAACTAGTGGCAAAGCGTAGAAGTTTGATCCTAACTTGACAATTAAATATTCGATAAAAACTTAGCATTTGTGTTACTTTTTTATTCATATTTTAACATTAATTACCCGCTTTTCAAACAAGAAGCGCAAAATTCGTTTGCTTACATGATGCCTATTAAATTCACAAAACACGACAAAAATAAACAAATAAACATTAAATTATATATTTTATTTAAATCTATAATTGATTGTGAGCAGATTCTATTTAAAATCTCCTATTGAATTTTTTTTTTATTACTGAAACTTTATCCTGTTGATACGCATGCTCAGTATACAGGACATGGGCATAAAATTGATACAAGTGGAGCTTCGTTTTAAATCCTATTCATCCATGTGACCCTAGTAATGCTGTCTCGTACATTCTGCTCTTATTGGATCCTGAATTAATAATACCACCAAAACTGTTTCCTCTATGAGGCAACTTAATTTATCTTCACTTTTATTTTTCTTACACGGAATAAAGAAAGTGATAATTTCTTATTCTAGTATTTATTTTATTTCTTTATTCATACGTTCGTTTAGTCATGTGGTGCCAGGTGAAATATTGTCATGAAGGTACTTTTTTACTCTTGTTCAGTAGCGATGTTGACGAATGCAACTATATTTACAATAACGTAAAAACTTAAATAAATAAAGGAAATAGAAACTGAAATCAAATTCATAGTATAATTATTATTAACAATACTAGCTTATGAGTAATACCTACCGTTGAGAGCTTATTAGATTCGGGTCTATCCCTGCATCTTTCGACGTGATCAACTGAATCGAAAGATCTTAAATTTTAATTAAAATAGATTTATTGTTATTCAAACATACTAATTAATTAAGATTAATAATTATTGGTCTTAAATCACAAACAGTCTGTGCTATCTTTCTTTGTATAGAAATAAGATATATTTTTAACTTCTAGCTTCTATTACTAACGAAATTTATAATGAAAATTATATATCAGTAGTTATGATTATAAAAAAATGAAAATTATATATCAGTAGTTATGATTAGTGAGTCAACTTAAAGATTTGATTACCAAACTTTGATTCGACCTTAGAAAAACAGATTAAATTCCTATAATTTCATATTTAAAACCTATAATGTTCGAATAGTTGATGTTTACAATTTACAAACACATAATTCACAATCGAACTAAATAGTACGTGGCGCCAACTAGTAGCAAAGCATCGAAGTTTGATCCTCCCTGGACAAAATAAGTAGAACACAGTTGTATTAGTTCCGATTGTTGTCACATAATGTTTAACGCATGTTTTCAATCTCTCTAGAACTCTACTCATTTATGCGGATCTGGTACTCGCAGTACATGATATGCTATAGTTGTATACATTACTTATACTTAGATAGATGAATATTATGAGTGTTGTTTGATACTATTTTTCGTGGTCGAGTAATTGTCTTTTTTATTGTGACCCAATATTGATAAAATATGATGTACTTATTTCAATTAAAGTAGCGATATCCAATAATTTATTTTTCTACCTAGTCAACCGGACCACATAGCAAATTAAACAAATGTGATATCTCCGAGCTATTAAATATAATCAGATATTATAAAAAAAAAGAACATTAAAATCTAGACGGTGACAAGCCGCTTGCGACGACTTTGTTTACAAACTTGTATTTTTATTTAACAAGATAGGTATATTATACAAATTTATAATGGTAGGTATATTATGTTTTTTAAGAACAAAAAAAAAATTTCTATAATTTCTCACAAGAACAAAAACCTCTATTGAAAACTTCCATTAAAGTTTTATATAGTTTTGCGCATGCTCCATCACTTCAAGGTTCTACTATAATTAATGGGGGCGGAGCTTTTTTCGGTAGATCTCCTCAAAACTTATGTGATTCTAGTGATGGTTAATCGTAACTTTCTTTAGGTTAATTTAAAAAGTTGGTGTGCAGGTGAAATCTTTTCACACATGCGTAGTTCAGAGCCTTTAAGGGTTGTAACATATCAGCTAAAGGATTTGAAGGCCCTTATTACTACCCCTCCAGTCGTGTCGGGCTCAATTCAAAATAATTAAGTTTACAAAATTTTACAAATTTCTCCCACGTTAACGACACAATGTTGCAACTAATTTGAATGTATTTTCAGTTTCGGTCACTGCTTTTTCGTAGACGAACTGAAGTTCTGAAAAGATTAAAGATGATGCGCTTTGCCACTCGCTCTTCCGACATTAAACTTTAATGCCCACGGCCGCAAATTTAAGCTAGCAGCCCTAAACGGCCTGATGTGACAACGCATGCTCCGTACTTCAATGAAAGTATTGAATGAATGAAGACCTCCTTGGATTTATGAAGTTCTGGTAATGGTGCATCGTATGTAGCCCAGAAGATCAATACCGAGCACAAAGGGTGGGGGGGATACAACTTCGTTCGGAAATGTCCACAAGGGGTGGGAATACAGCTTCGTTCGGAAATGTGCTTCATTAATAAAATCATTTACATCTTGTAACTTTTTTTCAAAATAATATTAGCTTATCTTTTAATTCCCAACATATACTTCTAAATAACCTCTCTAAACTACATAAAATATATTCCTATAAAAGGTTTGTGAACAGTCAGTCTTGAAATAAACATAACACTAACAGAGGTAAAGGAGCTTAACATTCACCGAGTGTTTGTGAGTGACGAAGTCATTTAACAAAATAAAACGAGATGGCACTTTTCCAAAATATCTAATGTTTATTATTAAAATATAAAAATTGAGCTCCTGAGGATATTAATAAATAAATATAAATCAGGCATTAAATATCAGTACACAAATCGCAGTATATTCTTATTACATTCAAACTAATATTCAACCCAGCCCTTAACATTTAAAAAGTATAGTCACTACATAGTATAATACAAAGTCGCTTCTCTGTCCCAATGTTAATGCTTAAATCTTTAATACTACGCAACAGATTTTGATGCGGTTTATTTTAATAGACAGAGCGATTCAAGAGGAAGGTTTAATTATATAATTTTAATAGGTTTTTAATACAAAGCGGGCGAAGCCGTGGGCGGGTGGCTAGTAAGAAATATAATCCAAAACGATTGTACTATCATTCAATCAATCGTTCATTTTTTATACGTGTCAACATTATGGACTACTGAATATAAATCTGCTGCTGAACTGATAAATGATTATCCCGGAAAATTGATAATTTTACGGAAATAAAAAGAGGAAAAAATTAAGAATTGAAGGGAAAAATTTAATCGGTAGTTAGTGATACATTTTGCCTCCAGCCTCACAGAGGATATGGAATTACTACTACAAACTCATCAGGAGCAAAATACCGAAATGCGTTACCAGAGCCACATGATCAGATAAGAGAGAAGATACAGGTAACGAGATGGAGATAGCTTGAATCAAGATCCGCCCACTCGCCCACACACACAAAGCATTTTCAGAAAGGAGGCTTATAACGCGTAGTAAGAGTAAAAGACACGTGACATGGCAAGGATTTTATGAATAATTCCGAATATTAGACCCACTTTATGCTTTAAACAAATTTCTGAAATTTGAGGGTATAAATTCCAACGTTAATTGTATCACAATAACTCAACAAGAACGACAGTAAAGAAGCGTTTCAGTAACATGCACCTGACGCGTATGATCTGAACATTCTCTAACAGTAACGCCTATCCACCGCTTCTGAGCATGCGTAATAGTAACTTCCTAGCAACTTTTCACATAAGTAATTAAAATATTTTTAATTTTACTTAAATTTTCATTCATTCACACACGTGTACACATTTTAACATTTCTGCATCGCATTTTGCTGGTTTTGTGTCAATCGCTTACAATATGGACAAATAAAAATTAATATTTATGATTTATCACATGACTTTGGAACGATACTAGTTTATTTTGCAATATATTTTAATAAATCGAAATTCAATTCAATTTAAATTTTGTAATATAGGTAATAATAACATTTTCATAGTAGTTTTCCCGCGAATTCAAAAGATTTTCCTAATCGAATTGATGTTTTACTACGGTAAAAAGAAGCCTGTAAAAAACAGGCTGACTTCTGAATCCTAGCACAAAAAATATACCGTACCGCTACGTTGCACCGTGAATAAAAGAAAATCAAACAAAACACACTCGCATTTAAAATATAATTAGTACTAGAAAGGATAAGTAAGAATTATTTCACATAATATACAAAGTTCTTACATTAATTTTTAGGTGACTCAAGACAACTTGTAGAAAAAAATATAATTTAATGGCCCTTTTTCATCCATCAAATAAATATTTGACCACTTGCGACTACGTTACAAAAAAGTCCATAAATGACTGAGTACAGTACATACTCATTCTCATGATTTTTATCATTCTCGGTCCATTTACACATTTCAAGGCCTCACAGAGGAAACAGCTACTTTGGTATAAAATGCAAGATCCAATAGGAGCAGAATGTACGTAACTGAATTACTAGGTTCACATGAATGAATAGAAGTTCTTCGTAACCGAAAGCTCCACCTGTATCAAGTCTATGCCCTTGTTGTAGTTACTGAGCCTGCCTAAAGTGGTTCATATTATAGTTTCAATAAACTTTTAATATACTTCTACATTATACATAAATGAAAATAACTTATAGTAGAAATTGTACTAACTTCAAATGTATGAAAAATTTGTTTCCAGATAAATTGATAAAATCTAAAGCAATTCTTAAAATCTTTGTTTATTACGATTTAACCCTAACCTTCCTAACCGAATTGAAAAAATATTTCACCACCATTAGAATTGGCTTAATTAGGTTAGGTACCTACGCTTTTAACCTAAAAAGTGTATATTTTTTTATAAGCGAACATCTGACTGTTGTAAGAGTAAGTTAGTTTAAATAACTACGTACTGAATAATATTCCGTTTGTAATCTAGGTGGAGCTATATTCTGAAGAGCTCTTGGTCGATCATGCGATTCTACTATTTACTTATCGTAAATTGTGATATGTGTATAGTTTGTAATAACTACATAGTTTCTAACCCCGTGTCCTCAGTGAGGAAAAGAACTAATTAATTGCTTTAATAAATAAAAATTATTAAGTTCTGAGTTTATCTCTACAATTAAATTAATTGAGATTTGTGAAGTGATCAAAATTTATTTTTGTTTCTGAGTTATAGCAATATTATCTAATCAAAATTGAGACCATCAATTAATTATAAATAAGGTTGCAATTTAAATGAGCTATATAAATTTTAAAAGCAAAATTTTTTTCCACAGGTATGTTGTTGCAGTTCACAGATCATTCTTGCACTAAATCAGTGCTACGAACATTGCATTGAAGAGGTAATACAAGACGCTTTTTTGTTTATTCACATTTAAACAATTGTAAATCAACAGAAAAGTTTGTTTTGTTTTTGTTTTTATTATTTAATTTGTGCACGTATTTAATTTTAATGAATAACATACACGATCTATATTTTCATTAAAAATAGGCCACAAACACATTTAAGTTCGATTTTGGAAGGCGCATCTGTATTAATTTATGAAATATGGGAATAATTTACGTTTTATACCACCATGTATAATGCTTAGCCAGTAATTATTTGGATAAGCGTCATCTTTTATTATAACTGAGCTGTAACTCACAGACAGTCGGAGCCTGGAGGACACCCTGAGTAATGTTCTATTTGTAATCTAGATGGAGCTATTTTTTGACGAACTTTTCTTCGGGTATGCGATCCTAGTAAAACGGTGTAGTGAATTTTGCTTTCGATAGATATGTCTAGTCTAAAACGATTTCGAGTTTCTACCCCTTGTCCTCTCAGATGCAAATAACTATATTTAGCTGATAAGCACTCATAAAGGTTTCATTTTTCAAGTTAATCTTAATATTATAAAGTATGTATTCGTGTATATTAAAACGTTAAACTTACCCATTGAAAATAAATAAATCTCTATATAAAAACGTTACAAAAAATGTGTCTGTGTATGTTTGAACTTTGAAAGGATACTAACATGGAGTAGGGAAAACGATATTAAGTACACTATTAAAATCACAACATTTCTACGAATAAAAAGCTCTGAAAGTTCTGACTGATATTTTGAGGTTGAAGATTTTGGATTGATTACATAATATTTTGTATGTTAATTGGTATAAAAACAAAAATACTTAATTAGTTGGTGTTGTCAATTACAAGTCAAAATATATATATATATATATATATATTTTAGAACTTTGGATCAAGAGTAAATTATTTTTCCGTTCATTGTTGCTATGTTCTCTTTTCCGATCAGTTCTCAAAACTTTGGCCAAACATAATATTATATTCCTACTATTTTTTTATATGACATAATTGCCATTAAGACCATCATGATAATATATGGTATCTTCTGAAATTAGATACTATCACAACATACATCAATGTTTACCGTTATTAAGATGTAAAACACTACTACATCTATGAGAAAACATTTCTGCACATTCTTTAATCTTTAGTCACTTTTACTTAAACAAGGTTGTCTATCGCAAGGGCCTAAAATATCAAATACTAGTGCAATAAGCAAATCTTCTAGATCACTTAGCAATTTAATCCCCTTAAATACT
Organism: Colias philodice; assembly: GCF_061535455.1. Taxonomy (NCBI): domain Eukaryota; kingdom Metazoa; phylum Arthropoda; class Insecta; order Lepidoptera; family Pieridae; genus Colias; species Colias philodice. The sequence continues at coordinate 10,431,017 of NC_143086.1, forward strand.
AAATATTATAAAAACATAATATATCCTCAGGAATACCGTACTTTTTTACCAATAAAATAGTTTTTTTAAACGGCCTAAAATCTTCATTAGTATATCAGAAAGACAAACAGAGAAAAAATAATGTTGTGTGGTTTTATGAAACCACGGTAAAAGTGAAACTTTCCGAACACTGCTTTATACGGTCTACTCGGCAGCCGACCGTCACGCGACATGCGCTACACAGACCAAAAAGTTTGAGACGATGTAATAAAAGTTTCACTTTAAAAATTTACCCTTCGCCCATATTCGATGTATCTTAGGCGGGAAAAACTTCGATACACAGTGACTAGATCTGCATAACCAAGAGGAGATATCAATTGTAAAAAGTTTCAGTGTGCATAAGGAAACTTTTCACGCAATACGCATGCGTGTTTAGAGCCTTTCAGGGTTGCAACACATCATATATGGACCCAAAGGATTAGAAGACCCCTATTATTAGCCTCCCAGCCGAGTTGGGCTACAGCAATTGTTTTTAGACTCATTTCATGAAACAGAGCTGTTAGTAGTTCAACTCTTTAGTCTGCTCTGTCTCTTTTGTAGAAAACGTGCGAGCAAATATCGCACATGCTAGCACACTGTTATTATTAAACGTAGTAGATGGAAGCCATCGGGATTTACGGTTGTCGCTTTTTTGGATAGAAAGAAGATCATCGCTCAAGTTCAAAATCTATTAGGTTGAACTAGGTTTATCGATTATGTGACTGTAGCGGTAACTTGCTCCCACGTAGAGGGCTCAATGTTGCATCTATTTAAATCACTTTTCTGTACGCTCCTGTATCTTAGGTATTGGCCAAGGCCAAGGCCAAGTAAAAACCATTAGAAGTAAATTTCCTTTTTGATCTATCTTCATACAATATTTTTTGATTAATATTAAATTAGAAAGTTACATATATTATAGAATTAAATAAAATTAAAATTTTGGGTACTCTGGAATGTAAACCATTTATTGGTATTGTTTATTTAGTAGCAACCCTTAAATTATACGTCCTTGTGGGACAACGCATGCTCCGTAATTCAATCAAAGTTCAATAACTCCGATGATAGTAGATCTCCTCGCATTTATGAAAGCCTGGTAATGGTGATTCGTAAGTAGCCTATAAGATCAATACCGAGCACAGGGGGTGGGAAGGATACAGCTGCGTTCAAAATTGTGCTTCATCAATCAATTATATACATACCTATTGCACAAATTAAATTATTTTTTATTTTTATTCCCCATAAAAAATAGTATTATTTCGTAATTACAACTGTTACTTAACACTTAAAAAAATATTACCAAAATACGTGAATATATTAATACTTATAGTACAAAATGGAGCCTGCGCATTGCAAGTTCTCAATGAAGTTTTCAATCCGTTTGTGTCCTGTGTTTGTAAACTGCGTCCTGGGGGTATTGTTTAGCACAAATAATTACTAAATACAACATACATATATACAACATATATAACATAAAACAAAGACATTAAAAGTATCTTGATTGCTTGGTTCCTTATAATTTATGAATTAAACGTCATAATTTAAAAGCTAAATTGATTATACAAAATAATTCAGACAAAAATGGTAGTCAAGTTGTAGGAAGCGTAAAACCCAATTTTCTTACCAATGTATTTTTATCCGACTAAGGGCCGATTTTTTAATGCTTGGATAAAACTTTTTCGTCGAATAATGTATAAAACTACCATTTTAAAAACGTATTCTAATTGCCCGTATTTGACAGTTTACGTCTCATTTTAATATTATCGTGTAATACTTTAATGGACGGATAAGTTTTATCCAAGCATTGAAAAATCAGCCCTAAAAAAACTTAACTTATCGGCTTGGTACCTACTCAAACTTCACGCGTCTGACAAGTCTCATGACAGGACATGTGACTCGTGTGTCGGGTCAGATATTCTCTCATAAACTTTGAGGAATTATTTACAGGAAGATAAAAATATGGCCTCGTAGTAATGAACTCCTATCATTATTATGCAAGTCTAGTCATTGAATTACGTAATTTTCACATATGTATCCCGAATTGTGCCATTTATTATAAAGTCTAGGTTTAATAACAGTTGGCGTGGCTTTAAAAATCTTTTTTAAGCTCAGATTACAAAGCACAGTACTGCTTGTATTTTTTTTATATTTTAATTTTAATTTCTGTAATAGTATTACATTCCAAGCAAGTAATTATTAGTATAGCTTTCGATATTCCTTCCAGTCTATTCAAAATATTGAATAATGGAAACACAAAATTATATTAACTACGTAGGTAATCGAATTAAATATGTAATAGCGCCAGATAGTAGCAAAGCGTGGAATTTTTATTTCGTCTTGATATGATAAATAGAAAGCATGTATGATAGTTCCGATCATTTCCACATGTCGTCGCGTCGTACGAATACAAAAGTTTCAATCAATGTCTCGATGGATGAACTCTTCTCATTTTTATACAACTCTAGTACTTGCGTATCGTAATATTTCTATAGTTGTAGAAGACTGACTAGCTTTCCGCACGCGGCTTCGAAAGCGATTCAAAGAATAAACCGGTTAGTTCCTGTTTTTGTCGAATTTTCAGGATAAAACCTATCCTAGGTTTTTCGAAGGATTGAGGCTCAGACTATCTTTGCACCATATTTCCAAAATATTATATATTATCCAAATCGGTTCATTGGTGACCTATCAACCTAACAAACCGTTTCGGAAAAGTGTCGTGATAAAATTTTATTAAAGTGAAACTTTTATTACATCGTCTCAAACTTTTTGGTCTGTGTAGCGCATGTCGCGTGACGGTCGGCTGCCGAGTAGGTATAAAGCAGTGATCGGAAAGTTTCACTTTTACCGTGGTTTCATAAAACCACACAACATTTTTTATTATCTAACAAGATATTATGTTCCTTTATAAATTATTATAACTTACACTTCTCACAAGAACAAATAACTGCATTGAAAACTTCCATAACTTCAAGGTTCTACTATAATTGGAGTTGGAGCTTGTTTTAGTAGAACTCCTGAAAACTTATGAATGTCTAGTATTTGAAAATCGTAAGTTTCTCTTAGGTTAGGTTGCCGACATTAAACTAAAAGTTTAGAAAATAAATAAATAATAAGATATAGGTTACAAGAATAACGCAAGCGACTTCGTCCGCGTTGTCGAAAATCTTCCTCTTGAATCACATCTATTAAAAAAAACCATTAAATCCATTTCATAATTTTTAAGATCATACAGTTAAACGGCGGAAAGCGACTTTGTTTTATGTAATGCAATGAAGACAAATATTAAAAAATACGTAATCGATAAAACAAATTAAAGGAGACTAATTGATATGTGCTTAAAAATTTAGTATACTACCCGCTCATCCAGGTTCCACCCAGGTAGGCATATTTTGTAAGTTTTCAGTGTTTTTTTTTAACAAAAAATCTATCTACCCTTTGTCTTACATTCGATGTATCTTTGGCGGCAAAATTATGATACACAGTGACTAGATCTGCATAACCAAGAGCAGATATAAATTGTAAAGTTTCAGTTTGCAATAGAAAACTTTCCACGCATGCGTAGTTTGCAGCCTTTGAGGGTTGCTACAAATTACATATAGACCGAAAAGATTCGAAAACGCCTATTATTGGCCCTCAAGTCATGTACTGCTGGCTATAGCGACTGCTCTGAGACTCAATTTAAGTAGAACCGTGGCTCTACGAAACAGCTAAAATACACCTATTACAGCTAACGTGTAAAATACACGTTAGCTGTTTCGTGTCTTTTCTTCCTTCCTCTTTTTGTGGAGAACGCGTAAGCTCACACTGTTATTATAAATTTAAGTAGTAGGTAGCAGTTGTTATTTACAGTTAATCCTTTTTTGATCGAGAGCAAACCATTCAAGTTCTAAATCATTAACATTACGGTGAACGACGTTTCTATATCGTGTGCGCCTAGCGGCTACTTTCTCCCGAGGTTTGATGTTGCATCTATTTAAATTCTTTTCAGAACTTCTTTACGTCGCCAATGCTATGAGGCACTGTGTTCGAAGGTGACAGTTAGTTAGGACTACCTAGTTAGTTATATTTTTTACTGAGCAGTAAAAAATATACCCCTATTGAGCACAATCAGAAGCAATTTTTCATGAGCACAATTAAATGAGCAATGCTATTTTTGAGAATTGTGTTTTAATAATTACATATATAACATATTTTATGGTCTAGAAACTAATATTTATTGTTATAGTTTCTTTAGTTGCAACCCTTAACTTTGGCCTTGTGCTACAACGCATGCTCCGTACTTCAAAGTTCAATAATCAAGGTATGAATGAAGAACTCCTTTCATTTATGAAGTCCTGGTAATGGTGCTTCGTATGTAGCCTTTAAGATCAATACCAAACACAAGGGGTGGGGGGATACAGCTTCACTCAGATGCATAGAATCTTATCTTACGCACTAAGAACAACGAAAGAATGCTCTACGCATGTTTACACTAAAATAATTTGACATATTGGGGTTAGAATGAGCATTCACTTGTTTTTTTACTAAATGAACCGTTAGTAAAATCCTTATGCCTAACATAATATAATATTGCTATAACAATCAATTACCGACTCGTATTTTAACTTAAATAATCTTAATATATATAAATCTCGTGTCACAATGTTTGTCATCAATGGACTCCTAAACCACTTAACCGATTGTAATAAAATTCGCACACCATGTGCAGTTCGATCCAACTTGAAAGATAGGATAGTTTAAACATGTAGGTACCATGGGCGAAGCCGGGGCGGACCGCTAGTAATATTATAAAAATATATATAATATAATATTATCCGTTGACACTCGGATAACAAAATATATTGAAATAATACTTTTTGCTAATACGAAAAACATCAGAACGATTAAATCTTTTTAGAGACTTGATCAATTAACTCTATGAATTAAATATATTTAATTATTTATTATTTTCAATCAGTCGATCATTTTTAGACCACAAACGTGTTATAAAATAATTTCGGTCCCTTCATATCTTTCATCGACATTTCGTAGCGAATCGCTACGAGAGTTCTACGTATTTTTTACGAAAATATGAATTTACGAATCTATTTTAATTTTAAGATAGAAGTTTGTTTATAAAAAAAAGAAGAAATATGTAATTTTGTTTTTGTAAATGATAGTGTTGTTTGAGAATTATCATTATATTCATAACTAGCAGTCCGCCCCGGCTTCGCCCGTGGTACATATTTACGTTTTCTCTACATAAGAACCATCCTCGTACTTCAACGAATATAATAAAAAAAGAATTAACGAAATCGGTTCAGCCGTTCTCAAGTTATGCGCTTACCAACACATTTTGCGATTCATTTTTATATTATAGACTAGCTGTCCGCCCCGGCTTCGCCCGTGGTATATGTTTAAGTTTTCTCTACATAAGAACCATCCTCGTACTTCAAGGAATATAATAAAAAAAGAATTATCGAAATCGGTTCAGCCGTTCTCGAGTTATGCGCTTACCAACACATTTTGCGATTCATTGTTATATATAAGATTTGGAATACATCTATGTATCTTACCATCATCAAATTCATGCCTTACGCTATTTTACTTTTAGTGTAAATGAAAACTTTAAAATAGTGTTAATACTAAAGCTGCAGGATCTAGAAGATATTAAAAGGTTCCAGTTTCCCGCCGTGGTCAAGTTCGTAAGGAGAGCGCAACACGGATCTCTTGGCAGTAGGCGAAATTCGGAATTTAATACTGAATCTTGAAAAACGTATTTTGATGACTGATCTCTATGTTGCTTGATACGGTTATAACGCTATTTATTTTTTTCCTTATTCATTCCACTGCAAACTATATACTACTGCTATCTATATAAATTAATAATAACGCAATTGTAATTTTAATTTTCAAAATCAGAAGATCAGCTTAATGGGCCTTTCCTTTATTCCATGCATTTGTTTGTCCTTAATAATAATATTACAAACACAAAAAAATCCGACTAAATGATTCGTGGCGCCAACTAGTAGCAAAGCACAGAAGTTTCATCCTTCCTTTACAAAATAAACAGAAAACAGTTATATTAGTTCCGTTTGTTGCCACATACAACTGTACGCCTGTACACAATTTTCAATCAATATATTGTCTCGATGAATGAACTCTTCTCATTTATGCGGATCTAGTACTTGCAGAACATAATATTTATATAGTTGTAGAAGTTATACATGGGAACGTGAAAGTAGAAAACTTTTCACGCACGCGTAGTTTCCAGCGTTTAAACGCTGAAAACTACGCGTTAAATATAGACTGACAGGATAAAAAGACGACTATTAATGCCCTCCCAACTTTGTTTGTCTACAGATACTGCGTTTATACTCATTTCAAGTACCAGCTCCGTAGGTCAACTATTTTAACATGCCTATGAAACACAATCTTCACACAAAATATAATGACATATCTTATTGTAGGGAACTATATTTTTAAAATATCATTAATAAGACCATATTTTGTGGTCTAGAATATATTCCATTTATTGGTAGATATTATTTCTTTAGTAGCAGCCCTCAACTATACGTGGGACAACGCATCACGCATGCTCCGTACTTCAATGAGAGTTCTATAATTACGTTATGAGCATAACTCCTTGCATTTATGAAGGTCTGGTAATGGTACACTGTATGGAGCCTTTTAGATCAATACCAAGCTCAGAGGGTGGGGGATCAGTTTAATTCAGAATTGTGCATCAATAATAAAATAAATGACCTCTTTTCAAAATGTTAGGTGTGTCCAAATTAAAAAAAAACAGATTAATGATATTAATCTAAGTTACAATATACAGCCTTCAACTTTATGAAAAATATAAAGATGTATAAAAGTTATTGTGCGTGAATATGCAGTTTAGTCTTTGATGAATATTTTTTTGTCTATTGCTCTGTAATTTGAACCAATTGAAATTGGAATAATAATAAAAGATTTACAGAAATTAAGAGCTTCGTATTCAAGCAGTTTTTAAAGTTTCCCAATAGATAAATTAGGTACACATCAACTAGTAGTTAAATAAATAATAAAAAGAAAAAATAAGGAAATACAATTTAAACTAACACATATTACAGTAAATTTAAATGTGTGGAAATTTGATTTCATTTACATAAAAGTTATAATGAAAAGCATACAAAAAGTTACGATTCTAGGAGGAGCCGGAGCAAGCAATAAACTAAAAAGAAATAAAAATGGGATAGATAAATGTTTTAAATATTTTAGGACTAGTTAATTTTTAACAGTGTAAATGAAATCAGAAATCAATGCAACAAGTGTAAGTACATTTCCGTACCTCTTTGCATTCATGTGAACCTGGTGAATCGTTACTATTCTATAGTTGTACGTAGTTAGTTCTAACTTAGTTTTTTGTTCTAACAATGTTTTTGCCTATTATAAAGCTCAGATTATGCTTATTTAATTTACGATGACGACAATCGTTAATTGCAAGAGTAAACTTTACCAGAATGTAAATTTAATGAAATGACCATGAATTAATGAGTTTGCATAAACTTTCTTTGGAAACCTGCTTTGTGTTTACGTAGTAAAAATAAAGTAATAGAGTTATGCGACCTTAACTTAAATGTAAAATGTATATTGCCTCAATCATAGTGAATAAAGGTTTTTAGATAGAATAAATTTACAAAATCTATATATTCAATACATCGATCTTATATTAATCCTCAAATCTGTTATAAAAATATATTTAGATATGTAACATGTTTTCAGGCTCTTATACCTTTCAGATGTAATATGAAAAATAACAGTAGCGAATTGCTACGCGGCTTCTACATACATTCTACGCACGTATTGCGAGTGTATTTGATTTGTAAGTTAGATGTTATTAATAAGTTGACAAAAGGATATTATTATTTACGGCAACTTACACATTTACAAAAAAGAATGAATATTTACAATTTTATTTTTGCTGTACAAAAATGTCCTTGAAATACATTTTGTACGTGGGCGTTAATTTTAGTTTACTCAACCAGATATTCATAAAAAGTTGGAGGTTGTGACAAATGTGTTGAGATATTTCACTCATTTTATTTAAATATCACACAAAACTAGAGAGACTCTGAGACAAGATGCGATTAGTTTATTTATTTGGAACGTAATCCTACACTGGTTTGATAATCAAAATAATATAATATAAAAAATAATCCTTTATTTCTATCTAAATGGTTTTGGTACATTGATACTGGCAAATAAAAAAAAAACAACCAACCACTGCTGCTATTTATTTCAGTCTAGCTCGTGTGGCATCGCTAACTAAACTATAGAAGCATCTGATAATTACATATACAAACGTGATCCTACAAAATTCTGATAAAATATTATTAATATTGAAATATACTTAAAGAAAACGGGTGAGATTTTATGCAAATTTAATAGTGCAACCAATAATTGTTGTAGAGTTTGTTACCTGATATTGCTTTATAGTAAGTAATGAGGCAATATTTTAATTCATGATGCTTATTATACTTACACAGATGACCAAATAAATAAATAGATTGTATATTTCATCTAAATACATTTGTTTATACATTTCTATTATTTTTATTTTATTTATTTACATTTGTGCTGGTTATACTTAAGTTCTTCTCCTCTGAATATGTTTTATTTTATAACTATAATATTTTTTATATATCAACAACTTAACGCATGCTCAATAAACACAAGGATAAGGACATAGAATTGATAGAGGTGGAGCTTCGTTACGAAGAACTCCTATTCATTCATGTAAACCTAGTAACTCTGTTTCGTACATTTTGCTCCTATTGGATCTGATTTTATACCACCGTGAACTGTTTCCTCTATGAGGCAACTTTATATTTCATGGAATTTCTGGTTTTTCTTAAGCGGAATAGAGCAAGCACGAATAATAATCATCATAATTAGTATTTTTTTCTTTAATACTAATTTGATAAAGGGATTCTAGATCATTTTTATGTTTTTATAATTATATCTAAAAAAAATTTAAGTTGACGATTTGTATTATGAAAGAAAATATAAATTTGCATTTTGACTTGCTTCACCTTTAAAAGTTCATATATGTTTGTATATTACATAAAATTCTTTAATTATCTTACAAATTAAAATAGATATGTTTATAAAAAGTAAATTGAATTTATGAAGTGTATTTTAATAATTATTGTAAATGGATTCTTACTTTTTGGAACAGCGTCATCTTTTACCAATTTTCATACATATAACAAAACCTCACATATTATTACAGTAGAGGCGGCATAGTTGTGTGCAATCGCAGCAGTATTCTAAGCTAGACGGAGCTCTCTATTGAAGAACTCTTTTCGGATATGCGATTCTAGTATTTACGTGTCGTACCTAAATATTGCTTTCACTGTGATATGTTTCTTCTATGACAATAGTTTCTACCCCGTGTCCTCTGTGAGGCAAATTACTTGTAAGTCATCTTTGGTTGAAAAATTATTTGGTGATGCAAATTAGATAATTGATTTTTATTATTTCGAGTTTTTTTTTATTGGTAATAACTAACAGGGAAGCGCTTGACCACAATCTCGGCTGATATCTTCGAGTTACACCAGCCTATTTGTTATCACCACAAATTAATTATGTGATCCTTTCAAAACTCGACATGTGGTATTTAGCACTGAACTTCAGAGGCAACCCTGTACCATCAATTTTATTTATACTAGCTGGTCCGGCAGAAGAATACCTCTATTCCATGTTTTCTCTCCATTGAAGTAAATAAATAGGCGTCATCTAGTAGCAAAGCAAGGAAGTTTGATAAAGCCCTGGAAAAGTAATAGAAATTAGTTCCAGTTGTCACATACCGCTTTACGTGTGTACAGAATTTTCAATCAATATGTCTCCTCTCATTTATGCGGATCTATAAGAAATATTTCTACAGAGATTATAGATGAAGTCTTGTCAATTTTCCGTGGAAGAATATCGTCACTTTTTCATCATTTAATATGGCCGTTCTGCCTGGACTCTCTTATCATCTAGAACTAACACGTGCCCCCTTATCTGAGCTAAATAATGTACTTGTATAAAACAATTATATAAAAAATCTCTAATCTCTCAAAATCTCACACAAACAAAAATTATATTGCAACTTTCATGCAAATTTTCTATAGTTTTGCGCATACTCATTTCTTCAAGTTTATACTATAAATGGGGGCGGAGATTGTTTCAATAGTACTCCTTAAAACTTATAGACATCTAGTATTTGTAAATCATAAGTTTCTTGTAGGTTAGGTTACCGACATAAAACCCTAAAGTTTATTTAAAATAATGAAATATAAATAAGCAGGAGGCTATAGCAAAAATTATAAGGATGGTTACCTATAGTAAAGACTAAATTTAAAGACTATTCTTAGCTGTCTATAATTGAATCCCAAGGACGTGTTTTGTTAGTCGAGAAATGTTGCATACCCACGGCCCCCTGGGAAAGAGCCGTGAGCTATGTCCGATTCCTACCGACTAAAGATCCACTGTGTTCCATCGGGACACCTTAATGACGGAACACGGATTTTGTGAAGTGTTCGCGAGTCCGTCACCGGCCTGATAATGCAAACCTAGAGCAAGACAAATGGCAAACATCATCATCATCATCTATTCGTTTTATTAGCAATTACGACTTATAAATTATAGTCCGTTCATTAATTCAGACATTCAAAGGTATCAACATTCCCGCCCAGAAAATTTGCAAAATTGTTAAGAACGTGATTTGAAAAAAATTTATTTATTCGTTTCGCGATTAAAAAGAAGTCTAGTTGACTAACAATTAATGTTTGAGTCTGAGTTAAAGTTTTGTCTAACATTCGATGTATCATTGGCGGCAATTATTACGATACACAATGACTAGATCTGAATAACCAAGAGGAGATATCAATTGTAAAAAGTTTCAGTTTGTAGTAAAACTTTTAACGCATGCGTAGTTTTCAGCCTTTAAGGGTTGCAACATACAACACTATGATCCGAATCATTACAAGATGTCTATAACGGCCTCCCTACCTTGACTCCTTTCGGGTAGCAGAGCCACATATTTCCGCTCTTTCGTGTCATCTCCAGTGATTTAGGGGAGGTACTTTTTGCAGAAAACGTGCGAGCACATATCGCATATATTAAATAAGCACACCGTTAATATACTTATACGTAGTGGATAAAGGCGGTCGGTATTTACCGTCGTCACTTTTTTTGATCGACAAAGATCGTCGCTCAACTTTACGTTGAACGAAGCGCATAATGTGGCTACTTTCTCACACATAAAACATATATAAATAAATTTATTTACATATCTTTTATTATTTTATATCTTTTTAGAACGTACCTTTATTTAAGGTATTTGCCAACACGATTAGGCAGAGCTACTGCAAATTACAACATAAGAAGAGCTCTTTTTAACACTATAAGAGCAATTTTTATTTTTATCAATCTTCACACAAAATGAGCATTGATTATTAAGAAAACCATATTTTATAATAAAAAAGAATATTGGGCCGTCTAGAATATAACCCATTTATTGGCATGATTTCTTTATTAGCAACCCTTAACTATATGGCCTTGTGTTAACAACGCATGCTCCGTACTTCAATGGTAGTTCAATTATGGTATTACGGTATGAATAGAAGAACTCCTTGCATTTATGAAAGCCTGGTAATCGCACATTGTATGGAGCCTTTAAGATCAATACCAAGCACAAGGGGTGCGGGGTACAGCTTCGTTCAGAAATGTGCTTTATTAAAAAATCTGTTAATTCTTGTTTAAATTAAAATAAGTTTTTCTTTATAATCCTGACAAAAAAAAACGTAATTATTCGTAATTTAAACAAGTACTTTACATTTCTAAAAAATGTAAAGAAAGCACGTGAACAGTGTAAGTAGTGTTGACATAATAATATAATATGGCAACGCTCCAATGTGAGCGCCACATCTGCCCCATCCACAAGACCCTTCTAACCTCTTATGTCTTCTTTGGGTACTCCCTAGGAATCATTTGAGTAGATATTAGGTACAGCTAATATCACAAGTAATAATTTTTTTCGTAGATTCAATAACCACATTTCGTTTTTAATGCAAAATTGCAAACTTTATTTAAAGGATTTGATCACTATATCAGCTATCATATCAGGTGTTAAAAAATATTATAACAACCAAAATAATTTACTAAACAAATATTCTTATAAATAAAGCTTCAATAAATAATTAAAATTATATCGAAACGACTCAACATTAATAAACGGCGCAAAGCTCTTGACTAGGTGGCGTAGCAGTGGTGTAAAACCAGAGATTTTAAAAAGATTAATATTAAATATACTTTTATCTTATAGCTTTGATCACTGAGTACTTCCCACTTATTGGTATATATTTATATATACAATCAAGTATCTATCATAATTGAAAGTTTACACACAAAATTACCATTAGAATTGAATAGCTCGTGGTGCCAACTAGTAGGAATGGAAGTTTTATTCCTCCTTGATATACAAAATTATGATAGTACAGGTAATTGTCACGTACAGTTCTACGCATGTACAAAATTTTCAGCAATTTATCTAGATACATAATCTCTTCTTATTTATGCGCATGTCGTGATAGTTCTATAGCTGTGGCTATTACATACATATAAAGATGACATTTGGCTTTCGAATATAGAAGAAATATCGATCAGCCTGTTCCGAAGGAGTTTGGTGCAAAGACGAGAATTTAAAAAATATGGTTTATTTTTTATTAATAACTCACTAAGTCATAGAAACTATGCAATTTGCAGATGCTCCAACCGAAGGCAAACTGAATTGCTTCTCATTTTATGTAATTTTTTTCAAGAATTAATAGGAGGAGGACTACTACTATTACGTATATGATAGATTACTGTACACAATAAAAAAAATGTATAACCCTGATACAGCTTTTTGTGAACTACGCGTGTACAAACATTTTGGTGATGTATTTTTATATATTTTACTAATAATATTCATTTAGAAACTAGCTGCCCCAGCAGACATTGATCTGCTCTATTGGTCCGGCCGAGAGTACAGCGCTTAGCAAAAGATTTGGCGATTCATTTTTATAATATACAAGATTAATATTTATTACATAAAATAAACATTTACCTATAACTATTGAAATGAGAATTAATACAAGGTCGCAAGCTCCAAAAATATACGTCATATTTTAACCAGAGCTTAAAAACTCAAGCACTTATTCCGTTTATTTTTAATTAACTTATAGCGTAAAACACCACTTCGCTTTATAATTTGAAAGTCTTTCTTTTATATTTCTATAATTATTGCACATTAAAAATAAGTGATATTATAATAAAGTTTGCAACTATAAAATTTCCTATAAAATGCTCGTAGCGCCAACTTGTGATAAAGTATCGAAGTTTGATACTCTCTAGTTCCAATTATTGCCACGTACTTTTATACGCATGTTCTTAATTTTCAATCAATAATAGACCGGGAGATACTGACACAAAATTTCGAGTCATTTGTAACAGGATGGCGGTTCTACAGGGGTCTTAGTACGCAATGACAAAAAGAAAAATGATGGTATGAACGCTGGTACCAGTGGGTTAGTCGCGTGGGCGTTAGTCGAACTCGTCGGAAAAATAGCGAAAGTCAAACGATTTGTAACACAAAAATTTTAGAATTTACCGATAGCCCATAAAAAAGAAGTAGGCGGTAGTGTCATGCCATACTTTTCCGGTATGACTTACAGCCCGCCATACCGACGCGAATGTGTTGATTTAAAAAAAACAATTATTCAACCATTTGTACCAAGCTAACTTTTGCACAGGTAACCATCGTCGTGCAGCCATTTACGAAAATCGCCATGCCATACTTTTCGGACGATTCCAAATGGTCGCCATACCGCCGAAAATCTGCAATTTTTTTTTATTTCGCCTATCTTTTTGTACCAGTATTGCATTTGGCTTTTTGGAGAGTATTTGATAAAATGTGACCATTATTATATTTGCCATACTTCTAGTAGGGGGAAAAAGTGCTGTCATACTTGAAAAATAAATTTATTATTAATTTATATAAGTGAAGATTTCCAACACCTAGATCTTTGAAATTTTGTATTTATATTCGTTGATCCTCAAACTTACAGGAAAAATAAGTGCCATACTGTTACAAATCGTTTGACTTTCGCTATTTTCCGACGAGTTCGACTAACGCCCACGCGACAAAGCCGCCGGTACCAGCGTTCACACCATCATTTTTCTTTTTGTCATTGCGTACTAAGAACCCTGTAGAACCGCCATCCTGTTACAAATGACTCGAAATTTTGTGTCAGTATCTCCCGGTCTATAAATCTCGATGAATGAACTCTTTTCGTTTATGTGAATCTAGTATTTACTAAACGTAATATTTATATCTTTAGTAGTGGCAGTAATATAATAAAATATTGTTATATCACTACATCGGTGTAAGATTCCGGGATAAAAACTATCCTTTCTGGGGTATCAAAGTATATCTGTACCAAATATCTCCACAATAGGTAGTAGATAGAGTTCATTACTTTCGCATTAATATTTTTAAAGGTAGAATTATTATGATATTAATTTACAGTTTTCCAGGCACGCTTATTTTTTTTTTTACTGTGACCTCAATATAAATCTAGATCTGCTACTTATTTCAATTCAAACAAATAAATTAGCTACAACGTTGTTTTACCGTCCTACATGGTAATCACCTAGTGAAAATAAATCTTATAATTTACGACCTATTCCCCAGCCTACCGAATATAAACAAAAAAAATCAATAAAACGATCAAGCCGTTTAGCAAGAATTTGCTAACAACCTTTGTGGGTATTTAAAATATAGGTTTGATTATTATTGTCTAAGGTTGGAAAAAACGTTATTACAATTCCGACAAGAATAAAAGTACAATTTAAAAGTTTATTGAAATTTTTACGTTGTTGTGCGCATGCTCCAATCCTTCAAGGTTCTACTAGAAACGGGGGCGGAGCGAGGCTCTATAGATCTCCTGATAACTTATGGAAGCCTAGTAATATTGAATCGTAGTTTTTACTACTTCTGACTATATCATAGTTTTATTGAAACTTTCCTAAAAGAGTAAATATGAAATTTGTACACATGCTCGAAACCTTCAAGGTTTCTAGTATAGAGGGGGCGGAGATTGTCTATGTTGATCTCCTTATCAATTATTAAACACCATTTACATGATGCCTGTTTTTTGCTTGTTGCATACAATAAAATTGAAGCAATAAATTACCTGCATGGTCTTAACAGTAGGTACGTAACATTTTGATATTTTGCGCAAGTTTTGCTTACCAAAATTTTTTTGGTGTAATCAGCACAAAAATTTCTAGGCGATTCTTGCATTCAATAAGTGTTCTACAGACTCTTTAGAAAACCTTCCAACACTTGAATGAAAAATTTGACAACGCAAATACGTGCAATACTTGAAGCAACCCGCCAATGAATGGTACACGCACATACAACTCTCTATTTAGACAAATCAAAACTTGAAAGCAATAAGCTCCTAAACATTATTGTATTGGTCTAAACAGAAGACATTTGCAACTTTTTTTTGTCAAGACTTGCATTCAATAATTGCGTTCAATATTTTTACTGGTATCCACGTGTTAACAGTTGCATACAATTCTTAAAGGGCAATTAGCGCACTTAATTCATTGCATTCAATAATTGCACTTGAATGTACAAGAAAATTTTATCGTCTAAATCACGTTTTACTGGACAGCTTTCTTGAAAGTTTTACTTAGTTATGCGCATGCCCCAATCTTTCAAGGTTTCCGTAGAGCTCCTTATAACTTATGGAATTCTAGTAACATTTAGACATAATTTTGTCTAGTTCTGACAAAAAATAAAGTTCTATTGAACTTTCCTGAAAGTCTGCACATGCTCGAATCCTTCAATGTTACTACTAGAAATGGGAGTGGAGTTCGTTTCAGAAGAACTTCTGATACCTTATAAAAGTCTAGTAAACTTGAATCGTAATTTTGACTACTTTTGAGAATATAATAATATTATAAAATACTAGCGGTCCGCCCCGGCTTCGCCTGTGGTACATATGAAAAAATAGATGTTGGCCGATTCTCAGACTTACCCGATATGCACAGAAAATTTCATGAGAATCGGTCCACCCGTTTCGGAGGAGTATGCAGACTAACATTGTGACACGAGAATTTTATATATAAGAATTATTATATATTGATAACTTTCCTTAAAGTTTTATGATATTTGTTTACGTGCGCATGCACGAATCCTTCAAGATTCTACTAGAAAAGGGGGCGGAGCTTATCTTTGCAGAGCTCATGGTAACTTATAGATGCCTAGTAATTGTATATCAAAGTTTTAGCAAGTACAGACAACTAGAAAAAATACTTTTTTGAAAGTTTTACGTAGTACTGCGCATGAAAAGCTATGAGTACGAAGTATGAACTTGTAGCAAAGTTCGAACATTTGTTTATAAATAAAGCAAAATGCACTGTTTTCTGGTAGCAACAATAGCGCTAAGCGAACACCAAGTCGGCATAGACGGTAAGAGGTCGTCATAGCAGAGCAGAGCATGCTAGTATTCAGACCATAATTTTAGTAACAGCATTTACTAAATGTTATTAGTATTTGTATTAAGCCATTACACACTAAGCCTGGTGCAAATAAGGTATTTAAATTTATGCAGGTCGATTAATAATTTTCTTCTTGCTTTTGGATTTCTATCCTGAGTAGTAATAATAAGTATTCATTTTCAATTGCAGCCGTACAAACTCAGATTATAGTTCGTAATTATAGTTTTCTTTTTCAGAAATCTATCAATTATACAATACAATACTTATTCTACGCCTGTTTTCCTCGGCCTACCAATAAACTTTAAGGAAGGTCATGACCATTCTAATAATCTAGAATGTCTGTTTGGAAACAAATACTTATCTGTAATCATACGATTTTCCTTGAAAAACTTTATGTACTTTATTAAAATAATTTATTTATAATATTTATAAAGTAAACCTTCTTTTATTTCAAATTGAAGGGTCAAATGTTAAGATGAAGAGATGGCGTTAGAGGCGCTTAGAAAAATTAAATTAATTTTATCGTAAAGGTTTGAATTCCAAGCATTCCTCCGCTTTACGTTAATGAATATATTTTAAATTTTCCAGTTTTGTATAAACAAGTATATTCAAATAGAACTCACAATTAACCCCAGCGAATTTAATAACTCGGGGCGCCAGCTAGGGGTAAAGTATGGAAGTTAGATATTCACTTAGCGAAATAAATTGAAAACAGTTACATTAGTTCCGATTGTTGTCACATACTTACGTACGCATGTACAAATTTTTCAATCAATATATCACCATGAATGACCTCTTCTCATTTATGCGGATCTAGTACTTATAGAACGTTATATTTATATAGTTGTAGAAGTTACCTATAAATGTAGTGTCATGTCACAGAATACATAATAGTAGCTAAACGCTACAGAACGGACACTCTCCGCCTCCCGCCAAAATTAAACACCTCACCCCGCACGATCAGGCTAAAAATGGTCCACATTTTTCTACAAGGACGATACGCAACGAAGATTGACAACATTAATCAAATTGCCTTAAAGTAATTTTATTATTTTGGATTTGTGATTATCGTTTTTCGTAGAAAATGGTTAGATATTGTGCTGTTTACGGATGTATTTCATTAGAAAAACGCAATTTTTTTTACGCTAGTCACAAATGTGCCAACCATAAAGCGTTAACACACACATTTGCAGTCTCTACAGTGTGACTGTCAAAACGATAATTTTGTATGGAGTGTCCGGGGTGTGGTCATGTGTTGACAATTTTTCATAAAGATAAATTCTCATGTTTCCACTGTTTTTAGTTCAATTAAATAATTCAAAAAACTTAGTTTAAAGCTGTAGGTAAAAAATACTTTTACTTACAACCAACTTTTTACAGGAACAAAAAAACGCTATTGGGAACTTTCTTGACAGTTTCACGTAGCGTTGCGCATTAATTGTCGAATATTTCAATCTTTCAATATTTTAAATGACACTTTTGAGTTTTGACAATTATATTCACTTGAATCGTAGTAGTTAAAGTAATTGCATCAAGTAGCTCAAATATTTGTTTTTTTTTATTATTCACACATCGGTTCCCTGTACCAAATATTATCTCAAAGGCCGTATTTTTAAAATAATACTTCATAATAATAAAATGATCATAAAAATGTTATAACCAATAAGTTTTTGGTAGGTAGTCGTGAGTAATATTATATTTTATTAATACAACTAATATTGATTATTACTGCGACATCTGAAATAATCTATGATCCTGATAAAATATGCTAGACTTACTTAATTACAGATGCACTACGTAACTTAATCATTTGAAGCCTTAGCTGTTTATTATTTCCTGGTATCCCAATGGTAGAAACTATGCAATTCGCAGATGCACCAAACGCAGGCATAAACTGAAATGCTTCTTCTATTTAATTCTACGTCACTATGAGTTTTTCCATAAAACTAAAGAGGAGTAGGTATACTTATTATTATGCAATTTCCATTAATAGGAATAGAAAAGTATAACAATGTCTTTTTAGTTCATATCGATTTCTATCTATATATGTAGTATATTTATAATCCACTTGCGTTCCGCCCCGGGTTCGCCCAAGCCTATAGCACTCAACCCAATATTGATAAACAAATTCAGATTTACTCTAGGTATTCGAAAATAATTACAATATACTAATTTCATTTCAAGTAATCACATTAAAGATACACTTACAGATTATAGATACTTGTTTTGTCAGGACTTTTAAAACACACCCCGCGAAATTATACAAACTCTCCGAGCCACCAAATATTTCAGAAGATATAAGATATAAATATTTATATCTATCTAACTAGGCAGGTAAATTAAACGATAAAAGTTACAAGATCGAAAAACCCTATTGAAAACTTTATCGTAAGTTTTGTTTTGTTTTGCGCATGCTAACTCACTTCAAGGTTCTTCTATAATTGTGGGCGGAGCTTGTTTCAATACATCTCCTGAAAACTTATGCGGGTCTAGTGTTTGTGTATCTTAATTTTCGTTTAGGTTAGGTTACCACCATAAAGTAAAATAATAGAAGTTATTTTACGTAGGTAACCTTCGTGAAGTCTACAAGCAACTGAGAACTATGAATATTCATTTTTGAAAGTCGCAATTGCGCCCTGTTTCCTGGTAGCAACAATTATAATAACCAAGTCTGGTTAAACAATAATAGGTCATTATAAGATAAAAAAGCGTTAATTCTAACTATAATCGAAGTAAAAATATTTACAGATACGTATATTTTGTTGATTTTTTCGTGATTATTCAAAGTAAGGGAAGCTAAAACTTGAAAACTTTATTTATATTTTTTTTATAATTACGTACTTAATATTTTAAGGTTCAGATTTAATGCAAACATCTAAATGAAAACATCAAAATTGTAACAACGGAGTTGCTTCCCAAACAATTAAAAGTAATATGATAAACAGACAAACTTTGTGACTTATCTGTGTATTAAAAACACGTAATTTATATTTTTTTAATTTATATTTTACTGGTTACAAAAATATACTTAAATTTCTGAAAATAATCACATTTAAAACTTTATTGCAAGTTCTACGTAGTTGTGCGCATGCTTCAAGTCCTAAAGGTTCTACTAGAAATAAGGGCGAAGCTTGTCTCTATAGATCTCCTGATAATTTATGGAAGTCTAGTAATATTGAATCGTAGTTTTGACTACTTCTTACTATGTCATAAAGTTTAATTGAAAGCTTTCCTGAAAATTTGTACACGTGCTCGAATCTTTCAAGGTTTCTACTAAAAAGGGGGACGGAGCTCGTCTTTGTTGATCTCCTGATAATCTTAATACTATTATAAAGGCGAAAGTTTGTATGGATGTATGGATGTATGGATGTTTGTTACTCTTTCACGTAAAAACTACTGAACCGATTACAATGAAATTTAGCACACATATAGAGGGTAACTTGGATTAACACATAGGATAGGTTTTATCCCGGAAATCCCACGGGAACAGGAACTATGCGGGTTTTCCTTTGAAAACGCGGGCGAAGCCGCGGGCGGAAATCTAGTTTATTATAATCAGATCTTGTAATAGTAGTATATCGTAAATTTCACAACTTCAGGCGAGACCAATAAGTCACACTGGAAAGCTTTCTTGAAAGTTTATTATGCGCATGCCCCAATCTTTCAAGGTTTCACTAGAAATGAGGGCGGAGCTTGCTGCTGTAGAGCTCCTTATAACTTATGGAATTCTAGTAATATTTAGACGTAATTTTTACTACTTCTAGTATTTAAGTTTTATAGACTACTTTCCTGGGAGTTTTATATCTGTGCGCATGCTGCAATTCCTCATACAACTTCGGAGAATAAAATGAAGTTTTATTTAAAAGACTTTTCTAAAAGTTTATGTTATTTGTGCGCATGATCCAATCCTTCAAGGTTCCACTATAAAATATGAAGGTGGAGAAAATAAAGTCTTTCTAAAATAAATGAAAAACGACCATGGGACATTTTCTATAAAATTGCAAAAAAACAGCTACAGAATAAACAACAGAAGAAATTAATCTCCAACTCTTAATATTCATGATCTACTTCTATCTATACTGCATGAAAAGTTATCAACAAAATATAAATTTTAGTAAATATAAGTTTCACACTTGTATGTATTAAAAAAGTTTAACGAACTAATATTTTTTTTCGTATGTATACAAGTTTCTGTTAATTTTTTTCTTATATGTATAAAATATAAATTTTGTGAATCAATAGGAAAATCACTTTTTTTAGCTAAACACATTTGTTTCCTTACTAATTAATGTTTAAGAAAAGTTGGGCGAAAAAGTTTTGTTAAACATATATATCTAGCGCCAAAACTTAGGATACGTTATCACCAGATGTCCATAAAAGAGAAGAGGCTTACTGTTATCAAGGACACCCGCATGCGCTGTTCAAAATGATATAGGGTTGCAATAAATTTCGCACTTCCTTAATAAGTATAAATTGATACATATATAATTATTATGTTTACAATTTTTTTATTCTTGTATCGGGAATACATGTATCTACGATACTATGGTTATATGGTACTCTTTAACATAATATGTTTCATAAAAATATTCAGCCTTACGTATAACCGCCTCTAAACTAGTCATAAGTGTAGATTTGGCACAGACTAAGAAGAAGTTCCTTAAGTTAAGTAATTCCTTAATAAACTTAGAAAAATCAGCATAGGAAGAGTTTTTTTTTAAGTTAATATTTTAATCAACTATATTTATTACATGTATAAATATTATTATTGCACCCTTTCAGATGAACTTCATCTACTCGCTCCATGACTGTTTATTTTATTTTTTTACTTCTAAGTAATTGTATCTGAGAGGAGTTTTGTTGATGATGTTTCTAAAACATACAACATTCCAGTTTCTAAATAAAGTTACAAAACCGATAGAACGTTTTGTTATTGTTGTAGTGTTTTTGTATTTATCGAAATTATAGTTTGTTTGTTACAGACAAAACGTAATCTACAAGTGTGTCCACAGTAGGCTAGATACTGATAAAATAATAAAAATATCTCTAATTTTGTCCATATTTCAATGTACGTATGTACGTAAGTAGCAGCCCTGATACGCCCCTTTATATTATTGACTACGCATGCTCCATGGATCAAACAATATATATATATATATATAATATTATACACAGCAAATAATAAACCACTCTTTACATTTATGATGTTCTAGTACCAAGGCGCAGTATTGTTCCTATAGTATCTATAGTTATCTGTTGTTTATATTATGTTTAGATCTAGTTTGAGCTTCAAACTAGATGTAGGTAGGTAACTTAACATACGTCACATATTCACTTTCATAATAATATTTTTACAATTTAGTTATTTAAGAACTTTTATTTTTTAACAAAAACGTAAACCGCCTTTAAATTGTCAGAACAAAATGAAATTCAAATGAGACTTTTTTTAGTTTAAATTCCGAAAATGTGTGTCATAAATCAGTTAGCAATATAATCAATCGACTGATAAATTATATATTATTGTAATAATTCTGTTCAATACGTGATTTACAATAATCTTAGAAAATATATTTTGAAGGAAGTAAGGAGCAAAGAAGATATAGCATGAATCTACGGGATATAATGGAGCTCACCCGCAGATAAATGATTGGAAATAACATTTTCTATTTATATCATAATCTTTAAATAGTTTACTTTAAAAATACATTCAGCAGCATGTGTGAAAAATTTAAAAATTAATGCAAAATAGCAAAAGAACTCCCCGGCGGGGAATCGAACCCCGATCTCCCACGTGACAGGCGGGAATACTGGCCGTTGTACTACCGAGGATTGTTTATATTTCATAAATTCGGCTTGATAATTATTGTATAATTCTCTACAGCTCATGCGCGAGTGTATTGGCTTTATGCACTTGTTTTACAGACTATTTGAAACAATGGACTAGTAAATAATTTTATACTGAAAACACAGATGGCACTTGAACTAAAAGCTAATAAATAAACGGTGTCGTATTTATGATACAAATAATATATAATTCTTAATTAAATGAAGCATGAAGCACATTTTGAAAAGCAGCGTATAAGTCAATGCTAACTTACATCTGCTAACAGTTTCACATTGTAAAAAGTTAATATCGTGCGGTTCCAAACTATTTTGGCATGACGCCAAGAATAGACTGCCTCCACATCAAACAACGAAAATAATTATATAAATAATAGCGACTCCTACCAAAGTGTTGGAAAGTTAAATGCTCATAATTATTAAATATTTGTAGTTTACTCACACGTATAATTAAGTTTACTCAGATCTGTTCACCAGAAATTATTAGCAACATCAAGATCTTTATATCATTAATTTACAATCTATTCATATTTGCTTATAAGATATTAAATAAATTATCTTTATTGGTAAGGATAGTCGTAGAATGAAATACTAACCACATCTACGAATTTGCTACAGCGTAGCAAAATCGTAGCTCGGCTACGAACGGTGTTGTTAAACTAAATCAAGCGAACTCACTTTAATTAAATTTAATATAAAACATATCCAACTGCTAATAAATAAATATAATTTTTATCAGAGTTTAATTTTATAGTTTTAAAATAGTTGGTATTGTTATTTAAAAAAGTTGGTATTTTTGTCCGTCATTAATAGCTCAATAATGCATAATTTAAACAAGCAATAACAATACGAAGGGTGTTAGTAACGCGGGCTACCATTTGTGTATCGTCTTATAAATTGTCTTACTTGTCTTAGACATACCATTGGACCAAATTATTTTAAGAAATTTTTGGTTTGGTTAATTTGCCTAAGCTGGGGTTCGGAGATAGAATAATAATTAAAAAATAATAATTTTACAAGTATATAATATTAATTAATTAAATTTATGTTTAATATAACAGCTACAGAAATAATATAATATGAGCCTCATAAAATACTTCCAGACCCAGTACAGATGCACTAGGTACCTTAATCATTTGAAGCCTTAGCTGTTTATGAATTCCTGGTATCCCAATGGTAGAAACTATGCAATTCGAAGATGCACCAACCGCAGGCCTAAACTGAAATGCTTCTTCTATTAATTCTATGTCGCTTTGAATTTTTCACTAAAACTAAAGAGACGTATAGTTATTTATTATGCAATTTCCATTAATAGGAATAGAAATTATAACAATGTCTTTTTAGTTCATATCGATTACCATCTATATTTATAATCCACTAGCGTTCCGCCCCGGGTTCGCCCAAGCCTATAAGCACTCAACCCAATATTGATAAACAAATTCAGATTTACTCTAGGAATATACTAATTTCATTTCAAGTAATCACGTTAAAGATACACTTACAGATTACACTTAGTGATAAATATTTTGTTCTTTAAGGACTTTTAAAACATACCCCGCGAAATTATATAAATTCTCCGAGTCACCAAGTATTTCGGAAGATATAAGATATAAATATTTATATCTATCTAACTAAGCAGGTAAATTAAACGATAAAAGTTATATGATCGAAAAACCCTATTGAAAACTTTACTGAAAGTTTTATTTTGTTTTGCGCTAGCTCAATCACTACAAGGTTCTACTATAATCGTGGGCGGAGCTTGTTTCAATACATCTCCTGAAAGCTTATGCAGGTCCTGTAGTTGTGTATCGTAATTTTCGTTTAGGTTAATTTACCGCCATAAAGTAAAATAATAGAAGTTATTTTACGTAGATAACCTTCGTGAAGTCTACAAGCTACTGAGAACTATGAATATTCATTTTTGAAAGTCGCAATTGCGCCCTGTTTCCTGGTAGCAACAATTATAATAACCAAGTCTGATTAAACTAGAATAGGTCATTTTAAGATAAAAAAGCTTGCATATTCATACTATAATCGAAGTATATTGTTGTCCTTTTCTTTCTTTTCTCCTCTTACGCTGTATTAAGTTATTCATTATTATTTATTTTAGGTATATAATATGTATTATCTGATTTATTATATTCTTATTTTATATTATGCATGCTTTATGTAGTTATACGTGATAAAATTTATTTTTCCCAACGCAATAATTTTTGCTCACCCACCTCCTTTAAATGTGTTTCCCTGTTAATATTAATGGTAGTCTGGAAGAGATCGCTGCCTAGCGATAAGGCTGCCATTTGTACATACTTGCATCTATTTGTCTTTTTCTGTGTTTATTGTAAATCTTGTGTGTGTGCAATAAAGAATTATCTATCTATCTATATTATTTACAGATACGTATATTTTGTTGATCTTTTCGTGTTTATTCAAAGTATGGGAAGTTAAAACTTAAAAACTTTATTTATATTTTTATATAATTAAGTATGTACAATTAATTTTAGCTTCAGATTTAATGCAAACATCCAAATGAAAACATTAAAATTATAACAACGGAGTTGCTCCCCAAACAATTAAACGTAATATGATAAACAGACAAACTTTGTTACTTATCTGTGTATTAAAAACACGTAATTTATATTTTAAGCCGCGGGCGGAAATCTAGTTTATTATAATCAGATCTTGTAATAGTAGTATATCGTAAATTTCACAACTTCAGGCGAGACCAATAAGTCATACTGGAAAGCTTTCTTGAAAGTTTATTATGCGCATGCCCCAATCTTTCAAGGTTTCACTAGAAATGAGGGCGGAGCTTGCTGCTGTAGAGCTCCTTATAACTTATGGAATTCTAGTAATATTTAGACGTAATTTTTACTACTTCTAGTATTTAAGTTTTATAGACTACTTTCCTGGGAGTTTTATATCTGTGCGCATGCTGCAATTCCTCATACAACTTCGGACAATAAAATGAAGTTTTATTTAAAAGACTTTTCTAAAAGTTTATGTTATTTGTGCGCATGATCCAATCCTTCAAGGTTCCACTATAAAATATGAAGGTGGAGAAAATAAAGTCTTTCTAAAATAAATGAAAAACGACCATGGGACATCTTCTTATATTTAAAAATGAATTGCAAAATGTGTTGGTAAGCGCATAACTCGAGAACGGCTGAACCGATTTCGATAATTCTTTTTTTATTATATTCCTTGAAGTACGAGGATGGTTCTTATGTAGAGAAAACGTAAACATGTACCACGGGCGAAGCTGGGGCGGACCGCTAGTTTTCTATATAAATTTTGTGAACCAATAGGAAAATCACTTTTTTTAGCTTAACACATTTGTTTCCTTACTAATTAATGTTTAAGAAAAGTTGGGCGAAAAAGTTTTGTTAAACATATATATATCTAGCGCCAAAACTTAAGGCGCGGGACATATACAAGCGGCGCGGCGCGCATCGGGCGCACCGCGGGCGCGCCAGCCGGCGCGCCTCGGGCGCGCTGCCGGCGCGCCTCGGGCGCGCTGCCGGCGCGCATCGGGCGCGCTGTTGGCGTCCGAAAATGATATTTATATAGAGTGGTTAAATGCATTTTCTTCATGCATAATTTAGTAAAATTATGTTTTTTGTGCTAAAAGAGATTTGAAAGTAACGTTAATTTGAAAGTAACGATTTTGTTTTGATAATTCCTTGTAAGTAAATAGCGAGGATAACCCCACGATTGCAAATATATCTTTGTTGGAAATGTTGGAATTTACTTGGAAAATTTTATAGTACTTTTAAAGTAATTTTAAAGTAGTACTGGTGTAATGATGGAAGAAAAGAAGGTTAAAATAACACAAAATTTATATTGTACTAGCGGTCCGCCCCGGCTTCGCCCGTGGTACATATTTCGCAATAAAAGGTAGCCTATGTTCTTTCTCAGGGTCTAAAGATTATCTGTGCCAAATTTCATCAAAATCGGTCCAGTACCTAGTTTATGCGTGAAAACCATACATACATACATACATACATACATACATACATACATACAAACCTTTCCTCTTTATAATATTAGTATAGATAAAATATGGTTTTCAAACACAGGTTTACATTTAAACCATATAAATCTTATCATTAAAATCTCAGTTCAAAAGTATTTACAGTACTGATCATTCCACAATATTATTACAATTACAAATAAATAAAAAACACAATCAAAATCAGGATTATCTTTATTTCTGACATTGTAAATACATGGGAACTTTCATTATGCTCTTCTTCATTTTCACTTTCCCTACTGCCATCACCTGTGTAAATCATTTCATCGATTAATTCAATTCACCTTTAAAAACAAAACGAAGAAGGGTATGTAATAGCAGCTCTATATAATTCCACACAGAGAGAACACATTTTTGACTGACAGGCTACCGTCTCCTATAGACCGGGAGATACTGACACAAAATTTCGAGTCATTTGTAACAGGATGGCGGTTCTACAGGGGTCTTAGTACGCAATGACAAAAAGAAAAACGATGGTGTGAACGCTGGTACCGTCGGCTTAGTCGCGTGGGCGTTAGTCGAACTCGTCGGAAAAATAGCGAAGTCAAACGATTTGTAACACAAAAAATTTTGAATTTACCGATAGCCCATAAAAAAGAAGTAGGCGGTAGTGTCATGCCATACTTTTCCGGTGTGACTTACAGCCCGCCATACCGACGCGAATGTGTTGATTTAAAAAAAACAATTCAACCATTTGTACCAGGCTAACTTTTGCACAGGTAACCATCGTCGTGCAGCCATTTACGAAAATCGCCATGCCATACTTTTCGGACGATTCCAAATGGTCGCCATACCGCCGAAAATCTGCAAATTTTTTTTTTGTAAAAATTGTAACAGACAAATGACTCGAAATTTTGTGTCAGTATCTCCCGGTCTACTACCACCCGATTTGTTTTTGATTGTGTATGACCGTGAATTGACCTCTATTTGGATGCGATGGGGGAAGCGCGCCTGCGGTACGCCTGCGGTACGCCCGCGGCGCAACCGTGGCGTGCCGCCTCGTCGCCTTTCCAAAATTCTTTCATACAAAATGTATAAGAAGGACGTGGTGCAAAACAGATTCAAGAGGTGCGCTTATGGCACGCCCGCGCCCGCGCCGCTTGTGTTTGACCCGCGCCTAAGGATACGTTATCACCAGATGTCCATAAAAGAGAAGAGGTTTACTGTTATCAAGGACACCCGCATGCGCTGTTCAAAATGATATAGGGTTGCAATAAATTTCGCACTTCCTTAATAAGTATAAATTGATACATATATAATTATTATTTTTACAATTTTTTTTATTCTTGTATCGGGAATACATGTATCTACGATACTATGGTTATATGGTACACTTTAACATAATATGTTTCATAAAAATATTCAGCCTTTCGTATAACCGCCTCTAAACTAAGTAATTCCTAAGGTTAAGTAATTCCTTAATAAACTTAGAAAAATCAGCATCGGAAGTTTTTTTTAAGTTAATATTTTAATCAACTATATTTATTACATGTATAAATATTATTATTGCACCCTTTCAGATGAACTTCATCTACTCGCTCCATGACTGTTTATTTTATTTTTTACTTCTAAGTAATTGTATCTGAGAGGAGTTTTGTTGATGATGTTTCTAAAACATACAACATTCCAGTTTCTAAATAAAGTTACAAAACCGATAGAACGTTTTGTTATTATTGTAGTGTTTTTGTATTTATCGAAATTATAGTTTGTTTGTTACAGACAAAACGTAATCTACAAGTGTGTCCACAGTAGGCTAGATACTGATAAAATAATAAAAATATCTCTAATTTTGTCCATATTTCAATGTACGTATGTACGTAAGTAGCAGCCCTGATACGCCCCTTTATATTATTGACTACGCATGCTCCATGGATCAAACAATATATATATATATATATATATATATATATATATATATATATATAATATTATACACAGCAAATAATAAACCACTCTTTACATTTATGATGTTCTAGTACCAAGGCGCAGTATTGTTCCTATAGTATCTATAGTTATCTGTTGTTTATATTTTGTTTAGATCTAGTTTGAGCTTCAAACTAGATGTAGGTAACTTAACATACGTCACATATTCACTTTCATAATAATATTTTTACCTTAGATTACAAAATAAAATACAGATGGAGCATGTCAATCATTCATCGACCTTGTCAAAGAAAATACGAAATCAAAAACGAATACGTTCCTCCGCTAGTGCTATAGCGATTCTAGTGTCATGCAATACGTCAAAAGGGGTTTGATATTTTAGTAAAAAAATGCTGTCTTGTGATATTAAAACGCTGTAAAACTTGTTCCCGAAAACAAACAAAAAGATAAAACATCGTTTTACAGATTTTCTGTAGATTATTTGGCTTATTTAATTTTGTATACAAATAATAATTTTACAAATACGAAGGAATTCAAAACTTCAACGTATGCTGCCAGTATTTTGAAAATGAATTTGCCATTTTTAGGGGTAAAATGGTTAAAAGATATTCGGGGTAGTGCTGTTGGATTTTTCGATCGTGAATGTGATTATTTGTATAGTGCAATAAAAGTTCATGGTCATTATTAGATTATTTTAAAAAGCATTATACATTTTTTTGTTACTTTTATAAAAAGCGTCGTTTTCGCTTGCGATTTAATTCATGTGAACACATGATGGATAATATGATGAAAATAAAATGTCCAGCATTCTCGACTAAAAACTACCGCTATTCGCATTCATATGTTTTGAAAAATAAAAACTTTTTTTAATGTAATTTATTTAATAAATTTAATGTAACTAATTTATTTAATAAAAATTGAATAAAATTATTTTGTCCATGTATAGATAACTTTAGTAGATACTAGCTAGATAGGTGATAAAATAATTTTTACAATATTATAAAACAACTAGCTGTTGCCCGCGACTTCGTCCGCGATTCGGTCGTTTTTCGTCATTATTAAAAAAAATACGTGACACTTTATTTTTGAATGTTCTTAATTGTCTCTTATAAAATTTAACTACATTAAAATTGAATACTCTGATAAGAAAATCTTAAAATCATCGAAAATCATAGACATCGAATATCTGAGGAAAACATGAATGAATGTGATTTAAATTCTACATTTCTTAGTAATTAAAATAATAATCTAAATTAAATGTAGATTAACAGTTTGAGCGCACCATTATAGAATATGTACCTAAGTAATAAATTACGTTAGTTTACATAGTAACTTTACTAAAAACACGATGACTTTCTTTCGCGCTCGGTACCACAAACTAAGCATGTTTGTGGTACGTGGCCCGCGTCACTTTACCCCCCACGAGTTCCCCTCCGTTGCTATGCGAAAATACATTCGTCGCCCTACTGTAGGAAAAATTGTAATACTGTGGCCTGGGCGTTATAACACGCTCAGGGAATTCCTGAGTGCTGATAGACTTCCGTCTATCGGCATTTATACCAATTTTATATTAATATCACCATCTTGAGGAAAAGCTTCTAATGTCGATTTAAAACGCTTATATACGGATTAACCTGATGAATTAACATGTTCTAAAATTGTGAAATGAGTTCAGTTTTAAATTCGAGAAATATTGATTTCTTGTATTCGATTATTCGTCGTAGTCGAATACAAAATATATTTAAAGAAACTTAGGTTGGCCTTCAGGCAAAAGGGATCCTATCAAATGATAAACTTGACCTTGTATCTTAAAAGTAAGAATGAAAGGAGCATCTGATAATTGTTGAGCACCAAAGGATCATTTAAAACGCAATACTATAAGAGCTAATATTGTCTAAGAACTGTTTAGATTGCACATGTTCCTCTAAAACTTAAAAGTAGTGATTTCAAAGGTTCCGGCGTATCTTCAAACGAAAGCCGACTCCTTACTCCACTTTAAAGCATTACAAAAAGAACATACTACGTTAATATCGCCTATACAGAAGATGATCTGTAGGTAATCAATTGTGAGGTTATAAGCAAACCCACTTTTATATTTGTCGGACCACACCACCGAATTTGTAGATTGATCTTCTATGTTTACCTCTAAGTCATTAAGACTATGTCGAAATCTGTCTGCAGTAAGACGGGCCTCTCGCTATTCGTCCGTTTCAAGAGACCAATAGTTTCAATTCTTAATCTTTCATTAAACAAACTCAAAATCGTTCTTGTCTCAAATAATGGTAATATTCGCGTCCCTACTCTAGTCATTGCTTATGCTCATGTTCATCTTCGAGAGATCGAATAATATTATGGTGCACCCTATTATTTGTCAAACGGTCTTCATATTGAGTAAAAGTTTCAGATTCTCGAGATAAAGTATGACGATCGTGATCAGCTGTGAGACGTAATTCCCTCTCAGTGAGGGTTTCGGTCTCACGGGATAGTACAATATGCCATTTGCATTTCATCAGCTGTGAGACGTTATACCCTCTCAGTGAAGGTTTCGGTCTCACAGGATAGTACATGCCGTTCGCGGTCAGCTGTGAGCCGCAATTCTCGTTGTGAAGCGGTTTCAGGTTCGGCATAACACATGTTGTTTTCGGTCAATAGTAAGCCTCTTATCTCTAACGATCCTTGAGAACTCTTATTTCTCATTTTCTTAACTTTGCTCGAATTTCGATATAAAGATTTTTTAGGTGGCACTGATGCGGGTGAATAAAAATTAAGTTAAAGCCTGATTCCCACGACATGTTTGCTTCACAAATCCGACCGCGCCACACCACACCACATGCCATGGGAATCGGCGCGCTTGTCGCTCGCCAGTGCTTGCCATACGCACACATGCCGTGGGAACGCTCAGTTCAAATCGCGACGGATGGCGACAAGCGCTTGTCGTCTGCCAATGCTTGTGAAGCAATACATATAATAAAATTGTGGAAAAGTGATGTCTGTACAATTAAAATATGTAGAAAAAAATTAGCAGGTGTTATTATTATCGAGAAATCGAGAGAAACCATTTTTTTCTCTTAAAAGCTCCCCCCCCTCCCACTTCCCGAACTCCGATTGGCCGTAATTTATTTTTCCTTACATTTTTATCATATCCTTTTCTAATGGGTTTCATCCTACTGCGATTTTTTTTGTTTCAAAAATTATCTACCCTGGTGTATAGGTAAATTTTCCACATAAAATGTCCTTTAAATTATGTCGTATTATATTTTTAACCCCCGACGCAAAAAGACTGGTGTTATGTGTTTGACCGCTATGTATTTCTGTGTGTGTGTGTGTGTGTCTGTCTATGGCACCGTAGCTGGCTAACAGGTAAACCGAATTAGATGCGGTTTTTTTTGTTAGGCAGAATATTTTCCGACGCTGGTTCTTAGATAAAGTGTATCAAAATTGGTTCATCCACTTATTATACCTACATATAAAAAGTGGGAATGAAAAAAATGAAAGTTATAATTTATTTTTAAAGATCGTCGGGAAGTTTATGAAATTATTTATTCCTTTTTCTATACACTTTTCTTCGTCTAAACGGTTTAGTTACGTGCTCTCTCTCTCTTCAGCCTTTAGTTACGTGCGTGAGACAGGAAAGATCTAATTTGGATTTGTTGCTGGATTTGATTAAGCTGATCAGTGGCTACACCATAGATTATTAAAAACATCCGTTTAAGAAAGGAAGGAAATAGAATTTGCTCCTCTCCCCCCCCCCTGGTTCCTAAAAAATAATATGACATAATTTAAAAGAAATTTTACGTAGAATTAGTTAGGCATTTCTTTTTTGATTTTCGATATTACATACTAATCATAATTTTTAATTACATTATGTAGTAACTATTTGGTATAGGTTAGGCATTTCATTTCTTGATTTTCTTTAATAATTTGGTACGTAAGTTTTTTAGCTCAGTTTAGTAAGAAATTTTAATAACAATTCTTTTAATTATTTATGGTAAAGTCCGGTCGCGGAGCAGGAAGAATTTCGTACATTAACCTGTTATTACCTGTCACTGTCACTCCCTTGTAAAAATAATGTGTCTTGCTCGCACAGGTGCAATGACCGCCGTCCTTAGGGATTGTAAACCTTTAACCTGAGAGCGTAAGGTTTGTGTTTGCTTGATTGGTGTCAGGTGTTCAATTATGATTTTGTGAATTCAAAATTTATAAGAATAAACCTCAAACTCTTTATGTCCAATCAAAATCCGCCTAAGTCGAAATCGCGTGTTAGAATTACGTATTTCTGTAATATTGTACCTACATAGTAAATTATTTTTTGAAAAATAAGGTCATAAAGAAGTTTCACTTCTTATGTGTGTACACGCACACTTTTTTTTATATAATATATCGTTGTTATTGAAAAAGTTAAAATGTAACTAACTAATAAGTATTGTAAATGAATAGAGGACATTTATTTAATAAATTAGTAAAAAACATTTTCTCCTCCAAATATTTCATGTAAACTGCACTTCATTCAAAAATGTTTATGACCACTGTCAGTAGGTAAAGAGGTCATTGTACGAAATTCTTTCTGCTTCGCGACCGGACTTTAGTACGTATTTACTCAATAATTGTATCTTAAGTAGTAATTCAGCATGGGCGTAGCCACGGTGGGGCTGGGTGGGGCGCTTACCCTGGCTTTGATCTCGTAGGTACTAATTGTGAAGGGGAGTGGGCGTGGGCGTGGGATTGGGACTGAACGTGGCATATGGCGTGGGAGTGCGAGTGGGCGCGGGAGTGGGAGCATGAAAATAAAAATGATTTTTTATTGTTGCCCCACCCTGAGCCCATGGTCATAGGTCCCATAGTCACTATTCCACGCGAAAGAAGTCGCGGGGACAGCTAGTAGACAAATATAATCAGGAAGCTTTGAACTCCTAAGCTCAACCATAAAAGATAGACATTTATGATGTCGGGAGATATTTTTTATATAATATGGAGAACATTTCTTTCATACTTGATTTCTGTGTAGCTTTAACCATTAAGATACACGCATTAAGAACGCACACGCGACGAAAGCTTAAAAATGGAGTTGCTGCTCTGCTCACGAATATGAAAAATAATAGTTATTTAGGAAATATATTTCATGTGCAGAATTGACCTCTACAGATTTAATATAAGTAGGTATACATATATTTAGATTCCAATTTCCATGTAACGTTAAATTCGACTATACAATAACTAACAGACAACGCAGGTTACTCTCGTTTCCGTAAGTTGAGGCGGCTACATATTCGGTCCTAATAACATGACTTTTTGTGAACGAAACGACAGCGCGGTTTAATTCGATGGCAACACCATCAGAAAAAAGGAAATATTTTTAACTTTGAAAAAATATTATGATTTACACTATTATTAATAGGTACTATTTTAACATTAACACAAAATATAAGACTGTGAGTGTGTAAAAATAAATCCAGCTAGTTTCACATCACACTTATGTTTATAATTAGGTATACGACATGAAAATATATTAATTACCAAGCAATAATCATACAGATAAATACTGAACAAAAGTATTAACAGTCAAAGTATATTATTACTAACAACATGTAAATGATGAAGGAATAATAATTATCAACGAACTAACCTTTTTGTATTAGAGTCCCGCCTCGTGATCGAATTATTAAAACACGAAGATTTTTAAAAATGTAACCAATGAACACAATCAATATTAGATTAACTGTAATGGTGTCAAGTTTGACTTAAAATAATATACATCTACCCTCACTTTTAAAAATGTAGTATATTCACACGAATTATAAGCGCACCTTATAGGGAAGGGAAGATTTATTATGGGTTAAAGAGTTAAATAAATAAATAACATAATTATATTTAAATTATTAATTTTTAACATTGTGTTCAGTAGTGTTAACATGTAAATTGATTTGATTTTTACGAAATCTCATAGATGGCGCTGAATCAAATTTGTCTTTATAGTACTAAGATTCATTAAACAGTTTCTCTGCCCAAATTACGTAAATGACGTAGTTTTTATAGTGTAAAGCTAGATAATAGCATGGCTTACTCAAAAACAACATTTAAACATGAGTCTTTAGATTTTACGCTGTCGTAGTACACGGAATACGTAAGAAAAGTAAAGGTTCACAGCTCCTCCCCCGGAGGTGATAGCATGATAATATGTTTAAAAAAACCTCACTCGACCTGTTAGTAATATTCATGCAAAATTTGAAGTCAATCTATGCAGTACTTTTCGAGATTAGCTCGGACAAACATACAGACAAACAGACAAACAGACAAACAGACAAAAATTCTAAAAACTATATTTTTGGCTTCTATATCGATTATAGATCATGGAATATGTATTCTTTTAAAAAAATATTCAATGTACAGTTTTGACTTTCCTACGATTTTATTATATGTATAGATATCAAAAACCCGAATTTATATTAAAATAAAAATTAAAACATGACTGCTAATAATTTATGTGGCCTACGTCACTACCACCACAGCTACCTTCATAATTCAGATGATTGCAATGACACCTCACAAGTCACAACTCAAAATCGATCCAACAGTTTATACTGCAGGGCGTGTCAAAGAAATATTATACATACATACCTACACTCGAAAAACATAACCCTCTTTCTTCCGTAGTCGGGCAAAAATTTGGGAAATTTTTCATTATCTGGTAACATAACACGCACACAGAAGCACCGTGTACGTACAGTGCAACGGCGAAATGACAGCACACATAGCTTTATGGAAATGACGATAAATTATTCGGTTTAGTTCGGCAACGCTCCATCTGTCTTTTATTTTGTAATCTAAGATTTTTACAATTTAGTTATTTAAGAACTTTTATTTTTTAACAAAAACGTAAACCGCCTTCAAATTGTCAGAACAAAATGAAATTCAAATGAGACTTTTTTTAGTTTAAATTCCGAAAATGTGTGTCATAAATCAGTTAGCAATATAATCAATCGACTGATAAATTATATATTATTGTAATAATTCTGTTCAATACGTGATTTACAATAATCTTAGAAAATATATTTTGAAGGAAGTAAGGAGCAAAGAAGATATAGCATGAATCTACGGGATATAATGGAGCTCACCCGCAGATAAATGATTGGAAATAACATTTTCTATTTATATCATAATCTTTAAATAGTTTACTTTAAAAATACATTCAGCAGCATGTGTGAAAAATTTAAAAATTAATGCAAAATAGCAAAAGAACTCCCCGGCGGGGAATCGAACCCCGATCTCCCACGT
The DNA here is from genome assembly GCF_061535455.1 of Colias philodice. Taxonomy (NCBI): domain Eukaryota; kingdom Metazoa; phylum Arthropoda; class Insecta; order Lepidoptera; family Pieridae; genus Colias; species Colias philodice. The sequence continues at coordinate 10,466,625 of NC_143086.1, forward strand.
GACAGGCGGGAATACTGGCCGTTGTACTACCGAGGATTGTTTATATTCCATAAATTCGGCTTGATAATTATTGTATAATAATTCTCTACAGCTCATGCGCGAGTGTATTGGCTTTATGCACTTGTCTTACAGACGATTTCAAACAATGGACTAGTAAATAATTTTATACTGAAAACACAGATGGCACTTGAACTAAAAGCTAATAAATAAAAGGTGTCGTATTTATAATATAAATAATATATAATTCTTAAATAAAACATAAATCACATTTAGAAAAGCAGCGTATAAGTCAATGCTAACTTACATCTGCTAACAGTTTAACATTGTAAAAAGTTAATATCGTGCGATTCCAAACTATTTTGGCATGACGCCAATAATAGACTGCCTCCACATCAAACAACGAAAATAAATATATAAATAATTGCGACTCCTATCAAAGTGTTGGAAAGTTAAATGCTCATAATTATTAAATATTTGTAGTTTACTCACACGTATAATTAAGTTTACTCAGATCTGTTTACGAGAAATTATTAGCAACATCAAGATATTTATATCATTAATTTTACAATTCATTCCTATTTGCATATAAGATATTAAATTAATAATATTTATTAGTAAGGATAATCGTAAAATGAAATACCCACGACAATCTAACCACATCTACGAATTGGCTACAGCGTAGCAAAATCGTAGCTCGGCTACGAACGGTGTTGTTAAGGACGCTGTCACAAATCTGCGTTACTCAAATTTAGGTATTTAACGTCGCAACGTGGTTCGCGGGACATCACGCTCACGTTATTTTTTTTATATTTTTATTGAAATTGATTCCAGAAGATTACTGTAAAAATTCATTTTGTTACTTTTATTAGTAGGTACGATCCTTATAAGTATTTTAGTGTATTCAACCAACTTAAAAAGTGTGACTATTTTACAACAATTTGAATATGAATTGTATTATTGTATACAATATCGAAGCTTTTTAAGATATGTATAAAATACTTTTTTAAGAATTATTATCATACATAATATTATGTTACCGGCAATATATTAAACCCGGCATTGTATGCAATTCTTAATGATGATATAAGATATTAAATAAATTATGATATAAGATATTAAATAAATTATCTTTATTAGTAAGGATAGTCGTAGAATGAAATACTAACCACATCTACGAATTTGCTACAGCGTGGCAAAATCGTAGCTCGGCTACGAACGTTGTTGTAAAACTAAATCAAGCGAAAGAGCGTAGATGTCACTTCAATTATATATATTAAAATATAAAACATAAATAAAAAGAGTTATTATCAGTGCAATAAATCATATATCTATTGCGTTATGTTTGCAGCATGCGTAGTCAACTAACTATAAGGGCGTTTAAGGGCTGCTGCTCGCGTTCATTGAAATAATTTATCTAAATAATAATTGTAAACAAATTGTAAAATGCATTTGTGAATGTGTGAATGAAGCAATAGACTAGAGAAGATAATTTTTGAAACAAAAAAAAATCGCAGTCGGATGAAACCCATTACAAAAGGAGGGGAATATGATAAAAATGTAAGGAAAAATAAATTACGATCAATCCGAGTTCGGGAAGCGGGAGGGGGGAGCTTTAAAAGCACACTTCTCGAACTACCTGAAATGTTTTTATCGACATCATTTTGCTTTTGAATATGCTGTAAAATATTAAACTTAGAACAGATAATTATTTTTCTTTTGAAATATTACCGAAAAGCCGATACAAGAGAAGATATAGAGTTCAAGAAGTGTGCCTGATTTAGTAAAAGCTAATTTTCAGACTGTTTGTATGCATTTCCTGAGAACATTTACTATGGTGGTGTTTATTTTTTTTACACCATATGAAAGTAGAGATTTCAATGAATAAAAGGCATCCCAAGTTTTTGAAAAAAGCTGATATTTTGACGGGTGACTTTTCGATTGAAAATTAGGTTGTTTTTTTGGTATTAATTCAAAATAAGGCGAAAAAATAAATATTTTCAATCAAATAAATTACAGTGTATTTAGGACATAATAAAGTAAGTTTCCACCAAATTTCATAGAAAAAAAATAAATTTTGAAGTAGATAGAAATAAAAGACCAAAAACTTGGTTTTTTGAATTTTTCTCCTAAATTTTTAGGTTATGTGAAAAAATTGTGAATACAAAAGTTGTAGAACTTTTAATTACCTACAACTTTGCCATTGAACTTTTTTCTATAGGACTTGTAGTTTTGTCGGAAATCGAGAGAAACCATTTTTTTCTCTTTAAAGCTCCCCCCTCCCGCTTCCCGAACTCGGATTGACCGTAATTTATTTTTCCTTACATTTTTATCATATTCCCCTCCTTTTGTAATGGGTTTCATCCGACTGCGATTTTTTTTATCTTTTCATTATTTTCAAAGGCTTCTACCCCAGTCTACAAGCTCTACACCATTCCACAATCTGTACATTCTTCTGGTACATTTTACGAAGAAACTGACGCATTGAAGTATATTATGGTCTTTGACAAAACATTTAGTTTTAACATAGTAGATAAATAAAAATAAATATAAAAAAAACATACAATCATAAAGTATAATTTTATCCATATGACAAACAAATAGAAAGTTTCGCAAACTAGGGAGGAAACTTTCGAACGAATCGTCATTTAAGCACCCATAATATTATGTTCCTAGCACAAATATCAAATTGAAAAATCTGCCCTGGAAAATGAAAATGCAAATTTTATTGCAATCCTATATCGTTTTTCAATACGCATGCGGGTATTTGATAAAGTTTTAAGACCTCTTTTCATTTATGAATATCTGGTGAGCGTGTAGAAAGTTTTATCGCTAGATATATTTTGTTAAAACTTTTTCGCGCCATTTAGATTTATAGTTTCAGCTGTATATTTTTATTGGACCTTTTTGCATTAATTCTTTTTTATTCGAAACTATTTATTACATTATAAGCAAATTGATTAATAAGAGAAATGTACAACTGAATAAATTATGTTTAATGACCTACTTATATTATTCCTAAATTAATTTCTTTTGAAATATACGGTAATTGCTCTTGGTTTTGCCATGAGAGAGCTTGAAGTTGCATTTTCTGCAACAAACTACTGCACATGTACCAAGGCGGCATAAACGCGCGAAAGTCTAGACTTTTGCGGGGTCATGAGTCATGAGTCTGGATGCATTATGGGCGTGGCTTAATTAATTATTCAGGGTGGTTGGAGGGTTGAAAGCTTGCCACTTTACAAATTATGCCACATACACGGGTACCTGAAACTAGAATCGTGTTTTTAGTTATTCTATAATGCGGATTGTACTGATATTTGATTTATTTGATTAATTATAATATACAGTAAATATAGGAATAGCTTGCTTAGTTAACATGAGTAGTTAATTGCTTAGATTTTAAAATACAGAAGCATTATGGAAACATGGATATAAAACACACGATCGTACAAGTCTATCCGTCCTTTTTAAAAAGCCCTATCTAATGTCGTAGAAGTAATTTTTCAACTCAAAATTATTTTAAAATTTCAAACTCTGGGGTGGAAATTACGATACTTGTATTCGGGCAAACAAGAGGCGGGACTTCCGTCGACGTTTAACCACGCATGCTCTAAAGTTTACAATAAAACAATAACGTTCATCAACAGTCATACCTGAAATCAATCGATAACTCTTTTCGTTTATGCGGTCCTGGTGCAGGTGCATCGTACTTCCGTATATTATTGGATATAGCGGCAACATGCAGATGTGCAACTTTCCTGCGGCAAAGATTAAGACAGGCTTTACAATTTTACTATGGGATTAAATCAAACCAAGGAAAGTGTTGTCATTAACGAAAGTATTTCCAATGTTTCAAAGCTGGAAAATAAAATTAATATATTTGGAATCATAATAATTTTCATTGCAGTTATATTAACTATTTTTGTTTGTTGTGTTTTGAAACAACAGTGTATTAAAGTTGCTAGTAATTGGTTTAAAAAAGAAGTTATGAGTACGACTAGCTTATCTGTTCCTGAAATCAAGGTGGAAAGACCACGAGAATTAAATAAAGTTGTGTATTAACAAATATGTAAGTTGTATTTCTTGTGTGTTATAAAATTTTAATGATGACGTTTCATACATTGCATTGTTATTGTATTGTCATAGTGTAAGAGACGGGAACAATTTTAATTATATTTTCGTATATGATTTTATTTGCATGTTAATGTACTAGGTACATGATACCTTAATATTATACATTGCGTATTTTTATTAATAATGTTATTTTACATTATAATGTTTGTGTGTATGTAATGTTATATTAGGACTTATATTAGGACTTTATTAGATTGTATTGTTGGCAAATGGCCGCAATGATGCCAAGAGAGGACATCATAATTCATAACGTTACATCAAACACCATGGCTGCAGACTATAGTAATTTTTTATATGTTATGTATGTTTTTAAAATAAATGTTCGTGTGTTTATCAAAATGTTTCACCGACTCTTGAACTAATCTTGTATTATGTTTCACATTGTTATCTTTTGTCTGTCAGCAGAATTGTTAGGGTTCGTTGTGCGAGTTAGTAATCTACATAAAGATAATTTAATTTGATTTTGTTTAAAAATGTTCCACATTTTTTTTGAAAAGGGGGGAATATTGTAGGTGCTGTGCTGACGCAGCATTTTCGGTCGCGTCGCACAGTCACATAGCGTCGCTCCCCAGTTGTCCCGTAACTCTCGCCACCGACCCACGTATTGTAGTAATAAATTAAAATAGTATATTTTTTGTGTAATTTAGAAGAAATATAAAATTAAATTGGCCGCTATCTTTAATTTCATCTCCCTACACACAGCTACACTAAAGTATATTTATAATCCACTAGCATTCCGCCCCGGGTTCGCCCAAGCCTATAGCACTCAACCCAATATTGATAAACAAATTCAGATTTACTCTAGGTATTCGAAAATAATTACAATATACTAATTTCATTTCAAGTAATCACATTAAAGATACACTTACAGATTATACTTGTTTTTTCAGGACTTTTAAAACACATCCCGCGAAATTATACAAACTCTCCGAGCCACCAAATATTTCAGAAGATATAAGATATAAATATTTATATCTATCTAACTAGGCAGGTAAATTAAACGATAAAAGTTACAAGATCGAAAAACCCTATTGAAAACTTTATCGAAAGTTTTGTTTTGTTTTGCGCATGCTAACTCACTTCAAGGTTCTTCTATAATTGTGGGCGGAGCTTGTTTCAATACATCTCCTGAAAACTTATGCGGGTCTAGTGTTTGTGTATCTTAATTTTCGTTTAGGTTAGGTTACCGCCATAAAGTAAAATAATAGAAGTTATTTTACGTAGGTAACCTTCGTGAAGTCTACAAGCAACTGAGAACTATGAATATTCATTTTTGAAAGTCGCAATTGCGCCCTGTTTCCTGGTAGCAACAATTATAATAACCAAGTCTGGTTAAACAATAATAGGTCATTATAAGATAAAAAAGCGTTAATATTCTACCTATAATCGAAGTAAAAATATTTACAGATACGTATATTTTGTTGATTTTTTCGTGATTATTCAAAGTATGGGAAGTTAAAACTTGAAAACTTTATTTATATTTTTTTTTATAATTACGTACTTAATATTTTAAGGTTCAGATTTAATGCAAACATCTAAATGAAAACATCAAAATTGTAACAACGAAAAACAAAAGCAAACAATCAATTAAAAATTGCTCCCCAAACAATTAAAAGTAATATGATAAACAGACAAACTTTGTGACTTATCTGTGTATTAAAAGCACGTAATTTATATTTTTTTTTTAATTTATATTTTACTGGTTACAAAAATATACTTTAATTTCTGAAAATAATCACATTTAAAAATTTATTGCAAGTTCTACGTAGTTGTGCGCATGCTCCAAGTCCTAAAGGTTCTACTAGAAATAAGGGCGAAGCTTGTCTCTATAGATCTCCTGATAATTTATGGAAGTCTAGTAATATTGAATCGTAGTTTTGACTACTTCTTACTATGTCATAAAGTTTAATTGAAAGCTTTCCTGAAAATTTGTACACGTGCTCGAATCTTTCAAGGTTTCTACTAAAAAGGGGGACGGAGCTCGTCTTTGTTGATCTCCTGATAATCTTAATCTTATCTTAATATCTTAATACTATTATAAAGGCGAAAGTTTGTATGGATGTATGGATGTATGGATGTATGGATGTATGGATGTATGGATGTTTGTTACTCTTTCACGTAAAAACTACTGAACCGATTACAATGAAATTTAGCACACATATAGAGGGTAACTTGGATTAACACATAGGATAGGTTTTATCCCGGAAATCCCATGGAAACGGGAACTATGCGGGTTTTCCTTTGAAAACGCGGGCGAAGCCGCGGGCGGAAATCTAGTACTATTATAAAGGCGAAAGTTTGTATGGATGTATGGATGTATGGATGTATGGATGTATGGATGTATGGATGTTTGTTACTCTTTCACGTAAAAACTACTGAACCGATTACAATGAAATTTAGCACACATATAGAGGGTAACTTGGATTAACACATAGGATAGGTTTTATCCCGGAAATCCCATGGAAACGGGAACTATGCGGGTTTTCCTTTGAAAACGCGGGCGAAGCCGCGGGCGGAAATCTAGTACTATTATAAAGGCGAAAGTTTGTATGGATGTATCGATGTATGGATGTTTGTTACTCTTTCACGTAAAAACTACTGAACCGATTACAATGAAATTTAGCACACATATAGAGGGTAACTTGGATTAACACATAGTATAGGTTTTATCCCGGAAATCCCACGGGAACAGGAACTATGCGGGTTTTCCTTTGAAAACGCGGGCGAAGCCGCGGGCGGAAATCTAGTTTATTATAATCAGATCTTGTAATAGTAGTATATCGTAAATTTCACAACTTCAGGCGAGACCAATAAGTCATACTGGAAAGCTTTCTTGAAAGTTTATTATGCGCATGCCCCAATCTTTCAAGGTTTCACTAGAAATGAGGGCGGAGCTTGCTGCTGTAGAGCTCCTTATAACTTATGGAATTCTAGTAATATTTAGACGTAATTTTTACTACTTCTAGTATTTAAGTTTTATAGACTACTTTTCCTGGGAGTTTTATATCTGTGCGCATGCTGCAATTCCTCATACAACTTCGGTGAATAAAATGAAGTTTTATTTAAAAGACTTTTCTAAAAGTTTATGTTATTTGTGCGCATGATCCAATCCTTCAAGGTTCCACTATAAAATATGAAGGTGGAGAAAATAAAGTCTTTCTAAAATAAATGAAAAACGACCATGGGACATTTTCTATAAAATTGCAAAAAAACAGCTACAGAATAAACAACAGAAGAAATTAATCTCCAACTCTTAATATTCATGATCTACTTCTACGTCTGCATGAAAAGTTATCAACAAAATATAAATTTTAGTAAGTATTCATTTGTTTCACACTTGTATGTATTAAAAAAGTTTAACGAACTAATATTTTTTTTCGTATGAATACAAGTTTCTATTAATTTTTTTCTTATATATGTATAAAATATAAATTTTGTGAACCAATAGGAAAATCACTTTTTTTAGCTTAACACATTTGTTTCCTTACTAATTAATGTTTAAGAAAAGTTGGGCGAAAAAGTTTTGTTAAACATATCTAGCGCCAAAACTTAGGATACGTTATCACCAGATGTCCATAAAAGAGAAGAGGCTTACTGTTATCAAGGACACCCGCATGCGCTGTTCAAAATGATATAGGGTTGCAATAAATTTCGCACTTCCTTAATAAGTATAAATTGATACATATATAATTATTATGTTTACAATTTTTTTATTCTTGTATCGGGAATACATGTATCTACGATACTATGGTTATATGGTACACTTTAACATAATATGTTTCATAAAAATATTCAGCCTTACGTATAACCGCCTCTAAACTAGTCATAAGTGTAGATTTGGCACAGACTAAGAAGAAGTTCCTTAAGTTAAGTAATTCCTTAATAAACTTAGAAAAATCAGCATAGGAAGAGTTTTTTTTTAAGTCAATATTTTAATCAACTATATTTATTACATGTATAAATATTATTATTGCACCCTTTCAGATGAACTTCATCTACTCGCTCCATGACTGTTTATTTTATTTTTTTACTTCTAAGTAATTGTATCTGAGAGGAGTTTTGTTGATGATGTTTCTAAAACATACAACATTCCAGTTTCTAAATAAAGTTACAAAACCGATAGAACGTTTTGTTATTGTTGTAGTGTTTTTGTATTTATCGAAATTATAGTTTGTTTGTTACAGACAAAAAGTAATCTACAAGTGTGTCCACAGTAGGCTAGATACTGATAAAATAATAAAAATATCTCTAATTTTGTCCATATTTCAATGTACGTATGTACGTAAGTAGCAGCCCTGATACGCCCCTTTATATTATTGACTACGCATGCTCCATATAGACCGGGAGATACTGACACAAAATTTCGAGTCATTTGTAACAAGGATGGCGGTTCTACAGGGGTCTTAGTACGCAATGACAAAAAGAAAAATGATGGTGTGAACGCTGGTACCGGTGGCTTAGTCGCGTGGGCGTTTGTCGAACTCGTCGGAAAAATAGCGAAAGTCAAACAATTTGTAACACAAAAATTTTAGAATTTACCGATAGCCCATAAAAAAGTAGTAGGCGGTAGTGTCATGCCATACTTTTCCGGTGTGACTTACAGCCCGCCATACCGATGCGAATGTGTTGATTTAAATAAAACAATCATTCAACCATTTGTACCAGGCTAACTTTTGCACAGGTAACTATCGTCGTGCAGCCATTTACGAAAATCGCCATGCCATACTTTTCGGACGATTCCAAATGGTCGCCATACCGCCGAAAATCTGCAAAAAATTTTTATTTCGCCAAACTTTTTGTACCAGTATTGCATTTGGATTTTTGGAGAGTATTTGATAAAATGTGACCATTATTATATTTGCCATACTTCTAGTAGGGGGAAAAAGTGCTGTCATACTTGAAAACTTAATTTATTATTAATTTATATAAGTGAAGATTTCCAACACATAGATCTTTGAAATTTTGTATTTATATTTGTTGATCCTCAAACTTACAGGAAAAATAAGTGCCATACTGTTACAAATCGTTTGACTTTCGCTATTTTCCGACGAGTTCGACTAACGCCCACGCGACTAAGCCGCCGGTACCAGCGTTCACGCCATCGTTTTTCTTTTTGTCATTGCGTACTAAGACCCCTGTAGAACCGCCATCCTGTTACAAATGACTCGAAATTTTGTGTCAGTATCTCCCGGTCTAATAGTTCAAACAATATTTATATAATATTATACACAGCAAATAATAAACCACTCTTTACATTTATGATGTTCTAGTACCAAGGCACAGTATTGTTCCTATAGTATCTATAGTTATCTGTTGTTTATATTTTTTTTCGATCTAGTTTGAGCTTCAAACCAGATGTAGGTAACTTAACATACGTCACATATTCACTTTCATAATAATATTTTTACAATTTAGGGCTGATTTTTCAATCCTTGGTTAAAACTTATTCGTCGAATAATGTATAAAACTACCATTTTAAAAACGTATTCTAATTGCCCGTATTTGACAGTTTACGTGACATTTTAATATTATCGTGTAATACTTTATTGGACGGATAAGTTTTATCCAAGCATTGAAAAATCGGCCCTTAGTTATTTAAGAACTTTTATTTTTTAACAAAAACGTAAACCGCCTTCAAATTGTCAGAACAAAATGAAATTCAAATGAGACTTTTTTTAGTTTAAATTCCGAAAATGTGTGTCATAAATCAGTTAGCAATATAATCAATCGACTGATAAATTATTTATTATTGTAATAATTCTGTTCAATACGTGATTTACAATAATCTTAGAAAATATATTTTGAAGGAAGTAAGGAGCAAAGAAGATATAGCATGAATCTACGGGATATAATGGAGCTCACTCGTAATTCACCCGCAGATAAATGATTGGAAATAACATTTTCTATTTATATCATAATCTTTAAATAGTTTACTTTAAAAATACATTCAGCAGCATGTGTGAAAAAATTAAAAATTAATGCAAAATAGCAAAAGAACTCCCCGGCGGGGAATCGAACCCCGATCTCCCACGTGACAGGCGGGAATACTGGCCGTTGTACTACCGAGGATTGTTTAAATTTCATAAATTCGGCTTGATAATTGTATAATTCCATACAGCTTATGCGCGAGTGTATTGGCTTTATGCACTTGTCTTACAGACTATTTCAAACAATGGATTAGTAAATAATTTTATACTGAAAACACAGATGGCACTTAAACTAAAATCTCATTTAAATATACGGTGTCGTATTTATAATATAAATAATATATAATTCTTAATTAAATACAACATGAATCACATTTAGAAAAGCAGCGTATAAGTCAATGCTAACTTACATCTGCTAACAGTTTCACATTGTAAAAAGTTAATATCGTGCGATTCCAAACTATTTTGGCATGACGCCAAGAAGAGACTGCCTCCACATCAAACAACGAAAATAAATATATAAATAACTAACAGTCCGCCCCGGCTTCGCCCGTGGTACATATTTATGTAGGGGAAACGTAAATACGTTTTCTCTACATAAGAACCATCCTCGTACTTCAAGGAATATAATAAAAAAAGAATTAACGAAATCGGTTCAGCCGTTCTCAAGTTATGCGCTTACCAACACATTTTGCGATTCATTTTTATATTATAGAATAAATAATTGCGACTCCTACCAAAGTGTTGGAAAGTTAAATGCTCATAAATCATAATTATTAAATATTTGTAGTTTACTCACACGTATAATTAAAGTTTACTCAGATCTGTTCACGAAAAATTATTAGCAACATCAAGATCTTTATATCATTAATTTACAATCTATTCATATTTGCTTATAAGATATTAAATAAATTATCTTTATTAGTAAGGATAGTCGTAGAATGAAATACTAACCACATCTACGAATTTGCTACAGCGTAGCAAAATCGTAGCTCGGCTACGAACGGTGTTGTTAAACTAAATCAAGCGAACGAGCGTAGATGTCACTTTAATTAAATATATTAAAATATAAAACATATCCAACTGCTAATAAATAAATATAATTTTTATCAGAGTTTAATTTTATAGTTTTAAAATAGTTGGTATTGTTTTTTAAAAAAGTTGGTATTTTTGTCAGTCATTAATAGCTCAATAATGCATAATTTAAACAAGCAATAACAATACTAAGGGTGTTAGTAACGCGGGCTACCATTTGTGTATCGTCTTATAAATTGTCTTACTTGTCTTAGACATACCATTGGACCAAATTATTTTAAGAAATTTTTGGTTTGGTTAATTTGCCTGAGCTGGGGTTCGGAGATAGAATAATAATTAAAAAATAATAATTTTACAAGTATATAATATTAATTAATTAAATTTATGTTGAATATAACAGCTACAGAAATAATATAATATGAGCCACATAAAATACTTCCAGACCCAGTACAGATGCACTAGGTACCTTAATCATTTGAAGCCTTAGCTGTTTATGAATTCCTGGTATCCCAATGGTAGAAACTATGCAATTCGCAGATGCACCAACCGCAGGCCTAAACTGAAATGCTTCTTCTATTAATTCTATGTCGCTTTGAATTTTTCACTAAAACTAATGAGGCCTATACTTATTATTATGCAATTTCCATTAATAGGAATAGAAATTATAACAATGTATTTTTAGTTCATATCGATTTACATCTATATTTATAATCCACTAGCGTTCCGCCCCGGGTTCGCCCAAGCATATAAGCACTCAACCCAATATTGATAAACAAATTCAGATTTACTCTAGGTATTCGAAAATAATTATAATATACTAATTTCATTTCAAGTAATCACGTTAAAGATACACTTACAGATTACACTTAGTGATAAATTTGTTCTTTAAGGACTTTTAAAACATACCCCGCGAAATTATATTAATTCTCCGAGTCACCAAATATTTCGGAAGATATAAGATATAAAAATTTATATCTATCTAACTAAGCAGGTAAATTAAACGATAAAAGTTATATGATCGAAAAACCCTATTGAAAACTTTATTGAAAGTTTTATTTTGTTTTGCGCTAGCTCAATCACTACAAGGTTCTACTATAATCGTGGGCGGAGCTTGTTTCAATACATCTCCTGAAAGCTTATGCAGGTCCTGTAGTTGTGTATCGTAATTTTCGTTTAGGTTACTTTACCGCCATAAAGTAAAATAATAGAAGTTATTTTACGTAGATAACCTTCGTGAAGTCTACAAGCTACTGAGAACTATGAATATTCATTTTTGAAAGTCGCAATTGCGCCCTGTTTCCTGGTAGCAACAATTATAATAACCAAGTCTGGTTAAACTAGAATAGGTCATTTTAAGATAAAAAAAGCTTGCATATTCATACTAATATCGAAGTATATTGTTGTCCTTTTCTTTCTTTTCTCCTCTTACGCTGTATTAAGATAATCATTATTATTTATTTTAGGTATATAATATGTATTATCTGATTTATTATATTCTTATTTTATATTATGCATGCTTTATGTAGTTATACGTGATAAAATTTATTTTTCCCAACGCAATAATTTTTGCTCACCCACCTCCTTTAAATGTGTTTCCCTGTTAATATTAATGGTAGTCTGGAAGAGATCGCTGCCTAGCGATAAGGCCGCCATTTGTACATACATGCATCTATTTTAGAGCAGGCTCCAAGGAGATTTTCGTTTGCAAAAATAGCGGACCTAAATCTGACTTCTGATATATATTGTATAGATCCCAGTCATCCTATAGACAGATGTTGCCAACCAGTTTTGTGGTCCCCCTCCCCCCACCCCGGTAATTAAATATGGCATACAAAGAAAAAAATAAAAATTTCCAAAACATGCCGTGTGGGGTATCAAATGAAAGAGCTTATTGAGTAGATCACGAATATATAGCATACTATAACATTTCTTACACTTTCTCTAAGATTTTTTAGAAAATTTACGAAAATTCTCCATTTTTGAGTTAACTTTAAACCACTATAGATTGAAAACTCATGAATATATTTTTTAAATTATTATTTTAAATAATTAACAATAGTCCATTGTTTACAATTCAATAGTTCGTAATATATGTGGTGGATTTGATGACCCCACAAAATGTTTTAAATTGCAAGGCGCAACTTTCACTGAAGTTACCGATTTGAAATCACACAGAGGCTGATTCAAGAATGTTCTGCCATATTTTTCATTCTGTCAAACACAACGACAGTGCAGAGATAACAAATTCTAAGCCCTGACACCGATATTTTTGTATTAGGCCTTTATTTCTGGCATAAACTTGAAAATATACTCGCCATCTTTGAATGCTCCCCCCACTCCCCCATGCAACTATTTCACTGTACGAGTTATTGAATCGTAAACAATGGACTATTGTGAATTATTTAAAATAATAATTTAAAAAATATATTCATGAGTTTTCAATCTATAGTGGTTTAAAGTTAACTCAAAAATGGAGCATTTTCGTAAATTTTCTAAAAAATCTTAGAGAAAGTGTAAGAAATGTTATAGTATGCTATATATTCGTGATCTACTCAATAAGCTCTTTCATTTGATACCCCACACGGCATGTTTTGGAAATTTTTATTTTTTTCTTTGTATGCCATATTTAATTACCGTTGTGGGGAGAGGGGGACCACAAAACTGGTTGGCAACATCTGTCTATAGGATGTCTGGGATCTATACAATATATAACAGAAGTCAGATTTAGGTCCGCTATTTTTGCAAACGAAACTCCACTGAGAGTCCGGTCTATTTGTCTTTTTCTGTGTTTATTGTAAATCTTGTGTGTGTGCAATAAAGAATTATCTATCTATCTATATTATATTTTACAGATACGTATATTTTGTTGATCTTTTCGTGTTTATTCAAAGTATGGGAAGTTAAAACTTAAAAACTTTATTTATATTTTTATATAATTAAGTACAATTAATTTTAGCTTCAGATTTAATGCAAACATCTAAATGAAAACATTAAAATTGTAACAACGGAGTTGCTCCCCAAACAATTAAACGTAATATGATAAACAGACAAACTTTGTTACTTATCTGAGTATTTAGAACACGAAATTTATATTAATTATTTATATTTTACAGGTTATAAAAATATACTTTAACTTATATTGAAAACTTTATTGCAAGTTCTACGTAGTTGTGCGCATGCTCCAAACCCTCAAGATTCTAGTAGAAATATGGGCGGTGCTTGTTTCTGTAGATCTCTGATAATTTATGGAAGTCGAGTAATATTTAATCGTAGTTTTTACTACTTCTGACTATATCATAAAGTTTAATTGAAAACTTTCCTGAAAATTTGTACACGTGCTCGAATTTTTCAAGATTTCTACTTAAAAAGGGGACGGTGCTCGTCTTTGTTGATCTCCTGATAAATATTTATAATCAGATCTTGTAATAATAGTATATCGTAATTTTCACAACTTCCGGCGAGACCAAAAAGCCATACTGGAAAGCTTTCTTGAAAGTTTATTATGCGCATGCCCCAATCTTTCAAGGTTTCACTAGAAATGAGGGCGGAGCTTGTTTCTGTAAAGCTCCTTATAACTTATGGAATTCTAGTAATATTTAGACGTAATTTTTACTACTTCTAGCATTTAAGTTTTATAGACTACTTTCCTGGGAGTTTTATATCTGTGCGCATCCTCCAATCCTTCAAGGTTCGTCTATAAATGGGGTAGAGCTTCTCTGTAGATCTCCTGATAACTTCCATAAGTTATAGTAGTATAGTAATTTCGATTCGTTATTTTGTCTACTTCGGACAATAAAATAAAGTTTTATTAAAAGACTTTTCTAAAAGTTTTATGATTTTTGTGCGCATGCTCCAATCCTTCAAGGTTCCACTATAAATTATGGAGGTGGAGAAAATAAAGTTTTTTAAAGACTTTCCTGAAAGTGAAAAAAAAAGTTTTATCATGTTAGATTCTGATTTCAATTTTTAAATTTTTCCGTTTAATATTCTTGTACTACGGGAAATTTTCTATAAATTTGCAAAAAACAGCTACAGAATGAACAACAGAAGAAATTAATCTCAATCTCTTAATATTCATGATCTACTTCTACTTATACTGCATGAAAAGTTATCAATAAAGTATAAATTTTACCAAGTAATATTCATTTGTTTCACACTTGCATGTATTAAAAAATTTTAACGAACTAACATTTTTTTTTTCGTATGAACACAAGTTTCTGTTAATTTTTTTCTTATATAAAATATGAATTTTGTGAACCAATAGGAACATCACCTTTTTTAGCTTAACACATTTGTTTCCTTACTAATGTTTAGGAAAAGTTGGGCGAAAAAGTTTTGTTAAACATATCTAGCGCCAAAACTTTGGATACGCTATCACCAGATGTCCATAAAAGAGAAGAGGTTTACTTTTATCAAGGACACCCGCATGCGCTGTTCAAAATGATATAGGGTTGCAATAAATTTCGCACCTTAATTAGTATAAATTGATAAATATATAATAATTACTAGTGGTCCGCCCCGGCTTCGCCCGTGGTACCTACATGTTTAAACTATCCTATCTCTCAAGTTGGATCGAACTGCACATGGTGTGCGAATTTTATTATAATCGGTTAAGTGGTTTAGGAGTCCATTGAGGACAAACATTGTGACACGAGATTTATATATATTAAGATTTTTTACAAAAAATTTTGTATCAGGAATACTGGTCGGTACACTTTAACATATTATGTTTCATAAAACTATTCAGCCTTACATATAAACGCCTATAAACTAGACATAAGTATAGATTTGGCACAGACTAAGAAGTAGTTCCTTAAGTTAAGTAATTCCTTAATAAACTTAGAAAAATCAGCATAGGAAGTTTTTTTTTAAGTTAATATTTTAATCAAATATATTTATTACATTTATTAAATATTATTATTGCACCCTTTCAGATGAACTTCATCTACTCGCTCCATGACTGTTTATTTTTTTTTTACTTCTAAGTAATTGTATCTGGGAGGAGTTTTGTTGATGATGTTTCTAAAACATACAACATTCCAGTTTCTAAATGAAGTTATAAAACCGATAGAACGTTTTGTTATTGTTGTAGTATTTTTGTATTTATCAAAATTATAGTTTGTTTGTTACAGAGAAGAAGACAAAACGTTATCTACAAGTGTGTCCACAGTAGGCTAGATACTGATAAAATAATAAAAATATCTCTAATTTTGTCCATATTTCAATGTACGTATGTACGTAAGTAGCAGCCCTGATACGCCCCTTTATATTATAGACTACGCATGCTCCATAGATCAAACAATATATACATATATATATATATATATATATATATAATATTATACACAGCAAATAATAAACCACTCTTTACATTTATGATGTTCTAGTACCAAGGCGCAGTATTGTTCCTATAGTATCTATAGTTATCTGTTGTTTATATTTTGTTTAGATCTAGTTTGAGCTTCAAACTAGATGTAGGTAACTTAACGTACGTCACATATTCACTTTCATAATAATATTTTCACAATTTAGTTATTTAAGAACTTTTATTTTTTAACAAAAACGTAAACCGCCTTCAAATTGTCAGAACAAAATAAAATTCAAATGAGACTTTTTTTAGTTTAAATTCCGAAAATGTGTGTCATAAATCAGTTAGCAATACAATCAATCGACTGATAAATTATATATTTTTTTGTAATAATTCTGTTCAATACGTGATTTACAATAATCTTAGAAAATATATTTTGAAGGAAGTAAGGAGCAAAGAAGATATAGCATGAATCTACGGGATATAATGGAGCTCACTCGTAATTCACCCGCAGATAGGGAATGCAAATCCGTTTACTTTACAAAATCCGGATTTTGAAAAACGGATTTATACAATAATCCGGAGAATCCGGATTTAGCGGATTTTTAATGAAAAATTTAACTTTTCCGTTTGAAACGTTTATTATTATGTAAAATCAATAAAAAACATGAATCTTAGTTAAATCAAATGTATTTATATTTTTCAATACCTAGAAATTAACTAGACAAACTCTAAAATTCTAATAAAATAAAAACTTTTACACTTTGGTAAAGAAAAAACATAAAGCACACTCCTTGTCACATCCATCAGACATAAACATTATAACAAAACATTTAATATTTTCTTAGATAATAGAAACAACATAAATTGCAAACAGAGTTTTCATCATATACAAACATATAAAACGAAACAGTTTCAATTTTCTAAATCAGTAAGCAAAATCCTATTTTGCTTTTTCATTCTTTATTAGTAATGATGACAGTCTTTCCATCAGAGTTCTTATTTTTATCAAAATCAGTAATAACAAAATTCAAATTTTCATGAACACAACGAGCAAACAGATTATTACTAAAATATAATCTAAAATTACTTTTGTTTTTGAGACATAAAATGAGACCTCAAAAATGACAATGCGTCTAATGTAGTGTCATTTAACCGGCTGCGAATTCGGTTACAGATGATTCCTGCTGCGGAAAAAGCTCGCTCTGATTCAACGCTTGTTGGTGGGATGCATAAAAGATGTTTGTAGGCGGCCTCCAAGTATCGGCCTCGCGAACCACTTTCCTCAAATAATGCCATTTCTACCCGCACTAAGCTGAGTATGTCAGTTTCTGGCTGCCGTCTGGGCACATTTTCTTCCCCAACTCCAATCATTTTTATTTTTGTTAATTCCAGATCCAATTTGTCTCTATAACTAAGATGCTGAGATTCAGTCAATTCGCGTTGTCTCGATGTTGTTGTCGACGATTCGACTGTATTAGCCTCAGACTCAGACACTTGAAGATTATTTCGGCTTTCCAAGTCCACAGTTTTACAAATTACTTCTTCTATTTCTCAGCGTAAGCTGAAATACGTTCCAGTCGACGCTTCGAATGGTGATAAATTGTTGTAAACAAAAGTCAACAGTAATGCAATGTGATAAGATCTAAATTCAAACGTATTATTTCTAGGCCAGCTTCGCGACGTGTCGCGATTCGCGCCAAATTCGACTGCTTGCGCGGGAACGGGATGCACTTACAGTGCCATCTATCGTCTAACGCAAGAAACATTAGAACCTATAAATATTGTAATACTGTGCTAATATGTTCGAAAAATCCGGATTCCATTTTTTAAATCCGGATTTAAAAGCCTATTTAAATTCGAGCAAAATCCGGATTTATCGGATTTCGGGTAATCCGGATTCCATTCCCTACCCGCAGATAAATGATTGGAAATAACATTTTCTATTTATATCATAATCTTTAAATAGTTTACTTTAAAAATACCTACATTCAGCAGCATGTGTGAAAAAATTAAAAATTAATGCAAAATAGCAAAAGAACTCCCCGGCGGGGAATCGAACCCCGATCTCCCACGTGACAGGCGGGAATACTGGCCGTTGTACTACCGAGGATTGTTTATATTTCATAAATTCGGCTTGATAATTGTATAATTCCATACAGCTCATGCGCGAGTGTATTGGCTTTATGCACTTGTCTTACAGACGATTTCAAACAATGGACTAGTAAATAATTTTATACTGAAAACACAGATGGCACTTGAACTAAAAGCTAATAAATAAAAGGTGTCGTATTTATAATATAAATAATATATAATTCTTAAATAAAACATGAATCACATTTAGAAAAGCAGCGTATAAGTCAATGCTAACTTACATCTGCTAACAGTTTCACATTGTAAAAAGTTAATATCGTGCGGTTCCAAACTATTTTTGCATGACGCCAAGAATAGACTGTCTCCACATCAAATAACGAAACTAAATATAAAAATAATTGCGAGTCCTTCCAAAGTGTTGGAAAGTTAAATACTTATCATTATTAAATATTTGTAATTTGTGATTGTTAACACAGATCTGGAAACAAGAAAACGAGATCTTGGTGTTATTTATTTTACAATCTATTTCTATTTGCGAATAAGGTATTAAATTAATAATCTTTATTTTATATAGATTATAGTCGTAAAACGAAAATAATATTCACGGAAAACTAACCACATCTACGAATTTGCTACAACGTAGCAAAATAGTAGCACGGCTACGAACGGTGTTGTTCAACTAAATCAAGCCAACGAGAGTAGATGTCACTTTAATTAAATAAAATAAAACATTACCCACTGCTAATAAACATACCTAATAGTCCAGTCTGTGGGGAAATGTAAAAGCCTCTGCTCTACAAAAGGTGGCGTAGAAAATGTTATGAAACGATATTGTTTAGGTATGAAAGGTTAATAAAAATCCAAGTTCTCGACCTTGACGGACCCAGGCGCTAGCCGCCATCTTGAATTAAAGGTGCTAAAATTAGGTATATTTTAAATGCAGTAGAGATTCAGATAGATAACGAAGACTGTGATGACGACGAAATTTCATGGTTGGAAACTAAAAATACAGACAATGAAACAGAAAATTTCAGCGACGATAATGAAGAAGCCACCATTAACCAGCCCGGGCCATCAAAGAGAATTAAAAAATGATAGCTGTACAATTTTTAAACAAAATTAAAATTATATGATTTCTGTAAGTATTATTATTTCCGTCGCTTGTAACTTTTTACCTTTAAGACTTACAGAATAATCATGTCCACAAAAAATGTAGGTAGTTTTGTCTTCTTTGAACCCCTCATAGACACTTTTGTGATTTAGTAAACAATTGAGAAGTTATTTAAAATATACTTAATTTTAGCACCTTTAATTCAAGATGGCGGCTAGCGCCTGGGTCCGTCAAGGTCGAGAACTTGGATTTTTATTAACCTTTCATACCTAAACAATATCGTTTCAAAACATTTTCTACGCCACCTTTTGTAGAGCATAAATACCTACTGACTGGATTATAATATTTATTTATTAATTTTTTGGTCCGGGAGCCAGCAGCAGATTTTATGACCAAGTTCCTCTCAAGCGGTAATTAGTAAAATGCATCAAAGTATAGTATTATGAAGCCTCGTGAACGTCAGCTGGAGCTCGGTTGGGGGGAAGAGCGGTTGTAGCCTCCCGTATCAGCTGACGGTTTTTCCACCAAGATACAGCCAGCTGACATATATATTTATCCACAGTTACATATAAGCTATCATCAGGTAAATTTTTGTTTGAGAGGAAATAACGGAAAATAAATTTTTCTTTAAATTTAACTTTCATGTTCGAGACACCAGCTGACGTATAATACACCATGTTGTAACCAGCTGACTATTTTTTTTCGTTGAGATATACAATTTGACAAATTTTTAGCTGAGAGGAAATGAATGAATGAATGTATTTTTTTTCCTATGTGCGTGGGAGGCTACAACCGCTCACCCCCCCAACCGAGCGCCAGCTGACGTTCACGAGGCTTTATAATACTATACTCTCATGCGTCTGACGAATTATCTCTTGAGAGGAAATAGTTAACCAAATTTGCACCTGGCTCCCTAACCATTTTGTGCATCTGTTATTCATCTTGTGTGTGTTATGTATGAAGGTTTAATTTAATAATTTAAAAATATTGTTTATTTTTTGATACGTAAGTATTTTTTCCGTCGTTAATAGCTCAATAATAATAATTTAAACAAGCAACAACAATACGAGGGGCCTTTTAACTCGCCGCCTCGTTTGTGTATCTTCTTATATTAATTATTTATTCATATTATAATATCATCCATCTTCTTCATCTTTACCTAAATTATGTCAAATAAAATTGTCTTAGACCATTGAATCGAATTATTTTGATAAATTCTAGGTTTGGTTGGTTTGCCTCCTTTGTAATTCGGAGATATTATAATAATAAAAAAAAAATTGAAAGCATCCAAAAAACCAAAACACCAAAGGTTGAGTGGAGACGAGCTGCTAGTTTAATTAATAACAAAACTCAAAATGGATTCACAAAATTTCAGTTAACAAAAACACGATGCCTTAATGTTAATCTTTGCCGCAAGTAAGTTGCACATCTGCACGTTTCGATATATATCCAATAGTAGACGGAAGCAGGATGCATCTGCACTAGGACCGCATAAACGAGAAGAGTTCTCTAATAATTTGAAGTGCAACTATTTTGTTTTATTGTAAACTTGAGAGCATGCGTAGTTGAACGTGGACGGAAGTCCCGCCTCTTGTTTACTAGAACACAAGTACTATATCAAGGGGCGTATAAGGGTTGCTACGATGTACATTGAAAACACTTTGTTTTAATAATATTAAATGGACGAAGCTTACAAATAGACGGCTAGACATAACAACGAACCAGCAAAGCTTATCCTCGCAACGATAATATATCGACTACCTTACCTATCGATTCCTAGTTCAAGCTCAATATAGCAATACTAATCTGCCATATTTTGGTTTATGTGAGTTTGCTGAACCTGCAACGTTCTGTGCTTAATAAGTTTGTATATTATTGTTCATAGTTAATATCATTATAGTACGACGAAATTAATGTTAAATTAAGTGTTTGTAGAAATATTTGATGAAGATTAGTTTCTCGTTTGAAACATATTTTAAATGAATAAAATTTTATTGCAAACTCTGTTTGTTCAGAACCCATGACATGTGAACTCGGTAGGTAAATTCAGTTTGTCTATACACTATAATACACAATGAGACCGGTCAATTTAAATATGTATTTGAAATTAAAAACCGGAGAGGCAAAGTGAGTTTAGTGAAGAGCTTGGGTTTGCCATTACAAATAAAGTTTTTAAAACCCCTATGTGTACTTCAAAAGTAATTCGGGTTAATGGTCAAAATTTGAGGGTCTTTTGGATTTTAATAAAAAACGGTAAGCATTATAAAAAAATCCTCTAACCAATTAGATCTTTAAATTCTCTACAAAAATAAAAATATTATCATTAAATAATGATAATATTTTTATTTTTCTTTTAAATTTTTCTCTTAAATAAGAGTCACAGTTTTTGAGATTTCGCGATCATGCATCTCGTAGACAGTTGTACCACCATTAATTATTGGAATTTTTTAAAATTTTGATTTCGTTTACATTATTAATTTATACTTCTTAATGCATCTAATTTGATTGCAACCCTATATCATTTTGCAGAGCGCATGCGGGTATCCTTGACAACAGTAAACCTCTTCGCTTTTATGGAAATCTGGTGATAGCGTATCAAAAGTTTTGCCGCTAAAAGTTATATAAAAACTTTATCGCGACTTTTTCATTTACTGTTCATTACCCAAAAATACTAGTAGGTTTCACTGGTACGTTTTTTTTAAACTTCAACTGTTAGAAAATTAAATCGACCTAAATAGAGAGAGAGGAAATTGATTTGATTATATATTTTAGTAAATAAAATGAAACAAATTATATTAACACATACATATACCAAAACAGAAACATTTTCTTTGAATTAAATCATTGAATTTACAGCAGAGGGGTAAGGATGGAAAGGAGGGGTAACTCTTCTTGGCATAAATCTTAAGTTTAATTTTCCACCAATCCATCCAATCTATTTTGGCATGACGCCAGGAATAGACTGCCTTCGCTTGAAATAATGAAAATAAATATAAAAATAATCGCGACTCATTCCTAAGTATAGGATAGAAAGTATTAGTAATAACTTATCGTTTATTATTATTTGTAATAATATAGTTACGTTTAATTTTCATTGCTAGCATTGCTATGCAAAAAAGCTTATCTAAAATTATATTATAGTATAGAAAAAATGAAGCATTTAATTTAATTTTACACAGATCTACGGATAAAGAATAAACAAAAGATGAGAAACATCAACATTAACATTAATAGATAGCATCGTTATACAATATTTTCCAATTTTCTTTTATATAGATAATGTTTGATGACACAATAAAAAAGTCATCGTGATACGTGGAATTCCATCAACATAAGTCCCCGTAAAAGATAAGTAATAACTTTATTTCTTATATATTATACTTTTATTTTTTAATAATTATAGTTAACTAATGTTTTAGTGGGTTATTTCATATTTGTTACACTTTTAGGTAGTTATAGGTATGTGAATTTGATGATATGTTAGTTATTTTTTAAATGTGTCTGGCTAGATGTAAGAACCATGAAAACTGTCCGGCTCTTAAGGTAACATCTTTTTATAGGTCCCCTATAGGTAGGTTTAAACTATAATGAAAGTTAGGTAAAATTTTATACACCTTTACTACCTGTTTCCTGCCAAAGTAACCACAACCCAGACTTGATAGTCGCTGGTCGTTCTTATCTGTATCGGAGACATATACAGAGAAACTTTCAACTTTCCTAAAGAAAGGAATGTCTGGCCGTCGTGGGCTCTTGATCTAAAATCAAGAGAACGAGCATAGATGTCACTTTAATAAAAAACATATATGAAATTTAAAAAATACGAATTTATTTTGAAATAAAAAAATGATATGAGATTTCAAGCCCGTACATCCCTACTATCCCTACTAATATTATAAATGCGAAAGTAACTCTGTCTGTCTGTCTGTCTGTTACGCTTTCCCGATTAAACCTCTCAACAGATTTTGATGAAATTTGGCACAGACAATCTTTAGACCCTGAGAAAGAACATAGGCTACCTTTTATTGCGAAATATGTACCACGGGCGAAGCCGGGGCGGACCGCTAGTAGATAATATAACAGTTATACAAGACCAAAAATAAATCCTGCAAGTATACAGTTAAATAATAAGTAAATAAACATAAAAAGGTACGTAGTACAGTACGCTCGAAAGTCTAGACATTCGCGAATGTATGCCGCCTTGGTATAGTTGCTGCACTTTGTTGCAAATGCAACTTAGCCGGCTATCAAGGCGAAAATATCGGTGATAAAGTTTTGTTTCTAGTGAAAACTTTACCTTGTGCAATTGAAAAATCTTATTTCCGTATTGATGAGATTGAAAATTTAAGTTGATTTAGAAAAAAAATGTATGTAAAACTTGGCCGATGTTCAAGCTGTTGCTTGGTGTTCATGAAGTTCTGGTAGATTTAATTAATACTTTGACGCCTCTTATATGCATAAGCATATCTACGATATGTTTGTTCAGAAACTTAAATAAACAAGAATTGCAAATTAACGTTGTTTAATTTTCTATAATAAAAAATAGTTTTATGTCGTATTCAAAATAAATTTTTAAGCCTTGGACGAGTATAGTTTGAAGGAATAATAGGGAATCATTTAGTCGCAATGGAATAAGTTCATTAATTAATTATTATTATACTATCCATACTAATATTATAAATGCGAAAGTAACTCTGTCTGTCTGTCTGTTACTTAATCACGCCTTAACTACTGAACCAATTTGCATGAAATTTGGTATAGAGATATTTTGATACCCGAGAAAGGACATAGGATAGGTTTTATCCCGGAAATCCTACGGGAACGGGTTTTTCTTTGAAAACGCGGGCGAAGCCACGGGCGGAAAGCTCGTATACTATAAGTGTAGGAGAATGACGATGCAACACCACTAGATCTTCGTAAATAAAAAGAGTTATTATCAGTGCAATAAATCATATATCTATTGTGTTATGTTTGCAGCATGCGTAGACAACTAACTATAAGGGCGTTTAAGGGCTGCTGCTCGCGTTCATTGAAATAATTTATCTAAATAACAATTGTAAACAAATTGTAAAATGCATTTGTTTTAAGGTAATCTTCATAAGTGATTTTTAGGGTGAATGAAGCAAGCTCTACACCATTCCACAATCTGTACATTCTTCTGGTACATTTTACGAAGAAACTGACGCATTGAAGTATATGGTCTTTGACAAAACATTTAGTTTTAACATAGCAGATAACAATCATAAAGTATAATTTTATCCATATGAAAAACAAATAGAAAGTTTCGCAAACTAGGGAGGAAACTTTCGAACGAATCGTCATTTAAGCACCCATAATATGTTCCTAGCACAAATATCAAATTGAAAAAAAAATCTGCCCTGGAAAATGAAAATGCAAATTTTATTGCAATCCTATATCGTTTTTCAATACGCTTGCGGGTATTTGATAAAGTTTTAAAACCTCTTTTCATTTATGAATATTTGGTGAGCGTGTAGAAAGTTTTATCGCTAGATATATTTTGTTAAAACTTTTTCGCGCCATTTAGATTAATTATAGTTTCAGCTGTATTTTATTGGACCTTTTTTGCATTAATTCTTTTTTATTCGAAACTATTTATTACATTATAAGCAAACTGATTAATAAGAAAAATGTACAACTGAATAAATTATGTTTAAGGACCTACTTATATTATTCCTAAATTAATTTCTTTTGAAATATACGGTAATTGCTCTTGGTTTTGCCATTAAAGAGCTTGAAGTTGCATTTTCTGCAACAAACTACTGCACATGTACCAAGGCGGCATACACGCGTGAAAGTCTAGACTTTTGCGGGGTCATGAGTCATGACCTATCTGGATGCATTATGGGCGTGGCTTAATTACTCAGGGTGGTTGGAGGGTGGTTGAAAGCTTGCCACTTTACAAATTATGCCACATACACGGGTACCTGAAACTAGAATCGTGTTTTTAGTTATTCTATAATGCGGATTGTACTGATATTTGATTTATTTGATTAATTATAATATACAGTAAATAGGAATAGCTTGCTTAGTTAACATGAGTAGTTAATTGCTTAGATTTTAAAATACAGAAGCATTATGGAAACATGGATATAAAACACACGATCGTACAAGTCTATCCGTCCTTTATAAAAAGCCCTATCTAATGTCGTAGAAGTAATTTTTCAACTCAAAATTATTTTAAAATTTCAAACTCTGGGGTGGAAATTACGATACTTGTATTCGGGCAAACAAGAGGCGGGACTTCCGTCGACGTTTAACCACGCATGCTCTAAAGTTTACAATAAAACAATAACGTTCATCAACAGTCATACCTGAAATCAAACGATAACTCTTTTCGTTTATGCGGTCCTGGTGCAGGTGCATCGTACTTCCGTATATTATTGGATATAGCGGCAACATGCAGATGTGCAACTTTCCTGCGGCAAAGATTAATATTACGGCATCGTGTTATTTGTTAACTGATTATTTGTGAATGCCGTGCTTACTCCATATATCATTTTTATATTAAAACTAAGAAGACTTGTTTTTGATATTATTTTTTTTATATTTTTTAAACAAAACGGGGACAAATCTACCTAACCAGAACTCCTGAAAACCACTTCAACCAATTCTTGAGTTATAATACGTGGTCTAACTAAAGAATATATCGATGAAGAAAATAGAAGATAAGATTCCTTCTAATATCCTGGTGCGAATATATCTCTCTCTGTCTATTCTCCCCAACTCTACTAAGCCGGTTTTGATGAAATTGGATACAAAGATACCTTAAGACCTGATAAAGGACATAGGATAGACTTTATCCCCGAAATCCTTCGAGAATAGGAAGTATGCGGGACAATATAAAATTATAAGTAGGGGAAATATATTTTGTATAATAATTTATTAAAGTGTGATTTAGTTGGACAAAATATCCGGGGACATCGTGCGCTACGATTTTCCTACGCTGTAGCAATCTGAATCTGCATTGCAACGTTTATAACATTGCAATGCAGATTTAACGACTTTTTTATTATTTTCAATTCATAAAGTGAAGGCATTAATTTTTTTTGGCGTCATGCCAAAATCGTTTTAATCGCACGCTATTATGTACAATGTGAATCTGTTACAGTTCATTTACATCAACCGAGCGAATGAATTTCTAACCCCACGATGTCAAATTCTTTTAATGTAAAAAAAATTCTATGCAATGTTCAAATACTGAACAACACTGAGTAAGAGAGTTTATAGAGCTAGAGCTAGAGATCTAGCTCTATGTTCGTTTGATGTAAATGCACCGTTAGTAGACGTTCGTTATCATTGAATTGTGGCGCTTCTTCTCAGAATGTACTGCTTTTGGTTTTGAATTTATTTTTCCATTTCTTCCGTAAATATAAAACTGTTTCTATTAGATTTTTGTTCAAGTGCCATCTGTGTTTTCAGTGTAAAATTATTGACTAGCTTCCATTGCTTGTAGTAGGGAGTCAAACAACTACATAAAACCAATACACTCGCGCAGTAGGGAATCTTTCAATACAGAAGCTGAATTTATAAATTAATAAACAATCCTCGGCAGCGTAGTGGCTAGTATTGCCGCCTGCTATGTGGGAGATCGGGGCTCGATTCCCCGCCGAGGAGTATTTTTGCCTTTTTTTTTCTCTTTTTGAAAGTATTTTTGGTTTTTATTAATGGTAAAATAATTGTAGATACCTACTAAATTAGAATAAACTTTAAGTAAAATATTTTGTATTAATTATTTTGTAGTCCATTGAATGAGTCCCTCCAAGGGGGGTCTAGAGTGCGTGAGTTAGTAACGTAAGATGTTTCTTCGGAAACATGTCAAGAGTCCCTAGGTAATAAACATACTAAAACCCCGAGACACTAGGAGGAGCCCCGGAGTGGGGGGAGGGGGGGAATGGGTCGATTTTTTCATTTTTCGCTTAAATCTCAAAAACGGTACATGTTAGAGAAAAACTTTTAACGAAAAGTTGAAAGGCCATAAAATTATCTACAAGTTGTACCTAGATCATTTTCTCCTATATCCTACCGTTTCTGAGTTATACGCAGTAAAAAATGATTTTGGCTCAAACAATTTCCCCATACTACACATCAATCGATCAAAAAATATTTCCTTCTTCCAAAAAACTCAAATGTGCAACTTGTGACCGGTACTGATAGATTGCTCTTAATTAGGTCTATAATTGGTAAAATAAACACATTCCTCCATGGAAGCCTTTAGGAGGAATCGATTGTCAAAATATTATATTAGGGCAGTTTGAGTTACTGAACTTGATCTTTTTATTTTTTCTTCCAAAAAACTCAAAAGTGCAACTTGTGACCGGTACAGATAGATTGCTCATAATTAGGTCTATCATTGATAAAAATACCAGATTCCACCATGGAGGCGTTTACGGGGAATTGAATTTTATCAGGGTAGTTACGATACGTGAACTTTTTATTTTTTTTCTTTCAAAAAACTCAAAAGTGCAACTTGTGACCGGTACAGATAGATTGCTCATAATTAGGTCTATCATTGATAAAAATACCAGATTCCACCATGGAGGCGTTTACGGGGAATTGAATTTTATTAGGGTAGTTAGTTAAAAAGTTCAAGTATCGTAACTACCCTAATAAAATTCAATACCTCCTAAACGCCTCCATGGTGGAATCTGGTTTTTTTATCAATGATAGACCTAATTATGCCAAGCCAAATACCTGCTACTGTGGATGCTGTAGATGAACGACTCACGCAGAGCATAAGGAAGGCAGCCGAGGAATTTGGCAAGACAACACGTCAAAATAAAACTATTTTGTCGGACCGAACAAAAGATCTGCTCGAAACGAGACGTGCTCTTCATAGCAAACCGGAAACAAGTAATGTAGTGCTTTCTGATATTAATAAGCAAGCAAAGCAAGCGGTAAGGCGTGATGTAAGGCAACATCGGTACAAAACTATTGTCAATACTATTGAAAAGTATAGAGGCCCAAAGGTTTTTCGGAAGAAATTGGTAGAGGGTAATAAACAAATACACAGAATCAAAGATGCTAACGGAAGAGAAACAAATGACCTCGATGAAATTATGCATGTGGTAGAACAATTCTACGAAAAACTGTACACCTCCAGAATAGTGGAGCCACTGAAGCTTCAATGCCCACGCGCTAAACTGATACGTCACTTTACAGAAGATCTACCAGACATAAGCTTGTATGAGATTAAATCGGCGCTTAAAAGTATGAAAAATGAAAAGGCTCCAGGTGAAGATGGTGTACCTGTGGAACTTTTAAAGTTAGGAGGCAAAACGGCTTTGCTAGAGCTTCAAAGGCTTTTCAATCAGGTTTTAATGGAAGGTATTACACCGAAACCTTGGAAAAACGCATTGGTTACGCTTATATATAAGAAAGGGGAAAAAACCCAACTCAATAATTATAGGCCAATATCCATATTGCTCCATACCTACAAGCTATTTACTAAAGTTCTGACGAACCGTCTAGCCAACAAACTTGATACTGCACAGCCAATAGAACAGGCAGGTTTCCGTCGTGGTTTCTCCACTATCGACCACATATTTGTAGTGCGGCAGTTGATTGAAAAGTGTGTGGAGTACAATCAGGATCTATGTGTTGCTTTCGTAGATTATGAAAAAGCGTTCGACACTGTAGAACACTGGGCTGTGTTTCATTCACTGCAAAGATGCATGGTAGACACAAGATATGTGGAAGTTCTCAAGGAGATTTATAAAGGTGCAACCCTCCAAGTAAAGCTGCACGAAGTATCTCGCCGAATACCAGTTGGTCGTGGTGTAAGACAAGGCGATACAATTTCTCCCAAGCTATTTACAGCTGCTCTAGAAGACGTTTTTAAACTATTGGAGTGGTCTGAAAAAGGCGTTAGCATCAACGGGTCAATGTTGTCACATTTGAGATTTGCTGACGACCTCGTGCTCTTTGCTAAAACCCCGGACGATATAAAAGTTATGCTCGAAGAACTACATGATGCCTCACTAGCTATTGGATTAAGAATGAACATGCTCAAAACTAAATTTATGAGTAACAGCAAAAACATTACACCTGCGATCACAATATATGGTCAGAACATCGACAGAGTAGAAGAGTATGTTTATTTAGGTCAAATGGTTACGCTGGATAGGAATGCACAAACGAGGGAAGTAGACCGCCGCATTCAACTTGGCTGGGCAGCGTTTGGCAAACTATCAGATGTATTCAAAGACAAGCAAATACCAACCTTCCTTAAGAGGCGAACGTTTGAGCAATGTATTCTTCCAGTAATGACGTACGCCTCTGAAACCTGGACACTAACCAAACACCTAGTGAATAAACTCCAAGTAGCGCAAAGGTCGATGGAACGCGCTATTCTCGGGATTTCATTGATAGACAGAGTTCCAAATACGACAATAAGAAAGAAAACTGGAGTTATAGATATAGCACTCAAAGTGTCTCGGCAGAAATGGAGGTGGGCGGGACATATCTGCAGATTAAGTGACAACAGGTGGACCAACAAAATCCTAGAATGGCGTCCTTGGACCGGACAAAGAAAAGTTGGCCGTCAGCCTACTAGATGGGTTGACGACATAGTGAAGATCTTGGGAAAGAAGTGGATGCGAGTGGCGACGAACCGAAAGAAATGGCGTGCACATGAAGAGGCCTATACCCAACTTTGGGTCACACCGGGCTGAAAAAGAAGAAAGAAAAGAAGAAGACCTAATTATGAGCAATCTATCGGTACCGGTCACAAGTTGCACTTTTGAGTTTTTTGGAAGAAAAAAAATAAAACGTTCAAGTATCGTTACTACCCTAATAAAATTCAATTCCCCGTAAACGCCTCCGTGGTGGAATCCAGTATTTTTATCAATGATAGACCTAATTATGAGCAATCTATCTGTACCGGTCACAAGTTGCACTTTTGAGTTTTTTGGAAGAAAAAAATAAAAAGATCAAGTTCAGTAACTCAAACTACCTTAATATAATATTTTGACAATCGATTCCTCCTAAAGGCTTCCATGGAGGAATGTGTTTATTTTACCAATTATAGACCTAATTAAGAGCAATCTATCAGTACCGGTCACAAGTTGCACTTTTGAGTTTTTTGGAAGAAAAAAATAAAAAGATCAAGTTCAGTAACTCAAACTACCCTAATATAATATTTAGACAATCGATTCCTCCTAAAGGCTTCCATGGAGGAATGTGTTTATTTTACTAATTATAGACCTAATTAAGAGCAATCTATCAGTACCGGTCACAAGTTGCACTTTTGAGTTTTTTGGAAGAAAAAAAATAAAAAGTTCAAGTATCGTAACTACCCTGATAAAATTCAATTCCCCGTAAACGCCTCCGTGGTGGAATCTGGTATTTTTATCAATGATAGACCTAATTATGAGCAATCTATCTGTACCGGTCACAAGTTGCACTTTTGAGTTTTTTGGAAGAAAAAAAAATAAAAAGATCAAGTTCAGTAACTCAAACTGCCCTAATATAATATTTTGACAATCGATTCCTCCTAAAGGCTTCCATAGAGGAATGTGTTTATTTTACCAATTATAGACCTAATTAAGAACAATCTATCAGTACCGGTCACAAGTTGCACATTTGAGTTTTTTGGAAGAAAGAAATATTTTTTGATCGATTGATGTGTAGTATGGGGAAATTGTTTGAGCCAAAATGATTTTTTACTGCGTATAACTCAGAAACGGTAGGATAGAGGAAAAAATGATTTAGGTACAACTTTTAGATAATTTCATGGCCTTTCAACTTTTCTTTGAAAGTTTTTCTCTAACATGTACCGTTTTTGAGATTTAAGTGAAAAATGGACCCATTTCCCCCCTCCCCCCCTCCGGGGCTCCTCCTAGTGTCCCGGGGTTTTAGTATGTTTATTGCCTAGGGACTCTTGACATGTTTCCGAAGAAACATCTTACGTTACTAACTCACGCACTCTAGAACTTTTTATTCAATGGACTAATAATAACTTTTTAAAAATAAAACGGGAAATATCAAAATTTTTTACATCAATCATCATTTTTTTATATCTTCAATAGTTACGGAATAATCGCTTGTGCACACTTAACGATTACACCCTGTATATTAAAAGGGATATGCTCTAACTTATGCGAAAATATTAACATTTTGATTTTATGCGAATACTGTTAGAAACTATTCTCTGAAGTTCCATAGTCTAAAAAGGCCATATTAGTATTTGCAACACCGACCGTCAATCTATTGTGACCTTCTTTAAATAAGTTGATAAACCGATCGAGATGAGAACAGAGTTGTAGTTAAACGAAAAATACAAAACAATTGCTTTATTATTTTTGTCACTTTATCGATAAATAATTAATAACAAACCGAAATGTACACCAAATTAAAACCCAAGCATATTCAAAATAACTCAATACTTTTATGATTTTTTATTTTTGTTATTACCATAGATAGAAAATACAAATTTTTGATCTTTCACTAACATCATTTTATGTATGTTATGTATCCTATAAATGATTTTATTTCCCAACTAAAGTTTAGGAGAAACGTGCCGATCAAGTATTAGAACTTTTTATAGATAAACAATGAAAAGGCGCGAAAAAGTTTTGTTAAACATATATAGCGGCAAAACTTTTGATACGATATCACCAGATTTTCATAAAAGCGAAGAGGTTTACTGTTATCGAGGACACCCGCATGCGCTGTGCAAAAGGATATAGGGTTGTAATAAAATTTTCTTCTCTTGCTTCAGCAGTATAATAATTTAATCGAAATAGATATTCCACAAAACTTCAAAATTGACTTATAAGGCTGGTCCACACATAATGTGCTGCCTCGCACAGCAATTGCTGCGCACAGTGTGTAGCGCGCAGCGTGCAGCCTTTTCATATTCGGCCTTACAAATACTACGACTATAAACTAGACATAAACTTGGAAGAGTTTTAAACCAAGAGATTTGGCATTGGCTAAATCTTATATATAAAATTCTCGTGTCACAATGTTAGTCTGCATACTCCTCCGAAACGAGTGGACCGATTCTCATGAAATTTTCTGTGCATATCGGGTAAGTCTGAGAATCGGCCAACATCTATTTTTCATATGTACCACGGGCGAAGCCGGGGCGGACCGCTAGTAAATAATATATTATTTCCTACAGATACACTGAGTGTAATAAAACTTCTTATTCCAAAATTTCTATCTTCGTTACTATAATAATCAGAGAAAAAAGTCTATGCAAGAAGTTTGTGAAGAAATAATTTTTATCATCATACATATTGCAACGTGTTAACTTGTAGATGTGTTAACTTCTGATATCGAACCTCAGAAACTATAACGTGGCAGATTAGTGCGACACTATAGGCACTATATAGGGGAACCAGCTTGGATATGGATGATAATATATAATATATAAGCTTTGCATTTTTAGTAGACATGTCTAGCCGTTTATTTGTAAAGCAGATTAATGCTTCATATAATAATCCATGATAGTCCATATAATATTTTTAAACAATTATTTTAAAGTACGTCAGTAGCAGCCCTTATACGCCCCTTTAGATACAACTTGTGTTCTGGAAGACAAGAGGCGGGACTACCGTCAACGTTCAACTACGCATGCTCTCATGTTAACAATTAAACAATAATGTTGTTCCTGAAATTAATCGATAACTGTTCCCGGTTATGCGGTCCTGGTGCAGGTGCATCGAGCTTTCATATACTATTGGATATTGTGAAACGTGCAGTGTGCAAATATTATGGTATCTGGTTCTTTCACTTGATTAATATTTTTTTTTGCTGTGGCTGTGGCTATTTTAGTAGTTTCTCATTGATATACTCTTTGTATATTCACCATTTCTTTGTCGACAATATCCAACAAATAATTTATCCTTTACTTTTGCTTAATAACTTTTCTCTAAAAATCAATAGACTAAGAAATCAACTTTTATTATTTTTTTTTATTTCGACCTTCAAAATATTTTTACACTACTTTTAAACAAGTTGATGAACCGAGCAAGATGAGACTAGAGATGAAAAGTTAAACGGAAAAATCAAAATAATCGAAAGTACCTATATATTATGACGTCGTTGAGTATATTCGTGAGTTATGTCATATTTATTAATGTCATTATGAATTTCAAAAAATGATTTTGTTTTTTTAACTAAGGTCTCAAATTTTGTTATGAAAATGTATATGATTTTCTAAGGCTTTGACTCCCTGTTAACTAACATTTTTTTGTGATATGAACATAGATAAATAGACATCGGATTATATGCACTAACAAAATGCCAAAATATGCACTAAAAAAGGCCGAAATATGCACTAAAAACGACTGATATATGCCTAAAATATGCACAATACAAAATCAAAAAACCTTTATTATTTTTATATATTTAAATCAAAGATTGTACAAAAACAGTGAAATTTTCTTGAAATTAAGTATAGTTTTTGTGCCAATATACAATTAAGCATTTTTACCAAATTTTCGAGCGCAAATTTGTGACGTTTATCACCCGCGAGCCCAGTGTTGCCACTTTAGACTTTTCCGGGCTAAATCTAGCCCTTTTTTGGAATTCAACCCGTGTTTTAAGTTTTTAGCCCCAAAAGGGTAATCTAGCCCTATTTTGAATGACTCATAATTTACTTAAAATGGAGCCCATTTTGTAATTTTTTGCCATTTTACCATGCCAAAATAGGGTTTTTTTACTCGCTGAGCGTTCTGATTGGCTAATAAAGGTTAGTCGACCAATCAAAACTCCCGCTACTTATCGAAATATGCACGATTGGGGAAAAAGGCTAAAATATGCACTAACGCCGTAATTGGAGAGTTGTCTATAGATAAAACATACGAAATTTGTGAACAATGGAAAAGGCGCGAAAAAGTTTTATTAAATATATGTAGTGACAAAACTTTGGATACGCTATCACCAGATATCCATAAACGAGAAAAGGTTTAGTGTTATCAAGGACACACGCATGCGCAGTGCAAAACTATATACCTAAGGGTTGCAATAAAATTTGCGTTTACTAAGGTGGTACCTATTATATTACCTATTATTCGTATGTTTTATCTATTATTAATAAATGAAAATAATTTTTCGTTATTTAATTATTTTATTGTATGAAAATACAAACTTTGGGCATCAATTTGATTCAAAATTATGAAATCAGCAAATCAAGAAGCAAAATAACCACAGACTAGCTGTGTCGTTTGTTTTCACCCTCATTTTAAAGTTTCATCTAATTCTGTTCAGTAGTTTATTCGAAGGTGTAACAAATATTATACATACGTCTATCCCCATAATTCAAAAACTTTCGCATTTAAAACATAAGTAAAATTAATAGATTTCGTCGGTATATCAAGTTTAAACATAGGAGCTAGGTAGATATTATATGATACGTTTAGTCTTTCCTCTGTTACGTCTCAGACAACAATTTATCCCCCCTTTAATTTATAAGGCCCATTGATTCTTTGTCTTAATATTATTATTTTTATAAATTGTTGACGTGATAACGTTTTTAAAATCGTTTTAGTCGGGTGACATGTTCAGAAACTTGTGTCACACCAAACCCTCACGAGCGCGATCGCAGGTATAACGAGAGAGAGACGGACCAATCTCCCGTCTCATCTCGAGCGCTGCCACCAATAAGACGTTATCACGTAAACATCTCGATCGTAAACCTACTTTACAAACAACCAATTTTTTTTAATATACGTAAGTAGCAGCCCTTATACGCCCCTTTAGTATACATGCTCCAAAACTAAAGCAACAATAATAAAGAAAAAGCAATTTTGAAGAAAGGATCATGTTATGATACTGGCAAACAGAGAGGGACTTTCGTCCACGTTCAACTACGCATGCTCTTAACAACAATAAAGTTGTAACTGAAATTAATCGAGTACTCTTCTCGTTTATGCGGTCCTGGTGCAGGAGCATCGTGTTTTCATATACTATTATATATATATAGCGAATCGTACAGATAACTTCCTGCGGCAAAGATTAATATTATGGCATTGTGTTTTTGTAAACTGAATTTTTGTGAATAAAGTTCATTACAATTTCATATCGAAATTAGGTACTGGTCCTCTCTCCGCCAGTCACCAACTTGATTGTTTGGAAAACTCATATAATATATTTTTTTAATTTATTATACTAATCTAACAAATCAAACATTCATTAAAATCCATTAGGACATTATTTAGTGCTGTTTTTTTTTAATATATAGATACGATTGAGCTTTATTGATGTTAATTATCTTATAAATAAATAAATTTCCTTCGTATTGTTGTTACTTGTTTTTATTTTGCATTGATGAACTATAATTTCGGATAATAATAATGTAGTAGTCACTTAGCTACTATTGAAATAGGTCAAACTTTATTGAAAACAGTAATAATTACGCGTTACAATATTATTCACCGAAAATTCAAAAATAACAATATAATTTTTATAAGCAAGTGGCTTATGTTTTATATTACGATCTTTAATTTAAAGAAACCTATATACTCGTCCGCTTGATTCAAATAAACAATTCCGGGCGTCCACGTCGTTCGATACGATTTTGCTACGCTGTAGCAGATCGCTTAAAAATTAATGTTACACACCATACGACAAAGAATAAAAAGCTCATCTTGCTATATTTTTTATATTTGTAACGTTTTAATCGTGATACCAAGCTATCATATAAACGTGATATCGTATAAATGTTTTAAATAATAAATTTCTATAAAATTTACATAATATTGTATATAAAAATCTCGTAACACAGCGTTAGTTACCATATTTACACGAAACAGCTTGACCGATTTTTATAAAATTTTATATGCATGTCTGAAATATGAAATAATCTAGTTTTTATCCCAACTTGTCAACGTTTAATGCCGAGTCAACTAGTATTCACTAGTAGTACAACTGTATTATAAAAATTAGGAAGTCCTATATTATTTTTAGCAAAGGAAAAAACGTATATATTATTATTAATTATTAAATTTTAACAATTTTGTTAAGTTTAATTCAATTCCTATGCGTTTTACTTGCTTATCGTGAGCGCCTCCTTGGTACAGAGGCTAATCTATAACAGAGATCCTGGGTTCGATTGCCGGTGGCGACTAAGAAAATCTTTTGGCTTGTCAGGAAAGAGACCCCTTAAATGACTGAAACAGATGCATCATACATCTGTCCCATACTCTACAAAATAATTTCACGCATTCACACTTATCGTGGAAAATTGTGGCTTCCTTATCCTATTATATATCCTTCTCTATCGACTTGTTGTTGACTGTGTAGACAGACATCTGTAAGCTTTCAGGGAAAGATAAAAGCTATCTATCACCTTTCTGCATTTATGAAATTATTCCTATTGGCAAATATAAGACACACCTTCGACCAATCAAAACTTATAAAACCTCTTACCTTATTATGATACCCGGGTGATTCAAGTCGCAAATGCATTGATTGATAACGTTCTCAGTACAAACGGCCGGTTGAATTACCAGGAATAAATACCATATCAAGAGGTCTATAAAAACCTGATTGGTCGAAGGTGTGGTTTGTTTTGCCCAATTACATTTAACCACCCACTTGGTTAAGGGTGAATACACTATATTTCAAATCCATGATGCTATCACTATCACTCCATTAATTCATCAAACCTTTGCTGGAATTCCATACTTGTTTGTTACACACTAAGCCTCTTCTCTGTTATGGACATCTGGTAATAGCGTATCCAAAGTTTTGTCGCTAGATATACAGTATATGGTCCGGGAGCCAGCAGCAGATTTTATGACCAAGTTCCTCTAAAGCGGTAATTAGTAAAATGCATCAAAGTATAGAATTATGAAGCCTCGTGAACGTCAGCTAGAGCTCGGTTGGGGGGAAGAGCGGTTGTAGCCTCCCGTATCAGCTGACGGTTTTTCCACCAAGATACAGCCAGCTGACATATATATTTATCCACAGTTACATATAAGCTATCATCAGGTAAATTTTTGTTTGAGAGGAAATAACGGAAAATAAATTTTTCTTTAAATTTAACTTTCATGTTCGAGACACCAGCTGACGTATAATACACCATGTTGTAACCAGCTGACTATTTTTTTTCGTTGAGATATTGGGTTAGCTACAATTTGACAAATTTTTAGCTGAGAGGAAATGAATGAATGAATGTATTTTTTTTTCCTATGTGCGTGGGAGGCTACAACCGCTCACCCCCCCAACCGAGCGCCAGCTGACGTTCACGAGGCTTTATAATACTATACTCTCATGCGTCTGACGAATTATCTCTTGAGAGGAAATAGTTAACCAAATTTGCACCTGGCCCCTAACCAATCCCTATCCAATACGTTTATTAAATAAAACTTTTTTGCGCCTTTTCCTTTGTTCACAAATTTCGGAATATTTTTCTATGCCCATATCACAAAAAAATGACAGCAAACAGTGGTACGGGAGCTAGTATAATTATAGTATAATTAGTTTAAAAAAAAATCATTTTTGTATAGTTGAGTTTTTGATATACTGTTTCTCTTGCTATTTCGGTTAGAGTCCGGGCTGTCTGGCTGGCGGTAGTGGTTGCGTTTATTAGTGCGCACAGGTAAATATCCTTAATTTAAAGTCATTTATTAACGCGTAATTTTTAATCTTTTGCCTTTAGATAGATCCATCAGGCATAATTTTTTTATTGCAGGACGTTTTTTTCGTTGTTAAATAGGCTCGCCATACGCAATTTTTTATTTCAAAATAATTAAAATGTCATCGGAATAAGTGAAATTACATCAACATGAGTCCGCTTAAAAGGTAAGTAATAACTTTATTACTTATATTATATTATCCTTTTTAATACTTATATTAAATAATTAGTAAACTAATATTTTTAATAGATGGTTTCATATTTATTACTCTTTTGGGTATTAATATGAATTTGATGATATTTGGTTTTTATCAAGTTTACATTAACATCCTATTTGAGGTTCGTTGGGAAAAGGAGGCACCATGGTAGATTGTTGCAAAAAAATTGTAAATAGTAAAATGAATATTATATATAGTATAAGTAACACAGGGATTACTTATCCTTCACGGGGACTCATGTTGATGGAATTTCACTTATTTCGATGACATTTTAATTATTTTGAAATAAAAAATAGCGTATGGCACCTAGGTATTTAACAACGAAAAAAACGTCTTGCAATAAAAAAATTATGCCTGATGGATCTATCTAAAGGCAAAAGATTAAAAATTACGCGTTAATAAATGACTTTAAATTAAGGATATTTTCCTGTGCAGATAAGTTGCGCACTATTAAACGCAACCACTGCGACCAGCCAGACAGCCCGGACTCTAACCGAAATAGCAAGAGGAACAGTATATCAAAGAACCAACTATACTAAAATGCTCTCTTGTCAACGTCGCTACCTCCTATACGACAGGAAGTCAAAGTCTTCTAATGCTGTGATAAAAAACCCGTCCTTAGTTAAAAAAACAAAATACTTTTTTTTAAATTAATAATGACATAAGTAACACAAATACTTTTGATGATTTTGAATTTTTCGTTTTACTTTTCATTTCTAGTCTCATCTCGTTCGGTTCATCAACTTATTTAAAGTTAGTGTAACAATATTTTGTAGGTCAAAATAAAAAAAATAATAAGTTAATTCTTAGTCTATCTTCAGAGAAAAGTTATGAAAAGTAAAGGATTAATTTTTCATTACCGAACTTTGATTGTAGATTGTTTATTTGATTTTTAATACAATATCTAATCATGATCTAATATTATATAAAATTCCCCTGTCACAATGTTAGTTACCATACTCCTCCAAAACGGCTGGACCGATTCTCATGAAATTTTGTGTGCATATCGGGTAGGTCTGCTAACATCTATTTTTCATAACCCTAAGTGATAAGAGTGGCAGAACAACGTTTTCCGGGACAGTAATTGTATAAAAAATACTATTATATTTGTATAACCAATGAAAAATATTAAGTTAATATAAAATCAATTTTAATTATAATATGTATACAGTTTATTTAATGAAATTAAAGTTTATTTTAATATTAATTGGTGTGTAAGGTACAATTACGTACATTTTAACTATTAATGAAAAATATATTTCTCATGGTATTACGATCTTTATTCTATTGAACTGGATAATTTATGAAATGTACAAGGTGCATAATATTTTCATTGCAAAATGGTAAATATACAAAGAGTATAATAATGAGTACCTATTAAAAATAGCCACAGCCTAAACAAAAAAAAATATTAATCAAGTCAAAGAACCAGATACCCATAATATTAATATATAATACAATAATAGTATAGGAAAGCTCAAAACACCTCACCAGGACCGCATAAATGGGAACAGTTCTCGATTAATTTCAGGAAAAAAAATATTCTTTAATTAATTATTAACTTGAGAGTATGGGTAGGTAGTTGAACTTTGACGGAATTCCCGCCTCTTGCCAAAACAAAAGTTATATCTAATGGGGCGTATAAGGGCTGCTACTGACGTACATTAAAAAAATATTTATAATGATCATAGACTATTTTATGGTTCCTAGTTTAGGCTCTATAATATAGTGCCTACAGTTTCGCACTAATCTGCCATATTATAGTTTCTGAGGTCCGATGTCAGAAGATAACACATCTACAAGTTAACACGTTGCAATATGTGTGGTGATTAAAATTATTTTATGGTTCCTAGTTTAGGCTCTATAATATAGTGCCTACAGTTTCGCACTAATCTGCCATATTATAGTTTCTGAGGTCCGATGTCAGAAGATAACACATCTACAAGTTAACACGTAGCAATATGTGTGGTGATTAAAATTATTTTATGGTTCCTAGTTTAGGCTCTATAATATAGTGCCTACAGTTTCGCACTAATCTGCCATATTATAGTTTCTGAGGTCCGATGTCAGAAGATAACACATCTACAAGTTAACACGTTGCAATATGTGTGGTGATTAAAATTATTTTATGGTTCCTAGTTTAGGCTCTATAATATAGTGCCTACAGTTTCGCACTAATCTGCCATATTATAGTTTCTGAGGTCCGATGTCAGAAGATAACACATCTACAAGTTAACACGTTGCAATATGTGTGGTGATTAAAATTATTTTATGGTTCCTAGTTTAGGCTCTATAATATAGTGCCTACAGTTTCGCACTAATCTGCCATATTATAGTTTCTGAGGTCCGATGTCAGAAGATAACACATCTACAAGTTAACACGTTGCAATATGTGTGGTGATTAAAATTATTTTATGGTTCCTAGTTTAGGCTCTATAATATAGTGCCTACAGTTTCGCACTAATCTGCCATATTATAGTTTCTGAGGTCCGATGTCAGAAGATAACACATCTACAAGTTAACACGTTGCAATATGTGTGGTGATTAAAATTATTTTATGGTTCCTAGTTTAGGCTCTATAATATAGTGCCTACAGTTTCGCACTAATCTGCCATATTATAGTTTCTGAGGTCCGATGTCAGAAGATAACACATCTACAAGTTAACACGTTGCAATATGTGTGGTGATTAAAATTATTTTATGGTTCCTAGTTTAGGCTCTATAATATAGTGCCTACAGTTTCGCACTAATCTGCCATATTATAGTTTCTGAGGTCCGATGTCAGAAGATAACACATCTACAAGTTAACACGTAGCAATATGTGTGGTGATTAAAATTATTTTATGGTTCCTAGTTTAGGCTCTATAATATAGTGCCTACAGTTTCGCACTAATCTGCCATATTATAGTTTCTGAGGTCCGATGTCAGAAGATAACACATCTACAAGTTAACACGTTGCAATATGTGTGGTGATTAAAATTATTTTATGGTTCCTAGTTTAGGCTCTATAATATAGTGCCTACAGTTTCGCACTAATCTGCCATATTATAGTTTCTGAGGTCCGATGTCAGAAGATAACACATCTACAAGTTAACACGTTGCAATATGTGTGGTGATTAAAATTATTCCTTTAAAAACGGCATGTTTTCTCCGATAGTTAGAAAGATAAAAGAGCGAAGAAACGAAGATAGCAATTATTGATATAAAAAGTTGTATTATATTCAGTGTATTTGTAGGAAATAATAAATTCTTAACCTATGCCAAATCTATTAGTTTAAAACTCTTCTAAGCTTATCTCTAGTTTATAGACGTATTATTTGTAAAGCCGAATAAGAGCGAAGAAACGAAGATAGCAATTATTGATATAAAAAGTTGTATTATATTCAGTGTATTTGTAGGAAATAATAAATTCTTAACCTATGCCAAATCTATTAGTTTAAAACTCTTCTAAGCTTATCTCTAGTTTATAGACGTATTATTTGTAAAGCCGAATATGAAAAGGCTGCTACGCGCTACGCGCAGCAGTTGCTTTGCGAGGTTGCTCGTTCTGTGTGGACCCGCCTTATTATAAGTCAAGTTTGAAGTTTTTTCAATAATTATTTCATTTACGTTTAATAATTAATACGACCGAAGAAAGCGCAAATTTTGTTACAACCCTATATCAGTTTGCACAGCGCATGCGGGTCCTTGATAACAGTAAACCTCTTCTCTTTTATGAAAATCTGGTGATTGCGTATCAGAAGTTTTGCCGCTATAAATGTTTAACAAAACTTTTTCGCGCCTTTTTCGTTGTTTATCTACAAAAATATTAAGGCTTGATTGGTACATTTTTCCTAATATTTGGTTGGGAAATAAAATCATTGCTAGGATACATAACAAACATAACATGATGTTAGTGAAAGTTCACAAATTTGTTTTTTCTATGTATTCTAATAACACAAAACAAAAACTTTCTCTAAACAGGGAGTCCAACTAATTATACCTATTGACCGACCCGCGAAGGCGCAAAAAAAAACGAAATTTACTTATTAATAATTTATTGTATTAAAAAAATTACATTATAAATTATTTCTAACTTAAACTATGTCCCTCCGGTTCAATGTTGGAACCAAGAGTGTCCATCGTCTTCGGCGGGGCAGCGTCGTCGCGGTGGTGGTGATTGCCGTAACACTTTCTGGAACCGCAGGTGTGCGCGATGTCGCAATCGTTACTGGGTACAAGTCCTTACTGGGTGGCCTTATGCATCTTCTTAAAATTAATGAGTGTTATATGTACTTAAGGGCTTGGTCTAGTAGTGCAAACAAATGCATCCTGTCATCCTATATGTAAATAATACAAATGTACTAAGGGAAAGTTGCTCCACTTAATTTTTAAAAATTAAATCATTCGTATGCATAATTTAATATTCGTAATAAGTACCAAAAATGACAATTTGAAACAATTTTCGTGAAAATTACACCGGGTGATTTTTTTTTATCAGTACACAAAATTTGCGAATACTTTCTATTGATATCTTCAACTTCATGTTTATATAACTGATCAACTTTTACAAAGAAATTTTGGACTAAATATAAAAAAAAAATAAGCTTTCCATACAAAATGCATAACTCTATACATTTTTTTCGACCTAAGTTTCTTAGTGAAAGTTGTTCAGTTTAACTAATAAAACGGATAAACAAATTTTGTATATAATAAAAAAAATGTAATGTTTGTGTTAAAAAATTGTTAAATAGAAAAATACGCAAATGAAAACAAAATATATTTATTTCTGACTAGCTTCCGCCCGCGACTCCGTCCGCGTGGATGTCAGTCTTCGCGTCTTCTACAGATTTATTATATTATGTATAATATATAGATTTATATTGATAAACCTAATAAATCTTTTGCTAGCATTCTGATGCTTTATCGGTTGCACTGGATTTATCTCTTTTTTTTCAATCGCTTGAATGATATAGGATGGGTCCTTGATGGACATCGAATGCTGAAGTCTCGAATCAATCAATTGTGACAGTAGGCAATTTATATAAAATCTTGATAATGGTCCATCATTTTATTTTGCCTAAACGTTACATACTTTTTTATATATTCTATTTTTAACGAATGATTCACTCCAGTCCAAACAGCAAATAAGCAGACTTCTGCTTCTGCAACGTTTAGTTGTCCCTGAATTTGGAAAAAATAGTCATGATTCTTATCTATGACAAAAGTGTTATTTTTTGCATTGTATTTCAAATATTAATTTTTTTTAACCGCATCTTCCGCATTCATGTCTTTTGCCGGAATTAGACATTTAACTTCTACTAGTCCCATTTTTCCTTTTTGATATGGGAGTGTATAAAGTAAATTTTTTAGATATTTCTCGTTATACTTTTAAAAAGTTATTATTGTCATTTTGCTCATTAGGTAAAGTAATTTCGATATCAGTTTTAAGTTTTTTGATACCTGCAATAATAACGACACATACTTATCGATTACACCCTGTATACAATCCACCATCCACATTCATAATGTTTTCCTGTCCTCCTCTCCTTTACGCTGTTCACCGATACATTTTAAATGAGTAAATCTGCTACCACTGAAGGATGTTTCATTGTGATCAGCAAATTTTCACCACTGTGTTGTCGATTATTTGTTTTTCATTTTTAATCAGCAATTGGGAATCATCAGTTTTGTTTTTTGCAGATTGGTGATGTACCCTAACAATACGTCGAAAAGGGAAAGCATCAACGAATTATCGTTTTCGTCCTCTTTTTTATTCTTCGCGTCTCTGTTACTTCTGTTTGTTTAGTTCTCAACACCCACTGAATTTTCTATGTTATTGTGATCTTCCATTACATCTGAGTTTTGATGATGTGATGATAATCCATTCGTTTTAATATTGGTACTTAGAGTTGGTAGACTAAACTAGAAATGGCGGACTAAATTTGTCAGCGCGTCTGTAAGATCAGAATATAAAACCAACATCCTGTATTTAAGTTATAAAATTAATAATCAAACAAAATGCCGCTACGTTGAAAATGACGAGAAGAAAAAATTAAAACACCTCGGATCAATTTTGGAGTAAACAAATCATTTTCCCCGTATGGGGATTTCCCCGGATGAACTTGGGAAGTTCAAGTTCTCAATACAAGTTTATATTATATTTCGTATTTCTCAAACGAAAAATAAACATTTTTGGAACTTCAAAAAAATTATATTATAAGAAAATTTATGAGCTTACTTTAGTTTTAAAGAAATATACATCCCTTTACTGACACCCCGTAAAATAAAGAAATTGTTGCCAATCACCTTTGCAATCTATTTGGTTTCATTAACTTTATGTTCGAAGATAATTTTTTTTCTAGTAGTTACAC
Source organism: Colias philodice (assembly GCF_061535455.1). Taxonomy (NCBI): domain Eukaryota; kingdom Metazoa; phylum Arthropoda; class Insecta; order Lepidoptera; family Pieridae; genus Colias; species Colias philodice. The sequence goes on from NC_143086.1 coordinate 10,511,409, forward strand.
GCGTATTTTTTTCGTTTATTTTCCATATCGAAATCAAATGTTTAAAAATACGAATATTTGCACAAAACTAAGATAAAAATAATCAATTAACAAAAATATTAAATTTAATGAAGTAGAGCAACTTTCACTTCAGTATGAAGGAAAATCGAGCGTAGAGCACACGTCAGAACGCTCCGGCCCAAGGAGCGCGACTAAAGAAATTCGCTAGGATTTTTCCTAATTATTTTAAATATTTTTTTAATATTTAAAGAATTATCAAAATTCAAAAAAAAAAATTTTTAAAGGATTAATACTCATTGGTCTTCAACCAACTCGAATAAATTAATGGAAAAAATAACTTTTAGCAGTATTTATCAATAGATTTTGTAAGGCAAAAAATGGGAAATTTAATGAATTTATAACGTTCTAATTAAGAAAATCATAAGTTTTTCGGCAATTGTATTCAGCAGTTTTTAATAACGACTATATAAGGATAATAATGCGCTGATCAGATTGTGTAAATTGTAATCGGTTGCAACGTAGTGAGTGCACAAACTTAGCTCGAAATGTCTTTGGGGGAAAGAGACTTATCTTGAAGGCCTGATTAAGGTAACATAAAGTAACTTTATAAATGTGAAAAAATTCACGCGCATTGCGTATATAACACTTATTGATAAACAAGAAAAAAAAAATCAGTTTATCATTTCATTAGCCGGGAAAAAATTGTCAAATAACTTGTTGAAAACGCAATTTTGCTAGACTGCAGCCTTAACAAACTCTTTTAATGCTGCAGTAAACAAACATCATAAAAGTATTTGTAATTTTGCTATATGCTTGGGTAAACATTTCGATTTGTTATTAATTATTTATTGATAAAGTGAAAAGTGTTGTATTTTTCGTTTAACTTTTCAACTCTGTTCTCTTCTCGATCGGTTTCTCAATTTATTAAAAAAAGTAACAAAAGATTGAAGGCCATCGCTACAAATTAAGCGCTTAAAAATGTATATTAATTTGGTAAGTATCTGGAAAAAGAAAAAAATAAACGGCAAAAATACTCCTCGGCGGGGAATTGAGCCCCGATCTACCACATAGCTGGCGGCAATACTAGCCACTACGCTACCGAGGATTGTTTATATTTCATAAATTCAGCTTCAGTATTGAAAACCTTCCTACTGCTCATGCGCGGGTTTATTGGTTATATGCACTTGTTATATTCACGAGTACAAGCCATGGAAGCCAGGGTATAATTTTACGCTGAAAACACAGATGGCACTGCAACAAAAATCTAATAGATAAACAGTTTTGTATTTACAAAAGAAAAGTAATTCAAATTATTTTAAAATCCATGGCGGTATTTTGCACAATTTGAAAAACAACGCAAAGCCAATGCCAAAGGAGTCTGCTTTCAGTTTCACATTGTAAATAAAAGTACCTATGCATTTTCCAACTATATTGGCATGAATATAATATTCTAAATAATGATAACTCTATTTTGTATTAATCTCATGAAAAATGTGTATAAACATCATTACATCATTTTACGTTTCACTATTTGATTACGAATTATAAATAAATAAGTTTTATATTTTAATCAAAATTAGATCTGCGTTATTGCTACATCGTATCAAAGGGGTTCGATTCCCGGTGGCGACCAAGACAATGTTTCAAAAAAAATTTTTCGGCCTGGTAGGACAGAGAATGCTGATGAAATAGATGCATAATACATCTGTCCCATACTCCACAAGAGAATACAGTATTTCACGCATTTACACTTATCGTGGAAAGTTAAGGCTTCGGTATATCCTTCTCTATCGACGTGTTGTTGACTGTGTAGACAGACATCTGTAAGCTTTCAGGGAAAGATAAAAACTATCTATCACCTTTCTGCATTTATGAAATTATTCCTATTGGCAAATATAAGACACACCTTCGACCAATCAAAACTAATATAACCTATTACCTTATTATGATACCCGGGTGATTCATGTCGCAAATACATTGATTGATAACGCTTTCAGTACAAATGACCGGTCAAATTACTAGGACTAAATACCATATCAAGAGGTCTATAAAAACCTGATTGGTTGAAGGTGTGGTTTTCTTTTGGCCAATAACATTTAACCACCCACTTGGTTAAGGGTTAAGGGTTCAAATCCATGATGCTATCTATCACTATCACTCCATTAATTCACCAAAACTTTACTGAAATTCCATTCTTTGTTCGTTGTTATGTTTTATTTATTTAAAGCTTTGACCAAATCTTATTATAAGACTCAATAAAATAATTAAGCCTTATAACATAAGTAACGGAACAATTTCATTTTCATTTATTAATTATTTATTATTATTATTACCCAACCCTTCTATAGCTTTGTACAGCGCATGCGGGTGTCCTTGTTAACATTAAACCTCTTCTCGTTTATGGACATCTGGTGATAGCGTATCCAAAGTTTTATCGCTAGATATATTTATTAGAACTTTTTCGCGCCTGTTTCATTTTTCATAAATTTCGTATTTTCTATCTATGTTCATATTAAAAAAAAACTCTTATGTGTGTCAGTAAACAACAGGGAGTCAAAGTCTTCTTATGCTGCGATAAAAAAAAAACATAATGGCACTTTCATAAAAGTTTTTGGAATGTCGCTTTGTTCTTAATTATTATCGTTATAGGGTAAACCACCCTATAACGTAAACCACCCTGGTATTATTGGCACTCTACCAATTTATTGGCATGCTCCAGTTTTTTAAGAAAATTAAGATTTATTTGTAGCCAGTATAAATTTTGTAGTAGAAATTAATAAGTAGCGTATACTTCTTTACTCAACTAGCAAACAATGTTTTTTATTATTTAAAACATGGCAGCGTATTAGCCGTCTGTTTGACAAGCCGGGACTTGTGTGGCAAAAATATTCAAAATATTCGTTTTTTACTTAAGGTAAGAGCTTTCCGTTGTGTTTTTCTTATGCATATTCATTTTGTCTTATTATTGAATGTAGGAACTGCCTTTTTTAAACATTATTTTAAAATTTAACCGCCACCTTTTAGTTATTTGTGGTGTGCCAACAATTGGGCTGCTTAAAAGCCGTTTATCCATTTTATTGGCACTTAAAAATACTTACAAAAATGTTAATTGAGACTGATTCAGGTGACTAACATGACTTAAAAATTACTTATGATGTCATTCAATCAGAGCTGTGATTTAATTAAATGTAAGAAAATCGTAAGCTAAAATTCTTTTATTTTAAAACAAATTTCTTTTTAAAATTCTTTTATTTTAAACAAAGTCTTTCATTTTGTTTATTTCAATTTAGTAATGGTACAAATTAACTTTAAAATGTCATAGTTCACACATTGAAAGCCCTACATAAGATCTAGTAAATATTTTCCAGTCTTGTAAGAGCGTATACGCACTATGCGGGTAACCGCATTGCGGGTAGCCGTCCGGCTGACCGCAAACAGAATTATGTACGTAATATTCATTTCTATGCGCACTGCGATGCGGCTACCGCAGACCGCACAGTGCGCATAGAAATGAATATTACGTACATAATTGTGCTTGCGGTCAGCCGGACGGCTACCCGCAATGCGGTTACCCGCATAATGCGTATAAGCTCTAAGAATAGTGACAATAAGAGCGTATACGCACTATGCGGGTAACCGCATTGCGGGTAGCCGTCCGGCTGACCGCAAGCACAATTATGTACGTAATATTCATTTCTATGCGCACTGCGATGCGGCTACCGCAGACCGCACAGTGCGCATAGAAATGAATATTACGTACATAATTGTGCTTGCGGTCAGCCGGACGGCTACCCGCAATGCGGCTACCCGCATAGTGCGTATACGCTCTAATAGGTAACAATCACTGCCAATAAAAAGTTTGACTATGCCAGCAACTGGTATTTTAGGTTTTTCTTTTAAAGGTTCAAGTTCAGTTTCAAATTAAATAAAGTGATTTAATTTAAAATTGACAAGTACTTTGTAATATTCTCCATAGATTACCTATAATACCATTTTAAATGTGGTTTTCTTAATTAAAACATAATTGTACATGCAAATTTCACCGGTTTTGTGAAGTAGCTGCATAAAGTGCCAATAATTGGGTGGTTTACCCTATTTAGTTAAAAAAAACAAAAGAAAATTGATTATTGACATTAAAAAATATATAGGTAATATGATTTTTTTAACTTTTCATTACTAGTCTCATCTCGTTCGGTGCAACAACTTATTTATAAATATTAAGTAGTATAACAATTTATATTGTAGGTCTAAATAAAAAAAATAATAAGTTGTCTTCTTAGTCTATGGCACTTCACAGAAAAGATCCAAGTAAGGAGCAAGGAAGAAATGTTATAGTGAATCCACCGGATACTGGACAGCTAAATAATTGGAAATAACATTGTTTCTATTATTTTAGTCAAATTATAATTAGATTACATTTTGATTTTTTTTTCTTTCTTTATTTACGTTTTGAATTGTAAAAATATTTTAAACTTAAAAAAATAAACGGCAAAAGTACTCCTCGGCGGGGAATTGAGTCCCGATAAACTACATTGTAGGCGGCAATACTAGCCGCTACGCTACCGAGGATTGTTTATATTTCATAAATTCAACTTCAGTATTGAAAACCTTCCTACTGCTCATGCGCGAATGTATTGGTTTTAAGCAGTTGTTTTATTCCCGAGTACAAGCGATGGAAACTAGTAAATAATTTTACGCTGAAAACACAGATGGCACTTCAACTTAAATCTTATAAATATACACTGTCGTATTTACAAACGAAAATAAAAAATTAATTCATAATCAAAGGCAGTATTTTGCTCATTCTGAGAAGCAACGTCACAGTCAATGTAAACTTACGTCTACCAGCAGTTTCACATGGTAAATAATAGAAATCGGTTTTAAACTATATTGGCAAGAAATCTAAATCATTTTGACTCAAAAACAAGTTTTTCTCGATGGCCCTCAAAAAATAATAAGGCGCCATTATTTGTCACTGGCTCATACATGCTTTAAGTTCATGAAAAATTAGTATCAACATCAACATCGTTACATAATTTTACTATATATTCCTATTTGCTTTCGAAATATGAATAAATAATATTTTTAGTAAGAAAAGTTGTAATGTGAACCTAGGATAAACTAAATATATCTACGATATTGCTACGGCGTAGCAAAATCGACGCGGCCGTCCGGATTTTTTTTAATTAATGGGCCTTGTCACATAGGACCTTAGATCATTAAGTTAGAACGCGTATGTTTTACCTTCACCTATATGTTTGTATGTAATGCACTCCTTTAGAATCGACACACTTAAAATTTAATTTAATTCATACTATGTATACTTATCAAGGATCTGTAACAATGCAAGAATTTCATATGTATATGTAATTTAAGCATGTTTTAAGGGTTCCGTGCCGAAAGGGTAAAACGGGACCCTATTACAGAGACTTCGTTGTCTGTCTGTCTGTCTCCAGGTTGTATCTCATAAACCGTGATAGCTAGAAAGCTGAAATTTTCACAAATGATTTGTTTCCGTTGCCGCTATAATAACATATACTAAAAATTAAATAATAAAATTAAAAATTAAATAAAGTATATAATAGCATTAGTCCGGGATCCATCGCCCATTTTTGCAAGTGATTACTATCAAGCTAATTTTTCGTGAGTAGCTTTATTTTGATGAGGTGCCCAATAATTTCATGTACGAAACTCTCGATTATGGTAGCTTACAGAGGTAACAAGGATAAAAAATTTTGATTTGACGGTTCTCAAATATTTATTACGCAATTTGTAGGACAATATGTCTGTTGAATTATATAAGTATTAAATAAGTGAAAATAAAAAAATCTGCTGGTTAGTAATCATTTATGATGACCTCGTTATCGATACACATTGGAAAGGGGGACTCTTTGATCAAACCATAGATTTTGTAGGACAAATATTTTTTCGAATAATTTAGATAATTATCTTGAGATTGAACAAAAAAAAAACATTCAGTTAGTAATTAATATTTGAGAACCATCAAATCAAAATATTTTATCCTTGTTTCCTCTGTTAGCTACCACAATCGAGAGTTTCGTACATGAAATTATTGGGTACCTCATCAAAATAAAGCTACTCACGAAAAATTTGCTTGATAGTAATCACTTGCAAAAATGGGCGATGGATCCCGGACTACATGGCTCGGCTTACTCAAAAATAACATTTAAACTTGCGTCGTTAGAATAGGTACACGCTGTCACAGAATGCGTAAGAAAAATAAAGGTTCACAGACCCTCCCCCGATAAGCCTGACCCAACCTGTTAGTAATATTCATGCAAAATTTGAAGTAAATCCATGCAGTACTTTCTGAGTTTACCCCGACATAACATACAGACAAACAGACAAACGGACAAAAATTCTAAAAACTATGTTTTTAGCATATATAACAATTATAGATCATGGATCAAGTATTCTTTTAAAAAAATATTCAATGTACAGTTTTGACTTTCCTACAATTTTTTTATATGTAGGTAGGTATAGATATATATAATATTTATGTCTATTACGGCGGGGGCACACGATGCGTTGCGGCGCCGCACCGCAAAGATTTCACCGTGTCAGTGGGCACACGAGTGGTGCGGCGCCGCAACGTTGTTATGTCGCAGCGGCGTCGTAGCAGCGTTGCACAGCGTGTCCTTCCTTGTGACGCAAAACAACTGAGCGGTGCCGCTCCGACGTCGCACCGCATTCACCCCTCCCCGCCTCGTCTTGGTGGTTACAAGTCCGGTGCGGCGCCGGAGCGCATCGTGTGACATGCCACAGATATTTCTATGTAAGACGACGCAGCGACACCGCTCCGGCGCCGCACCGCCGCCGCAACGCATCGTGTGCCCCCGCCGTAAGTCTACGTTTTTAAGATCCAACAGATTTCCATGAATAGCTTATAGATCCAACCAGTTGTTACTTTTCATTGTGATTTTAATTCAAATTTATTGATCTACACCTAATATTATAAAGAGGAAAACTATGTTTGTTTGTTTGATTGTAATGAATACATTATCCACGAGTAATGTAGGATAGGTTTTATCCCGGAAATTCCACGGGAACGGGAACTATGCGAGTTTTTCTTTGAAACCGCGGGCGGAGCCGCCGGCGGAAAGCTAGTATCATATAAACTTAGATATTAATCTTATTGATTAAGTAAAGTAAAATGTTTTTTACAAAGTGTATTTTAAAGATTAAGGAATTTTTAAAAGTCCTGTGTAATAAAGAAAAAGTAAATTTTAAACTCAGAATTATATTTTGAAACTGGCAAACAAAAGGCGGGACTTCCGTCCACATTCAACTGCGCATGCTCTTAAATTTACAGTAAAACGATAAAGTTGTACCTGAAATTTATTAAGAACTCTTCTCGTTTATGCGGTCCTGGTGCAGGTGCATCGTGTTTTCATATACTAGGTATTGGATATATATTGGTTGCGGTGTGCAACTTCCAGTGGCAAAGATTAAATACTAGCATTGTGGTTTTTGTTTACTGAATGTTTGTAAAACCAAATTTATTCTTCATTTACAATTATTAATTTATTGAAATAAATGTTTTAATCAAATCCTATATGTTATCCAAGTCACCCTCTATATATTATGTGCTAATTTCATTGTACCTAATCGGTTCAGTAGTACCTATTTGCGTGAAAGAGTAACAATCATACATACATACACATACCTACTCATACATCCATCCTCACAAACTTTCGCATTTATAATATTATTAGTAGGATAGGACAGAATAAAAATATTAGGTTACCACCATGATACGTCAAAAAATAAAGCATCTTATTATATTTAGCTTTATTTGGAGCTTTTCGGTAATGCACGTGCTACACGAGGCTAGTTTTTCAAGCTCGGATTGCAAAACTGTTTGAAACTGTCTTGGCTAGATGACCTTGGAATATGCTATTATAGTACATAGTTTTATCATAGTAATATTATTGTTGTGAACTTCGAAGAGTGGCATAATAGGTTTAATTTGAAAAAATTTATAATCTTTACTTATCGTGAGCGCCTCCTTGGTACAAAAGTTATTCTAGAACAGAGATCCGAGAGAGAGATAATGGTTCGGCCTGGTAGGACAGAGAACGCTGATGAAATAGATGCATAATACATCTGTCCCATACTCCACAAGAGAACACACTACTTCACGCATTTACACTTATTGTGGAAAGTTAAGGCTTCGGTATATCCTTCTCTATCGACGTGTTGTTGACTGTGTAGACAGATATCTGTAAGCTTTCAGGGAAAGATAAAAGCTATCTATGGCCTTTCTGTATTTATGAAATTATTCCTATTGGCAAATATAAGCCACACCTTCGACCAATCAAAACTTATATAACCTCTTACCTTATCATGATGCCCGGGTGATTCATGTCGCAAATACATTGATTGATAACGCTTTCAGTACAAACGGCCGGTTGAATTACCAGGAATAAATAGTACATCAAGAGGTCTATAAATACCTGATTGGTCGAAGGTGTGGTTTGTTTTGACCAATTACATTTAACCACCCACTTGGTTAAGGGTGAATACACTATATTTCAAATCCATGATGCTATCACTATCACTCCATTAATTCATCAAAACTTTACTGAAATTCCATACTTTGTTCGTTGTTATAATTTATTTCTTTAAAGGTTTGAACAAATCTTGTAATAAGGCTTAATCGAAAATGATGAAGATGTACCGGCTGGATCTAGTGGTGAATTCTAAATTATTTGTATAATAAATAATAATAATAGTTAACATACTAAGAAATAATACGTTATTAGAACACGATACTACTGAAAGGGCTTAACTTTTATACAGCGGATATTATGAAGAAATGAGTTCAGAACTCACTACTGCATGGTATGACCAAAATATATGGCTACTTCACAATTTTTCGAGATAAACATTCAGTCTTGTCCACCAATTAGATGTATTTATTTGTGTGTAACTGTATTAAGCTATTCTTGTTTATGCGTTCCTAGTAAGTTGGAGCGCAAATATTGTGCTAGCTATATAGTTAGCGTATATATTTATACGAAACTAGGTTGCCGCCCGCGGCTTCGCCCGCGCAGTCAAAGAAAAACCCGCATAGTTCCCGTTCCCGTGGGATTTCCGTGATTGCGTCATTTTCCCGGGATAAAAAGTAGCCTATGTCCTTTCTCGGGTATCAAAATATCTCCATACCAATTTTCATGAAAATTGGTTCAGTAGTTAAGGCGTGATTGAGTAACAGACAGACAGACAGAGTTACTTTCGCATTTATAATATTAGTATGGATGACGGTGTTATAAAAACCTCGACCATGATGGAATTAAAATATCTCAATCAAGATTTATATTATTTTGTTAAAATGTATATGTCGCTATGCGATTCACTGGTAAGAGCAAGTAATCGTTCTATAGTATTATATACTATTATCTATATCTTAAATTCGCACACCATGTGTAGTTCGATCCAACTTGAGGGATAGGCTAGTTTAAACATGTAGGTACCACGGTAGAAGCCAGGGCGGACCGCTAGTAATATTATATTATTACTAACTGTGCTCCGCGGTTTTACCCGCAGTGCTCCGCTCCTGTTGGTCTTAGCGACATGATAAGCCTTGTAATCTTACTCAATAAAGCTCCCGAGATTAGCGCGTTCAAACAAACAAACTTTATAATTTAGTATAGATTAATATTAAAAGTAAAACATTACACATTTAAAAAGTGAAGTGTTTCCTCGTGTAAAATTTTACGTTATAGACTAGAGTAGATAATTTTTGAAACAAAAAAAAATCGCAGTCGGATGAAACCCATTAGAAAAGGAGGGGAATATGATAAAAATGTAAGGAAAAATAAATTACGGTCAATCCGAGTTCGGGAAGCGGGAGGGGGGAGCTTTTAAGAGAAAAAAATGTTTTCTCTCGATTTCCGACAAAACTACAAGTCCTATAGAAAAAAGTTCAATGGCAAAGTTGTAGGTAATTAAAAGTTCTACAACTTTTGTATTCACAATTTTTTCACATAACCTAAAAATTTAGGTGAAAAATTCAAAAAACCAAGTTTTTGGTCTTTTATTTCTATCTACTTCAAAATTTATTTTTTTTCTACGAAATTTGGTGGAAACTTACTTTATTATGTCCCAAATACACTGTAATTTATTTGATTGAAAATATTTATTTTTTCGCCTTATTTTGAATTAATACCAAAAAAACAACCTAATTTTCAATCGAAAAGTCACCCGTCAAAATATCAGCTTTTTTCAAAAACTTGGGGTGCCTTTTATTCATTAAAATCTCTACTTTCATATGGTGTAAAAAAAATAAACACTACCATAGTAAATGTTTTCAGGAAATGCATACAAACAGTCTGAAAATTAGCTTTTACTAAATTAGGCACACTTCTCGAACTACCTGAAATGTTTTTATCGACATCATTTTGCTTTTGAATATGCTGTAAAATATTAAACTTAGAACAGATAATTATTTTTCTTTTGAAATATTACCGAAAAGCCGATACAAGAGAAGATATAGAGTTCAAGAAGTGTGCCTGATTTAGTAAAAGCTAATTTTCAGACTGTTTGTATGCATTTCCTGAGAACATTTACTATGGTGGTGTTTATTTTTTTTACACCATATGAAAGTAGAGATTTCAATGAATAAAAGGCACCCCAAGTTTTTGAAAAAAGCTGATATTTTGACGGGTGACTTTTCGATTGAAAATTAGGTTGTTTTTTTGGTATTAATTCAAAATAAGGCGAAAAAATAAATATTTTCAATCAAATAAATTACAGTGTATTTGGGACATAATAAAGTAAGTTTCCACCAAATTTCGTAGAAAAAAAATAAATTTTGAAGTAGATAGAAATAAAAGACCAAAAACTTGGTTTTTTGAATTTTTCACCTAAATTTTTAGGTTATGTGAAAAAATTGTGAATACAAAAGTTGTAGAACTTTTAATTACCTACAACTTTGCCATTGAACTTTTTTCTATAGGACTTGTAGTTTTGTCGGAAATCGAGAGAAAACATTTTTTTCTCTTAAAAGCTCCCCCCTCCCGCTTCCCGAACTCGGATTGACCGTAATTTATTTTTCCTTACATTTTTATCATATTCCCCTCCTTTTCTAATGGGTTTCATCCGACTGCGATTTTTTTTATCTTTTCATTATTTTCAAAGGCTTCTACCCCAGTCTATTACTTAAACAGTTTATATGAACCTAGACACAATATAAAGTTTATATAATACTGCGTTAGTAGGAACTATACTGCGATAATAATGTTTGAATTACTTTAATAAGTTAAACAGGGACATTGAGTGAATCTTTTAAAATAGACAAAACGAGTGCTTGCCCCTTTATTTTGCAGTACCTAATAATTATTTATAACAAAAAAACTAAATCGATTTCAATTTGTTAGAATGATGTCAATATGAAGATTTTTATTATTTGAAAGCTGGAAGGCACCAGCTTTCAAGAATAATAAAAATTCAACTTTACTCCCTCGAATTCAATGATATTATATTATAAATGATATTTTAAATGAGTAATATTGTATTAATATAATATTTCTAGCAATTGATAGGCATATGTATATAAATATCATAGGTTCATAAATGATAATTGATAAAAAATACGTCTCATCTGGTTATCAGATGGGTGAAGGTCAATCTTAATTCGGATAGGCTACGGGGTCATGTCGTAGTTTGCTCTGGAACAGTACTTAAGCCTATAGTTCGAACGTTGCATTCGCATGCAGTTACTACAAGGGGAGTATAAACTACAAGGGGTAGTATTCATCATAATTGTGCATGTGTGCTGGTTTCAGTGTAGTATGAGGGTATATTGATTTGATGCATTTCAGCCTTGCGCCTACATGAGATAGCACTACGTGGACGTTCTTCACTCACGCGGCACGCCCACATGTTTTATAACTAGAGCTCCTTTCAAGTCATGTTATCCTAGATGCTTCGATAAAACTTTATTTAAATTATATCTATATGATACTAGTTAACTTTGTTTTATGAAACTTTTCCACGTTCATGAACAAGTATGTTTTCATCACATAGAATTACATAATAGCAAGTATATTTTTACATTTATACATTTACTCCTTAGATTTAAAGCACAAAAAAAACATCTGCGTATATGTTTTTTTTTTTAAGTATAACTGTCTCTTCCAATTTCTAGACCCAAACTAAATTTAAATTAGACCACATAGCATGGCAAGACATCAGCTTGAAAATATAGAAATAATTATAAAAAACGGTTATACGGTTCAACCAGTCGAAAGTTCTGAGTTAATAAATTTAAAATCGAGTTGAAAACCTCCTCCTTTTTTAAGTCAGTTAAACAGGAGAATATTTTTAGGCTTTGTTTATCTTTGAAAGTTGAACTGAATGATAGATGATTCTTTTTTAGGACTCGAAAGCTAGTGTTTATCATCTGGTCCCATATAAATTTGGTCTAGTTCTGACAAAATCTGAAATTTGACCACCTCCTCGGTATAGTGGTTGACGCGAAAGCGTATAACGGAGGGATCCTGGGTTCGATTCCCGGTGGAGACGAAGATAAAAAAAATGTCTCGGTCTGGCAGGACACAGAAGGCTGATCCCTAAAGACTATCGATCAGTGAAACAGATGTATGCATAATGCATCTGCCTCTTATCCCACTAAGGGACACGTAACTTCACTTTTTTTTAGTTAAAAATAATTATGTACTTATTATTTATACCTATAAATAATTAACAATTTTACAACATTGAATGTCCACTAGTAATGAATAATTTTCTTAATTTCAATTTTTAAAAATAGATTATTTTTAACTGAGCTCCAACTTAACTCAAACTTAACGTTTCAAAAGGCATTTCATTATTATTTGTTATACTGCCAATTCGGTCGTTAAAATTAACAAAACAATCTAGTTGTAAAACCTATAATAAATGCGATAATAACTATCTACTTGTCTTCTTCACGTCTAAACCACTGATCCGATTAGTATTAATTCGATTATTTGACAAAGGACAGGTTTAATCACTGAAAACTCGCGGAAACTACTATGCGGGTTCCTTTGACTATGCGGGCGGAAGGCAATTTTCTCTTTTTTCATAAATAAATAGTTGTCTTCTAAATTTAAAAATAAATTATTCTAGCTAATAAATACGTTAAATAATAATTGTCTTTCATACTGAAACCAAGGAATGATTATGCATACCTACGTGTGTTTTCATAAAACTTTATGGACTTATAATTATGTCCATAAACTTTTAGTCATGAGTAGTCAACTTGTAGTCGTAGATTCAAGTTTAATCAACCTTTTGATAACGTATATTCTCCTGGTACTTCTATGGCATAAACTATGCAATTTCACAGATACCTACACCGTTCATTCACAAAGTTGGTGATTGAAAACCTTACCCCTTAACTTGCCTTTTATTAGGCACTTATTGAAGTGAAACTTCTTTATCGGGGGTGGACAAAAATTTTGTGAGACATTTTTGCCGTTACGCCGCGCGCGTGACATTTTTGCGTTACGCCGTACTCGTGACTATATACATGGTATATTAAAGTGATCAGCAAAATCAAAGGGTTTGTTTTAATTCTAATTCCAGTGAATTTCTAAAAAAAGTAAATAAGTAATTATATCTATTTTTCTAATACTTAGGTGTAATAATGGTATTTATTTTTCTAAGTTATTTATGATTAACCTCACTTTTTGATTGTATTTTTCAATACACTAACACGTGGGTGGAATTATGGTATCAATTTTTTCTAATACTTGAATGTTGATTGTGGTATTTATTTTTCTAAAATTGTATTTAAAGTTAACCTCAGTTTTTGATTGAATTTTTTAAAACACCAACACGTGGGCGTGATCATGTTACATATTTATTTTTCAAGTTATTTAAGCTTAACCTCTGTCTTAATATGTATATATTATGTACTATGTGCGTCATTAATTTCTGACTGTTTCGAGATTTGGTGCAAAATAAAACAGTGTGTAAATAAAATTAAACAATTGAGTAAAAGTATAATTTCATAGATAACACGTTGAGAAGTTCCCTGTATAAATATATAATATACATATCTTGTATAAATACATACATAATATGCCTATAGATTTACTCAATTGTTTTATTTTATTGATTTTTTACAAATTTTATTTACACACTATTTTATTTTGCACCAAATTTCGAAACAGTCAGAAATTAATGACGCACATATTATATATACGTTTTAATATAGAATATTTTTTATTTTACAACCTTTACAACTTGATCATTAGGAATTTATTACCTCTATTGTTCGAACAAAAATAAGTTACCGACTTTAAGAACGTGCCGACAATGTAAGTACACTATTGTTTCTTAGAAAACATTTTAGGAGTATACGATAATAAATCTATGACTCGCGTAAACACGTGTTTGCTTGATTGGTGTCAGGTGTTCAATTATAATTTTATGAATTCAAAATTTATAAGAATAAACCTCAAACTCTCTGTCCAATCAAAATCCGCCTAAGTCGAAATCCTTTATAAGCTGAAAACGGCAGTGGCCGGCGTAAATATTCAAATAGGTAGCGAGGAGCGAAGCGACGAGCATCTTAGGTTAACTTTTGAACTACCGCACGAGCCGAGCGAGCGAAGCGAGCGAGTTGCAGCAGCGGCCGGTGTAAATATTTAAATAGGTAGCGAGGAGCGAAGCGACGAGCATCTTAGGTTAACTTTTGAACTACCGCACGAGCCGAGCGAGCGAAGCGAGCGAGTTGCAGCAGCGGCCGGTGTAAATATTTAAATAGGTAGCGAGGAGCGAAGCGACGAGCATCTTAGGTTAACTTTTGAACTACCGCACGAGCCAAGCGAGCGAAGCGAGCGAGCCGCGGCAGTGGCCGGCGTAAATATTCAAATAGGTAGCGAGGAGCGAAGCGACGAGCATCTTAGGTTAACTTTTGAACTACCGCACGAGCCGAGCGAGTGAAGCGAGTGAGTTGCAGCAGCAGCCGGTGTAAATATGTAAATAGGTAGCGAGGAGCGAAGCGACGAGCATCTTAGGTTAACTTTTGAACTACCGCACGAGCCGAGCGAGCGAAGCGAGCGAGTTGCAGCAGCGGCCAGTGTAAATATTTAAGTAGGTAGCGACGAGCGTGTGACTAACGTATTTCTTTAATATTGTATATAGTAAATTATTTTTTGAAAAATAAGGACATAAAGAAGTTTCACTTCTTACGTGTGTACTCTAGTACACGCACACATTTTTTTTATATTATTATAAGGACACCTGTACAAGTCAACTTCTTATTTTTTATAGCAAACTTGCTTACAATATTGATACTATATCCAAGTAACATATTATATGTATAAGTAATAGCCCGGTCAAAATAAGCATGAAAATAGTATTGAAAGAAGGAAAATTCCGACAAAGCCAAATTTTGGTGAGGAGCTGGAGTGTACCATAAAAATTTCAATCGCTGCAGTAAAAAGACAACGTGAGGAGGAACAGGTTAGAACTAAAAAATAAGTCAACCTCGTACTAGAACAAGATTTTTTTTTTTTATGTATAAGTCGGCAAACGAGCTTGCGCGTCACCGTACAGAAAGATGTAAGTGAATCAAGGTTATGGTTTGAAAATACTCTTTATTTTGTGGCAATTAAGTATGTGAAATGAAGAAAAACTGAAGAAAGCTCAGCATCTTAGAAAATAACGTAACCCCACTAAAATTCAAAGATTCCCTGTTAAAATTATCAAAAGATCGTTCTGATGATGTTTCAAAGGCTTGCTGATGCTTGATTTCAGTATAATTAACTATTTCTTAAACCTAATACTGGTGGTAAGGGAACGTACCCATACCTCGTAACCCGTGGTGGTGGGGAGGGGGTCTTTAAAATAATACGATTAGTCACGAGAGGAAGGGGATGTGACAAATTTTTGTTACGTAGTCGAGATTTCGTCACTAGAAATTTCGGACTATAGTCGAATATGACTCGCAATTTTGCATGCTTCTCAAACTCACAGCTAGTGGCGCTGACGTATTACTATAAGCATGAAGCAGTCTTATGTGATAGACGGTGTGTTAATAAACGCAAATTTGACTCAAATTATTTTTTTTTTGTTACACTTTCTTCTTCTGAAATGATTGAAAATCATACTTGTCACTACTACGTAAAAAATTTGAAGGGGGGGGGGGTCTTTGCATATACAACAAGTGGTTACCGAGGGGAGGTAGGAGTCAAAAAATCTTAAAAATTAGGCCACGTAGTATGGGAACGTTCCCTAAAATTGGCCGTCACCAAAATGTATAATGTATCTCTTCAAATCGCGATATCTCAGAAATAGTAACTCTTGGGAAAAAAATCGTAAAGACCTTTTTTGTGGAGAATTAATAGATCTATAATTTTGGTCTAAGGTCTTTTTTATAAAATTTACAGTTTTCGAGAAAAATAAAAAAAAACCTCAAATTTTGACAAAGGTCAAAATTTGAGGTTTTTTTTGATAACCCCGAATAACTTTTGAAGCACACATGGGATAAGTGTATTTTCAATTTTTATTTGTTATGGTACACTCCAGCTCCTCACCAAAATTTGGCTTTGTCGGAATTATCTTTATTTCAAATGCTTAATTTGACCGGATTATAATTACAATAAAAATATATAACATTTTTACCAAAAATATGTTGAAAAGGTTTACTTGTAATTCATTATTTGACTACACAATATGATAATATTAACTACCTAAATCATTTAAAATGTATTAGGTCCTACATATCATTTGATCCTATTCGTTGCTACGAATGAAAAAAATACGCATCTACAATACCTTAATCAAAACATAATATCTGTAGTTTAAAAGTTTCAAAATCAGTTCGCATGACAAATTAATTATTATTACTTATTCATCATGTAATTTTATGGACTAATGATATTGACGAAAATAGATAATGCGTTCAAAATTTTTTTAGTATATACTGTTAAAATAATTCTGTTTTTAAGATTTAGTAACTTACTTTAGTTAGGTATATGTTACTACTTAATAAAACAACTTAGTCTTTGATAGAGGGAAATGCATCTATGGATGCAAGCGGTCGGGGTGGTGTGAAACAAAATGATATAGCCTTCTCGCAATCGTGCAGTCGATCATTACTAGGTGACGTTTAACTTTCGCTTTCAGTCAGCGGAAGGCGTTATTGATTGCAACCCCCGTTTAACCCCAACCTCCTAGGGGTAGGTTCAGACTTTGTGCAGACACCCTAGATCCTTGTTCACATCTACCGCTTGCATTTTATGCGTTCCTGGTACGTCGAAGGCAGTAACTATGCAATTCGCAGATGCACCAACTGTTCCAGCCATTTTCTTCACTGTTGCACTGTTGAAAATAGAAATTTCAATTTAGTTGTATATTCGAAAGTTTAATCAATGAATTGACAACTAACAAAAGACAAAATTATTAAATTTTACACTTAATGCATAATGAATAAATGCATTTATTATTAGTATTTAAAATGTTGAAATTATCTATTATCGCCGATTTGTGGCATTATATTCTGTTTAATTTATTATAAAATAAAATAAAATATTATATATTTATTCTTGTGATATTCATCTATTTTAATTTATTAATGTTGATTCGGCGCGATATTTCAGAAATACTGAATCTTTGAATCTGAAAATATAATCAGTACAGTACAGCTGATGCACTGTGAACCGTTTCAGATATTTCTAGCTTTAGCAGTTTATATTATCCTGGTATTCCAACGGTAGAATCTATGCAATTCGCAGATGCACCAACCAGCAGGCAGGCATAAACTGAAATTGATTGCGCTTTGTAACTTCACTATTCATTTTTCTCAGTCTCCCTTTTTATCGCGGTACATATTTTATCTGCCACAACTTAAAGTATAATAAAAAAAATTGGTTGTTTGTAAAGTAGGTTTACGATCGAGATGTTTACGTGATAACATAATGCAGTGGCAGCGCTCGAGATGAGACGGGAGATCGGTCCGTCTCTCTCTCGTTATACCTGCGATCGCGAGCTCCGTCACGCTGGAACCCGCTTTAAAAAAAACCTTACTTTTTTTCAGCCTATTTAACCTACAAACGATGCTAATAAATGTAGTATAGGTCAATTTTTTGTAGTCTTATTAGTTACTTAGAAAACATCATTGATATCGTTCGAAGTAAAAAATATAAATAATAGCGTGTTGATTAGTTTTGGAATGGGTTCCAAATTGATTGTAGTTTATTGTAGTAGCAAGAAAATTCTTTATTTGCGTTGTTTTATCTCAAATTATTGCAAGAAGGTCACAATAACAAGATTTTAAAAAATAAATAACACTTGTTCAAAAACTACAAACGATGCCAATAAATGTAGTATAGGTCAATTTTTTGTAGTCTTATTAGTTACTTAGAAAACATCATTGATATCGTTCGAAGTAAAAAATATAAATAATAGCGTGTTGATTAGTTTTGGAATGGGTTCCAAATTGATTGTAGTTTATTGTAGTGACAAGAAAATTCTTTATTTGCGTTGTTTTATCTCAAATTATTGCAAGAAGGTCACAATAACAAGATTTTAAAAAATAAATAACACTTGTTCAAAAACTACAAACGATGCCAATAAATGTAGTATAGGTCAATTTTTTGTAGTCTTATTAGTTACTTAGAAAACATCATTGATATCGTTCGAAGTAAAAAATATAAATAATAGCGTGTTGATTAGTTTTGGAATGGAATCCAAATTGATTGTAGTTTATTGTAGTGGCAAGAAAATTTTTTATTTGCGTTGTTTCATCTCAAATTATTGCAAGAAGGTCACAATAACGAGATTTTAAAAAATAAATAACACTTGTTCAAAAACTACAAACAATGTAGTTGATTGTAGCTAAACTCATATGTATGCCAATAAATGTAGTATAGGTCAATTTTTTGTAGTCTTATTAGTTACTTAGAAAACATCATTGATATCGTTCGAAGTAAAAAATATAAATAATAGCGTGTTGATTAGTTTTGGAATGGGTTCCAAATTGATTGTAGTTTATTGTAGTGGCAAGAAAATTTTTTATTTGCGTTGTTTAATCTCAAATTATTGCAAGAAGGTCACAATAACGAGATTTTAAAAAATAAATAACACTTGTTCAAAAACTACAAACAATGTAGTTGATTGTAGCTAAACTCATATGTATGCCAATAAATGTAGTATAGGTCAATTTTTTGTAGTCTTATTAGTTACTTAGAAAACATCATTGATATCGTTCGAAGTAAAAAATATAAATAATAGCGTGTTGATTAGTTTTGGAATGGGTTCCAAATTGATTGTAGTTTATTGTAGTGACAAGAAAATTCTTTATTTGCGTTGTTTTATCTCAAATTATTGCAAGAAGGTCACAATAACAAGATTTTAAAAAATAAATAATACTTGTTCAAAAACTACAAACGATGCCAATAAATGTAGTATAGGTCAATTTTTTGTAGTCTTATTAGTTACTTAGAAAACATCATTGATATCGTTCGAAGTAAAAAATATAAATAATAGCGTGTTGATTAGTTTTGGAATGGAATCCAAATTGATTGTAGTTTATTGTAGTGGCAAGAAAATTTTTTATTTGCGTTGTTTCATCTCAAATTATTGCAAGAAGGTCACAATAACGAGATTTTAAAAAATAAATAACACTTGTTCAAAAACTACAAACAATGTAGTTGATTGTAGCTAAACTCATATGTATGCCAATAAATGTAGTATAGGTCAATTTTTTGTAGTCTTATTAGTTACTTAGAAAACATCATTGATATCGTTCGAAGTAAAAAATATAAATAATAGCGTGTTGATTAGTTTTGGAATGGGTTCCAAATTGATTGTAGTTTATTGTAGTGGCAAGAAAATTTTTTATTTGCGTTGTTTAATCTCAAATTATTGCAAGAAGGTCACAATAACGAGATTTTAAAAAATAAATAACACTTGTTCAAAAACTACAAACAATGTAGTTGATTGTAGCTAAACTCATATGTATGCCAATAAATGTAGTATAGGTCAATTTTTTGTAGTCTTATTAGTTACTTAGAAAACATCATTGATGTCGTTCGAAGTAAAAAATATAAATAATAGCGTGTTGATTAGTTTTGGAATGGGTTCCAAATTGATTGTAGTTTATTGTAGTGGCAAGAAAATTCTTTATTTGCGTTGTTTTATCTCAAATTATTGCAAGAAGGTCACAATAACAAGATTTTAAAAAATAAATAACACTTGTTCAAAAACTACAAACGATGCCAATAAATGTAGTATAGGTCAATTTTTTGTAGTCTTATTAGTTACTTAGAAAACATCATTGATATCGTTCGAAGTAAAAAATATAAATAATAGCGTGTTGATTAGTTTTGGAATGGGTTCCAAATTGATTGTAGTTTATTGTAGTGGCAAGAAAATTCTTTATTTGCGTTGTTTTATCTCAAATTATTGCAAGAAGGTCACAATAACAAGATTTTAAAAAATAAATAACACTTGTTCAAAAACTACAAACGATGCCAATACCTAAATGTAGTATAGGTCAATTTTTTGTAGTCTTATTAGTTACTTAGAAAACATCATTGATATCGTTCGAAGTAAAAAATATCAATAATAGCGTGTTGATTAGTTTTGGAATGGGTTCCAAATTGATTGTAGTTTATTGTAGTGGCAAGAAAATTCTTTATTTGCGTTGTTTTATCTCAAATTATTGCAAGAAGGTCACAATAACAAGATTTTAAAAAATAAATAACACTTGTTCAAAAACTACAAACGATGCCAATAAATGTAGTATAGGTCAATTTTTTGTAGTCTTATTACTTACTTAGAAAACATCATTGATATCGTTCGAAGTAAAAAATATAAATAATAGCGTGTTGATTAGTTTTGCAATGGGTTCCAAATTGATTGTAGTTTATTGTAGTGGCAAGAAAATTCTTTATTTGCGTTGTTTTATCTCAAATTATTGCAAGAAGGTCACAATAACAAGATTTTAAAAAATAAATAACACTTGTTCAAAAACTACAAACGATGCCAATAAATGTAGTATAGGTCAATTTTTTGTAGTCTTATTAGTTACTTAGAAAACATCATTGATATCGTTCGAAGTAAAAAATATAAATAATAGCGTGTTGATTAGTTTTGGAATGGGTTCCAAATTGATTGTAGTTTATTGTAGTGGCAAGAAAATTCTTTATTTGCGTTGTTTTATCTCAAATTATTGCAAGAAGGTCACAATAACAAGATTTTAAAAAATAAATAACACTTGTTCAAAAACTACAAACGATGCCAATACCTAAATGTAGTATAGGTCAATTTTTTGTAGTCTTATTAGTTACTTAGAAAACATCATTGATATCGTTCGAAGTAAAAAATATCAATAATAGCGTGTTGATTAGTTTTGGAATGGGTTCCAAATTGATTGTAGTTTATTGTAGTGGCAAGAAAATTCTTTATTTGCGTTGTTTTATCTCAAATTATTGCAAGAAGGTCACAATAACAAGATTTTAAAAAATAAATAACACTTGTTCAAAAACTACAAACGATGCCAATAAATGTAGTATAGGTCAATTTTTTGTAGTCTTATTACTTACTTAGAAAACATCATTGATATCGTTCGAAGTAAAAAATATAAATAATAGCGTGTTGATTAGTTTTGCAATGGGTTCCAAATTGATTGTAGTTTATTGTAGTGGCAAGAAAATTCTTTATTTGCGTTGTTTTATCTCAAATTATTGCAAGAAGGTCACAATAACAAGATTTTAAAAAATAAATAACACTTGTTCAAAAACTACAAACGATGCCAATAAATGTAGTATAGGTCAATTTTTTGTAGTCTTATTAGTTACTTAGAAAACATCATTGATATCGTTCGAAGTAAAAAATATAAATAATAGCGTGTTGATTAGTTTTGAAATGGGTTCCAAATTGATTGTAGTTTATTGTAGTGGCAAGAAAATTCTTTATTTGCGTTGTTTTATCTCAAATTATTGCAAGAAGGTCACAATAACAAGATTCAAAAAAATAAATAACACTTGTTCAAAAACTACAAACGATGCCAATAAATGTAGTATAGGTCAATTTTTTGTAGTCTTATTAGTTACTTAGAAAACATCATTTATATCGTTCGAAGTAAAAAATATAAATAATAGCGTGTTGATTAGTTTTGGAATGGGTTCCAAATTGATTGTAGTTTATTGTAGTGGCAAGAAAATTCTTTATTTGCGTTGTTTTATCTCAAATTATTGCAAGAAGGTCACAATAACAAGATTTTAAAAAATAAATAACACTTGTTCAAAAACTACAAACGATGCCAATAAATGTAGTATAGGTCAATTTTTTGTAGTCTTATTAGTTACTTAGAAAACATCATTGATATCGTTCGAAGTAAAAAATATAAATAATAGCGTGTTGATTAGTTTTGGAATGGGTTCCAAATTGATTGTAGTTTATTGTAGTGGCAAGAAAATTCTTTATTTGCGTTGTTTTATCTCAAATTATTGCAAGAAGGTCACAATAACAAGATTTTAAAAAATAAATAACACTTGTTCAAAAACTACAAACGATGCCAATAAATGTAGTATAGGTCAATTTTTTGTAGTCTTATTAGTTACTTAGAAAACATCATTGATATCGTTCGAAGTAAAAAATATAAATAATAGCGTGTTGATTAGTTTTGGAATGGGTTCCAAATTGATTGTAGTTTATTGTAGTGGCAAGAAAATTTTTTATTTGCGTTGTTTCATCTCAAATTATTGCAAGAAGGTCACAATAACGAGATTTTAAAAAATAAATAACACTTGTTCAAAAACTACAAACAATGTAGTTGATTGTAGCTAAACTCATATGTATGCCAATAAATGTAGTATAGGTCAATTTTTTGTAGTCTTATTAGTTACTTAGAAAACATCATTGATGTCGTTCGAAGTAAAAAATATAAATAATAGCGTGTTGATTAGTTTTGGAATGGGTTCCAAATTGATTGTAGTTTATTGTAGTGGCAAGAAAATTCTTTATTTGCGTTGTTTTATCTCAAATTATTGCAAGAAGGTCACAATAACAAGATTTTAAAAAATAAATAACACTTGTTCAAAAACTACAAACGATGCCAATAAATGTAGTATAGGTCAATTTTTTGTAGTCTTATTAGTTACTTAGAAAACATCATTGATATCGTTCGAAGTAAAAAATATAAATAATAGCGTGTTGATTAGTTTTGGAATGGGTTCCAAATTGATTGTAGTTTATTGTAGTGGCAAGAAAATTCTTTATTTGCGTTGTTTTATCTCAAATTATTGCAAGAAGGTCACAATAACAAGATTTTAAAAAATAAATAACACTTGTTCAAAAACTACAAACGATGCCAATACCTAAATGTAGTATAGGTCAATTTTTTGTAGTCTTATTAGTTACTTAGAAAACATCATTGATATCGTTCGAAGTAAAAAATATCAATAATAGCGTGTTGATTAGTTTTGGAATGGGTTCCAAATTGATTGTAGTTTATTGTAGTGGCAAGAAAATTCTTTATTTGCGTTGTTTTATCTCAAATTATTGCAAGAAGGTCACAATAACAAGATTTTAAAAAATAAATAACACTTGTTCAAAAACTACAAACGATGCCAATAAATGTAGTATAGGTCAATTTTTTGTAGTCTTATTACTTACTTAGAAAACATCATTGATATCGTTCGAAGTAAAAAATATAAATAATAGCGTGTTGATTAGTTTTGCAATGGGTTCCAAATTGATTGTAGTTTATTGTAGTGGCAAGAAAATTCTTTATTTGCGTTGTTTTATCTCAAATTATTGCAAGAAGGTCACAATAACAAGATTCAAAAAAATAAATAACACTTGTTCAAAAACTACAAACGATGCCAATAAATGTAGTATAGGTCAATTTTTTGTAGTCTTATTAGTTACTTAGAAAACATCATTTATATCGTTCGAAGTAAAAAATATAAATAATAGCGTGTTGATTAGTTTTGGAATGGGTTCCAAATTGATTGTAGTTTATTGTAGTGGCAAGAAAATTCTTTATTTGCGTTGTTTTATCTCAAATTATTGCAAGAAGGTCACAATAACAAGATTTTAAAAAATAAATAACACTTGTTCAAAAACTACAAACGATGCCAATAAATGTAGTATAGGTCAATTTTTTGTAGTCTTATTAGTTACTTAGAAAACATCATTGATATCGTTCGAAGTAAAAAATATAAATAATAGCGTGTTGATTAGTTTTGGAATGGGTTCCAAATTGATTGTAGTTTATTGTAGTGGCAAGAAAATTCTTTATTTGCGTTGTTTTATCTCAAATTATTGCAAGAAGGTCACAATAACAAGATTTTAAAAAATAAATAACACTTGTTCAAAAACTACAAACGATGCCAATAAATGTAGTATAGGTCAATTTTTTGTAGTCTTATTAGTTACTTAGAAAACATCATTGATATCGTTCGAAGTAAAAAATATAAATAATAGCGTGTTGATTAGTTTTGGAATGGGTTCCAAATTGATTGTAGTTTATTGTAGTGGCAAGAAAATTTTTTATTTGCGTTGTTTCATCTCAAATTATTGCAAGAAGGTCACAATAACGAGATTTTAAAAAATAAATAACACTTGTTCAAAAACTACAAACAATGTAGTTGATTGTAGCTAAACTCATATGTATGCCAATAAATGTAGTATAGGTCAATTTTTTGTAGTCTTATTAGTTACTTAGAAAACATCATTGATATCGTTCGAAGTAAAAAATATAAATAATAGCGTGTTGATTAGTTTTGGAATGGGTTCCAAATTGATTGTAGTTTATTGTAGTGGCAAGAAAATTTTTTATTTGCGTTGTTTAATCTCAAATTATTGCAAGAAGGTCACAATAACGAGATTTTAAAAAATAAATAACACTTGTTCAAAAACTACAAACAATGTAGTTGATTGTAGCTAAACTCATATGTATGCCAATAAATGTAGTATAGGTCAATTTTTTGTAGTCTTATTAGTTACTTAGAAAACATCATTGATATCGTTCGAAGTAAAAAATATAAATAATAGCGTGTTGATTAGTTTTGGAATGGGTTCCAAATTGATTGTAGTTTATTGTAGTGGCAAGAAAATTCTTTATTTGCGTTGTTTCATCTCAAATTATTGCAAGAAGGTCACAATAACAAGATTTTAAAAAATAAATAACACTTGTTCAAAAACTACAAACGATGCCAATAAATGTAGTATAGGTCAATTTTTTGTAGTCTTATTAGTTACTTAGAAAACATCATTGATTTCGTTCGAAGTAAAAAATATAAATAATAGCGTGTTGATTAGTTTTGGAATGGGTTCCAAATTGATTGTAGTTTATTGTAGTGGCAAGAAAATTCTTTATTTGCGTTGTTTCATCTCAAATTATTGCAAGAAGGTCACAATAACGAGATTTTAAAAAATAAATAACACTTGTTCAAAAACTACAAACAATGTAGTTGATTGTAGCTAAACTCATATGTTTGTAGTGGCTGCTGAACCCCTGTAAGCAATAAAAAACAAAAAATTTAGTGTTCAATAAGTTAATATATTCAAAACAATTATGAGCCTTGGATTTCGTGTCGTTTGTAGTTTTAGAAAAAAAAATATTCATGCTCATACATACATCTTCGCACACGTGCGTGTTTGTGTATGCGTGTGGGAGTTTCGTAATTTAGTGTACATTAAATTGCACATGATATATGTTAAAAAAAAAAGAGTTGGATATCTTTAATGTTCAGTAGTTTGCTGTTCAATGTTACAAAGTCACTTAATAATCCGAAACTGCTGAGACGACAAAAGTAATTAAAATGAAATAATGGATAAATTCCAACGTCCAACGCGGTAAGTCCAACGATTTTGAATTTATATTTTGAGGTATAATCGATGCTACATTTACTGTAGGCACTATAGTAACTGTAAACTTGTGTACGCACGCTTATATTTAATCGGTAATGTCCATATACATATAAAGGTATGCTGTCGGAAGACAAACTGTGAAACTACGAACGATTTCCTTTTCTATTTTCTAACGTCTTAAAATGTATCACTCTATCAAACACTAAGTAGATTTATCCATTCGCACTTATAATCAGTAATAAGCAAGACATACAAATATAAAGGTACTGTGACAATTGTTCATATCATTTGTTGTTTTTATGCCAGTGTCATTTTATTATACCACTACAATTTGGCTAGTTTTATCTGATTTTTCTTGAAGTTATTTTAGAGGATAAATTATTTTACCAGTACTACAATAAACGATAAATGACAATATTAATTCCAATTTTTTATATTGCACTATTTTCAGTTTTTTTTCGTTTCGGATGGAATTTATCCAAAATTTCATTTTAATTACTTTTGTCGTCTCAGCAGTTTCGGATTATTAAGTGACTTTGTAACATTGAACAGCAAACTACTGAACATTAAAGATATCCAACTCTTTTTTTTTTTTAACATATATCATGTGCAATTTAATGTACACTAAATTACGAAACTCCCACACGCATACACAAACACGCACGTGTGCGAAGATGTATGTATGAGCATGAATATTTTTTTTCTAAAACTACAAACGACACGAAATCCAAGGCTCATAATTGTTTTGCATATATTAACTTATTGAACACTAAATTTTTTGTTTTTTATTGCTTACAGGGGTTCAGCAGCCACTACAAACATATGAGTTTAGCTACAATCAACTACATTGTTTGTAGTTTTTGAACAAGTGTTATTTATTTTTTAAAATCTCGTTATTGTGACCTTCTTGCAATAATTTGAGATGAAACAACGCAAATAAAAAATTTTCTTGCCACTACAATAAACTACAATCAATTTGGAACCCATTCCAAAACTAATCAACACGCTATTATTTATATTTTTTACTTCGAACGATATCAATGATGTTTTCTAAGTAACTAATAAGACTACAAAAAATTGACCTATACTACATTTATTGGCATCGTTTGTAGTTTTTGAACAAGTGTTATTTATTTTTTAAAATCTCGTTATTGTGACCTTCTTGCAATAATTTGAGATGAAACAACGCAAATAAAAAATTTTCTTGCCACTACAATAAACTACAATCAATTTGGAACCCATTCCAAAACTAATCAACACGCTATTATTTATATTTTTTACTTCGAACGATATCAATGATGTTTTCTAAGTAACTAATAAGACTACAAAAAATTGACCTATACTACATTTATTGGCATCGTTTGTAGTTTTTGAACAAGTGTTATTTATTTTTTTGAATCTTGTTATTGTGACCTTCTTGCAATAATTTGAGATAAAACAACGCAAATAAAGAATTTTCTTGCCACTACAATAAACTACAATCAATTTGGAACCCATTCCAAAACTAATCAACACGCTATTATTTATATTTTTTACTTCGAACGATATCAATGATGTTTTCCAAGTAACTAATAAGACTACAAAAAATTGACCTATACTACATTAATTATTGGCATCGTTTGTAGTTTTTGAACAAGTGTTATTTATTTTTTAAAATCTTGTTATTGTGACCTTCTTGCAATAATTTGAGATAAAACAACGCAAATAAAGAATTTTCTTGCCACTACAATAAACTACAATCAATTTGGAACCCATTCCAAAACTAATCAACACGCTATTATTTATATTTTTTACTTCGAACGATATCAATGATGTTTTCTAAGTAACTAATAAGACTACAAAAAATTGACCTATACTACATTTATTAGCATCGTTTGTAGGTAAAATAGGCTGAAAAAAAGTAAGGTTTTTTCTAAAGCGGGTTCCAGCGTGACGGAGCTGCGATCGCGCTCGTGAGGTTTTGGTGTGACACAAGTTTCTGAACATGTCACCCGACTAAAACGATTTTAAAAACGTTACCACGTTAAAAATTAAATATGTTATATTTTGTGGTTTAAAATTAAAAAAAAGGATAGAACTTATACTGTTATTTCCATTAATTTGAATAGATTTACTTTAATCTCAAGAACGCTAAAACAGATTTTAATTATTTTTTATCTGTTATTTATTCTTCCCTTTGATTAAAATAAACTTTTGAAATTTTTAAAACCGTACATAAAAAAAAGTTACCCATCTATTAAATAAAGTAGTATTATTTAAACCACTTATAACTCAAGATCAGCTGATACGGAAGCTGAACCGAATTTAATGATTTTTTCGTTACCTACTTAGTTGTTAATGTCTCCACTGGGATAATCAGTATAAAAAACATATACCTACCAGTAGCTAGTTTATTATATAATTATTTATTTTTTATAGTTATGCATCATTACAATTCTTAAATTAATACACGTGTTAAAAATATTTTAGACATATTTCTGAAAAAAATATTTCAAAATATAAAATACAATTCTGAAATAATCTATGTACCTGAAATTCAGTACAGACCCAGCAACGATATTACAAATCTCAGCTTTTTGAAGGCTTAGCTGTTTATGATTTCCTAGTATCTCAACGGTAGAATCTATGCAATTCGCAGATGCACCAACCAGCAGGCAGGCATAAACTGAAATGTTTATTGTGCTTTGTAACTTCACTATTAATAATTTTTCTCTGACTACCTTTTTATCGCGGTACATTTATCTGCCACAACTTAAAGTATAATAACAATTAAATATTATGCATTTTGTGGTTTAAAATTAAAAAAAAGGATAGAACTTATAGTGTTATTTCCATTAATTTGAATAGATTTACTTTAATCTCAAGAACGCTAAAACAGATTTTAATTATTTTTTATCTGTTATTTATTCTTCCCTTTGATTAAAATCTAGTTTTGAAATTTTTAAAACCGCGTACATAAAAAAGTTACCCATCTATTAAATAAAGTAGATAGTATTATTTAAACCAATAATTATAACTCAAGATCAGCTGATACGAAAGCTGAACCGAATTTAATGATTTTTTCGTTACCTACTTAGTTGTTTTTGTCTCCACTGGGATAATCAGTATAAAAAGCTTCTACCATGATAATAATAATATAGCCTTTAGCCTTCCTTTTGACCGCCTCCTTGGTACAGTGGTTATAATGCATCTGCCCCTTACCCCACTTGGGGACACGGGAATTGGGACTTCACAAAAAAAAATAGCCTTCCTCGATAAATGGGCTATCTAACACCGAAATAATTTTTCATATCGGATCAGTAGTTCCTAAGATTAGCGTGTACAAACAAACAAACAAACAAACTCTCCAGCTTTATAATATTAGTATAGATTTGCTCATAAATTAATAAATGATAAATTAGGTACTGTAAATTATATTATATCTGACATTATCTATGAACCTAAAATAATACTTCGGGATCAAATACAGTTCGACTACAGACTTCAGTCGTTTCAAGCCTTAGCTGTTTATATTTTCCTGGTATCCCAACGGTAGAAACTATGCAATTCGCAGATGCACCAACCGCAGGCATAAACTGAAATATTGTTTGTGCCTTCTTCGCTCACTATGAATTTCCTAAAAACTAAGAAGAAGATAGTATCTTCAGCTAATATTTGTGACGCTATTTAATTGATTGCGGAATTTAAGATTAATAATAAAAAAACCAAAACAATAAACGTAGCATAAATAAAAATACATATATCAATTCGTATTCAACCTTAGATCAATTTTCAAAAAGACAATTGCAAAATTCATATTTTATTTCAGCATATTCATAGTAGGTATTATTTTTTTTAAACAATATACAAATCCGACAAGTAATTATCCGTAAATGGAATAATTTTCATGAAATTATAAATCGTCATAGATTCGGAGCAGATGTCCTAGATTTAACATTCATAGATCCCGCACATGTTTCACATATTATACATCACTACATAGTATAAAACAAAGTCGCATTCTCTGTCCCTATTTCCCTATGTCCCTATGTCCCTATGTCCCTTTGTACGCTTAAATCTTTGAAACTACGCAACGGATTTTGATGCGGTTTTTTTAATAGATAGAGTGATTCAAGAGGAAGGTTTATATGTATAATAACATCCATTAAATAGTGGAGAAGTACTGTTATTTTTGAGGTTTCTAATGTGATGTCGTAAATAATTACATTTTATCCGCTTACATTGCAAACGCAGGCCGAACCCTACGAGTTTTATCAAAATAATGTACTAAGTATTGTACACATTGAAAAGGTCTACAGAAAAGTCCGCGATGGCATATGTCTATCTCTTATGGATAACCCACAATAACTTTTTTTTGTCATTTACTTTTTACGACAAATAATGGCTAATTTTCGAAATGATTTTAACCAATACAGCATTAATCCTTAACCAATTAAATACCTTGAATACATTGTTCATTTAATATAGATCTATATGGCCCTTTACACCGTATGATTTAAGTGAATATTTTTGAAGATATTACAGATTTAAAAATTGCGGGGCGTACCGTTTGCGGCGGTACCGGCCGGCCGGGCCGCTATGTTTTTATATACAACGTTAAAAGTTTTTCTGTAGTGTATTTAGTATCAGTATTTAGTATCATTGCACCCGTGCGAAGCCGGGGCGGGTCGCTAGTAATATTATAACAATGCATACCCATTGTATAGTACCTAAATTACAAGATAAATGTTTTAAGTATGATTTTAAGATGTAGATAAGGTTGCGAATAGCAAAATATATTTTGGAGTAATACCTTATTATTTTTAAAATTTATTATGAATATAATATTATATTGATAAATTTGTCATCTTTGATGAATTTGTGTTGTGTAATTATAATTATAACTAATTTAACCAATCTTCATACATATATGCATGGTTAAGTGACGTAAAACGTAGCATATCGATTTATGTGGTTGATATATTGTAGAACATCGTTGTTTGTAGATCTCGGATTGTTCGTTTATGTATTGTATGTATTTTCTTTTTCTTTTATTTATGTTTTAAAATATTTAAAGGTTTATACAAAACTAGAAAAAAAAGAGCATGTGTGCCGAGCACACGTATCAGAAATGAAACTTATTACTCCATGACTTGACGGTATGACGCGAACTTGAAATTTTACTCTCAACGCGCTTAAAGAAGTTTCAGTTCAAAAATTCACGTTATCTACATAACATAAAACATATTTAGGTACAATGTATTGCTTAAAATATACTTCGAAATACATAAGTAAAATGCCGTTGCTCAGCGATTATGCTTACACGTTTCATCGCCAGTCGAAGCTTTATTCTATGCACCTCTGGGCCAAAAATTTGCACATTAATTAACTTTTTGTAGGCAAAAAATCCCGTCCACAGCCCGCTTTCATATCGTTCAATTCTCATTTTTTTAACCGAAAATTTGTATTCTTCCTAACAAACCAATTTATATTCCACATTATTTTGTAAGTTTTATAAAATCAGTCCCTGTAAATTACCTATCACTTTAGTATATCTACTGAAAAAGATAACCTTACTTGACCTGCACAATGCACATCGTGGAAGAATCTAGACTTTTCTCGTTTATATGTCCCTGGTACGCGGATGGCATAAACTATGCAATTCGCAGATACCCCCCGCACGCATAGAATAAAGTATGTTTACCTCTCCGGGTCCATATTTTCCTGGTAGCACGATGGTATAATATGCTATGAATTTACATATTATGTTTACAGATGCCATTTTGGTAAGAACTACATATTTCATTATTCTATATAACAGAATAAAATATTCTTTTAACAAAAATACATACAAACATGCAAATTTACATACAATTATGAAAACTCGCACACACTATAAAGTATAAACTGACATATATCCAAAAACTGTGCAATTCTCACAATATTCGGTACATAGACTACCATACACAACAATGAATTGATAAATAAATATTTAATAGGTAGATAACCTTCGAACGGCGATATCTTCCCAATTTTATACTGTTTCCCAAATAAATTATTCATCGACAAGTATAAAACAATATTTTTATCATGACACTGTATTTATTTAATGAAAAGAAAAACAAAATATGTCTGAATATTAAATATTTTTTTTAATGTTAACAGAATTTGTTCATATTTAAGTTTTTTACTTTGATTTTATTAAGTATCAAAGAATAAATTAGATAATGTTTACGGCAAAACAAACGCTCGTATTTATTGGCCTTGAATCTGAAACCTACATTGGTCGTCTGGTACATACAGCTTTTGCTATTTATGTTTCCCTGGTTCTGTAACAGCAAAAACTATACAATTTACTCACAGATGCAGCTTACAGGCAGAGACTGGCAGAGACTCGACAAAAAAATACAATGTGTTCTTAAAATAAAAGTCTATAAATTATGGAACTGTAGCAATTATTGAATTTATAGGTGAATACATAATCTAGACTCTTTTAAATATTCAAGGTTAAAAGTTTTCATTAATAACAAAAAAAGAAGTAACGAGTTCAGAGGCCAATAATCTACGTTTTATTGCTGTCCATGTGCGCTCGTTTCTCAGAAGCATTGCGTCCCTTACGATGATCATAAAAGCTGCGGTAGCATGTGCATTTATGCAATGTACGTTGGACTTGAAGTATTTACAGTATCTATCATGTTCAAATTTTATTAACGGGATGAACTTAATCCAAAATTAATTTTCCTCGCCATACCAAAGTACAAAATAATGTTATAAAATATACATACTTACATAATATGTATTATATATTTTGAAAAGCTCTAAAATTTGACTACGCATTTATATTTATTTAACTTTTTGAAAATATTACAACATAATATACTTACACCTACAGATTTAAGTCATACATATAAGGGGAAATTCGTACATTTTATAAAACATGAATGTAAAAATATTGAAAGATATAATATGATAAATGATACCAGCGTTGTTTGTTAGTTCTCGTAAAGAGATCATGTTCTACGCTTAACATAAAATCTTTAATGAAATTCCCCTCTGAAATAGATATTTGATTGGCAATTTAGCGTGTCTGTGCAGCTTTCCGTTTATGACCACGCCTGGTGCTGTATCACGCCTTATAA
The DNA here is from genome assembly GCF_061535455.1 of Colias philodice. Classification (NCBI taxonomy): domain Eukaryota; kingdom Metazoa; phylum Arthropoda; class Insecta; order Lepidoptera; family Pieridae; genus Colias; species Colias philodice. The sequence goes on from NC_143086.1 coordinate 10,544,369, forward strand.
ATACACCATACGTGAGTTTAATCGTCGACTCAGTAAAACGGATTCATAATTACCATACAGAGGAAGTTGCATGTTTAATTGACAAAGCATTGTAATTTAGCACTGTTAATACATAATAAGTTGACCAAAATGTTGTTGAAGGTACCTACGTACATACTAAATTATAATTAATATCTATGGAAACCATATACCTACAGTCTGCAGATAGTGTCGTTTTATACTTCGTATTTAAATATTATAGTATACCTACGTATATCGAATAGTTAATTAATTATATTGATCAATGCAATATTCTAAAGACAAAACAGCAGAGACAAAATTATTAAACGACATTTTAAACTGCAGCTAACAACTAAAAAGCACTTATAGTCCGTTCGCGTTAAGAAAATAGTGAGTCATCAGTGCAACTACAGGATGAGGGTGTATTCACAGTGGAGAAAAAGTACAAACATTTTTTTAAATATTAAATTATTATTAATGGAAAAAAAATGTCTTAAAATTACTTAAATCACTATTCAGTATCGCTAGATTCTTCAGTTACATTTATTACGAAAGAATTTTTACCGCATGCACTTGCTGTTTTTATGACTATGCTCTCCACAGTTGCATTTAAATCACACAATTTAAAGTACTTATAAACATTGTAAATTATGCGTCTCTCTCCGCTATGGATTATTGATCCACTTTTATTCTTTCGAATTGGTGAAGTATTCATTTTCAAAATTTATTGTTGAACGAGTCACGCAAAATACACAACCGTTTTGTTCGAAGGTCAGATTTCAACTGGTCACCAAAGAGGATATAATCACTACGTTTTAAGAGGTGGGACTCCCTTTGAAAATAATAAACTATGAAACAGTTACCATGCGCTTAGTACCAACCTACGGTACCAACTTTCAAACATTTTGACATTTTGCTTCCATTGGTGGCAACATGACAATTTTTTTTAATAAATTATTCATAACCATGGATACAAGTCTTTCAGTCGCAAGCAATATGACCGTTTGAAAATAGTGTTGTCCGTGTTGCGACATCTGATTTTTAACGATATCGTAAAAAATTTAGTAACATTCAGTGATAGTGACAGTTTATTAAATTGGAAAATAAACAAAACAATTTAGGTATTACATATTTATTACAGGTTACTAAGAAAAGTCGTTAAAAAAAAAGAAAAGTCGTTTTTTTTCTCAAAAAAAGTTTCTCTGTCCCTAATCCCTTAGCTTAAATCTTTGAAACTACGCAACGGATTTTGATGCGGTTTTTTTTAATTGAACAATATCTCACTTTGCCATCCCTTGCTGCTCTGCCCTTTTCATCGAATCAGCCAATGATTCTTCTGGGACTGCAAGCGATCTATTTACAATTTTACAATGATTTCTAATCAATAAAAGACTCAGGCGCTGTGTTAATGCATCGACGATGCTGGTCTTATGGTTATTACAATATATCCAGTTAAAATCGATATTAGCAATCATAACGGTCTTTGAATAAACACACAAGTCGTGTCTATGTAGGCATGGTAATAAATATTCTTCAAACACCTTGCGAGCAACATCCACAGTCTCACATAGTTTAATTGTTGGATAGGTGAGCGATTGTTTTTCCTTCCACCATTCTCTAAGCGAAATATAATTATAGATAGAATTTTCTACCGGGCTAGAAATTGTTAAAGAGTCCCTACACCTTAAACATTCAATTTTTTTCAAAACAGAATACGCTATATAGCCACTCACATACACTGTCGGTTGCATTTCGAATTTTTTAAAATAATTTTCAATTTCTTGCAGTTCTTCTGTTGTACTGTTATCTTCCGGAATTTGGAGAATTGGTATATCTTGACTACTTTGAATTTCAGGAATGGATGGCACATCAGTCAACTTATCAATTTTGGGTTTAGAAATGTTGGGGAACACAATGTCGTGAAAATCGAATAAGATTTCATTTTCATCTTTTTGGCAGTTTGATCCCCTGCTTAGAGGTGTGCTTAAGCGTGTCAGGATAGATGACTTTAATGCTCCTTTGAAGTGGTAACATGTTGGGTGCCGGTTTGTTGGACTGTGTTGTCGTATCATGCCAAATAAATTTTCAAGAGCATCTTGGTTCAGTTGCCTTAAATTGAGATATTTGAATCCTTTTGCAGCTACTACTTCCCAAATATTTTGTAGAGATGATATTGTTGTGATGTAGCCATTAACACATCTAATGTTCCTCAATCGCAGTTGGCTATCGGACTTTAAAAAGTGTAGAGTTGCGAGAGTTTTCTTATATTTCGGCCAAAGCGTATGATGGAAACTGTTTTTGCTTACGTTTGTGCGAATATTTTTTTTTATATCATTTTTGGAAGCTGGCCCATTGGTGCAATCAAATAACCGATCAAGGTTTTCAATGATTTCAGCAGTCTGTAGAACGGCCTTACTTTCTGCTTCGTCCTGAATGCTCTCAGACATTAATTTCAGAATAGCAGCAACGGTGTTGCTTAAAATTTGAGCAGCAGTCTTTACTTTCATTTTGGCCCGATACTTTGGAGCAACGTGCGCTTTAGTTATTTTTGTGAATCGCAGTTGCATGCGGTTTTTTTCTTCTACTCTAACCAAGTGACTCCACTTTGCCTTTATATTATCAAGCATTAGTTCTCCACCCTTCAGAAAATTGTTCCGTATGGATTTAAAAAGGTGCGGGACGTCAAAAACAATGTAAATTTTTTCATTATCAAGCAAGAAGTAGTTTTCGTGGGGAAGAATTCCATATCTGCTTTTCAAAAGACTGAGAGCACCTCCATTCGTACAGCCCTGATCGCATACAGTATTTATGATATTATAGCCAATTGACTTTAAAGTCCTGATGTTGTTTTCTATAAGCATTGCTAATTTTTGTGAGGATATAGTACCCTTGACAAAGTAATAAGAAATAGGCTGCTTTAATTTTTTGTGCACGCCTTGTAACATAAATACTAGAGCGTGATTTGCGATATGTTCTGATCGTCCATTGCCATCTCCAAGATCTTCAAAGCCGTCTATTTGATCTATTGAGGGATTGTAAATGAGCCGTCTTTTAAGAGACATTTCGTCGAATAACAGACAACAAGTTCGTTCTTTATCAGATAATTTCTCTGCTTTTTTTTTCAAGTGTTCTAGTATGGTTGGGTCGATTCCTGGCTCCAGCTTCATATTTTCTAAAACAATTTGCAATGTACGAATACTAGGTAGAGGCAAGAGCTGGCTCAGATATCTATATGCTTTTGGTGACTTTTTATATATTGCCAAAGCCACACTCTTATTCAATTTTGTCCACCTTTTCCCATGTGCTTTACGTTTTTGATTTTTGATACCAGATTCAACCAAACTTTTTAAAACAGGCGATTCAATATTTGCGATTTCTTTAAGTTTTTTCTTTAACCCATTGACCACCGTAAGCCCCGATCGGGGCGCGACACAATAGATTTTCTATTGTGTCTGTGATTCCGAGGACTGATGGATTAAACTCGAATTTTTAATTTTGTATTGTTGTAAACGCTTCAAAAGTTTGCGTTTCCGAGGTGTGACCAACAAAGCTGAAAAGAGATATATTATTAACAAGAGGAAAAGTAGTAATAAATATTATAGAGAAAGGTTAGTACACTTATTCGACAAAAATTTGAAAAATATACTAACCTTGTCCTGGCATAGAAATATCAGACCCTTGATTTATTTTACTGCGCTCACTTGGATCAGATTCCCTTTTATCTCCCGTGTTATATTCTTTGGAAGTAGATGGTTCTAGAAAAGAAATTATTGTTATCTTCCAAAGTAAGTCATAGCATTTTGTTTCTATTATGTTATTCGAAAAGTTAAATATTTTAAATCATTTTTGAAATTTGTGTGTTGGTACCTGGGTTATGTTGCCTTATCTCTCCAGAAATTGATAATTTGGACATATCGGAATAATTGTGTTCCGCCTTTATCAAACTTGATTCTGTGAAGAGAAAAAATAAATAAACAAAGATTACAACTTAAAAAGAAAAAGCCTTATACTATTGTCTTATATAAAATACTAGCTGCTCCACGCGGTTTCACCCCCGTAGCTCCACTCCTGTTGGCTGAAGCGTGATGTTATATAGCCTATAACCTTCCTCGATAAATGGGCTATCTAACACCGAAAGAATTTTTCAAATCGGACCAGTAGTTCCCGAGATTAGCGCGTTCAAACAAACAAACAAACAAACTCTTCAGCTTTATAATATTAAGTATAGATATAGTTAATATTGTTTTATACCGTTACGGGTTTCTTGTTTAGCTGGAACAACATGCTTATATAACTGTTTTATTTTATTTTAAGTTCTTTGTGGTTGAAATCCTTGACACACAAACATGTTTCAAAAAATGGAGTTTATCTGAAGGTACATAAATCAAATATTCTTTCCTAACAACTTCAACTCATTGTTTGACAACTATTTGCAAAATATACTGACCTTCTCCTGGCATAGAAACATCAGACCCTTGATTTTGTTTACTGTGCTCACTTGGATCAGATTCCATTTTATCGCCCGTGTTATATTCTTTGGAAGTAGACGGTTCTGGAAAAGAAAACATTGTTATCTTCCAAAGTAAGTCATAGCACTCATAGCTAGACAGCAGAGAGGCACAATGAATATAGCAAAAAACTAGTTTTGTTTCTAATATGTTATTAATTGGTCCTTGTTTAGGCTAAGCCTTAACCTATTGTTTTTATATAATTAGTGATATACCATTACGGTTTTCTTGTGTAGCTACATCAAGGGGAAACTCTATATCTGCTAACGGTTCATGTATAAAATTAAGCCAGTTAAAGGAACAACATGCTTATACTGTTTTTTTAAGTTCTGTGAGTTTGAAATCCTTAACATGTTTTAGAAAATGGAGTTTATCTTACCAACAACTTGAATGCATTGTTTGATAACTATTTTTTTTTTATTTATATTTACTATTTATCGCACTTACTTGGATCACATTCATTTTTTTTTTTTCCTTTTTATATACTTTGGAAGTAGACGGTTCTGCGAAAGAAAACATTGTTATTTTCCAAAGTAAGTCATGGCTAGACAACCGAGAGGCACAGAGAATATATCAATAAACTAAAGTTTTGTTTCATTTATGTTATTTGAAAAGTTAAATATTTATGATCATTTTTATAATTTGTGTGTTGGTACCTGGACTATGTTGCCTTTTCTCTCCAGAAATGGATGATTTGAAAATATTGGAATAATTGTGTTCCATAAGAATTTTTGAACTTGATTCTGTAAAAACAAAAAAAATTAACACAGGGTACAACTTAGAAACCTCTCATGTAGGTACTTCCTCACTCGATCTGTGATATAATATATTGTAGGGCAAACCATTTAAATGAAAATCAAATAATTTATATTCGTCTAATAAATCTTTTTAACAAAAAACCTAGTTATAAAATGGTTTGTCTCGTTCTTTCACAGTCAAATATTCAGTAGAGAGATGATGACAAAACTCTTTATAACTAAAATAGGTTTATTAGACGTTTGATAATTTGCATGAATAATATAGTAAGTCTTAAGCTATTGTTTTTACTATAAAATATAGTTAGGGTTACCTACCAATATTCGCTTCCTGTTTAGCTACATGAAGGGGAAACCCTATTAGTAATTCATCTGCTAACGGTTCACGTTTCAAACCAATTGATGGAACAGCATGTTTTTTTAATTGGGTTTTCTTTTTCTTAAAATCTCTGGGTTTGAAATGCACTCCACACACATGTTTTAGGGAATGAAGTTTCTCTATAGGCAGATAAGCCAAATCTTCTATCCCGACCACTTTAACCCATTGTTTGCACCTACAAAGAAACAATATTATTAAACATAATTTACACTGAGATAGAAAAAAAGTTTATATCGGTAGAAACAAGTTTAAAAACGAAAAAAATGTGGACAGGTTACATCAACAGCAGGCATGTTAAGCTAGTCAATTCCCAGAGACTTCCATTTCATTTGTCACATTCCATAGTTTGTTTTTTCCATGTACAAAAATTAATGCTTTTTATTATAAAAATGATAAAATATTAATGATAAATGTGCAGTACGGATTCTATAAATACTGACCTTGCCTCGTCCAAAGGAAACTTTGCAAGAAAAAAGCGTTTTTCACCCTTCTCTCGACCGGATTTGATCCCACACACTTCGCATGTTTTATGATGCATACTAGCTTCGCCCGCTTTGTCTAAAACCTAATAAATTATATACTAAAACCTTTCTCTTGAATCACGCTATCTATTAAAAAAAACCGCATCAAAATCCGTTGCGTAGTTTTAAAGATTTAAGCTAAGGGATTAGGGACAGAGAAACTTTTTTTGAGAAAAAAAACGACTTTTCTTTTTTTTTCGGTTAAGAATGTGACGTTGACAGTAATGACAATTTGATGACAATACTGAAAGAAAAAAAAGAGATAGATTCTGTAAGAGTAAAAAGGACAAAAATACCCGCCATAGACCTTAGTAACCGTTTCATACAATCTTTTTTTTATATAGAAGCTGCGTAAGGCTGCTGGTCACTGTGAACTCGACTTTCTAATTTGGGGCGTGGCCAGGCCGGCGGACAACGATGACTCACTATTTTCTTAACGCGAACGGACTATAGTTACCTATCTTAGAACGAAAATACAGCATTATCACTTACAAACTAACAACTAATGATTTTCTATTGATAGACAAACTTCTTTTTAAATGCGTCGTAAAAATATTGAACTATAATTAGGATGCCCTAACTTGCAGACAAAGCGTGCGCACGCCTCGCCGTCGCTACACCCGCGCCGACGAGCGAAGTCTCGAACGCTGTACCTACGGGTATGATCTGTTTACAACACCGCTTGCTTCAGTCTTTTGATCTTTATTAATGCATAGGTATTTCGAGAATAATCCGTCTGAGCGCCGACGTTAATAAAAAAATACGAGAATTTTAAGAACGACAACCTCGATACGATGTTTATTCCGAGCCTTGATTGCTCCGTTTATGAATTTTTTGATTTACCACTAACTGACGTTTGTTTGAAATTCGAATTTAGTGTTAAATGTTGCCAGAACTGGCAAGTTTTGCGTGTATGCTATATTAATAATAAATGATTAGGAATACATTTTTCTGAGTATGAATCTTCAATGACAACAAAGTAATTTTAATAAACAGTAATACTTATATATGACACATTATAATTCAGTAGGTAATATTTAGGATTTAGTTTATTAGAAATATAACAACTCCTTATATTATTTGATATAATCTTTGGAAGCATACATCAAATAACAAAAAAAATATCGGTCTTACAAAAACCAGTCGATCAATCCTTTACACACATAAAACAGTATGCCACGTCAGTTTTAAACCATTAAAAATAGACGCAGTAATTGACACTGCTATTGATGCGTTTCCCTCGATGTGTGCGGTCTAAAGTTGTTTACTCACTAGGAGTTTAAAGCTATTTAGTATTTTATATTATTAAATATACATACATTTAAATATATCGAAATCTAAAATTAAATACACGTATGAAATCTTTACATATGGATGTTCAAAATTTACATTAATTGTACAATGTTAGGTATTATTTTTACAATATATTTACTCGAATAACTGTATTGAAAGCATAAATAAAAACCGTGTTAAAGTAAACAGACATAATTATAAAGTCAGTATTTTTTGTTCGAAACAGATGCCACACACATTACGCCCTAACCCGTTAAATTTTGAACAAAATACATGCCATCTAGACATATTGACCCAACCCAACCCTTTTAGGAAACATCTTAGCCTACAGTTTAACATCATACCTGCGTATTATTTTTACGTCGCTACATAAAATTGTTTTATTTTGTTTATAAATGCTAAATGTCATTTTATTATATTTTATTTTTCACATTCAGGGAGGATCGATGGCGCAATACGAGATTACCTTCGAAATTTGTCATCAAAGGTTACCTGAATAATTTGGTCACACCAAGCTTTCTTATTCAAGCCTTCAGGTATAAAAACAGATTTGAATTTGCTTTGCGAATTCATTTCACGAGCAAAGCGAATGATGATGAACCATTTGACACTTGATATTGCGTCCTCGTGAATCCTAAATGCCTTGAATCCATCAGTACATATGCTTTAGTTTTAAGTTCCATTATATTATATATGAATCATCTGTATGGTAACATCATTTCGAAATCATTTAGAATGGTACTGATATTTTTTATGTATGTCATATTATATATTCGATCCTAGTACACGATATCCGGCATTCAGGATTCACATAAATCGCTGGTGAAATTTTATTTATTGTATTTAACTAAAACATATTGCTGTGCGACTTATGCGAATTCATTAATGTAAAAAATATTATATGGATATCATTTATTTATTTCAATTGGGCGTATGTTATAACTTATAGTGCTACTATGAACATAACAATGTTCAAAAATTTCCTTATGTACCTAGTCGTACTATGAATTAATAAATAATAATACGTCTCGATCTCTCGAAGTCTCTCTATAAGATTCCACCTTCGCTTTTATACTATTTTAGTATGCACATCAATATATTATCATTAAAAATGACAAAAAATCTGGATTTTTTTCATTTTTTGGGACAAAGTTCAATAAAACACTTGTGTATCCGTAAAGGCCTATATTTATTTATTTATATCGACATATCCGAGGGCTGGGTGTCAGTGGTTGCCGGGGGGTGTCTTGGCGGGGGAGGCGGGGGGTGGGTTGCTCCACAAATTTCCTTATGTACCTAGTCGTACTATGAATTAATAAATAATAATATAAATGTGTAACAGAACCCAGTTTAGATTAAATACTAAATGTACCAACGATTCTTTCATCACCCAACAACTTAACAGTAATTTATTCTATCGATAATGCCCTCACTTAATATACGATCTAAAACGTGTTGACAACAGCTGCAGAGAGCGTGTGATATAACCCTTTCATCAAAAATGAATACCACTTAAACTTCTACAACGAATAAGTAGTACGAGCCAATCGAGACGTACGTGCTATAATTGTTTCATAAAACATGTGTACCTACAGACTTTCAGAAAATAGACGCTGCCAGATTTTATTCCTAAAATCATCCAATTGGTTCGTTTGTTTAAATTAAGGCGATTAGGTAAGGCGCGTACGTGGGCGACAACAGACACGCGGCAGGCGCGAGCGATGGCAACTAGAAACGTGCAATTATATCTTAGCAGCCACAGATTAATGTCGAATGTGTCGGAGATTTTACACGATCCTAGCGTGTATCAACGCGTTGTCAGTCAGACGTTGCCCTCTATGGTGAGGTTTATTTCACATCTTGTCTGCGGGAGGTGAAAACGAGAGCGCGAGTCGATAACTTTCATCGATTACGATTACGAATTAGATGATTTGAATGAATCTACTTGTAAATTGATGAGCTAAAATCTGAAATGTTTCAATAGAATGTATATATTTTAATTTAAAATAGATAGTATAAATTTATATCACTCAATAAGCAAAATATTGTTATCATATAAATTTAGGTATAAAGAAAAGAAAAAATTTAACACAATATTGTTATCATGTTCATTATTTTTTGTGTTACAACAACTCTCAACCACAACCACAATATTATATAACATAATTATCTTAAATTCCAACACCTAACCTGCTCCTAAAATCCTTTTAATACAATAATGTATGCAAGCATTGCGATTGATTAAAAACATTATTTAATCTCAGGGCTAAATTAAACGTTGTTTATTTCAGGAATGCGTGGTGTGCACGGACAGATGCTGCCGCCGAGTTCTCTGAGCGGCTCGACAATCAGCGGTGTGATGGGGTTTGGCCACCATCTGTCTTCCCCATTGCCCACGCTGGCCGACTGCAAGCCACCGACGCCGCTACCAGGGCTGCAGAGTTCCGCTAGCGTCGCTACCACGCCTTCAACTTCATCGTCTTGCGCCACAGTACACTCCTACTATGATCACATAATATGAAATAAATCATATGCAGGTTAATATTTTTAATTTTTAATAGTATTAACTATTTAATTATAAAAATTAAAAAAAAATACAACTTTTAAACTGAAATACTTTCATATTTTTTAATTATTAAGTTTGCATAAGTACCTCTATTTTCTTTAACAAAATGTAATTTCAGTTTTATTCCTATTTCCAGATTTCGGGATAAGAGCAGCCTTGAGGAGATAAAAGACTTCTTTAGAAGAACAGAGTTAATCAACGAATTTTTTAATTAAAGTATCAATTGATACGATTCTGATAGAGGATTGATACCTACTTAGTAAATAAATAAATATTAAGTAGTATAACTTTTTAGATTAGTAGCTATAAGTATTACGTTGATATTTAAATAAATTAGTATCAATATTGAAGCTTTTTAATTATGATTTTATAAAATGTACGCAATGTAACCTTTAAACATAAATGAACACTTAGAGTCAAACATCTTAGAGTGGTATAATTATGCATGTAAAATTTATTCTTTGATATTATAAAATAAGCTAATTAATACTCGAAATATTACTCTAGTTTATTTTTATAAATAAAATGCATAGTACATCACCAATAAAATGCATACAGGGTGTCACAAATTTAGTACACTGAGATAAAAGGGCCGTACTTCAAACGTGTTTCTTACGCTGATAACGTAGAAAACACTCATAAAATCCTCGACGCATTTTTTACTTGATAATTTCGTAACGGCCAGTTTCTGAATTAATATTGTCGTTGAGAACGTCTCAAACAATAGTTAGGTAAATACTGCTTATATATTTTCTTGTCGTTTATCTAACTTCCTCAAACCTTAATCAAATCAATTCTCAATTTAGAAAGACGCTGTATGTGTTACATAATTATACCTACCAATAATGTTTAGCCTCAATTTCATTAATATTATTCGTATTATAGGTTCTACGTCCAATAAATAATAAATATATCAGAAGTGCCTATTATAGATTATTGATACCCATTGATTATATTATGTATCTCTTGTAACAACATAATATATTCATAAACCTTTTATAAACTAGGCTGTGAAATTATCCTTGAATATTATAATTTAAACCAGGTCTGTAAATCCGTTGAGCAAGTCTTTCATAGTATGCGAATATATTTAACTAACATGTTATAAAACAATTAGGTCCTCCGTTTCTGTCTGTATGTCTGATTGCGATGAACTCAAAAACTGCTGCACCGATTTTCATACTTTTTCCAACAATGGATAGTGTAGATCTCTAAGGATACAACGCGGGCGAAGCTGCGAGCGGAAAGCGGCTAGTGATTAGATAAAACTTACAAGATGATATTTCATAACAGTTATGAAAAAAAGAAGTAAACATTACACATTAGTTACTAATGTGTAATGTTTACTTCTTTTTAATATACATTTTAAGTAATTATTATTAAAGAGGTCCTTCTTATAGAAAAGGACACCTAGTTACGCTTGTATCAATTATGTCAATTGACACATATTTTATTTTAATATAAATAAATATATAAAAACACCAAAGCCTAATTATTATAGAATTGATAACTGTTGTAACAAAAATTAATTTTATTAAAAATGCAACATAGCCTATCAAAATGTATTTGCCTTACCAAACATTTCTTAATGGTTTGAAAGGATTGCTATTCTGATAATATATTTTTAAGCTTAGATTACAAAATAAAAGACAGATGGAGCGTTGCCGAACTAAACCGAATGATTTATAGTCATTTTCAATAAAGCTATGTGTGCTGTCATTTCGCCGCTGCACTGTACGTACACGGTGCTTCTGTGTGCGTGTAATGTTACCAGATATTGAAAAATTTCCCAAATTTTTCCCCGACTACGGAAAAAAGAGGGTTATGTTTTTCGAGTTTATGTATGTATTTCTTTGACACGCCCTGCAGTATAAACCGTTGGACCGATTTTGAGTTGTGAGGTTTCATTGCAATCATCTGAATTATTATGTTAGTGGCGGTAGTGACGTAGGCTATATATACATAAATTAGCAGTCAAGTTTTAATTTTTATTTTAATATTATTTCGGGTTTGTTGATATATTTTTTTTATAATATTGTAAAAAATCTTTTATTATATAAAGTACCTGCCTACTAAAGTTATATATGGACAAAATAATTGTATTAAATATTTAATTAAATAAATTAAATAAAAAAATGTGTTCGTGTACTAGTGTACACACGTAAGAAGTGAAACTTCTTTATGACCTTATTTTTCAAAAAATCATTTGCAACTTTACAGAAATACGTTGAATCACGCGTGGTAGAGACAAGAAAAAGATGGCACGTAACGAAACGAAAAAATGTTACACTAAATTTTTTTCCAACCCCGATAAAGAAGTTTCACTTCAAAAATTTTCAATATTAACATGTATTATTTTTCAAAATATATGAATGCAAATAGCGGTAGTTTTTAGTCGAGAATACGGGACATATTATTTTCATCATATCCATCATGGATTTCACATATAAATTAAATCGCTAGCGAAAACGACCATGGCGTTTTTAAGCTTTATAAAAGTAACAAAATAATGTATTATGCTTATTAAAATAATCTAATAATGATCATGAACCTTTAGTGCACTTTACAAATAATCACATTCACGATCGAAAAATCCAACAGCATTACCCTGAAGATCTTTTAACCGTTTTACCGTTTTACCAATAAAAATGGCAAATTCATTTTCAAAATACTGGTAATATACGTTGAAGTTTTGTATTCCTTCGTATCTGTAAAATTATTATTCGTATAAAGAAATGAATCAGCCAAATAATCTACAGAAAACCTGTGAAACGATGTTTTATCTTTTTTTTTGTTTTCGGGAACAAATTTTACAGCGTTTTATTATCACAAGACAGCATTTTTTTACTAAAATTGCAAACCCTTTTTGACGTATTGCATCATGCATGACACTATATGCGCTATAGCACTGGAGCAGCGACGTATTTGCTTTTGATTTCGTATTTTCTTTGACAAGGGCGACGGGCGGTTGTCATGCTCCATCTGTATTTTATTTTGTAATCTAAGTTTTTAAGGATCAGTCATCAGTTTATTCAGTAGGTATAGGTAGTTAATGAATATATGTTTGTTTTGCTTTTAATAAAAATATTACGCATTTAATCAGAAGTAACTTCCTGCAAAAAAAAAATTCGCTTGATGGGTGTTGCCAGATTTTCAAATAGGTAAGTGTTGTGCATATTTTCATGTACGACGCATCTCGTTTTATTATTAATTTGCTAATAATTCTATAAAATTCCCTACTTTTAGCGTAGGTACATGTTAAATCTGGTGTGTGCAGGATAATTATTATTGATAATGATAAGCGATCTTAGATTACAAAATATGGCGATAATTAAAATTGGATGTAACATTCTGTATTACCTAGTATAAGCATATGAATGTTTTAAATACATCTCTGCTAAATAATAAGTTAATTATAAGACAATTACTTCTAAGTAGGCAGTCGTATTAATATACGTATTTATAGGCCTATTTTATTACACCTTCATTCTACTACTAACATTCAATCATTGTAAGAAAATATTTTATTTTTAATATTCAATTTACCCAATGTAAATACGATTTAAATATTGATATTATAAGTTGTTTCTTTTACAATAAACGATAAAACCATACAAATTGTTCTTTTTCTTTTACATATCTATATAAACACAGTAACAACTTCTTTTAAAATTATTTGGGCATATCAATAAATAAATGGATACTTACACAAATTAGATGTAGGTAAATAACGGAAGATATACGTCGTGATGAATGTGTACGCTGATGAAATTACCTTTCAAACACAAAGCGTATTTATCCCTAAAATCAGATACCTACTCATAGGATATTATAACGCACAACTCAACGATTTAATTACATTTAATTTGTAATAATTCAATGACTTATGTTTGGCGCTCATGTTTCTTGTAATATCGGTTTGTTCTTTTTCTTAATACCTATAATATGAATTATTGTTTCCAAGACGTGGAACGAAATGTGGCACGGACTGCCACTACTGCAGAGTGCAGACCCACTGAAACATTCGGAAATAACTTTCACAAACCAAATAATCGGTTCGGTTTATTTTAACAAGGAAGGTATTATATTTTCTGTTTAATTATAACTCCACTAGATTGAAATAGATTTTCGCTCCTGTTAGGATTTGAATTGTAGTAGTCAACTCATGCCCTCTGTCAGGAAACGCACAACTTATACTTCGTCCTAGTTTCCAATTTTTGTTTGATTTTTCCGTGTCGAATCCCAAATTAATGTCCGAATGAAAACAATTGTAGTTTGTTTCCTACATATAACGATTTTTTTTTGCTTAAACATGATATTTATTATACTTATTAAAGGAAAAATCCAACACATTTAAATAAATAATAATATTATTACCTATAAGTATCTAAATGTCGGATTCTGGGTAGTAAATGGGTCACCACTCAACATCAATTTTGTCAAACATTTATAGTATGGTTTAAGATCATCTGCTTTAAATAATTTTTATTTGTACTGAAAATTTATTGAAGCCTTATTACAACTTTACGCATGCTCAGTATATTCAAGGGCACAGAATGGATGGAGGTGGAGCTTCATTACGAAGAACTCCTATTCATTCATGTGAACCTAGTATTTCTGTTTCGTACATTCTGCTCCTATTGGATCTTGATACCACTGTAACTGTTTCCTCTGTGAGGCAACTTAAAAATTAATATGTATTCCATTTAATTTATGGTTTTTCTTGCGTGGAATAGGTAAAGCTAGTAGGTAATACGTCTTTGTTCTAGTAGGTAGACCAAGAATAAAAATCATCAAAATCTGTAAAGGACTTAAGTACCTACTTCAATTTGATGGAAGTATGAAAAAGGAATTCTATTTTTTTTTTAAATTAGAGTTTGTTCAAGGATTTTGACTTGAGGGGTGCATCGCGATGAAAAAATGTTCATACGACGCTTTTCTGTCCTCAAATAGGTAATTAGCGTTACGTTTTAAATAATAGGTAGCCATTAAAATATTTTCTTTGATCATTTTTGTAACTATAACGAACACAACATTTAAATCATCGAAATTGATCCAGTCATTCACGCACGATACCGTGAGCATGGGATTAATCCATACTATATTAATATTATAAATGCGAAAGTAACTCTGTCTGTCTGTCTGTTACTCAATCACGCCTAAACTACTGAACCAATTTGCATGAAATTTGGTATGGAGATATTTTGATACCCGAGAAAGGACATAGGCTACCTTTTATTGCGAAATATGTACCACGGGCGAAGCCGGGGCGGACCTCTAGTCTTCTATAAAATAAAAGGATCAATCAATTTTTAAAGGTCCCGATCATAATTTTCTCGTATTTTTTTTTCTTAATTTTCAGCATTTTACTATCTCATTTAGAAGATAATTCTTCGTAGATTAAGATTATATAAGCAGCAGTGATGTTGATTAAATACATTTGTGGATTTAACTTCACGAACCGATCTATTCACGGGAAATAATGTCCTTTGGACAACTTACACAATAGTACTTTTTTAAATGTTAAATTCTTTTAAGAATTAAAACAAATTCTTCTAATATTAAATAATAAATAATATTTTTATATTTGTTCTATTTACACCCAAAATACGAAATATTTTTATTAAAATTGAAACGAATGATGTCTTTTGAACAACCAAATAATGTTTCATATATAAAAAAGTTTCAGTAAAGCGGAAATAGTGATATTTTTTACAAAAAAACTATTAAGGCGAGGTTGTTGCGTATTGTATTATTGATTTTACTTAATTAAAATGAACTGACTCTCGATAAAACTGAATGAATGAAGTATAATGTGATTTTCATATGGGGACATCTTAGTTGTAACTTGTAGTAGTAGCGTCTTGATTTTTCTTTCTCCGACAATCCCATTGTCTTATCTAAAAAATGTTAAAATTACAATTAAACTAGACATAAAATCGCGTAATAAAAATGTGTTCCCGAAACAGCCGAGTAATAAACAAAACATGAACTATTTAACTGTTAAAGTAAGTTTTATATAATTATTGTCCTAGGGACAACCAAATTATCCATGGTACAACCACTTTGGTTGACCAAGTGACTGGTTGTCCACGGGACATTTTTAAAATTTTGAGCCGCCAAGCAAATACTATTGTAATCTATATAAAATTCTCGTGTCACAATGTTAGTCTGCATACTCCTCCGAAACGGGTGGACCGATTCTCATGAAATTTTCTGTGCATATCGAGTAAGTCTGGGAATCGGCCAACATCTATTTTTCATATGTACCACGGGCGAAGCCGGGGCGGACCGCTAGTCTTATATATAAAATTCTCGTGTCACAATGTTAGTCTGCATACTCCTCCGAAACGGGTGGACCGATTCTCATGAAATTTTCTGTGCATATCGGGTAAGTCTGAGAATCGGCCAACATCTATTTTTCATATGTACCACGGGCGAAGCCGGGGCGGACCGCTAGTTTTATATATTAATCTCAGCTCACACTAAAATATAGACGAAAGCGCATCTCGTGTAGTGTAATTGATAACAATGCATCAAGTACTTACGTTTTAATCACAGTTGTCTGACGGACTGACAAAAAAGCCACCCCACACTCACCAACGTCGCTCGGACGACTGTTGCCGTGATTTTATACAAATCAAAATGGCGTTTAAGCCCGACAGTTAATTATTATGTTTAGCTTGTTGTTTAGGAATCTACCGCGCCATCTGTGTTTTGGTTTCATAACTAAATTACGGTTGTCTGTGAGACCTGTGCCATGTAGATGATTTATAGGGACAAAAATAAAATGCCTGAAAATCGTATTATATCCAATAAAAAAAAATTGTTTGTATGTTTTTATGTCAATAATTATGAACTGAAACAAGAAGTGTATTTGGTATTTATGGTCGTGATAGTATGTGTTCGTGATGCGAAGTTTGTTAATGCATTGTAGCTTGGGGACAAATGTTATAGTACTAGAAAATTGCATTTAGTCTCTGGACAACCATGAAACTACGCACAAATTAATAAAACAAGTAAAATATTGTTAGAAAATATTAAAAGGAATATAATTAAAACCAATTTAACTCTTTATGATTTCATGTTTATTACTTATCGTTCAGGGACATGATGCGTGTACCGTCGGACCAATAAAAGTTGATCGACCTAAAAATGCTCAAAACTAAAGAATGGCTGAAGCGATTTCGTTATTTCTTTTTTTATAATATTTCTTGAAGTACGAGGATGGTTCTTATGGAGAGAAAACGTAAACACGTATACCGTTTGGGGCGGACCGTTAATTTTATACTAGCTGCACCTCCGAATGTTCCTAATGTTCCTGTGGGAATAACGGTATAAAAAATAACTCAAGTTACTCCTTACAACAACAGCTATCTGTTATTAAAAGTCTCGTCAAAATCGGTCCAATCGTTCCTGAGATCAGCTGGAACAAACAGACAGACAGACATAAATTGTAAAATTTTATTTATTTATTATTTATTACATCAATCAATCATCAACTCTTTACACAAAAAAGTAAAGATTAAACAACTACTAAACTTACAATCTATGAAATAAATTACACAACAGGCACGTAAAATAGTAAATACATGTCCCCTTTTCCAATGGAGGTCATTGAGAATGCGTAGCTCACACGAGAGGAGACTTCGCGAGCAGCATGGTTCGCGAATCGCGCCTGAGGGACGCAGAGCTAGTGGCGGCTTGTGACGTTTCTCAATGTACTTATCCGGTATCCTATAAATCAGGGGTTCCCAAAATGTGAACTTTCCGCGGCGCCCTGGTGGGCCGTAGAAAGTTAGAGGGGCGCCGTGAGTCGATCTGCATGATCTGCTTATATTCGCGAGCACCCTTTTTGAGAGCTCGAATCGGTATAGATAGATAGCGTCGTAAAATGGCATACAAGATTTTAAATTTGCTACGACGATACTACCTACCTACTAAGTGCTACTTACGTCGTGCGTATCGCCTTTATCGTGTTTTATTTTGTTTCTCTTATGCCTTACTTGTTGTTTTCTCTCTATATTCTTTTACAATAAAGAAATTAAGTTAATATTTTTAATTTTTGTTCTTCATTATTGGTATAGACTATAGATTGTAGAGATTTCATTATAAATATTTAAAAGATTTATAAAGAGTTCCATAAAATCCTTCCTTTTAAACGATATTGTCCATAGTAATATTATAAATGCGAAAGTAACTATGTCTGTACTCTGTTACTCAATCACGCCTAAACTACTGAACCAATTTTCATGAAATTTGGTATGGAGATATTTTGATACCTGAGACTCCAAATAATTATTATTCTAGTTTAATGCAAGTGCAAGTACCCAAAATACCCACTGTTAGTGCAATGAGGTTGGTTTGTTGAAAAATATATATTTTATATTTTAAATACTCTCCTTTTGTATATAATTAATATTATTTTACTTCCCTTTTGTATATAATTAATATTATTATAAATTTATAAAGAATAGAAAAAATTCGATCACGAGGCGGGACTCGAACCCGCATCCTTTCGCGCCATTCCGGGGCGGATGCCTGACCAACTCAGCCACTCGACCCGCCAGAGCAATCGAATTTATTCTATTCTTTCAGTTTTATGTGTCTGAAGGGACACACCGCGCGCCATCTATTGAGATGATTAACAACCATTTCAACCAATATGAAGCACTTTTCAGTGAATACAATATTGTAACGATGGAACACGACCTCGAGTCCCGCCTCGTGATCGAATTTTTTCTATTCTTTATAAATTTATATTTATAAAGCATTTGAATGCCATTAAACCAAAAATATAAATTCATTAATATTATTTTTAATAAAAAGGTGCTTTGTTTCTCAGCCCATCAGAAAAATATATACTTAATAATTATAATTATTTATCTATGACATTTACGAAAGGAAAATGTGACAGTATACTGACAGTAACGTTCTTAAGAAATGACAGTTGACACAATAACAAAGTTGCAGATTTGTTTCATATATTTTCTTTAAAAGTAGTATATTATCGAAATTATTAGAAAAGTTATATCGTCCTCGTTTAAAGCATTTTATCATAATATTGTATAAGTGACTATTTATGTGCCAATTTTAAAGTTCAGTTAAAATAATGACTTTACAAGACAGATTGAAATCTCTCTTACGTATACTGAAATTTTCATCTATTTGGGGCAGTGGTGTTATAATAGTCGCATATCATTTGAAACAGACGACAGGCAGAATAAATAGAATTGTAAATCACAATGTTATAGATGTCGACAAGAAATGTACTCCGGAATATATATACATCGAAGACCCTTCGTACGATGCTGCTATGAAAGAGCAACACGAGAGGGAAAACAAGCAGTCGGTTGGTTTTTCTAGAATATGGAAGAGCTTGAAATACTCTTTAGCTTGGAAGCTCCTTTGGCTCTGTCGTCATGGTAGTAAAGATCAACGCAATATAGCACTGGAACAACTAGCAGGCTTTAAAAATAATAAAAGTTGGGATTGTTTGAAGCTTGCTCAAGCACTCGATAAAGATACAGCAGTTCTACTTGCTCGTACCCGTGGTGCCGATTTAAGATATTTTCTTCCACCGCCCATACATGTTCGGAGGGCAGCTTTAACATCAGAGTTACTATCTTTTAGGTTAAGAGACTTTCTATTGGCTGTGCAAACTGTTAATCCTCATAGTTGTATTCATTATTTTCTTAACAAATATTTTTTAAATATCCAAGAACAACCTGTTGAAGCAGATGTGCCAACAAAGCCTGATAATCTTAGTGAAAAAGAACTTTGTATTTTATGTCTTGATGCTATCCACCACCACCTTTCTCTATTCTATTCTAAATCTTATAAAAAAGACATTTCTAGTCAAACATTAATTAAACAGGGCATCTTACCTTGCTTGGCTGAATTACTTTTACGATATCACAATGATATTGATATAGATATGGCAGTATTAAAAGTTTTTACAATTCTTAGTGTACATAGCAATTTATTAAATGATTTCTTTCAAAATGGGCTCATTCGGGATTTATCACGGTTACTGAGATCAAATGATGTCCGTTTAGCAAGTTCAGCCGCAGTTTCCCTAGCAAACCTATCAGGTGAATACTTGTATAGACCTGGCTTATATCTTTTGTACCCTTTATATAGAACTGCAGCTAAACACACATGTGATACACTCTTAGTTCATGGGCTGCGAGGTGGTGTTTTTGTTACATGGAGACAAAGAGATAAATCATGTGCTCATCCCGTTGGTCTTATTGAAGTGTCTGTCGCAGACACTGATTGTAATCCCTGCAAGGAAAATGAAACAGAGGCAAAATACTATGATCCAGAATTGCAACAAGTGTTAGAAGACATCATGGAGATTGAAGAAGAATCACTGTTATCAAATGTTGAGGTTGTTTTACATGATCTTCCTATAGAAGCTAAAAGGGAACCCATCAACAAGTATACATTCACTGCCAAGAAAAAGAGGAATGCCTTGTTGCAGGAAGAAGAAGATAAATGTAATTATACATATTGCTGGCCTAAAGATTGGCTGCCAAAAGATTGTAAGAATTTGAGAATTTTGGGCATTAATTATTGGACTTCTCTTTCTGAATGGTTAGAGCACTGCCCCTTACAAAATACTGATATAGCCACTAGAGCTTCAGAACTAATACCAACGTTAGTGGATGCTGGAGTTGGCAAAAAAAATCTTGTTTGGCTTACACACTCTATGGGTGGTCTGATAGTAAAACAATTGCTCATACAAGCATCCGAGAGTCAAGATCCAAATACCAAACAGTTGTGTGATTACACCAAGGCAATTGTATTTTACAGTACTCCGCACAAGGGAAGTGCACTGGCAACTATGCCACGAGCAGCAGCTGCAGTTCTTTGGCCTTCTCAAGATGTGAGACAGTTACAAGAAAATTCACCAGTTTTACTTAAAATACATAATGCTTTCATTAAATATGCTGATCACTATGGCTGGGAAACTATTAGTTTTGCAGAAACTTTACCGACTCCAGTCACAGCATTTAAAGTACCTATTCATTTTGTACAACCTGATTCAGCTGATCTTGGCCGTGGTGTCTTTTATCAATTACCGTTAGATCATTTATCAATATGCAAGCCAGCAACGAGGCAGTCTATTTTATATACAACTGTTCTAAATGTTCTTAACAGAGTAACTGCAGAAGATGTAGAATTATATTACACGGAGAGCTATGTTCAATATTATGCTGATTATCTTATGTGGGCTGCTAGGAACAAAATAAAATCAGTATTACAAGTAATAGATGAGGCTCAGAATATTGAACAAGCTCAAAAGATTCAAAAAGCATTATTGCAAACTTTTACTGATGATTTCTCTGATTGAGTTATAATTGTGAAAATTATGTTGTTATTACAGTATTAATCAGGTATTATATATATAAATTATTTCAATGGGTGCTCCGACACGTAACATATTCTTTCTACGAATTATTTAGAATACTTTTATATTTTAGAAAATATTAAATAAGTAAGTTTTATTTAGCTCTTGTTTACAATGTAGTCCATTGAATGATACCCTCCAAGGGGGGTCTAGAGTGCGTGAGTTAGTAACGTAAGATGTTTCTTCGGAAACATGTCAAGAGTCCCTAGGTAATAAACATACTAAAACCCCGGGACACTAGGAGGAGCCCCGGAGTGGGGGGAGGGGGGGAATGGGTCCATTTTTTTATTTTTCGCTTAAATCTCAAAAACGGTACATGTTAGAGAAAAACTTTCAAGGAAAAGTTGAAAGGCCATAAAATTATCTACAAGTTGTACCTGAATCATTTTCTCCTATATCCTACCGTTTCTGAGTTATACGCAGTAAAAAATGATTTTGGCTCAAACAATTTCCCCATACTACACATCAATCGATCAAAAAATATTTATTTCTTCCAAAAAACTGATGACTGATAGACCCTAATTATGAGCAATCTATCTGTACCAGTCACAAGTTGCACTTTTGAGTTTTTTGGAAGAAAAAATAAAAAGATCAAGTTCAGTAACTCAAACTGCCCTATTATAATATTTTGACAATCGATTCCTCCTAAAGGCTTCCATGGAGGAATGTGTTTATTTGACCAATTATAGACCTAATTAAGAGCAATCTATCAGTACCGGTCAAAAGTTGCACTTTTGAGTTTTTTGGAAGAAAAAAAATAAAAAGTTCAAGTATCGTAACTACCCTGATAAAATTCAATTTCCCGTAAACGCCTCCGTGGTGGAATCTGGTATTTTTATCAATGATAGACCTAATTATGAGCAATCTATCTGTACCGGTCACAAGTTGCACTTTTGAGGTTTTTGGAAGAAAAAAATAAAAAGATCAAGTTCAGTAACTCAAACTGCCCTAATATAATATTTTGACAATCGATTCCTCCTAAAGGCTTCCATGGAGGAATGTGTTTATTTTACCAATTATAGACCTAATTAAGAGCAATCTATCAGTACCGGTCACAAGTTGCACATTTGAGTTTTTTGGAAGAAATAAATATTTTTTGATCGATTGATGTGTAGTATGGGGAAATTGTTTGAGCCAAAATGATTTTTTACTGCGTATAACTCAGAAACGGTAGGATATAGGAAAAAATGATTTAGGTACAACTTGTAGATAATTTCATGGCCTTTCAACTTTTCCTGGAAAGTTTTTCTCTAACATGTACCGTTTTTGAGATTTAAGCGAAAAATGAAAAAATGGACCCATTTCCCCCCTCCCCCCACTCCGGGGCTCCTCCTAGTGTCCCGGGGTTTTAGTATGTTTATTACCTAGGGACTCTTGACATGTTTCCGAAGAAACATCTTACGTTACTAACTCACGCACTCTAGAACTTTTTATTCAATGGACTAATGCTCATTTATTTAACCTAATTCAAATTTCAATTCTGCTCAAGTTTATTCAGATTAACTTCTAGTCATATTAGTTTCTTTTAAAATGATAGAATTGTACAATAGAGTACTTTGCACAAGGATATGTATAGCAATTATTTAATAATATTGTATAGCAAAGACCTTAGTTGATTAAATATAATATTTTCATTATGGTTGAACATTGCCCTTTTTCATTTTTTTTAACAAGTACTTACCTATTCTCATGTAGGTACATATTCACAATTGAACTTTAATAATAATGCTAGTAAGTAGGTACCTATGTAATGTAGGTACCTATTAACATTAACGAGTACAAAAATCAAATAATATTTTCCATTTCATATATTAAATTTATATTTGATAACATAATTAACATAATGCAGTTTACATTATAGTATGATAAGTGGGTGAATGTACTTATGATTTTATATCTTCAATAATTTATCCTATTGGTTATGTCTTCGATCACTTCGATGTATAAGTATTTTAATAACCTTTTTACAATATGGTTGATATTATGTTTATATAATTTTTATAGTAGTTTTACATATGATGTGATTTTGTATGTGGATTTCAATTTAGTGAATTGTTTATTGATCATAAAATGTAATAAAAAACAATTAGCATGACAGGCACTCGTAACTCATAGTTTTTACAATTTTGATTTGAGCGCCATCTATCGGAACAAGCTTGTATTTCTCTAAAACATCTTAAATTGTTACAATGAAAGTTTAATCTAAAAATTAAAGATGTCACTAAAATCAATGGAATAGGAAAATAATTAATTTTATATAATTGCGTGGATAAACATGCGTTATCTACATTTATCAATATTAATTATTAATCATTCAAACAACAGTAGTACGTTCACTCGATGTCACTAAATAATAACTTTGTCGGTACCTGTAGCTGCACTTCCTTAAATCTATAATAGATGGCGCTGCGTTCAGAATTTGTTCATTCCATGTTATAACGATTTATTCTTGGTTATACTTGTATGCGTAGTATATTATTATTAGTCTGTGGTTATACATAGGTGAATTTAATCCTCAATAATTTATTATGCATTGAGGTTACTATGATTTCTACTACTATAATATACCACAATAGGCTATTTGACAAGGTTTTGAAAACTGTCTCAAATTATTATTAAGATACGTTTATAGAGCACACAAAACACATGTTTCTTAATTTTTTGTAGTTATTCATTGAGAAAATGTAAAATAAAAACATGATATTCAAATATGCCGCCAAAACACAATTTTGAAGAATTTTATAGTACTTATTGTTCGTTTTTGTTTTAATAATTATAGTTTAGTTAAGTTAATCTGTTTAAAAACCAGAAAATGAGTTCTTATAGGTGGTGTGTAGTTCCTGGATGCAGAAATACAACTATTAAAATTTAAATCCCCTGACAAACTATTTATATGTGCTCCAAAAGATATAAAAATGCGTAGAAAGTGGTTGCAGTTAGCTCGCTGAAATCCAAGTGATATTAGATATATCAATTAAAACAGTTATATTTTTTTGTGAAGACCACTTCGATGTAAGTATGGTGTTGAATACCTAGTAGGCAGTTTATTTTATTTGCAATACATAGTATAATTAATCGTCTCATTACTTACCTGCTTGAGGTAAGATAATGATATATATATAAATTGATGATGACGTGTTTGTATTGATATTGAAAATAATCAATACAAACACGTCAATTTTGATCCTATAAACTGGATGGCTGAAATGAAAAACAAAGGGCATAACCTAAAAAATGTATACTTCCTAATTATTGTGCTATTTGTACCTATGTATCATTTCCATTCTGCGTTACGTCTGTACCTATATCAATTTATGTATTATTAAATTGTAAACGTTGCCGAATTTTAATAATTTAACCTAAAGTCGATACTAGACAAAGCATTAAATGCTATAGGTTAAATTCTATAAAATACTTCGGTACTTTTTCGTTACTATAAGTTACTTCAATTTTGGGTAATAAAATTAAAGTAACTTATAGCTTAATATGATATACTAAATTAATTTAGTTATTTATGTGTTAAAACTACATATTTTTATTAAGTTAATATCCAGCAATTATTATTTTCAGCATACATCAGGCATGAAGTAGGTAGGTCGTTTTTACGTGAAAAGCAACATGAACACGATTTTTCAAATAGGAAATTTCACCCTTTGTGGTGAGTTTCCCTCCGCGCAGCGTTGGCCGAATGCAGATTTTCAGCACCTGGCGTCAGAGAAAATGGGTCGCGCAGGGGCCGCGCTGTTCAAAGCCTTTTGTTTTTATAACATTTTATATGAGTTTGACAGAGTAATGAGGTTCTATGACAACGACAAACCACGTGACTCTGGCTTAATACACTTAAATAGAACACATGAAATTAAAAGAAAAAAATAATGCAGGTTTACCTTCTACTAAAAAAATAAGGGCAGCAGTATTTTGTAGCTTTCAAGCTTGCCTATATTTGATTTTTAAAATTGTATAGATTAGATTATGTAATTATCAAGGTAGTTTATAAGAGGTATATTTTCTAGCTATTCACCCCAAAATTCTAATAATTATATTTTTGGCTTCGATATCGATTGTAGATCAAACCCCAAGTATTCTTTCGACTTTCCTACGATTTAATTATATTATGTTTAAATATCTTACCATATCCAGTGTTGTAACTAACTAGATAATATTAATTTCTACAAAATTTGAATTTCAGATGAAAACTGATGCAGTGTTTAAATTAATATCTAATGATCTCAGCCAGCGGAAATTTTACGTGATCGGAGAAATATCTCATGCAAAACGTAAAAAACTTTTAAAGCACCTACGTGCCACGTGGATGTGCTGAAAATTCATAAAGAATTGGAAAATAGTTACTAGTTTTCATATATAATATAGAGATGAGTTGTATAATATTTTTGTAATCAGTAACACTGAATATGACTACTTACATGTTATACTGTACCTATACTTAATACTTATTCATATTATTAACTACTATGAAATAGTATTATAAGATAACTAGATTTCTGGGATAAAACCTATCCTATGTGTTAATAACCCAAGTTACCCTCTATATGTGTGTTAAATTTCATTGTAATCGGTTCAGTAGGTAGTATTTGCGTGAAATAGTAACAAACAGACACATGCCTACACATCCTCACAAACTTTCGCATTTATAATATTAGTAGGATATACTTACTGTAACGCAAATAATGAACATAAAGCATTAAATACGTAAAATATGCATCGTAAATTAGATGCCTGGGATCCTGAAGGAAAAGATTAATTGCCGTTACTAAAGTTATAGATGAAGTTTAAATAAGATTTCATAAAAGGATGAGCGAGCAATGACTTGATGAGATCTAGACCCTAGGCAGCTGTCAGTAGGGTAAAAGGTAGAATAATTAAGTTTTAAGTTATAATTCCTTCATATATTATTCTGCTCGTGATTTCAATGGTGCTTTTCACAAAAAAAACCTTTACGGTTTATACGGTGCTCTGCTTTTGCAAAATTCTTAAGTAAGTCGTTTAAGATTAAATCTTGTATACAAATTTTGTATGCCCTTACCATTTTTCTCATATGTAGGTACATAGGTATATTAATAGTCAGGTGTAGCATATATTCAAATAATTTAGCTTAGCTACTAAATTATGCAAGTATTTTGTCCGCCATAGATATAACTACCATTAGATACATACAGAAACATTACGCGCTTACCCTATGACACGTTAGGCCGTATTCAGAAAGAAAGCTGGAAACTTGCGCTTACCGGCGCTTGTCAGCTCTGGTTCGTTCTACACAAAGGAAGCTGACCAAGACAAATTTTATATGGCAGCGCCCAGCGCTTGTTAAAGCTTGTCGGAACTTATCGGCGCCGTTCAGCGTTTATCGGCGCGTGTTCATATATTTCCTGCGCGGGCTACCAGCGCTTACAAGCGCCGATAAGCGCTTATAAGTTTCCAGCTTTCTTTCTGAATACGCCCTTAGGTAGATGCCTACTCTGCATTACAGATGACTTCTATTACATAATATTATTTAAATACTCGTAGGTATATCATTCAACATCGCAGGAATTCTTAATGAGTATGGAATTTCTAGTTCCACGAGCTGGTATAATGCAAGCTTCACGCGAGAAGTAAACTAGACGTGATTAATTAGAAGGTGTGTGTTCACGTCGTGAAAGACATGAAATATCAAAGGGCGTTTAGTTAAGGACGTACGCGACACGCAAGCTTTAAGTTATATGACAGGTAGGTACCTCCTAAAAGGTCACCGTGTCGTTTTCATCTAACTCCCATAGAACTCGCTTTAGTTAAACCGAACCTTGAACTATACAAAACCGTTGGCGGTCCGGTATAAATGCAAATGCATTGATTGATAATTTATTTCGTCAATAGTTAACTACGTAATGGGAACCCTAAAGTTCACTAGTAGTTGCAACATAATATATACCTATATGTCGAAGATGGTGTATAAAAATAGGTAGTGTAGAAAATCTTAAAAAGTATCCCACTTTTTATACGATAGGACCAAGGGATAAAAATTCTCAAGAGTTGAACTATGAAAAAAGTTTAGTTATACCTAAGTATATAATATAATTATATCGGATGTGAGCACTTTAAATAATTAATTCAGTACGTAGATTTACCAAACCAAGATTTAGGTTGAGTTTCACACAGTGAAGGTAGGTACAGCAGCTAAAACAAACACTAAAACTTATCAAATACTTATAGGTAGTATATAATAATATATTCCTGTTAATATATTTCAGGTTATAGATAGGGAGGCGAATAGGAATAGGGGAATTTTCGGTAATACTCGAGCGTGGCAGTTTAAGATATGAGAGATACCTTAGACCTAATAGAACAACCTTGTAAACTATTTAGCTCTAGGTATATGTAGTGACGCGCGCCTAGGATAGACGATCAGATTAGTAAAAAAAATCGATAGTCTGAAATACTCGAGCGCGTCAGATTAAGATATTGGGGGTTGATCATAGTGTTATAAGACTAAATTTAACTAATCTGACGATAAGTCCTTGACGCCGCCGAGTTATAGGGTCGCGAACTTGTAAAAAAAAACGTTAATCCGGCATTCTCGAGCGCGATTTTTTTATTTTTTATTTTGAAGAATATAACCTAAAACTTACTAAAAATACAAAATCTGCCGGTTTCCGCATGACCTGAAGTATGGAGGAGCCATTTCGTCTTCCGAAAAACGCGTTGCAGTATATTATATAAGTCGCGAACGATACATTTTACAAAAAAAAGTATAAATATTTAAATACACAAAAAAGGTAATTTTATTTTACACAAAAAAGGTCTCTTTACATTTTTGTCCAAAGTTAAAACTTTTTGACTTGAAGCATCATAAAAACTTAAACTCCCGGTTTTTTGAGTATATCTCGAAAACTGAGGCTGTTAAAAAAAATTGATATGAAATAACGATGATTAAAAAAAAGAAACCCCAAAACCTTTTTCGGTCAGATTAAGAGAACCCACCAACATTTTTGTCAGATTAAGAAAATATGCTTTCAGGATACCGAGATAAACCTCCCCTATGAAAATCTGAGTATTTCAAAAATACTTATTTTTTTTTTGCATTCTCAAAAATTCATCGTAACTTATCGTCACGCCAAAATCGTCAGTTTTTTGTTTTAAAGGGGAGCTTCCTTGGAGTTGGGGCCTACTTAACACCCCTTCCGAAAATCTGACGCGCTCGAGTAAATTTTTTTTGTGCATTTTTGACTAATTTATATGCCTAGCCCCACCACGCAAACCGGCAGATTAGTATACCGTTGTTATCAGAGGCACTTGGGGCATACGTAACTGTTTTTTTACATTTTTGAAAAACCATACACGCCAAACCCACCGCTAAAATGGTTTTTACCATACAAGCTTTTCTTTTCGAAATTATTTTATCTTTCGATTTTGATAAGTCTCGACGGCGCCGTCGAATAACGCCATTTAGCTACCTCGCCTCCCCAACTATTAGCAACAAATGCGATTCATAACTAATAAATATTTTCATAATATTTTCTACTTGTTTGCCTTAATACAAAACACGTGTAACCCACGCTGTTTCAGTTCTAGCCATTTAGAAGTTATTTATAGTTTTTGTAATAAGTATCTATACAAATATTATAAAGCTGAAGAGTTTGTTTGTTTGAACGCGCTAATCTCGGGAACTACTGGTGTTTAGTCCGATTTGAAAAATTCTTTCGGTGTTCGATAGCCCATTCATCGAGGAAGGCTATACGCTATACACCATCACGCTAAGACCAACAGGAGCGGAGCACTGCGGGTAAAACCGCGGAGCACAGCTAGTTGTGATGTAAAAAATCTGTTTGAACATTAATTAATTATTGAATAATTTCAGATCTAATTAATTTGTGTGAATCCCTTGTGAGATTTTATTAAAATACTAGCGGTCCGCCCTGGTTTCGCCCGTGGTACCTACATGTTTAAACCATCCTATCTCTCAAGTTGGATCGAACTGCACATGGTGTGCGAATTTTATTATAATCGGTTAAGTGGTTTAGGAGTCCATTGAGGACAAACATCGTGACACGAGATTTATATATCTATACTAGTGGTCCGCCCCGGCTTCGCCCGTAGTACCTACACGTTTAAACTATCCTATCTCTCAAGTTGGATCGAACTGCACATGGTGTGCGAATTTTATTATAATCGGTTATGTGGTTTAGGAGTCCATTGAGGACAAACATTGTGACACGAGATTTATATATATTAAGATATATAAAACTCAAAGGTGACTGATATAGTGATCTATCAACGCACAGCCCAAACCACTGGACGTATCGGGCTGTAATTTGGCATGCAGCTAGATGTCATAACGTAGGCGTCCCCTAAGAAAGGATTTTAGAAAATTCATCCCCTAAAGGGGTAAAATAGGGGATGAAAACTTATTAAAAATTTATCTTTTCCACGCAAGCGAAGCTGCGGGCAACAGCTAGTATGTATATTATAAGATTATAAGGTAACATGACCGCTTTAAGTACCTAGGTACTTAGTATACTTTTTTAGGAAATTAGTATACTTATGTACAAAAACTCGATTTTTACTGTAGTTAATTGTAGGTATCCGATTAATTTGCACCTGTCTAATGACGCAAATAATTAAGGGCCGTTGTGTAACATTCGAGGTCTTAACTTCGAAACCTAAAGGTGCGTCAGTCGCCGGTACCTACTTATAAGTTAGGTAGGTATAACATAAATGTGTTAGAACATTTGGCAACGGGCAAATGAGCAGGGTTTTATTATTCAACTCAACTAGGTATCTCCTTGTTTTTAATTATACCAGCTAGTGGCTAGTACATATTTTTTCGTAGTCTAAGGTAGGTAGGTAGGTACTATAAAAATAATTTATTCAGTACAGCAGGTGAAATGTATATTGGGCTTTTAAATAAATGTATATTTTTATTAAATGTGGTTCATAATCACGATTATCTAGAATTAGAATCGGAACACTCGCGCAAGTAGATACTCGTACCAGTATAAAAAATCATGAAGATTGTGAAATATAGATATTACTAGATACAAATGTGCAATTCAATGACGAAATCATCCTTATTTTTATGATGAATTCCTTATGCGGTTATTTGTATTTCGGGTGTCAAGTACAAGGCATCATTTGAAGGTCCGCACCAACGCACCGTCAAGAGACAAACCGTAGGATCAATACGCCCTCTACGTCGCTTGGTTACCATGGCGATAACGCCTCGGTGGCACATTTATACAACCTTGTTTGTATTATCATACACCAAAACGGAATCAACCTCTCGGTTCAAATGTTTACGAACTTTTGGTGAAAGGCTGAGAGTAAATTAAATTTTGCACAACATTTCATTTGAGTACTTACACCTAGTTAATTAAATTGATTGGGTATTTTTTATCTAAATCATTATGCTTCCCACCACCAACGTAGGTACATAATATGTTTATAGTTTTAATAAAGAAAATCCTAGTCTCTAGGTAATCATAGGCAGATTTCATGCTATCAAAATTATGGATTATTATCTACATACCTACATCTTATACTAAGTATTTATACCACACCATCAATATAAAAAACTGCTAACATTAAAATATATGTGAATTGAGGTAATTTTTGGAAATTTCCCAATTTTGGCTAACATCTTACTTGTAGGCGTCCCTTATTAAATATAAATCTCGTGTCAAAATGTTTGTCCTCAATGGACTCCTAAACAATTTAACCGATTGCAATAACATTCGCACACCATGTGCAGTTCGAACCAACTTGAGAGATAGGATAGTTTAAACATGTAGGTACCACGGGCGAAGCCGGGGCGGACCGCTAGTACGTATATAAAATTACGTTTCTATATTTCCATACTCGCTAATTCGTAAATTGTATTAAATACGGTAGGGTGTGTTTATTAAGCTGGGTATTTTGACCGGAGCATATTTTGTAATTTATTTTCACAGATATACATACTAGAAAACTTAAATAGTAAATATATAAGTAGATAAAGGGACTAGGGAGACAAAAAGAAGGTTAAAATAAAATAAGTGTAGTAAACAATGTTATTGTTAATATAATGATGTTATTCTTCTTATATCGCTAGTGTCGTCAAATTAATATTAATTGGTTGTTTTTTATCGACGACAATTCTTGGATCTAACTAATTAACAATAGAAATAATTGCTTAATGGGAAATTATTGAAGTCATGCGAAAAAAAAATACCTAGCTATCTTTCTGATACTGGGCGTTGCCCAAAATATAATGCTACTGTTTCTTGCGCAAGTAATCATTATTATTGTTTTGAATCTCGCACGGCAATTAAAGGCATTTGATTTAGTGTTTGTCCAGTATAATATTATTTTTTAATTGGTACTTTATATTAATTTTAAAGAGAATATGAAATAACACTTACAGGCAATTAATTATGGTCTCAGAGAGTGCCTAAGTAGGTACTTACTTGTATTATAATATAATATGAAAGTCCATTTAATTTTTGAGCAATTTAATGAATAGGATTGAATATACTTGATAATTTTAAAACAATGGCATCTAATGCTCACTCAATTCACTAGCCATATATTCCACTCATACCTACCTACATCAAATAAAAAATGTACTAGATAGCAATCAGCTTTATAAATTGTAAGCTGCACTACTTCAATTATTCCAACACACCAACAGAACTCCCATCTTAATTTGAAGGTGCTTACTTTGGGCTAAATTGCTTTTTCGCAGAGAGCAGACTGTTCAAATATTCATGTAGTAACTTTCGTATGTGATGTTCTCGTGAGTATTGAATGTAGTAACTAGTTAGTTGCTTATAACGTCGCATTGGTATCGCAGTCACCACTTCGTAGGTAAGTACAAAAGAAGCAAGCAAGTGCTTGTCAGAACTTCATTATAAGTACACCTGATACATATAATTTAGTTTAGGACTTTACCGCACTCCCATTGGGCTACAAAATAATCTTGACTGTAAATTGTATCAAAGTAATCGATAACTTTTCCATCAGATCGACTGGGGTATAAGAAAAATGCAGATCACGTCTGTTTTATTGATTGGTTTACTTGAAGGGCAAATTGGTAATAAGTAATAACTAATAAGTGTTCGATAGCAGATCAAGGCTTTCATGATTTCCTATTTATAGAAAAGAGATA
The DNA here is from genome assembly GCF_061535455.1 of Colias philodice. Lineage (NCBI taxonomy): Eukaryota > Metazoa > Arthropoda > Insecta > Lepidoptera > Pieridae > Colias > Colias philodice. The sequence continues at coordinate 10,576,947 of NC_143086.1, forward strand.
CTTAGATATTCTTTAACAAATTTTACAAATAAAAATTATACACACATTTCTCACTTAACTTAATTTGATAGATTATAATATTATATTATACCATAGACTAATATATTCAAGAAGACTTACAATCGCCATAGTAAAAAACGTAACTCGTTTCTCAGTTCCCAATTTTGTCGATAGATGTCACTCACAGCAGCATTTGGCATTTTTATAAGCTTTTTTATACGTTTAAGAACTAGATGTCGCCTTAGAGCATTAAGTCGGTTTAATGAAGCTAAGAGATGTCGCTACAAAAAAAATCAATGTGCCAAATAGTATCTTGACGTAAAATATAATACGCAAAAAACGTAAACTATAACGTAAAATATAATACGTAAAATATAATACGCAAAAAAATATTTTTATTTAAATGTTATTTTTTGCTCTGAATCGCGCAAGCGAAATGTTTTCGCTACAGAGCATATATACAACTTTCCGCCATCAATAATCGGGGCCTTTACGGCCGGCCGGTCGAGTAGACTAGTCTCTCCCTTTTTCGATTGAGGAAATCCACCTCCCTACCGTGGAGGTATCATTTTGTTTTAGTTTTAAAGATTTAATAAGCGTAAAATAATACTTTCTTCATTTTTGTATTTTGAGTAAACGTAACACTAATAACTAGACATCGGATTATATGCACTAACAAAATGCCAAAATATGCATGCAAATATGCACTAAAAAATGCCGAAATATGCACTAAAAACGACTGATATGCCTAAAATATGCACAATACAAAATCAAAAATTTATTATTTTTATATATTTTAAACAATGATTGTACAAAAAAAGTGAAATTTTCTTAAAATTAATATAGTTTTTGTGGCAATATACAATTTTCGAGCGCAAATTTGTGACATTTGTCACCCGCGAGACCAGTTTTGCCACCTTAGACCTTTTCGGGCTAAATCTAGCCCTTTTCTGGAATTCAACCCGTGTTTTAAGTTTTTAGCCCCAAAAGGGTAATCTAGCCCTATTTTGAAAGGCTAAAAATTTACTTAAAATGGAGCCCATTTTGTAATTTTTTGCCATTTTACCATGCCAGAATAGGGTTTGTTTACTCGCTGAGCGTTCTGATTGGCTAATAAAGGTTAGTCGACCAATCAAAACTCCCGCTACTTAACGAAATATGCACGATTGGGGAAAAAGGCTAAAATATGCACTAACGCCGTAAATAGAGAGTTTTATGCATTTGCATATGCAAATATGCAAATGCATATAATCCGATGTCTACTAATAACGGTTAGTTTGACCAGAGGCGACTCGTGACAAAATTGTATGGGTGTTTAATTAAGTATTGAACTAAAGTCTAAAACAAAGAAAATACAGTAGCGTAGTAAATTCATTACAAAAAAAGCACCACAATAAGGGTGCTATTACAGATTTTTAACAAAAAACGCTATTTTACGGTACAATTTTAACTCAAAGCATGAGAACAAAGTAATATCTTAAATCTTTATATATAAAAATGAATCGCAAAATGTGTTGGTAAGCGCATAACTCGAGAACGGCTGAACCGATTTCGATAATTCTTTTTTTATTATATTCCTTGAAGTACGAGGATGGTTTTTATGTAGAGAAAACGTAAATATGTACCACGGGCGAAGCCGGGGCGGACCGCTAGTTAAAGATAATAATATATTCAGTTCTACGATCAACTTATAAAAATTCTACGACGTCATACAAAATTGTCGCTGAAATACGATTTTCCCAGCACAATGATCGCATAAAATGCAAAAAAATGGGGTCTAAAACGGTACAATTTTAAGAAAATTAAAAGCCTAATCTATCTTCCTATAAATGATTGAGGGATATATAGTCCTTTATAGATTCTGATAATTTTTTTGTATCTAAATCAAAATTTTATTTCAATTATTAGCTAAATTAAAAATACTTGTCGATTTCTTCATACTCTTAATTTAAACTTTATGAACTTAGGGATAGAGTTGAATTTAAAAACTCGTCGCTTAAAAGGTCATAAATTTTTACGTCTTTCGTGACACAAATTATTTTTGTGAATGTGTGATTGTGTTTCAATAGTGTGAGTTACCTTCCCCGCACCAAAATCAGCAGAAAGTTTAGTTAGAACATTTGCCAGCGTACTCCATCCATTACTTAATGATCTAAGACCATGGACCACGTTGCTATGAACTGTTTTTGTCAAAGAATTACTCGAACAATTAGAGCATAAATTTCAACGTAAGATGTATAGGTGCCCGTAGCTGTATTGATGAGTCTCGTACTTAAAAACCGATAGATGCTGGTTCAAATCATTGCCGTACATCTTTTTTTTTTTCCTTTCCCGTATTTTATGGTCATATAAATAATACTGTTTACAAGGGAATAATTAAGAAGAAAAAAGATATAGACATTTTTTTTAACAGAAAATAAAGAATTTAAATAATATATATTACTAGCGGTCCGCCCCGGCTTCGCCCGTGGTACATGTTTACGTTTTCTCTACATAAAAACCATCCTCGTACTTCAAGGAATATAATAAAAAAAGAATTATCGAAATCGGTTCAGCCGTTCTCGAGTTATGCGCTTACCAACACATTTTGCGATTCATTTTTATATATAAGACTAGCGGTCCGCCCCGGCTTCGCCCGTGGTACATAATTACGTTTTCTCTACATAAAAACCATCCTCGTACTTCAAGGAATATAATAAAAAAAAATTATCGAAATCGGTTCAGCCGTTCTCGAGTTATGCGCTTACCAACACATTTTGCGATTCATTTTTATATATAAGACTAGCGACCCGCCCCGGCTTCGCACGGGTGCAATGCTGATACTAAATACACTACAGAAAAACTGTGAACGTTGTTTATAAAAACATAGCGGCCCGCTCCGGCTTCGCACGGGTATAAAATAGATAGCCCGCGGGCGGCCGGCTGGTACCGCCGCAAACGCTACGTCCCGCAATTTTTAAATCTGTAATATCTTCGAAAATATTCACTTAAATCATACGGTGTAAAGGGCCATATAGATCTATATTAAATGAACAATGTATTCTAGGTATTTAATTGGTTAAGGATTAATGCTGTATTGGTTAAAATCGCATCGAAAATTAGCCATTATTTGTCGTAAAAAGTAAATGACAAAAAAAAAGTTATTGTGGGTTATCCATAAGAGATAGACATATACCGTCGCGGACTTTTCTGTAGACCTTTTCAATGTGTATAATACTTAGTACATTATTTTGATAAAACTCGTAGGGTTCAGCCTGCGTTTGCAATGTAAGCGGAAAAAATGTAATTTTTTACGACATCACATTAGAAACCTCAAAAATAACAGTACTTTTCCACTATTTAATGGATATTATTATACATATAAACCTTCCTCTTGAATCACTCTATCTATTAAAAAAAACCGCAGCAAAATCCGTTGGGTAGTTTCAAAGATTTAAGCGTACAAAGGGACATAGGGACATAGGGACATAGGGACAGGGAAAGCGACTTTGTTTTATACTATGTAGTGAAGATATACACTACTCTGATCACTATGTCGAATGTTTGTAGTGGGTGTCGAAATCTTATTAAAGGTACTCTCTTCCTTAAGATGCTCCACAATCCTATATAAGTTACTCTATGATGCTCCACCACCGCGTTGCTATGAACATGCTATGAACTGTATTTATCAAAGAAATACTCGAACAATTAGAGCATAAAGGAGAATGACCACGGGTGGTATCGGTAAAATTTTAGTTGTGCCGCGTATTCGTGATATTGTTAATTCCTATTTGTATTTATAATGATCATATGTATCAATATTAAGTCTTAATGATACCGGATAAATTGAAATAATAGTAAAAGTTATTCTTTTGAAACATGTATGACCACGTATGGAATCGGTAAAATACTAGTTGTGTCACGTGTTCGTGATATTGTTAATTCCTATTTGTATTTATAATGATCATATTTATCACTATTAAGTCGTAATTATACCGAATAAATAGAAATAAAAGTAAAAGTTTCTGTTTTGACACATATATCTATCTCTCTTGCAAGCGTCCTGCGTCATAATTGTCATAGTTGAATGAATGTGTTCGACGCATTGTTCGACGTTATTTATTTTGAATTATAATGTTTATTACGATTTACTTTTCACATTTGTCTTGTAAATTAAAATATTACCTATGTAATAAATGTAAAACTTAACGTTCATCGTTAGTATAAACTCGATAAAGTATTTTTTTGAAGCGTTGAATAAAACTATTGTTTTATTTTTATTGTCGTGAACTGCGCCTTATTTACATAAAAACTTTAATCGTTTCTAAAAGTACTAACATCAAGCTTTTAAATTGAGCTATATTTCATCTTTGATTGCGATAACAAGTGCCATAGTCACTTGGGCAATCTCCTTTCAATGTAAGACGTATAAGTGCCTGTAGCTGTGTTGACTGAGTCTCGTACTTTAAAATCGATAGATGCTGGTTCAAATCATCGCTGTTCATCCACATTTTTTTTTCTTTTCCCGTATTTTATGGTCATATAAATAATACTGTTTACAAGAGAATACTTAAGAAGAAAAAAGATATAGACATTTTTTTAACAGAAAATAAAGAATATATATTATATACACTACTCTGATCACTATGTTGAATGTTTGTAGTGGGTGTCGAAATCTTATTAAAGGTACTCACTTCCTTAAGATGCTCCACCACCGCGTTGCTATGAACTGTATTTATCAAAGAAATACTCGAACAATTAGATCATAAATTTCAATGTAAGACATATAAGTGCCTGTAGCTGTGTTGACTGAGTCTCGTACTTTAAAATCGATAGATGCTGGTTCAAATCATCGCTGTACATCCACATTTTTTTTTCTTTTCCCGTATTTTATGGTCATATAAATAATACTGTTTACAAGGGAATACTTAAGAAGAAAAAAGATATAGACATTTTTTTAACAGAAAATAAAGAATATATATAATATAATTATATTATATACACTACTCTGATCACTATGTCGAATGTTTGTAGTGGGTGTCGAAATCGTAATAGAGGTACTCACTTCCTTAGATGCTCCCTAAAAACTAAAATAATAATTCAAAAACACCGGAGTTTTTAAAACAACGCCCTCTAGATGTAATAATTGAAAATCGATAGTTTGCTGTTTCCTTAGTTCTAAAATTGGTCACTAGGTGGCGCTTTTAAAACTGCAAATTAAATAATAAGCTCAAATGAGAGCGCCATCTAGCAATAAGCTGAAATTACGGGGTACGATCTCTAGTATGACAATCATCAGTCCTCTTTAGATTCTATTAGTCCATGATTATACTAAATAAATCTGCAAATATTTCTATTAAAACCCTAGTACCTAATTTCCTTGCATAAATAAAGTGTTCTGTAATTCCGTTTCCACCTCATAAAATCTACACTCCATGTACTTGCCACAGAAATAATTAATTTTTGTGCAAATTCACAACTCCAAAATAGGTCATCGATCCAAATTCAACCCTCTACTCCCTCTACTGTAGAATTTCAGCTGAAACGAGGAGACCGGTTTCATATATTTTGTCTCATTCAATCCTTGTTTTGATTCCTTTCTCGTAATGTCTGTCATGTAAAAAACGCAATGTACGTATGCTTAAAAAAAAGTACCACATTCTGAGTAACGGGATAATACATTGTTCATTTCAGCGCTTTCTTTGTATAAAACTTTTCCCAGAGCTCCGTCATCTAACTTATTCAGTTCAATTCTTCTCTGTTATAATAAGTAGGTACTAACAATAACTGTGAGGAAAAGTTACATTAATTATGTAAACATTACGTTATTTTCTTTATTAAAGAAGAAATAAAACTATGTTGGTAGCACAGGTTGGTAGTTTCTTAACAATAACATATTTTAATATAACATTTTTTACAACATGATTTCATATTATATTATATTATGCAGAGTAAAAGCAAGCTTACCTACCTTTTATTACAGTAAACTAAGTACAGTGTAAACTCTATATAACGTCACTTAAGGGACCGTGCATTTTTCCATTTGTTCCCGACGAGTAACACCCTCAAATGTCACACTGTTACTCGATGGGATTTTTTTCTGAAAAAATTCCCAACCGGTCACACTACCAGTCACACTGTTACTCGATGGGAATTTCTTCAGAAAAAAATCCCAACCAGTCACACTGTTACTCGATGGGAACACACTGTTGAACTTAATGAAAATAAGAATTAAATCGGTTTTTTAAATTTTTATTAAAATCAACAAAATAACAACATTGGTAAATACAGTTACTTAATTACGGACGTTACACGTTAACATTCGTCATATTGCTAGTAATTCTCATTTTAATGTTTTAGTCATAGTAACAATATCTAAACACAATCGGCCTTATATAATATAACAGAGTAAATCATCACATTTTACAATAATTAACAGTCCTTATTTCTAATATTAATTTGAACCTTTAAAGAAGAATTTTCTAAATATAATCAGCCTTATGTTTGTACCTATATGCATGTATCACAGTAAATCATCACATTTTACAATAATTAACAGTCCTTATTTCTAATATTAATTTGAACCTTTAAAGAAGAATTTTCTAAATATAATCAGCCTTATGTTTGTACCTATATGTATGTATCACAGTAAATCACCACATTTTACAATAAGTATCAGTTCTTAATTCTAGTGTCGTAAAATCTCCAAAGCATGGCCAACTGAAATAAGACCTTGTGTTAATTCCAGCTGCACTTCCTGAATAAACTCGTCTCTTGATATAGATTTCTTACCCCGTTTTCTTTTTGACGGTTTGCCTTGTTGTTTTGCGTCCCTCTCCCCCACTTACGACACGTGGCCGCCGCCGCCGGGGCCGCGGGAAGAGGGATGCAAAAGTATTTTTACATTAAATGTGCATGGAAAATAACCGCCATTACACACTCGCGATAACTGATGTTGCCGGCTTATCATAACTTTATTTTGCTATACATAATTTTAATTGTCACAACATACTTATGGCTAATTATATGTATTTGGAAAATTGTTTAAAGTTCAAATTAACATTAGAAATTAGAACTGATAATTGTTGTAAAATGTGATGATTTACTCTGATATATTATATAAAGCTGATTGTATTTAGGTACCTCCCCCCCCTTATTACGTGGGACTTAAATATAGATGGCGAGATGTGGGTGTAATATTACACCTCTGCCTACCCCTTCGGGGATACAGGCGTGAGTCTATGTATGTATGTATGTATTTAGGTATTGTAATTTTATTTAATTATTTAAGAATAAAACGTTCAAAGGAGAATCACCAGCAATATGACGAATAAATGTTTTTAAAGTAAAAACCGATTTAATTCTTCTTTTCATTAACTACTGTAATATTGTGACTGGTTGGGAAATCTTATATATAAAAATGAATCGCAAAATGTGTTGGTAAGCGCATAACTCGAGAACGGCTGAACCGATTTCGATAATTCTTTTTTTATTATATTCCTTGAAGTACGAGGATGGTTTTTATGCAGAGAAAACGTAAATATGTACCACGTGCGAAGCCGGGGCGGACCGCTAGTTACTAATAAGAAGTTACCATCGAGTAACAGTGTGACTGGTTGGGAAATTAGTAATAAAAAGTTCCCATCGAGTAACAGTGTGACTGGTTGGGAATTTTTTCTTAAAAACATTCCCATCGAGTAACAGTGTGACATTTGAGGTGTTACTCGTTGGGAACAAATGCATTTTTCGACGTTATAGAGAGTGGTCGTTAAATGGAGAGAAAGGGAAAATTGCATGATTGGTCCCGAGACAGGAATATTATTTTGACATTGCCTACGAAACATGTGTCAACATGTCTTCATATTGAGGTTTCTTCAATTTTTTGGCAGATCGTCCATCTTCTTCGGCATGCAGAATTTTTTCTTTATTTTTCTACGACTGCATTTCTGAGAATCTTCGGTATGTCAGTAAAAAAGAATGTAACAACTACATTTTCATTGATTTCGGCAACTTAGTCAGTACTTCCTAGTCCTAGTTCCTAGTGTTAATGTCTTATTATGGTCGTTAATTAGAGTGAGCGTGATGCTATATGGAGTGTATTATTGTATAGACAACAATATAAACCAACCAAAGTCGAGAAATCTTGACGTTATACGGAGTTTGACGTTAAATGGAGTGTCGTTATATAGAGTTTACACTGTATATAATATTAGATATAAAGGAATGTGGCGTTATGAATTATAAAAAGCACTATCTAGGTCAACATGATGCCGCAGATGCCCGCGACAGTCCGTTTCAAATTGGAGCACAGTCATTGTGTAGGTAATGTGCATTGCGGCTTGCGGGGTCGCTCGGTCCGACACAGCACCGACCTAATTTTTCTAGTAAACCTCTCAAGTACCTCCCTTGTGTAGCTTATTCCCACAGCAACCATTGCGGCTTTACAATTTATACCAACGCGACGCGACGCTCCCAAATTAAATGTAATTTGAGAGTTCTTATCAATTGTCAAACTATTTAACGAAATGAAGCGTTTATTGTATTCAATTTAGAGTTTTCTGTCGTATTTCTCCTAAATTAGATACCTGCTTAGATGATTATTTAAAAAGCATCTCCTTTTTTCCAGTTTTTCGTTATATTACTTTTCTCTTTGGATAGGTAGTGAGTTTTATACACAACCTAATTTTCTTAAAGATTTAATAAACGTATAGGCATTACTAGGTTTGTCCGGATGTTACTTAAAGGCTGCATTATTGGAATTTTCCTCGCAGTCTCTCGAAAATATGCATTCGTTAAAAATATAAGTAAGTAGTTAAATCATCAACAATTCTCGAAGAAAATAACAATAAAATTTATATACCTAAGGCGCGGGTCAAACACAAGCGGCGCGGGCGCGGGCGTGCCATAAGCGCACCTCTTGAATCTGTTTTGCACCACGTCCTTCTTATACATTTTGTATGAAAGAATTTTGGACAGGTGTCGAGACGGCACGCCACGGTTGTGCCAAGGTTGCGCCAAGGTTGCGCCTTTCCAAAATTATTTCATACAAAATGCCAATAGCGCACCCGATGCACGCCGGCAGCGCGCCCGCGGCGCGCTCCCGGCGCGCCCGCGGCGCGCCGCGCCGCTTGTATATGTCCCGCGCCTAACGCGGAAGGCGGAACGACTTAATTTATTAATTAGAGATAAATACTACTCAAACCATTATAATAATTCCTTTACGATGAAAAAGCCCCGTTGCCCGAGCAACATAAGCCATCATTTATTTTCCCTGATAAAGCCGGGACAAGTGGCTACTTTATAATATTTTACCGACATTAATACTATATAAGTATCTTCTTAGCTACAAAACTGTTAAAGACTTGAACATCAGATTTGAATTAGTCAGCTATCAGAAAAAAAATATAATAATATCAGTAGGTGTGTATTTCGTTGTTCTAACACTAGATGGTACTGTGCACAGTACTGTGCCACCGTTTCGTTCGTTATGAGTCCGTATCGATTTTAGAGTGATTTTGACTTATTTCTGTAATTCTTTAGGAGCTCGTTTAAAAAAACGAGTTTAAGATTTTATACCCAACGCCGCTAAAGAAGTTTTCACTTCAAAAACTAAATTAGTAACGATGTGTTATAATATCTTAAATTAAAGATTTATTCAATATCTAAAGTGTTCGAGACAATTTACTGATTTTCATGGTCAGTTTGTTTAATAGCCTGTTAGGGACTAGGACGTGATGCGCTGCTCCGTCAGACACAAAATTACTAAAGTACGTTTTTCGTGCGCGTAGTAGTCGGGAAGCCCACGATACTAGATAAGAATTGGTGGAGTAGACGATAACGAGATAATAAGGTCCTATAATGTTTCCACTTTAAGCGCTACAGCCTTTGCTACTCGACTACACGATGATCGCGTACAAACGTTAAGGACGTAGGTGAAAACGGCAAAATGGACTGTTATCTATGAACTATAATTGAAACTATTAAAGTTTTTTTGCACTGAAATTTCTAATATGTATTACAGAACGTATGTGTGATGGGATGACTGTTTCCAAAACGCGATTGGAAAAATTTTGCTCGATAAAAAAAATCCTGAAGTTACCACTAAAATATCATATAAATGCTGATTACAACCGTATTTTACGATAATAATTCGTATAAAATCACAAATACATAGGTTTCGATTTCGTGACTGTTTTAGATTTAGAAAATACTAAATAAATATTTTCATTCACTTTTTGATAAAAATGTGAATGGCGCTTACGATTTTTAGTTTCGAGCACGTTGATTCCATACTAAACGCGGACCCCCTCACCCCTTACCTCAGGCCCGAATAGCTGAATTTTCGCTGACCGCCTAACACCCCTTAAAATACTAACTTTCGTCCAGCGCAATTTTGTATACAAATGTTTTGCCGAGTTGGGTCGATTAACGATTTGCTACACAGATGTCAAAGGCGAAAATTTATTTTACTTTTAGAATTAAAGATTTTAACGGATTTTAAACGCGATTTATTCATTATATCCCGACTAAAAAATCCGTTGAAATCTTTAATTTCTAAATGTATATAATAGGTAGGTCCTCACGTAAAATCAAACAATAGAAAATACTAAATAATTTAAGTACCTATAACTAGAATATAAAATTCAGAAGTCAACAGTGCATTTACAAAATATAAATATAAAATATAAATAATTTGTCATATTATATCTGACTTGACAAATTATTTTTTAAGGATTTTTAGCATGGTCGCAATATGATATGCTACATGCGACAGGCGAGGATATGAAAATGAAATAAAGGCTGATTTACACAGGGTCAGTAACTCACTACAAATTCGAGGCAAGTCAGTGCTGACCCGAAAAAAAGTAAGCTGATTTGAAGTCAGTACAGTGGCTTGAAGTCAGCGCTGACTTGAATATTCGGACACGAATTTTAAAGTCAGTTGGCATTAAAAATTTAATACCGTAAGTCAGTTTCACTACTATTAATTGGTACAAAGGACTAGCAGGTCTGTAAAAGGAAAGATTATATATCCTACTAATATTATAAATGCGAAAGTAACTGTCTGTCTGTCTGTTACGCTTTCCCGCTTTAACCTCTCAAGTCTCAACCGATTTTGATGAAATTTGGCACAGACAATCTTTAGTCCCTGAGAAAGAAGTAAAGAACATAGGCTTTTATTGCCAAATATGTACCACGGGCGAAGCCGGGGCGTACCGCTAGTTTTAATATATATTTTTTTTTTATACAACAACCGACAAAGGAGCGGGCGGTGTACTGATGAAAATAATCACCGCCGCCCATGAACAATTGCAACGTTAGGTAACTTTGCGACTGTTTTGCCGGCCTTTGAGAGACGCGTCACGCGTAGGCTCTTTTTTTGAAGGCATCCATATCATAGGTAGATGGAAACACCGAAGATGGCAAGCTGTTCCACAATTTTGTTGTTGTAAAGGTATATAAAGGTAATTGCTAGTTGCTATAATACCGTCCCTGTAATCTTTTATGATTGAATATTCTATGAAAACCTTTGGACGAGAATAATAAATGAATATGAGTTATGACTATGGTTTTAATATTTTCGTTATGAATTTGCAACACTGCCAATAAAACGAAGTAAAAAATTAATATCAATTTAAGTTTAGGTACAAAAGATACTTACCCATAATAAAAAAATGTGTGCGTGTACTAGTGTACACACGTAAGAAGTGAAACTTCTTTGTAACCTTATTTTAAAAAAAAAATTTACTATATATGCAACTTTACAGAAATACGTCAATCACGCGTGGTAGGGATAAAAACAAGATGGCGCGTAACGGAAAAATGTCACGCGTAACGAAAAAATGTTACACTAAATTTTTTTCCAACCCCGATAAAGAAGTTTCACTTCAAAAATACTTAGACACATGCGTAAAATAAAGTATAAAAAAATATTTATTGTAATCATAATGACCTAACATATTATTACGTAAGCTAGTCAATTTCTCAAAAATAAAGGTTATAAATAATAATAATAATTGCAGGGCGGCATCATAACAACATGACCTCAGATCTAAACAAACTAATATTTACGTTTTGACTACTAATCAAAACAAGACGTGTCGGGAGTAATGAATGAGGAAGTATCGAGTTCCACACAAAGACCTTCGTACACTTATACTACATACATGGCATGGCCACCATAATTTATACGCATTAGAGCTGCTCGTGTAATAAAGGGCTTTGTGTGATTTAAGCTGTAGGTAATGAATTCGAGAGGAAATACCAGCGACATTGTTAATTCTCTAATTTTGTGCTATGACAAACTCGCACCGTCAATACCTACAGTTATAATAGAGATTCCAGTATCGAATACTATACTCCTACCTAACTATTGAGCTTTGCCGATATAGGGAGTAAACCTGCAGACGTGTCTCCCCATGGTAAGCTTTCGCTCATATACACCGACCACAGACAATTACGAATGCGTCGCCAGCCTCCGATGGAATTGTGATTTGCGATTCCGTGAAAGACAGAACGACAGTTAGATATAGGAGTGTTTGGTGCCATCACTCGTTTTATATATCACGGTATTATCTAGTAAATATGGTGCGCGTGTGGCATAATTCGTAATATATTTTAGACGGTTACAGTTTATACAAGTGAACCCGGCCTGTCCTAAATAAATATGAAATTAACATCACGCTTGTACGTTGGTATTAGACTAAAAGGCCAGACGGGCGACTGTAGTTCGTTGTACCATTTTGCTATACAACAATGATTTTATCATAACCAGAAAATAGTTCTAAATTCCGATGTGTTACTAAGTTCCATAGTCTAAAAAATTGTTTATAATAGAGAACTCTACATAGGGCGTGATAGAGCTCAAACCGTGGACGCCAGACGATATTGTCGCGTTTCGCGTGCGGAAAAGATGACGTAAAGCTTATGATGTCATCGATATTAAGATGCTATAGTTTGCCGTTAGTCGTCATAAATGAATATTAATTTTGCTAAGATTTGTTTAACGGTTCAATAGGCATCTATAGAAGCATCAATCATTTTCTAAATATCACTAAATATATTTTAATGTCTATAGTCTAATAATATAGATGTTATGGTATATTGGAGTAAACTCTCTGAAAAGGTAAGACTCTGTTTTTAACACAGTTTATTTTCTGCCTAATTAATTAAAAATGAAATAAATTATAAATATTCAAATTTGCGATAGGTTATAATTATAATACAGAAGAAGGAAAATGAAAACCTTGATAATGCCACAAATGCACGAGATTACACGAGATACACTAATTACTATAGCTAGTATATAATTTAAATATTATTTTAGTTCACACATTTACAATGTATTTTTTACAATAAATAACGGTTATATACTTGATGCCATTAGTATTCAGAAGATCACAGAAATCATTACGTCACTAGTATGACATTTATCCTTGTGAAGAGATGAATCAACATGCCACTCAATTATATACCCGTTAAGTACGATAGTGTTCACATCATAAATCGTTACAATGTTTTACCATACATGACCATGGACGAGTATATAACTCAATGCTCAGCATTTCTGGCCTTTGCAGAATGTTTCATATGAACCATTGCGCGGATTTGGAGATATTCGGCGATAGCTTAGAAATTATGCGATGAATTTTGTTTGTATGGTTATTTATAAACAATGCTTTGTTATAAATTAATATGAATAAATCTCCTGAATAGATAAGCTACATAGTTATGTGTAAAAAATATAAGTACCTAATATGTTCAAAGATGCTTAACTTATTAAGCTTAAACTAAAGTACACTGGACTTCAATAATTTCTAGCAACAAATTTAAAAGTATTGATATTATACAGAATAACGGAGTATTATTACTAAGAAAATATTAATAAATTAATCGTGGATTTTATTCTTATAATACATTGTACGTTCTCGTTCTTTCTTACAATATAAATATAAGAAATGTATGCTGTAATTATATATAATTTATGTAGGGGAGAGTTACAGACCGCTGCGCAAATCAGTGGTTATGTACGCATAGCCATAATAATTAATAGCGCAGGCTCCCTGTTGAAGCAAACACCAATCTGCAATTTCGGATTTGTTTGTTCCCGCAATCCCTGTGAAACATTTTAGCCGATTCCGAAAGTTTGAACTGGAGAACAATACATTTACCTACGTGATTTGAGTACCTCTAACAAAAGTTTGTTATTCTCAAACATTTGTTATAAAATGGAAGTTACATTAAAATATGAAAAATGACAAGTTCACAATATTTATTGTCTTGCCGTTTTCATGACCTATAGATTACCTTTTGTTTAAACCAAGTAAAAAATGTGAATTGAAAAGTACAAAATAAAACCATGATTTCTACTTTAACTCTCGTCTATTCTATAGTTCGATTTAAACAAAAATATAAGCGCATAAAAGTTCTTTTAAATAACTAGAAAACAACATTGCAGAGATTTCGATGTAATTCACAACGGGGATAACATAAGGAAAAGTGGTACTGCTTCTCAGGCAAGTATCGATTCTATATAATCAGCTTGACCTATTTTGTTAATGCGCCACTCTAAAAGCGACCTTATATTATTATATAACACCATCTGTGTCAGTAGCAGCTATCATTGTATAAAGAGCACACACACATTTATAACTGCTGTACCTAGGCAAGGTAGCGTAATATAAATCCCAACAAAAACATAAATGTAAAAATTGGAGCCAAGTTCAACCGTCGACTTGCCGAAAAAAGAATTGAGATCTAAATGTGTGCCAAGTTCTGTAGACAGTCCAGAAATTTATTTACTAAGATGTATAAAATTCTTAGGTGAACTGAAAACTCAATTGTTTTATTTTCCCTTATAGAACAATGTTTATTCAAAATATGATTTTTTTTTAATTTTAATAAAAGAATTATTTACACATAGCAAACAACTAATGACCTACTGAACCTCATAATTTAACCAGGCTAGTTTTTAGGTACTGTTTATCTATATAATATCTTCTCAAATTGCTGATATTGAACGTTATTATTTTAGAAACTTGTAAAAACTAGCCAAGTCAAATTATGAGGTTCAGTAGGTCATTAGTTGTTTGCTATGTGTAAATAATTCTTTTATTAAAATTAAAAAAAAATCATATTTTGAATAAACATTGTTCTATAAGGGAAAATAAAACAATTGAGTTTTCAGTTCACCTAAGAATTTTATACATCTTAGTAAATAAATTTCTGGACTGTCTACAGAACTTGGCACACATTTAGATCTCAATTCTTTTTTCGGCAAGTCGACGGTTGAACTTGGCTCCAATTTTTACATTTATGTTTTTGTTGGGATATCATTACTTTTTGTACAGAAAATTACTTTGCAAAGATTTAATTTATGTATTTAATGCTTTTTATAAACGATTTTATTTTATTTTTTCTTGCGTTTTCGTTCGCTCTATATATAATTTACGTGCTCTGGACTCACTAAGAGATCATTTTAAGAATACTGGTATCCTTACTGTACCATCACAGTATATATTTAATAATATTTTGCATGTACACAAAAGCTCTGACTTACACACAAGAGTAGGAGATAGACACGATTATGGCACAAGGAACAGGAATAGAATTGAAATGCCATTTTTCCGATTAGCCAAAGTTAAAAATTCATTTATGGGTCAAGATATACGCTTATACAATAGAATTCCTCACAATATTAAAGAGTTTAGTAGTTCTAAATTTAAAACTTACATAAAAAATGTACTAGTTCAGAGAGCGTACTACAGTATTCAGGAATAAGTATATGGACGATAAAGACCCATGGAGGGTTGTCGCGTAAAAACCACAGGACAGTTCTTTGGCATATTATGTACTTAGTTAGATATATCATATAAGTTACATATTATGTAAATTTATTGACATTATTTTAAAAGAGCAACTATGGAGTTTCTTGCCGATTCTTCTCCATAGATACTGCTTTCCGAATCGGTGGTAAATGTTAAAATACTATGTAATGACGATTCGAAAGTGCTACTAAATAGTAGGTAGTCTAATTGAATAAATGAATGTTTGAATTTGAATTTGAATAATACACTTGTTAATAATTATATTGCATTAATCAATCTTACACACGTCAAGATGAAGAATAGGTATTAATTAACAATAAAAATATATTATTTAAAAACTTTTGTATAACTGTTCAGGCTATTGCCTAAGTTTAGTATCTAGATTCTTACTTGGTTACATCTACTATCTTTCAGTGCAAGTCCTATCAAAATCGGTCCAGCCGTTCCAGATAAAAAGGGCAAAGTTTGAAAAAAGCGTGTGTGCCGAGCACACGTGTCAGAAGTAAAACTTCTTTGGCAAGATGCAAAGATCGTCGTAGAAGAATCGTCGCCTTACTCCATGACGTGACGGTATTGTCATGACGCGATCTTGACATTTTACTCTCAACGCGCCTAAGAAGTTTCACTTATTATAATTTTAATATTACGCAAATTAAATCATTTCGACCTTCGACGAAGCCTTCTTCCATTGTACTGAAATTAAAACTAAACTAAACACTCATAATTAATAAAGAATAAATAAATGTGAATATGTAAAATTATATATTATTTTTAACTGTATGAGCAATATTTTTATTACAATTTTCTTTTATTTTATGTAGTGATGCAACGAATACGAATACGAATATTCGTATTCGCCGAATACTAGACATTTACCGAATATTCGTATTCGGCGAATATACGAATATTTAAAAACGAATATTTTTGTACGCAACTCTATTTACTACAGATTTAAAAATCGAGCGTTAAAATATGACGTGTGCAGAGACTGCTGATCCACTGGCCTTTTGGCGAGAAGAAAGCCTTTTTCAACGGCTGGAAACATCCAGACTTAAAAAAAAAATCGCCTAAAACCAGAAAATCTAAGAATTTTATGTTTTTTAAATAAAAATTTGCCTATTGTAAATTTTAATTATTAGAAGAGTAAACATTCATTAAATAAATAAGTCTTTTATTACCAAGGCGAGATATTCGTATTCGTATTCGTATTCGCCGAATAGTAGGTTTGATATTCGTATTCGTATTCGTATTCGTAAAAGTAGTATTCGTTGCATCACTAATTTTATGTTTAATAACAGTTTTGAATAAAGAAATCATGCAATCGAAGTAATCTGCCCTAGCGATACTAGCGCGAGTGACTGTGAACTGTGATGTCAGAGGCGCATCGAATCCACAGATGTTTCGCGCTAAAATATGTAAACTTCAATAATTAGACCGGACTCTCAGTGGAGTTTCGTTTGCAAAAATCGCGGACCTAAATCTGACTTCTGATATATATTGTATAGATCCCAGACATCCTATAGACAGATGTTGCCAACCAGTTTTGTGGTCCCCCTGCCCGCACCCCGGTAATTAAATATGGCATACAAAGAAAAAAATAAAAATTTCCAAAACATGCCGTGTGGGGTATCAAATGAAAGAGCTTATTGAGTAGATCACGAATATATAGCATACTATATACATTTCTTAAACTTTCTCTAAGATTTTATAGAAAATTTACGAAAATGGTCCATTTTTGAGTTAACTTTAAACCACTATAGATTGAAAACTTATGAATATATTTTTTAAATTATTATTTTAAATAATTAACAATAGTCCATTGTTTACGATTCAATATTTCGTACAGTGAAATAGTTGCATGGGGGAGTAGGGGGAGCATTCAAAGATGGCGAGTAAATTTTCAAGTTCATATAGTATATAGTTATTTTCATCAAATCCACCACATAGCTCACTTATATTATATTACGAACTATTGAATCATAAACAATGGACTATTGTTAATTATTTAAAATAATAATTTAAAAAATATATTCATGAGTTTTCAATCTATAGTGGTTTAAAGTTAACTCAAAAATGGACCATTTTCGTAAATTTTCTAAAAAATCTTAGAGAAAGTGTAAGAAATGTATATAGTATGCTATATATTCGTGATCTACTCAATAAGCTCTTTCATTTGATACCCCACACGGCATGTTTTGGAAATTTTTATTTTTTTCTTTGTATGCCATATTTAATTACCAAGGTGCGGGCAGGGGGACCACAAAACTGGTTGGCAACATCTGTCTATAGGATGTCTGGGATCTATACAATATATATCAGAAGTCAGATTTAGGTCCGCTATTTTTGCAAACGAACATCTCCTTGGAGCCTGCTCTAAATCTATATCTCAGTCATTTATTGATGGATTTCAATTTTTTTTTCTGCCACTGATTAGTTTTGATCTATATTTTAACACTATTATGGTGAATTTAATATTTTCTATTTTTTTTAACTTTTCCATTTTTCCATACAAACAAAATTAATGTCATTGAAAAAAAAATTAAATACAGATAAATTCAGTATTTTCTGATTTTTTCCTTTGTACACTCACTATTACCTAGTTGATTACAAAATTTGAACTTTCTAGGTCATCTGGAAGTGGGTTAGGTTTTGTATATGTCTATAAGTCAGTCAGTCTTAAAAATTGCGATTTTTGGACATTAATATCTACGCAACTGTTTAATCTATATTTATGAAATTTTAGGTTCTTGTTTATCTCGAGGTCCTCTTGATATGTACCAAATTTGGTTTATTTAACTTAAATAGTTTTCGAGTTATAAGGGGGTGAAAAGTGGCTCGAAATGGTTCGTGTAAATATACACACGGCCGCTGCTCGCCAGTTCTCTTCGCTTGAACTTGGCTTGACACGCTGCCGCGTGTCTAGAACCTTCAGTCGTAGAATATCGGTTTATAATATGATTAAATGCTAATACTTCACTTTTTTACGTTCCTATGAATTTAAATAATTTCTACCCGTGTTTCTGAAATTAATAAGTAAAATGTAACAAAATATATAATCTTATTATAACTTGAGTCAAATTAGGCACTAAAAATCAATTGGGACCGATTCTTAAATATTTAATTTGATACAAATACCAGTGAAAAATCACAGGCAATATGTTAAGCACAATGTTACATTTATTACATATGTTATGCCAATACTTTTCTTAATAAATCATAATTAAAATGTCCTCCATTTTGATTGGTACTTAAAGCCATCAAATCGGAGGACCTATCTAATTCCCCTTGAATACGTCAGCGGTCAGTCGCTCGCTCGATGGGAACCAATTGAGAAAAAAGGAGACTAAGTACTTCATTTTCAGATATAAAAAAGAGTCCGCACTTCATTTTCAGACGCAAATGATTCAATTAAGTGTGGCCGTCAAAAGACAGAATAAACGATTAGATAATGTGGGTGATTCTGCATTCCATAATGACAAGTTACTTTTTGATTTTAATTGTGTTTTCATAATCACTGAATCATTAAAAAAATATAAAATCTATAAAACTGTTGATTGAAATAAAATAAAATGTTGAAGGTAAATTTAAAACCGATTTTTTGTGAATTGTGAAAAATAATCTTTGGCATTAGATTCGTATTAAAGTTTTATAAGAATTATCAAAAATTGTATTTTATTAGTTGTGGTATAACAAATTTTTATGAACAAATTCTTACCTATAAAAGAAAATAAAATTCATGCTTAAAGACGGGTTTTATATAACCAACAAAAAAGCAGTTATTAATTATTTACATATCTCAACAGTGACATCTAGATGCACATAAAATATTTGGTAGATTTTTCTGTGGAAATTACACAACAAAAAATTCTGCTTCTTTGTCAATCATATTACCTTTTTATTTATAATCGATAAATAAATTATAAATAGAATAAGTACACTAAATATATTTTAACAATTGAATCGCTTCTATTCTATAAAAATTTGTAAATATTTAAATCAGAAAACGCATATAAATTAAATTCATTTGAGAAAACTCATCTCTATTACAAATATTTAAACAACGTTTAACCGCACGTACTAACTTCCTCGTGGACGTTTCATCATGCATGAAATGAAAACGGAAAATTTGCAGACTGTACCTGAATATTTCAAACCATTTAACTGGCGGTTTTGATGTTATGAAACTGTATCAATTCATTTATTATTGCATATTTCTCTCATATTCTAGAAATGTTTGTAGATAGAGCATTAGATAGAGCTTTGTTTCTTATTAATATACTAACGTTAGACTGTGTCTTCATAAGAATTGTTAGTTAGGTATAAATTGTATGTGACTTTAAATAAAATCTCTACAAATTATTTTATATTGGAGTTTTTTTTATTCTTTATGAAGGCATTTAAATAACACGATTATCTTTAATTAAAATTTTATGTACCAAGAGCTTACCTACCTGTTATTATCTATATTATTGGTATGAAATTAGTAAAAACTGAAAAAAAAAAAACGGTTTTACTATTAATATTAGTATTTTATTTATTTATTTTTATTTATTTATTTATTTATTTATTTAGAGAATACACAGGTACAATTATATTTTCCTAAATAATATTTTCCTAATCTATACATTGAATACAACTAACGTGTTAACAAGATCGAGAGATATACATAATATAATATGTATTGTCGTGTACACGTGTAGCCGATGTTATGATCCCAGATTCTAGCAATGATTAAATCTATTATTATAACAAAAATATTATTTCACATCTCAAGTGTTACAATAACAACGAAAGGAAGTCCTTAGTCCGGTTTCCTGTCGAGTTGAAAAACATCTCTGAGAAATATCCCAATTATATTTTCCTTTTATAAAAATGTCTGAACAATATGGTAAGAAATAAGAAAATATATTATATAAGTAATAAAAAGCAAATGAAACACAAATTAAATTGAAATTTAACACAAGAGGTATATTATATACTTGTAATGTTTTTAGATAAAGAGGACGTATAAAACCTCTATTAGATAATGAAACCTTAACGTGCAATTCAAGCCATATGAAATTATTGTTAGTGTGACCGTCAAGCAGACGTGCGCATAAGCGATGAAATCTGGAGCATTTCAATCTGATCCAATTTAATGTCCATCCAACCGAGGGCTCGTATACAGCTCTATAAATAAACGACCGCACAATTATGACCCTTATCTCAAGTGAATAACGGCTTATCGTTATTAATTTCACAGCCTGAATTTACAATCGGAAATGTAGCGCATTCAATCGACTTAAATAGTAGTCAGCGATGCTCACTTTATCTGTTCACAAAGAGATGGTTCAACTAAATACCGAGGAGTTCGTGTAGTACAAAGGATACCTGTTCCTGATTAATTGGCCCGAAGGCCGAAGTTAACATTTGATATGCTTTCATCATTGACTTGAGTCTATGAGTCGTATTTGATATATATTCGTTTGTTGGCGTCAAATTTGAGGCAAAATTTTAATCTCGTTCACCAGCTTTAAAACATGCCTGATACCTATGCCGATATACTCGATTTACTTACAGGCATTTGTCCATATGCTAATTTTCAGAACTGACATTGAATTTTCATTTCAAACAGCACAGTATGCATGTATACAATAATATCACGCAGATGATCATCTCTATGATATTATTATATTTTATGGTAATGAAGCGAACCGTTGATGTAGGTATGGATAACAAGTAGGTAGGTAATACAATCGTTAGTTTTAGTTCTTCTATTTCTAGTTCTTGACTATACTACCCTCGGAAGTCGATAGGTATATATTTAAAATAATTATTTTAACTACAATCATATAATTTAATGAAAATAAAATAATAAATAATTTAATAAAAGAAGAACAATGAAATGTATTTCAAACTGTTATATTAGCACTTTGTACATATCTACTACTAACATTGACGCCATGCTATTTTGTAAGGTTATCGATAAGCTTAATAAAGTAATAGCGACTATGTCGGCAGTCGGCAGTCGTATTTCTGTCGCACAATAAGGTCGTTTGTTGTCGTGCTACGATAAAGTAACTAATCGCTTATCGTACGCCAACGACATCCTTGGCCTAGATATTATACGTTTGAATTAAAAAATGTGCGCCTCAAATATGTGATAGCGCCCTAAATGATATTGTATCTTATGTACTACATGAGAACGGGGCGTTTAACGAGTTTATCTAACTATATAGATTTAAGAGCAAAAAAAATTAACGTCTTTCACATGAAATTGAAGAAACGTCATCATTCCATATGGATCAAATTCATATTCAATCTGGTTTATTATTAAAATTTGTCTAGGCAAAAAATAAAAATATTGATTTTAATGTAGTTTCCGATTTCTTAAAAAGGTGGTGTTCATAATATCAAATGTCTCTACTAATCAAAATTAATTTGCTAAACTTGAAAAATATTTTCTAATAGTTATATTACTCAGAAGAAAAACTATGTTTTTGTTTTTAAATATCGTCTAAGAGTCTTCCTATTAAATTACCTCGTTAATGAAATTCAATCCCTGACCGCACCTTTTGCAGCTATTTTCCTTGAATATAAAAATTTGATCTCAATAGAATAGCGCAGTATTATGTTGATACAGGTTAACATTTGACGTCGCAGCGTGTAATCTTCGGTTATCTCACTCATTTTTATATTACATTGTCCATAGATGTGTTTAATTGCCACTCTAATGATACAATTCAACAGTTCTACTTATGTGTAGACCAATTAGCAGCGAAAAGGTTTGCGAGATACATTTTCTGGCTACGTATGTACCGGCTTACGTACCAATTAGTTAGGATTTTCAAAAGAGTAATGCAAACGAATAATAGCTACA
Source organism: Colias philodice (assembly GCF_061535455.1). Taxonomy (NCBI): domain Eukaryota; kingdom Metazoa; phylum Arthropoda; class Insecta; order Lepidoptera; family Pieridae; genus Colias; species Colias philodice. Next base: position 10,599,612 of record NC_143086.1, read on the forward strand.
TACGACTCATTATTTTTTGGTACGAATATCGTATCTTTGTATAGACATTATATTATAATGTACCTACGAATACCGTTACTTTTGTGCCAAATCGTTCTTGAACCCCCAAAATCTTTTTCTAGTAAAATGTTAACTAAAAGGAAACATTCTATATTTTCACAAGCCGCTTATTCCTGCAAAACGTTCTTCTATTGTGTTCGAGCGAATACCCTTAAGATGGATCCTTTCGTTCGTAGACTTAAGAACCCAGACTTGTAAGAAATATAAAGCATAACGAAACACAAATGTTAAAAGGATATTTGAGAGACGAGTCTTCCTTTTAAATAAAAACTTAAATTATTTCATTTTCTTATGAGCCTGGAAGAGAGAACTTAATATTATTGAAAGAATTACTTTACTTCTAGGTACCTACTGCATTACCTATATGTACTTAATAGTACTAAGTTGTACTACGTAGGTTTTGACGAAGTTAAATTCTTGCGAGATAATATTATCACATAAAGCACAAAACAAAAATATAATTACAAAATTTTTCCTTAAAACAATCTTTTAATTTCTGACATCTCTAAGAGTGCAGCTATTGAATATAATAAAAAAGTTTACCCATGCCACTTGAAGCAATTTGCGTGTATTAGGTACATTTAATATTTACGAAACAAAACAGAATTGGAATACAGCCAATACTGTAAAACATACCCCGGTGTAAACCTTGTAGATTACATATTTTGGTATAACTTTTTGTGACGACTGACGTCAATTTTATGTCAGTAGGCCCTAATAAAAGTATGACATCTCTTATCTACATTTAATTGTTTATCATTGAATATTAATTGTGCTCTATTATTATGGGTATTTACTATTTGAATACATAATACATGTCGTAAAACACGACACTGCTTATTCATGTTTATAATATCGAAATATGTTATTACTAGGTTTCCGCCCGCGGCTTCGCCCGCGCAGTCAAAGAAAAACCCGCATAGTTCCCGTTCCCGTGGGATTTCCGGGATTGCGTCATTTTCCCGGGATAAAAAGTAGCCTATGTCCTTTCTCGGGTATCAAAATATCTCCATACCAAATTTCATGAAAATTGGTTCAGTAGTTTAGGCGTGAATGAATGAATGAATGAATGAATGAATGAATGAATGAATGAATGAATGAATGAATGAATGAATGAAAACGCTTTATTGTACACCATTACAAACAGGAAAAAGACATACATATACAGAAGAGAGACATGCACAAATGGCGGCCTTATGACTTTAGTAGCCATCTCTTCCAGGCAACCAAACACAAGATAAAAAAACATAAAATCATGACAGAGGGTGGTGGTAAAGCTATATTAGATTAAAGCTATATTTGATTAGGCGTGATTGAGTAACAGACAGACAGACAGAGTTACTTTCGCATTTATAATATTAGTATGTATGTTATTATATTAGTAGGTACCTATAAACTAGATACTTAAGTTAAAAATTGTGTTCTATTTCATAATAATATAGATAGAGAAGGAAAAACAAACCACATCAAAGTATAAGATAGAACTATAGTCTATAACTATATTAAATCAGGATGACAATGCTACCTCCAAATTCATTACTAAAGTTCTAATTGATGAAGTCAGTTAACGTACAGTTAACGATATAAAACCAATTTTCATACTAAATGGGTATTCGAAGGTCCTAGACTGTCTATTGGATTACTCGTAACCACCCTCGAATATGATCCATTCACCGGTAATAGGATTACTGAAAATACATCACCGCTCTATAGTCTATTGTACCCTAGTACCTTCAAAGCTTTGTCGACTTCGTAGTTCGTGCATCACACAGACGTTAGAATAAGATAGTTAAAACTTTTCCGTTGTATTTCTGATTTATTTGTTAGTACTGAATTTATATTTTTATAAATCGGTCAAGCGCTAGTCGGTCGCAACACTAAGGGTTACCTACAGACAAGCTAAAGAGCAATTTATAAAAAAGAACTGGTCACCCATCCAATTTATGAACGTGCCAACCCTTGTTTAGCCTCAACAGAAATACATCACCTCTGAAAATTTAAACTAGGTACCTGTCTGTTATGGTTCATGAGATTCAGCCTGGTGACAGATGGACGGACAGACAGACAGATGGACAGACAGCGAAGTCTCAGTTATAGGGTTGCGTTATACTCTTTGGGTACGCAACGCTAAAAATAATAGTGTAACATCTGTGTGTAACATTCATAACATTCATCCAAAATATGAAACATATTTCACTCAATAAAGAAAATATTTTGATTTTAATATTATCCAATAATTATTGTTATCTGACATATCATAATTAAAGAAGGTATATAATTCATTAAATGGCTTTCAAAACACTAATATAACGTAACATTATATAACTTAGTGTACGTGGTGCGCCGTTATCGTATTATATTGTAAGAACAAAGGACAATAGTAGAGCAGAAGTAAAACAATGGCCTCAGTTCGGGCGCATAGCGGATTATTTGAAATCTATACTAATATTATAAAACTGAAAAGTTTGTCTGTTTGAACGCGTGATTTGAAAAATTCATTCGTTGTTAGATAGCCCATTTATCGAAGAAGCTAGGCTATATATCATAACGCTAAGACCAACTGCAACAAGAGCGGAGCACTGCGGGTAAAACCGCGGGGTACCTACAGCTAGTAAAATATATTATGACGTTCCACGTAACATCGAAAATGCAAATGACATGTGAAGTTAATTAATTATACCTTTAATGACAATAGTGGTAAAACAATTACATATTGAAACAATTGCCGCGGGGCTCGAATTAACAGTGATGATGGCTTTATTAATTTTCAATGACAAAACATTGTACTGCATTGTCGTAGCCTACGGGCAGTAATTCTTATTAATTACTAGCTGTGCCCGCGACTTCGTCCGCGTGGAATAGTGACTGCATAGTAGTTACTACTTAACACACAATTATTGAGTAAACACGTCTTGAAACACGTACTATGATATACAACTAAATTATAAGTACTTACACATTATTATAAAGTTAAGAAATAAAATAAATAATAACACAAAAGAACTGTTAGTAAAATTTATTACTAAACTGAGCTATAAAACTTAGGTACAGAAGAGTTCAAAATTTCCAGGATGTGGTTATTCTCCCGCTCCCATATTCCTTCTACTTTCACAGACTTTCAACTTTTCCCTTTCACCCCTAGTAAATGGCAGAACCGATTTTGATCTAAATTCTAAACCATGTCTAATTATACCTATATATTATGTACATGTCATATCCTTTCGTTTGGTACTCCATTTGGATTATGTATCCCCACTATCACCCCAAGGTGCCCTATATGTAATAAACAGATTAACCAATTTTGATAAAACATGACTAATTGTAATTCACACGTCATTTGATATGCCGCTTGATTATATTATTTGACCACATTCGATTATTCATTCCCACTTTTACCGCTATAAATCAATAAATGGATGAACCGATTTTGATTAAATATGCCTCATCATACTTCTCACGTCAGGTCATGCCCTTTCATTTGATATGCCACTTGGGTATATTATTTGACAACTTTTATTCCCACTTTTATACCTATATCCAATAAATGGATGAACCAATTTTGATAAAATATGTCTTATTGTACTTTACACGTCATGTCTTTCATTAGATAAGTCACTTGAGTATATTTGATAAAATTTATTTATTTATTCCCACTTTTACCCCTATATCAAATAAATGGATGAACCGATTTTGATAACATTGGACTACTTAATTGTTTCTGACAGGTCGTCTTTTTTCATTTGATATATCACTTGGGTATAACAGACAGCATTCGTTTTTCTCATTCCCACTTTTGCCCTACATATAATTATTGGATGAACCGATTTTGATTAAATATGCCTCATTATACTTCTCACGTCAGGTCATGCCCTTTCATTTGATATGCCACTTGGGTATATTCGACAACTTTTATTCCCACTTTTATACCTACATATTATATCCAATAAATGGATGAACTAATTTTGATAAAATATTATGTCTTATTGTACTTTACACGTCATGTCTTTCATTAGATACGTCACTTGAGTATATTTGATAAAATTTATTTATTTATTCCCACTTTAACCCCTATATCAAATAAATTGATGAACCGATTTTGATATAATTTGACTTGTTGTTACTGACAGGTCGTCTTTTTTCATTTGATATATCACTTGGGTATAACAGACAATATTCGTTATTTTTCAGTCCCACTTTTACCCCTCTACTATAATATAATAAATGGATGAACCGATTTTGATTAAATACCTATGCCTCATTATACTTCTCACGTCAGGTCATGCCCTTTCATTTGATATGCCACTTAGGTATATTTGACAACTTTTATTGCCACTTTTATCCAATAAATGGATGAACCAATTTTGATAAAATATGTCTTATTGTACTTTACACGTCATGAAAGATCATTAGATACGTCACTTGAGTATATTTGATAAAATTCATTTATTTATTCCCACTTTTACCCCTATATCAAATAAATGGATGAACCGATTTTGATAAAATTTGACTAATTGTTTCTGACATGTCGTCTATTTTCATTTGATATATCACTTGGGTATAACCTACAACCTACATTAACAACTAACATTCGTTTTTTTCATTCCCACTTACCCCTATATAATATAATAAACAACTAATGTAACAAAAAAACGCATCTAATTCGTATTACCCGTTAGCGAGCTACGGTGGCACAGACAGACACGCAATACACACATAGCGGACATAACACCCCTCTTTTGCGTCGGGGGTTAAAAATATAATACCTACGACATAATTTCAAAGACCTTTTATATAGAAAATTTACCTAGAAGTAACCATAATGCTATTTGTGCAGGTTTTAGACTTATGAGCAAAAATCTAAATAAAGTTCCTTTGACCCCCCCTACTACCCCCTCAGCATAACCACCCCCCCCCCCCCAAGCTTGGGAACTTTCGATATGATCATCTGGACATGTGAAGGAATAACTTTAGCGTATAATTTACGTAATAAAGTAATTCATGTATAGAATGCCTTAGCAAATGTTCGCTGTGATTACTTAAATGGTCATAACTTTTTTATTTATGAACCGATTGACATGAAATAAACACTAAATGTTAAATGAAGCTTACCACAATATATTAGTGAAAACCGCATTTAAATCGGATAAGCCGTTTCTGAGATTAGCGTGTTCAAACATACAGACAAACAGACAAACAGACAAACCGACAAACAGACAAACAGACAAAAAATTTTTTAACGACAGTTTTGGGTTTGGGATTGATTTAGTAATAACCCCTGCTAATTTTTTTTTACATATTTTCATTGTACAGACACCACTTTTCTAGAATTTTATTATATGTATTGATATTGATTAGAGTTCTTAATAAGAAAAACATTAAAAGATAAAATAATCAATTTCACTGGTATTTCTGAAAGAATTGCATTATTGCAATTGAAATTTGGAAAATTAGATATGTCAATAATACAGGTATATGCACCAACAGAAAAAGCGAGCGAATCAGATTTGCAGAAATTCTATACTGATCTTAAAAAGGCACACTCACTCGCTGATGATAGAGTGCTGGTGCTTGGTGACTTTAATGCCAAAATAGGTAAACCAACAGACAAAGAAAGTCTCATTATGGGCAAGTATGGTATTGGTAATAGAAATGAAAGAGGAGAAAGGCTAATAGAATATGCTTATGAATACAAATTGTCTACAATCAACACATATTTCAGGAAAAAACCCAACAGAAAATGGACATGGCGGTCACCTGATTTTAACACCAAAAATGAAATAGACTTTATATTAACAAATACCCCAAGATTGATAACAAACTTTGAGATAATAAACAAAATAAAATTCCCATCTGACCATAGACTCCTGCGAGTGACAGTAACTTTGAGTATCTCACAAAAAAACCGGAAACACTTCAAAACAGTACCTAAGACCCCTCAAACAGATGAAGAAATAAATAATTACACTCAATGCCTACAAAGTAGCATTAACAATTGCCTAGAAGGAATTACAAATGCACAAACTTATTACAATATATTAGAGGAAGCCATAATATACAGTTCATTAAAAACAAATAATACCATTAAGAAGAAAAAACAAAATATATTCAGTGACACAACCATTTCATTAATAAATAAGAGAACAGAATTAATAAATACAAAGAATAAGGACAAAGCTATGAGGAGGCAACTGAGCAAGCTATACAAGGACACTCACAAATCAATTAGAAATGACTACAGATCATACAGAAAGAAAATAATAACCTACAATCTCAATAAATTTAGAAGCACAAAGCGAGCATTCAAGGAAATAAATAAAAACAAAACATGGATTCAGAAGCTAGAAAACAAATCTAAAGTAACAAGAACAAGGCAAGAAGTATTAGATCATGCAACATCATTCTATGCAGAATTGTACAAAAATAAGGAAGGACACAGCAGCGTCTCGGAACAATATCCTAGCATCTATGAGAACTATGCTACAGCTCCAAAAATAGATGAAAGAGAAGTGTACGAGCAAATAACAAAGCTAAAATCTGATAGAAGCCCGGGATCTGATGGGATATCAAACGAGGTCCTAAAACTAGGCGCTCCGATCTTAATCCCTCATCTAACTAAACTGTTCAACCTTGTACTTGATACAGAAACTGTTCCAATACAATGGTGCACATCGGATATTATTCTATTGTATAAAAAGGGAAATCCATTAGACATCGGGAACTATAGACCCATCAGTTTACTAGCTAATATATACAAAACCTTCGCATCAATTGTTCTCAAACGAATAACAAATAAAATTGATAACGCACAACCAATTGAGCAAGCAGGCTTTCGCTCAGGCTTCAGTACTATGGACCATATACAGACATTGGAAAATGTCATGGAAAAATATAGAGAGTTTAATAGACCCTTATATTTGGCATTTATTGATTATAGCAAAGCCTTTGATAGTATAAGCCACAAATCAATTTGGAACGCTTTAAGTAACCTAAAAATTGATCAAAAATATATCAAAATATTAATGAATATCTACAATAATAGTACAAGCAAGATTAAACTGGAATCAAGAGGTAAACAAATTAAAATAGAAAGAGGGGTTAGACAGGGTGACCCGCTATCACCAAAACTATTTATTGCCGTTTTAGACATAATATTCAGGAACATAAATTGGGAAAACAAAGGAATAAAAATAAACAATAACTATCTTACACACCTGAGATTTGCAGATGACATAGTTTTAATATCAGAAAATCCAAATGAACTAGAAGAAATGATAAACAGTTTGAACTTTGAAAGCCTCAAGGTCGGATTAGAAATGAACTCAAAGAAAACTAAAATAATGTCCAACAGCTCCAACATTCCTATTTGTGTAAGAAATAATACTATTGAATATGTTGACAAGTATATCTACTTGGGCAAACAGTTATCATTCAATAAACTAAATAATGAAGATGAAATATCCAGAAGAATAAGCATAGCATGGCGCAAATTTTGGTCCCTTAAAGAAATTTTAAAAGGAAACTACTCTTTAAAACTCAAGAAAATTGTATTTGATACCTGCGTGTTGCCTTGTCTACTATATGGCTGCCAAACATGGGTGTTCACGAACAAAGTAAAACAAAGGATTAGATCAACACAAAGCAGCATGGAGAGAAGCATGCTAAACCTAAGGAAAATATATAAAATTAAAAACACATCAATCCGAGGAAAAACAAATTTAACTGACGCTCTCACACAGGCACTGAAACTCAAGTGGCAATGGGCTGGACACATAAGTCGTTATACTGACGGACGTTGGACATCAGAAACATCATTGTGGAAAGGACCAGAAGGATTGAGGAATGTAGGTAGACCAATCAGACGGTGGTCTGATGACATTGTCGATATAGCTGGGAAGGACTGGGTTTCCTGCAGTATGGACCGGCACAAGTGGAGGAAGATGGAGGAGGCCTTCACCCAATGTGGGATCCAACACAACAACTAATATGTAGTAATTGATAATAAATTTCACATCTACTTACTAACACAAATTGTAAAACTGTCTTAAATTAATATGTAATTAATTGTAATATGTAATAAATGTATTACTAACAAAAATTGTAAAAATTGTAAAACTGTTGTGTGGAAATAAAAGGCTTTTTTATTTTATTTTATTTTTTATTTTATTGATTAGAGTAATACACGGATTGTGCTGTATTTGATGACATAAACAGATAGATAGTTCTTTTTACGTCCAATGTCGTAGCTAAAAAGTGTCTTTAATCGACAATAGTGTAAAAATTTTTAAATGATAATTGTACTTACTTACTATAATTTTATTTCATCATGAAATTACTTCAGGATTAAATTTGATGCGATATTTTCTAACAATCCACGTAGGCGTGAATCGTGGAGAGAAATTAGAAACAAATAAAATTATGATTCAATCTCCGCATATGTAACTGAGTAATGAAAAAATCCTGCCGAGACAGGCATTGGGAAAGAGGAAATAAGATTGGTTACCTATGCAAGGAAATTGGACATGAATAACGTGATATGAGGATTGAGGGGTGAGGCAGCTATCAAAATTTTGAGCACAGATTCCAATAAGGGATTTACTGTGTCAGCTATATGACATTACTTTTTAAACCAGCTCGTTTTTAGCCCTTAAGAGCTTAAAAATAACGTTTAAAATTATTGTTTCCCTTTAATTTGCTACACATGTCCTACTAATATTATAATTAATGCGAAAGTTTGTGAGGATGGGTGTGTGTATTGTGTATGTGTGTTTGTTTCTCTTTCACGAAAAAACTACTCAACCGATTACAATGAAATTAGAACACATGAAGAGGGTAACTTGGATTAACACATAGGATAGATTTTATTCCGGAAATCCCACGGGAACGGGAACTATGCGGGTTTTCCTATGAAAACGCGGGCGAAGTCGCGAGCGGAAGTCTTGTAACTTAAAACAGTGAAATAATATACAAAAATGATACAAGAGCGGCTTGACCTACCTACATACGTTCACATAATATATTAAGTGTGCTATTATTATTTATTGATATTACTTTACTTCATAAATTATTGACAAGCACGGGCCAGAGGGTATCTCTGAAGGAAGAGCATCCAATCATTTTGTAGCTAACTAATAATTATTATACGATTCAACATATTTCTAATAAGAGTCTAGTTTGCTCTTATATTATCTAAATTCTAACTAGTTGAAGATATATTTTGCTCACAGATCACAGAAACTAAAGGATTTTGCTCGATCGTAGGTCTACTATCTACTATATGATCAATGAAAGATCTCCTAAGTATATTATAATATAATTAAATCATCTTAAAAACCTAAGTGGATATCACTAACACAACTTTTTTTACCTAATACATTTCTTTGATAAGTATATTAGGTATGTGCATATAATATGATACATCATACAGCGTAATTATACTCGCTACTAGTAAGACAAGCAATTGTTATAAGGAATATTACAGAAGTGGTGGGCGAGTCGGCCTAGAGCAGTGACAGTGTAGCAATGGACGACGAGGCAAGGTCATTATGTACTATGCGCTATTAACGTTAGATTCAGTACAGAGCATTATGCTCACGCAACGATATTTAGTTCAAAGTTTACTGTGTGAATTGTCTCGATTTATCGATTAAGTATGTATCTATTGATTTCTAACGGCGTCGTTTATGTATAAAGCTAAACTCAAATAAATAATAAATAAATATGCTTATAAAACTTTTTTTTTGCTGAGAAAGTAGGACATCATTTTAAGAAAGGTATTTATTTATAGCGTAATGAAAAGTCTTGCATAGCTTTTCTAAACCTTTGAACAGCGTAAGATGTATAGAAAGGTATATATAACTGATTGAAGCATTCTTTTCCTTTTCTAATACCTTTATTATGTGTAGATTCTTTTGAAATATTGATCTAAACGACTGTTTATATTCCTTGTTCGAGCGTATAGAAGGTCGTCGTCTGTGCATAATTACTAAAGTCTAAACCGATAAAACGTTCAGTACAAACTATAAACAACCTTACTGTGAAGTAATAGAGAACTATAATGTGTGGTAAATTTACAAATAACTAGCTAGAAATTTCCCAAGGCCAGTTAACTTGTGGAGGAGTAAAAACTTGGTCAAGGCTTTTGTTTCGGTTTGCACTTGGATTTTGAACATTCAGCACTATTTATCCAATGGATCATGTAGCTTTATTAACTACGTAATATTGTATACGTAGTATATTATTATTAGTCTGTACTCTGTGGTAATATCCATATTGATATATGTAGCTATATATAATTCCTCAGTGTCGTGCCTCGTCTCTTAAATCTGTTTTATATGGTGTACATTTAACATACCAATAGGTCAAAGAAAAATGTCGTAGGTACATAAATTACTATATTCACTATGAGAAATCATTATCACAGTATATATTCCAACCTTCTTATCATAGTTACACAGTGATGAACGATTGTTCTTTTCAAAAGTGGTAAATTTTAATGGCGTTCTATTGAAAAAGAATAGCAATAAAAGGCAGCTCAAGAGATATCAAAGTTTTTCTACTAAAAGAGCCGCTTCAACAACTTCACAAGTTGCGCAAGCCGTTGATAAGCCCAACTTCATTTCAATGAACATTCTAACAAGGTAAAGTTATAATTCCGTTCGGCAAAAGGTAAATGTGAAACTGACAAGTGCTAAAAGATACAGTTATTTTTCTTAGAGAAAAGTTGCAGAATATCATCGGTTAGAATTGAAACTTTATTTGAATCAACATAGCTAAATACTTTTAATAACTCAGGCCCCGGACCGATCGGGCCGTTCGGGGCTCAATGGGTTAAAGCGATATGGGTAAATGTTTGTTTGTGGATGTTTTATGTACTAAATTTTTTCATGTTAATTGTTAAGAATTTGTTATGTTAAGAATCACAATTTTCATTTTTAGAACTATGCTGGAATTTCATTAGGTAGGTACCTACCTCATTAAAAAAGTTCTTTAAACCGCTGAACGGATTCGACGTTATTCCTTCTTTTGTTGACGAAATTCAAAAAGCTAAAGAAAAAAATACTTCGAATATAACCCCTCATATATTAGATTCATAAATGATTGCCAGATAACAACCTCGTTATAAAATGTGAAAAGATGTGAAAGACGGCTTTGAAAAATACGGAGCATCGATATTATTCTTTGATTCCACGCACGTGCCTTTAAGTCTATAGAGCGCAAGTTTCCAAGGATAAAATATGCTTTGACATTTTCTTTCTCAGCCCCTGCATTTTGAATATATATATATTATTAGAATTAGAATGCAAAAAAGTTTCACCTTTATAAAAAAATATATTCCAATAAAAATAAAGAAAAAATAAAATTATATTTCAATTCTTTTACACGATAATATTACCTAAATGATAACACCATTATTTTATTGAACTGCGCTCATGTACGTTTTTTAATTGATACAAGCGAAAATTATATTACATTACACAAAAAGGACAAGCTACATAACTTTCATACAATATTAAATAATATATAATCATTAGTGTTGCTAGTTACGCCATGGAACTGTTATTGACAACCTATTAATTTTGAAATATTAATAGTTTATCCAATACCAAGTACCAACTACTGGCGGCGTTGATAATTAAAATAACTTGACTGGTTTATCATAATGACAGTATTTATCAATTTATTGTACAACTTATACACATTGAGGTTTGAGGCAGGGTACCTACCTATATATAATTTATTAAAGAAGGTATCAAGACTGTTGCTTTAAAATAAAGGACTGAATTATGTTTAGGTTCATAACATATTATAGATAAACTACGATAACATGGCGCGCCCCTCCAAATTACTGTTTCAATGTGTGTAGTGAAATACAAATATTTAAATATTATATTATTATTATTTATAATAATATAATAATTAAATTATTAATTTTTATTATTATATTATATTATTATATTATTTATTATGAATTTCACAAATACTTTCAAACGTTTTGAATTTTGGAGGGGCGCGCCATGTTATCGTAGTTTATCTCTACCTAGAATCCCAGATACGTATTATACAAATTCTATGTGAGCCTGAACCTACATCTATTTTTTAATTCAAAACACACAACTGTAAACGTTTTGGGATCTAATTAGTTTGTGTAGTCAGGTATATCTACAGCTACTTAATTTTCTTTTCCATTACTTAAATAATTAAAAAATGACAGGCTGTAAATTGTAAGAAATATGAATATTGGCAAATTTTTGAAAACGGGAATTGGAAACTTTTCACAGGCTGTCTGGAGCCCAAATTGTTTCAAAATTCATATAATATAAAGCCGGGTGATACGATAATGTTTAAATATAAAACTGGAGGGTCGCCAACGCTGCGAGCGACAAGCGCGGCGTGTTCCCGTGAAAATTATAATTAGGAAATTTATATTTACTTACCGTCCTGCTCTAATCACTTTGTTTTAACACAAATTCGAGGAAATTCACGTTGATTTTTATTTAGTTTATGCCAGAAATTTCTACGAGCCTACGATTTCGCCTAAAGAACTACACAGATTCTCATCATTTTGGCGCGCCGCGCCGTCTTTGGCAGTTAGCTGGTCATATAATGGTAAAAATATTCATAATAATGAAATATTGATTGTACGATAAGGAATTTTTGTGCCATTATATGTCCATTGCCAATGTATTGTTAATATATTACCTTTCGCTAATAAAGCGCGCTTTGTTTAAAAATATGGAAAGTGATAAGTACTTCGATTTTTCGAGTAGGTACATTAAAAAGTTGTCGACGCTTCAGAAAAAATACAGAAATATTGTAATTATCTATGAAAAAAATAGTTTTAATACAATCCCACTATTTATCAAAATACAGGGTGTCCCAAAAAGTAGTGATGAACGAAAGCTGGGAGGTAGAGGACCTAAAGGGCTATCCGAATCACCCCCATGTATGTTATGCGATTTTTCGTATTTTCGGAGATATGACATTTTTTTCAATTTTTCATCTATCGCTGAGTACGATGAGATTTTTATTTATGGTGACGTGAATTATTGCGGAATATGCATGATATTTTTTGTGTGTTAAGCTGAAAGATAGGCCAATTCAGTATGGTAACATTTACTATCGTTAGATCTTTGAATGGAATAAAAAAAATAATTAAATGCCAAGAAAGATAAAATTACCCAGTATGTTCACCACTTCAAGGGCCCGTAAAAAAATAAAATCACATACAAAATGTTTTCCGTTTGGCTTTTAAAAACTTGCTCTATCTATCAGGAAGCTACCCTGAAAATTTCATTTTATTATTCAGAAGGCTTCAATCGAAAAATTGCAATCTAAATTTGGTAAGTGCAAAAATTGAATTAACATGATGATTAATAAAAACAAATTAAAACCAATAACAAGGTGTTTTATTACCAGAATTTTTTAAAATGACCCCGCTGTTGCTCAGTGCAAGTGCGACATCACATACACTATCTTTGCAACATAAAATACATATCTTTTAATACCTATATATGAATACCTATGTTCAATATCCAATTATACGCAATACGCAAACCATTCCAGTAAGTAGGTATTGCACTGAAGCAGTAAAACTCAAATTTATCGATAATAGTCACTTACTATAATACCACAAGAGCTTCAAAATTATCGGGTATTTGAACCCTGAAAAACTTGACGACTTTATTTGTTTGAAGGGAACCTTGAGGGAAATGCCAGATAATTTTGAAGCTCGTGTGGTATTCGGGGGATTATTTTTCCGTCCCAAATGTCGGCCAATAATTTCACAATTGAATTCAACCTGTCAGTTTGACGTCAACTACCAGAGAAAATTTTCAAAAAATTATCAGTATAATACCATCATGGACGTATAAAAAAAGACGGACGGAGTATCGCCACATTGAGTGAAGCCTAGTAATGGCGGCGACACATGCATGTGTGTGTGCCATGTTGCCATGGCAACACTATGGCAACAGCTGTCCTGATGACAATGGCGGCTGTATTTTTTTCTATAAATTTTGCCGTAATAATTTTGTCATTAAAACATAAAAGAAATAATTTACTTCCCTGTGGAATGTAATCCCTTGTGTTTTGTTATTTAAAATTGTACTGTTGCGACACTTTAACCACGCAAGACGGCATTTTAAATATTTTTTGTGAAACAGTGACGCAGTTAATCAGTCGGTAGCTTTCACGACGTAATGGCGGCCGACTAGCTTACTATGGTGAGACTGTGAGAGTGTGTGCGTGTTCATTGTCTTTACACGATCGCTAGCTTACTACGGTGGCTTCACGTTGTTTGTTCGTAAAACGGCGTCCGTCTTTTTTTATACGTCCACGAATACCATGTAGGTTGTACCACGTGACGTCGAATGGTGCAATTCTATTGGTCGATATTTGGGTCGGAAAAATAATCACTCTATTATTTGCATCTTTGGTTAGTATCTGTGCAAAATAATGATCATTAGTTGTACCAGTATTATCATACATAGATAATGTTAAATATTATAGATGTAAAGTTTTCGTTCGCCTTTAACCCAACCGTATCTTACGAACTAGTCGAGTATTGCATATTTACGTAAAGTTAATAGTAGATATTTCAATTTCAAAAGACATTAGTATTTAAATAGTGACCACCGTTTTATAAGCGAACATTATGCAATTTGTTACTTCATATAAAATAACCAGATTTTAATTAGATACTTAATTTTAATGAAAATCTTGATAACATTAGGTCGGTTGGTCAAATCTGCATGAAGCTTTCTAAGATAAGTTTAGTAAAAAGGTAGCGAAACAAAAGACCTTCAAGCAACAATATTATACAGTCGTTACTAAACGCTATGCATGTTGGACAAAACGACCAGAGAATTTATCGGAAATCGATATTTTTAAATAATATAACTTCAAATTGGTTTTCTAGGGGGGCAATAAAGTTTCTGCGGTGGTCACTGCCCAGTGCCCACCCCCCGATGTAGCCCCAAGGATATAGTTGATTCATACCATATAATTTGTGATACGTGGACTTCAAGTATTCCGTACTTTAAACGTAACGTTGCATACGTACGTTAAGAAGTACTAAATATTTTATGAATACAAAATATAATATTTGCTACTACAGAATTATAAACTAGCTAATTGTTTTATTGATTCTTATAGCGAGATCGTGAAGAATTCATTTACCTACTTCATAAATAAGTTAGAAATTTGTATTTTATCTCTATTTAACAAAGAGTTAGTTAGCTGAGTTTTAATATAATTAAAAATATTTGACCTAGGCAATACCAATACATAAATAATTATATCTATACATAATATATCCGCCATAGAATATAGATATTTCAAATTAAATGTTGCCGTTTTTTTTTCTCAAACCGATCAATAACTAATAATTCTAACTAACTGTCCCGGCGAACTTTGTACCGCCCTGTCAATGAATGTTGTGTTACCTTTTAGCTGAACTAATTTAGGCTTTGATGAACGTAATACAATGATACAAAATAAATATTTATATGGATTGATATGTAATAGTATTTTATTTTATTACTTCAAACACGTCTCAGAGAAAAATGACTAAATTTTAATAATTTGTGCAGCATGGATTACTTCTTTTCATTCTTTAACTGTTATCGACCACGCCATCGTTTCGTTTCACTTTAGTTGATACGTTATGTACGTATTTTAAACTAATGAAATACTCATATACTTACATGTTATAAATACTACTAGTACTCATTTCGGTTTCATTCCCTATATGATCACAGTCTAGCAATAATGTATGGCGAGTCCCAACCAAAGTCCTACGGATGTAATCTCATTAAATTAATATCATTGTAATATTATCTAATCATTGGAAATCTGAAATGAATTGCTTCAAGTACCCAATTATGATAAAACATTTTACTTGTTAATGTAAAATGCCTCTTAAGTGTGACTTACAAAAGAGTAGGAAAATTAATATTTTCAGAGAGGTATGTATTAAGAAAATACTTTGTTTATTCATAGTGTTCTTGCTTCAATTTGAAAGCTATATTCAGGTCGTCTTATATGTACTTGTAGTTAGTAAATTGTATTATTTGTTTCGAAGTGGTAAAGGTCACAAATTAACGTTAACCATTTATTATAACGCCGCATAATAAATATTACTGTTACAGCTACACAGTAAACTCTATGTCAGATATTGCCAAGCTCATTCTCTATTCCATTGAAACTTGTCCAACGTGTAGGAAATTGTTAATTTTTACGTTGTAAAAGTACTCATTTGCTGAATACTCAACTAACAATTAAGCGTTCAAAGCTATGGTATCCTTGAACATATAAAAGAAAAGCGACTAAATAGCGGACGTCGGAGGGGTGAGAGGTACGGAGGGTCAGCGTCCGTGGCTACTTCTACCGAAATATCGTTGTAACTAGGCTACTCAAGTGCGATGACATCGCCGATTTTCGGCGTAAGCGACTCGTGACTAGGGTTACCTCTCACAATATAGCATTGTATTTTAAATTGTGTCCCATATAACCCATAATGTAACTCATAATATTATGACGACTAACGAATAATAATTTATAATATGTTAACAGCCAATGTACGAAAGCACTGACCTTTTTTAAAAATTTAAATGTCTTGTTTACTGTACGCTTCAAATCATTAAAATTATTTCGTTGTAGCTCCTATGAATGTCACATCAGTTAAAAATGTTATTCAGACTCCAGATTTAGAGCTTTCGATTGATTACATAAAGAGTTATTAATATACTGTTTAATATTCATTAAGCGAATACAATTGTAGACTCCCCTTTATATCTCTCGAATTTAAATACCTACTATTTAATGCTTTTCCTCAGACATTGAGTAGGGAAGGCTACGAATAATTTTCGAAATAACATTTATTTTGCATGTCATAAAACAAATTACGTTCTATGAGTAATTAACTTGTAACGTTTGGTTTGTTAAAAACGGCCCTTCCGTTTTTCATTTCTGAAATTAAACTTCACATTGAATAAGCTTATGATCATAACTAAATGAAGAAAAATAGAATGGTAAAAGTTTGGTTATATACCTGATTCTATTTTGATCACTTCAACTTTATTTAGAATGCATACGCTCTACTTATTGATTGAGTTCATAGTTTCGATGTGAAAAAGTAAATGTAAATTTTCAAAATTTATAAATTTCCCGTAGTACTTATAAATAATTATGTACTTTCCGTCATAAATTTCATGCATCAAAATTTGAGTGAATTTCTGAAAAAATAGTTATCATTAAAAACAGTAAAGTTGAATTGCAATAAATAAATAAATACTGCGAGTTGAAATGTTCAATAAATACAAATTATACGATTGCATAATTATATACATTTATTATATAATTATACATTTATAATGTAAAGCGTTTCTTTAATAATCATAACAATATAAATGGTAGCCCTACGGCAATTTTAGACAAAAGAGCGTGACACTCTGTGCCTATTCGGTGGTCAGATAGCAGATACGGTATTTGCTAACCATTCATTTATTTAACCTACTCCTATCAGCTCGTAACGTTCGAAACTAAACTATTCCATACGAAATTATTCCACTCGATAATATGAATTCCTATCTCGCTTAATTTTTAAGAAACACTGATGTACCTACTTTGTCACAATACATAACAACATTGAAAATTTAAAAGATAGTTTCAATAAAATGATTTTTTTTTGTAATGACTCTATGTTTATGTGTCTTTACAAAAGGTGTTTATATAATTATATAAGTATAAGTCTTGTTGAGGTTTATGTAGATACTAAAATTGATCCTTAGCACGTTGTTCGAGAAGCGTCTCAGTAAAATGGCGGATATATCATATAAAATTCTTTACATATTATATCGTACTGCGGTACTGAGTCAATCAACGTGCCACAGTAGTTATAATATATATATGTACCTATTTGTTGCTATGGTGTTTTTTCCTCTATTTCGCTACATGATATATTTCAAACTAAATTAGTTTAATTTGCAATTTAAATTACTCACTTGAAAGTCGTTAATACTACCTTTTGTTACATAACATGATATTATATTGTGTTGATATACCGTGTAGGTTCAAACATATATATAAATCAGTATAAAAGAGTTGTATTTTTTCCTTTATTGCATTACTCTTAATTTATGTATTGTTTACATATACATCGATATTTTATGTACATATTTTCCATAAATACGATGTAACCAGTAATTTTAACTTTCAAAATGAACTAGGTAATTAATACCTCTTGAACATCTTGAAGACTTGATGCCCCTCGAAGGCTAAAATATTATGTAGTCCTACATAACCTTGAGATATTCGAACCATATTGTATGATATAAAAGTGTACCTTACATTCATAACAATGTTAAGAATACACGTTTTGCGCTTTTATGATCTTGATTTGAACTAGTATGTACAAATTACATACAAGTGCTCGCAGTCATGAAGATATCCCGTGAGTGACAATCACTTGGTCTCAGTGTAATTGGGTTATTGTATGATGGTCGGAAAAGCGCGATCATACAATCTACACTTCAAGGTATAGAATTACATCAACTATTTCTAAGAAAAGCATCCGACCAAGTATAGTGAGCACTAGTTCAAGATTTACTACTTAAAACTGATGTAAATGACAATTCATTTAGCATGGCTTTGCTCTACAATAAGTTTGCTCTTATAAACTCAACAGTTTCTGATTTTAAGGCGTTTAAAAACAAGACTTACTTTTTTATGACTATGGTAAAAAAATACTCTTCAGGGTAAGTTCGGACATACTTTTAAATGCACTTCTATTGAATATAGCATAAGGTTTATTAAAAAAATATATTCGATCTTTTACTCTCTAAAATGATTTTTTGACGATTTTTTTTTAAATCCACTTTAAAGGCGCGCGGTTCGTCGGAGCGACGCCCGGGACCTGAAGGTCGATGCAAAACAAAATGACGTCGTACAGAATTTTTCCACCACAGATTTTCCACCGTAAATAAATACGCTCGTATTGGCCGAATTTTTGATGTTTACGTTCTTACCCCCAGTTCGGTCTTACCCCAACTCACCTTAAATTTCTCGTCTTCAATCAAAGATGATTACAATACGCTGTTGAATAAATGGGACAAAATGAAATAAAATGAGCATGTTGCTGGTAGGTAAAGATGAAATTAATATTCATTTCGGAAGTTGGCTTAATTTTAAAAATTGTACATTTATCTATTTTTCTGACTTAAAACAGGTTTATCTTAAATAATCCAGAAGCCAGCGTACAGTTGCGTAAATCACCATGCAAGCAGACTCACTGTTGGATTCAATTTGTGTATGTTATGTGTGCACAGCGATGGTTGTTCATCCGGCTGCTATTAAAGTTTAGCAATGTGGCAACGTTTCATTTGTTCACGGCTGGTACCCTAATTTAGAAGATGCTTTATAGAAGCGTGTACTAAAAGGTACCGTTGTGATTGTGGTGCGTGGATGTGGGATCATTAGAAACCTGCTCGCGGCTCATGATTGCGACACAATAGTTGCAGGCTGACTTGTTAGAAAGGTCGGTACATTTTTTCACGAGTGGCTTTGGAGTGAAAGTCGGTGTCGCTTGGTGAACGGGCATTTTTGGCACTACCATACTCCGCAGTTTAGAAGAGGTGGGGCGGCCGCTTGGCAACAGGTGTGTTGGGTTTTTTGTAAAAGAAACTAAGATCGCGTGTTCAATCAACGCTTGAGTTACCTGACAAAGCTTTGATGATGACATGATTGAAGCTTTAGTAAAAGCTTCAAAAACTGAAATTTGTAGTGGTTAAGGTTATTTTATAATATTTATAAAGGAATACAAGGGGCTCTACATAAAATCAGATCTGTTCATAGTTTATCATACATAGGTTAAAATCTACAGTGAAAGTCTATATCAAACTACCTTTAAGAGGGAAAAAAATGTCAGCAACGGTATTCCACTTTCAGCGGTACAAAATTTCGTCAACCATTATAACTGTCAGTCGAGAGTTCGTTCGCAAGCCGCACCAAAATCTGGCAGATATTGACATGCAAGAATTTATACGATCGCCCATCCTATTTCACCTTTATTAGATTACTGATTTCGTCTCCCTCTGACGCGTTTCACCTCCAAATGCTATTCGGCATTCGGTTATCCAGACAGGGCTGGACTCGTTGGACAGGTTTCTAAAAATAGAAGAATCGTGCGATTTTTTTTCGAGGAATTCTCAACTAAGTTCCATGGACGTGTCTAACGTGGCCGATTTTGCGTACCTCCGTATGTCATTTAGTAGATAGATATTTTATAAAACCAAATAAGTATTGTACATTAAGGTACAATCTCAGTATTGTAAATTAACACGTTTGTTGAAGATGCTAATAAAGTTATAGAATGCTATAACAAATTAAGCGTAACATAGGTAGCAATAACTTTTTATTCAATTACACAACTTAGCACTCAAAGCGCGAGCTCTTTAAATTATTCATTTTTGCTACTTTCTAATTCTGTCACGGGCTTTTTAATAAGATGGGAGTGTGGTTCATCATAGCAAACGAAAACCAGCTACAAACCAGCTACTAAAGTGAAATACTTTCAAGTCTTGGAATATCATCTTTCTTATAAAATACCCTGTTTTACTCTGTTAGCGTAAACTATTTATTATATGAGAAATGATTCTATCTACAAAAATTTCGTTAACGCTTCCACAAACAATAATTCATTTGAGTTTCTTCCGATATGATAATATAAATCATCAACGTAAAACATGATCGATTTAAAATAAAGCCAAAAATGCTTTACGTTCATTTAAAATTAACATTATACAAGATTATTATTAAAAAAACAAAATACCCGACTGCACACTAAATAAAGGGAAATTTAGAAAAAATATTATTATGTCTTTATCCCGTGGGACTTTTAGGATAAAATGTATCCTATGACACTCCCGTAATCAAGACAAATCTAACGATACCTCATACATCAAAACCCATCAAGCCGTTTAGGCTACAGGTGGTCACAAAGGAAAAGACATACATACATACTTACATACACTCGAAAAACATTACCCTCCTTCTTTGGCAGTCGGGTAAAAATATGAGCGGAATTTGATTTTTGTGTGCATTTTATGAATAAAGATTTAATAATAAATTGGAAATCATGCCCGTCATTAAAATTAATGGTTATTTAAATGATAAATATGTCAATTTAGTCATTTTATAATCCAATTTTCATACTGTGAGCGCGCAAACCACATTTTATTAAATTATATTTCGTTAGTCTGATTCTGATAAATATTCTACCTCATATTTTAATATCGTATGTGAAAATGTGAAAAAAGTATATGATATATTTACCTCTTATGTTAAAATATGTTCAAATATTTATCCTTGTATATGCAATTATGGGATAAATCGTCAATAGGTCCGTCGCATTCTTTCAGAACAGGTTATTTGGCATCGAAGCAGCGTAAATCATGCGCAGATTTTTAGATCAACGGTAAGTAACGGTATTGTGGTTCGACCAGGAGCCACTGTGTGTTTCTATTCTATTCCATATATTATCTTATTTTAATACTTTTATTTATAATATATTATAATCACAATATTTGTCATAGTCAAAACTCATTGCTGGTCAATGGCAAAATATTAAACAAATCAAACTCTATTAATTTCGTATATAATATTAAACGTAAAAAGCAGTATGTAACATAAAAAATAAATATCCTAACGAATTTACAATAAAATATTCTGCATCAACGGCTACCGGTTATTCATTTTTAACTGAATTCGAAAGATTGAATAAAGGTAGGTACGTGTGCTTCGAATTTTGCATATTCATAAAAGAGAATATTGAAAAACGGTAATACATTTGCAATCGTTTAACTGAATTGTACTTATGTGGCAAAAAGATTTTAGTATTACTGCACTATTATATATAATTAATGTCGCCATTTTACTATTATCTTCTTTTTTTTTATAGTAGATAGCATCATCACTACATAGTATAAAACAAAGTCGCATTCTCTGTCCCTATGTCCCTACGTCCCTATGTCCCTTTGTACGCTTAAATCTTTGAAACTACGCAACGGATTTTGATGCGTTTTTTTTTAATAGATAGAGTGATTCAAGAGGAAGGTATATTATGTATAATAACATCCATTAAATAGTGGAAACGTACTGTTATTTTTGAGGTTTCTAATGTGATGTCGTAAAGAATTAGATTTTTTCCGCTTATATTGAAAACGCTTATATTATACACATTGAAAAGGTCTACAGAAAAGTGATGGTATATGTCTATCTCTTATGAATAACCCACAATAACTTTTTTTTGTCATTTCCTTTTTACGACAAATAATGGCTAATTTTCGAAGCGATTTTAACCAATACAGCATTAATCCTTAACCAATTAAATACCTTGAATACATTGTTCATTTAATATAGATCTATATAAATGGCCGTTTACACCGTGTGATTTAAGTGAATATTTTCGAAGATATTACAGATTTAAAAATTGCGTGACGTAGCGTTTGCGGCGGTACCGGCCGGCCGCCCGGCTATATATTTTATACCCGTGCGAAGCCGGAGCGGGCCGCTATGTTTTTATATAATATGTATAACGTTCACAGTTTTTCTGTAGTGTATTTAGTATCAGCATTGCACCCGTGCGAAGCCGGGGCGGGTCGCTAGTAATTTATATATTAGTGTGTCATAAAAACATATGCAATAAATTCTTATTTTGCAGAAGATCTATTTAAAATTTCTCTTAACGTTGCATTTAGATCAAACGAGCGAATGCTCATTCTAACTAATTCTTGTGTAAACAGGCGTAGAGTATTCATTCGTTGTTCATACTGCGTTCGAAAAGATAGGTACTAAGCAATGTTCTAATACTGAACAACACTGAAACAATTTTCGTTTATACCAAAAGTTCACGAAAAAATGCTCTTGCTCTAGCTCTAGCTCTATGTTCGTTTGATGTTAATGCATCTTCTTCAAACTACTCTACTACTCTACTCTCTTGAAATATTTAATAAATATTTTATCATACTTATGTTACGAAAATAGGAGGAATACTTCCTCAAAGGAACCCCGGAGTAATATTTTAATCATCTGCATTCTGCATTGCAAATTCCTCAAAATATAAGTTAAAATGAAGGAAAACGGAAAATGAGGTCGAGAAACACAATAATTGGATGTAACATTTTATTTGCACTTATCAACTGTACCCGAGGCTGATAACGCATTATCATGCACGTTAGAAGAGCGAGTTTTCGATTCGGTAATTCGTTTTGTTAGACTTAGAACGTTATTCTGTCTCGATAAAATAAATTTGTATATAATTCCATTGAATATATCGCCAAAAAAGTTAATATGACTCCTTTAATTTTATTGTTAAATATAATTTGGACAATGAATTATTTAAATTATTACATACTAGCAGTCCGCTCCGGCTTCGCCCGTGGTACATATTTACGATTTCTCTACGTAAGACCCATCCTAGTACTGCAAGGAATATAATAAAAAAAGAATTAACGAAATCGGTTCAGCCGTTCTCAAGTTATGCGCTTACCAACACATTTTGGGATTCATTTTTATATTATAGAAGATTATGAACTAATACATTGTGTACTTTTAATTAGTGCAGGTAATAATTTCTTATCAATGTTCTTAACATATAGGGTTATGAACAGTTCAGACAGTTAATTTGGAGGATATGCTACACTCTTGCTCTACTAATTACCTACTAAGTACGTAAACTTGCAAATATTTTGTGTGGACTGTGGAAGACTTCAGAAATTTTCAATATTCAAACTATTCGTGACTATTATGGACGTGGCAGGGCATGTAATAATTACTTTTTCAACGCAGGTAGAGAAAGGCAAAGTGCATTCAATAAAGTGAGGATTTCTGACAAAAAATATAAGCAAATAAATTTTTGAAAATTCAAACAGCCTGATCCCACGAAGTTAAACAAAGCTTTATTGCAGTTTCTGAAATGACACATGACTGGGTATCAAAGGCGAGCGTACACTGCTGCAGTCAGTCATTTTTTCCCGAGCTTTGGAAACAGAACTCTATGTTTTGTTGCAAAACAGCTATGTCACTATATGAACGCTTGCCTTTTACATGATGTAAATTTAATTTTAGTTCAAGAATATCAATAAAAATAAAGCTTTGTGCATCTGAATGATTTAATATTAAGGGGGCGCATAAAGCAAAATAACCAATCTTCTATTAGATGATACGTGAAATATGCAAGACCAAATCTAAAAAATAAAATATATATCAAACTAGATGATATGTTCAACGATTCTGTTTAATCAAAAACATAAAATATTAAAATTTACTCGATAAAAAAAAATCACCAAGTTAGCTCTAATTTTCACACTTTTACGTTTTCTACTTGACATGGTAATACTTATTATGATTTTTTTTTCATAAACAATTATATTAAAACATTTGCAAGATATTTGTCAGAGCATTTTGAAAATTAGAGCTAACTTGGTGATTTTTTTTTTATCGAGTAAATTTTAATATTTTATGTTTTTGATTAAACAGAATCGTTGAACATATCATCTAGTTTGATATATATTTTATTTTTTAGATTTGGTCTTGCATATTACACGTATCATCCAGAGGCGGCTCGCCCTGAGGAGCGCTGGTGCAGTGAACTCCCATAAATAATTATAATAAAATCATACTCCTTAATTTAATTATTAACATTAATTATTACTATTTAAAATCAATCGTAATCTTTAAAACTACTGTTAATACCAATGAATATATCCATCATTCCATCATCCCATACACCTGTATAATACCTACTGTATTATGTAACGCGCGAAGCGGTGCGCTCACGATTGCGCTCCAATGAAAAAAGATTTAGTACATTTCCTAATACGAAATCCAATAGGAGTGAAAGAGAGGGTTTTGCCAGAGCCCTGCGCGTGAAACAAAAGATTTTCTATGGAAAAGTAGCAAAATTCGGTGCGCCGCACCCGCAAACGTTGCCGGTTCGTTTTTACCGCCCGGCAGGACAGCGATTGCGACGTTGCCAGTTGCTACGTCTATAATATAAACAAACACTCGACTCTCGAGTCAACTTCAATGCACGCGCGCGATTCATGCAATTTTCTAATTAAAATTATAAAATACGTGTTGAAATAGCCTGTACTTATCAGTATTACTTGTGAGTGTTAAAATGAACAATAATTATAATGTGGCGTTCATTAAAAAGTGTGATAAAACGTTACAAATTCGGCTTGAATGTAAAGCTAAGGGACCGCCACGGCCTGAACTTGATCTTACGCAAAAATGTACGACAAAAACGAAAACATATACGCGTGTGTTTAAATCTGAACAATATGTAAAAAAAACCGTGGTTGTGTGGATGTGATGAAAGCAACAACAGATATTTACGAATGTCTTGTCGCTTTAAGTTATAGATATTTTTGCACACCAAAAAGAAAGACGTATGTAGGTATTTCCTTTATAAGTAATTTTTTTTTGATAAATGTACTGCTTTACACCATGTATTTTCAGTGTTTTATTTCAAGTGAACACCCATAAAATTTTGTCACGAGCCGCCTCTGGTATCATCTAATAGAAGATTGGTTATTTTGCTTTATGCGCCCCCTTAACGTGAAACTATCTACGTCTCGCCGGAAGACATAATATAATTAATTACTATCTTAAATGCGTGCCATGTTATCGTTACTCAGAATGCCAAGATGATTAGAGAACATGTTCATTAATTACATAAGCAAATTTGAACTTATTTTACATATAAATTTTGCTCAGTAAGGTCCTTTTGTGTAGATATATTAGAATTAAACTGGTATGGAATAAATTATCTTGGATGATATTTAATAATACTATTTTGTACTACTTATTAACTTAATTTCAGATAAATGGACATTTTTACATATTTTGAACAAAATATAAGTCTTATTTTATGATGCAACTCTTCAGACAATTAGATTACTGTTTAAATAATAAATTCATATTATCTGATATATAAAAACTAGCGGTCCGCCCCGGCTTCGCCCGTGGTACATATGAAAAATAGATGTTGGCCGATTCTCAGACTTACCCGATATGCACAGAAAATTTCATGAGAATCGGTCCACCCGTTTCGGAGGAGTATGCAGACTAACATTGTGACACGAGAATCTTCTTATATATAAAAACTAGCGGTCCGCCCCGGCTTCGCCCGTGGTAAATATGAAAAATAGATGTTGGCCGATTCTCAGACTTACCCGATATGCACAGAAAATTTCATGAGAATCGGTCCACCCGTTTCGGAGGAGTATGCAGACTAACATTGTGACACGAGAATTTTATATATAAGATGAATCGCAAAATGTGTTGGTAAGCGCATAACTCGAGAACGGCTGAACCGATTTCGATAATTCTTTTTTTATTATATTCCTTGAAGTACGAGGATGGTTTTTATGTAGAGAAAACGTAAATATGTACCACGGGCGAAGCCGGGGCGGACCGCTAGTTTTATATATAAGATGAATCGCAAATGTGTTGGTAAGCGCATAACTCGAGAACGGCTGAACCGATTTCGATAATTCTTTTTTTATTATATTCCTTGAAGTACGAGGATGGTTCTTATGTAGAGAAAACTTAAACATGTACCACGGGCGAAGCCGGGGCGGACCGCTAGTATTATATAAAATCTTCAGTTTCTATCTGTTTCTTCTCGTAAAAGCACGACAAAGACATATAACTCTACTTGTAAATAATATATTGATATTTTCAAGGATATTTTGCGCTTTATCTGTTGTCTCCGCTGTCAAATACATTTCCCTATTGTACGAGTATTGTTGTATTTAAGTTACTGACAGATCTGGCATACAATACCTACTCAATCGGCAGAAACATAATTATATACAGTACTCCAAAATTAATAAAGCGCATGCAGATCTTCGCCAATTATCGTATTTCCAGAAACACCCGAATCACCCCGAATCATTGAATCGTAAGTGCCCTAAACAATGCACTTGCATCTTGCACCTTGTTCGAAAGAAATAGGAGTCAATTCAGAGTCATACACAATCGAAAACAACTCGGGCGGTAGGTGACGGTAGCCTGTCAGTCAAAAAATTCTAAAATCCGTCAGTCGTCTTTATATATTGGTGGTGACCGCACGTATTATCTCTGTATGGAATTATATAGAGCTGCTGTTACATATCCTTCTTAGTTTTGTTTCAAAGTTCAATTTTCCGATAAAATGATTATTTACACAGGTAGCAGATAGCAGTGGGGAAAGTGAAAATTAATAAGAGCATAATGAAAGTTCTTATCATTCTACGATATCAGAAATAGAGATAATCCCTGATTCTGTAAATCCTTTGGACTGAGATTTTAATGATTAGATTTCTACAATTTAAATTGTAAACCAGTGTTTGAAAATATTTCTTTTAAATC
This sequence comes from Colias philodice, assembly GCF_061535455.1. Lineage (NCBI taxonomy): Eukaryota > Metazoa > Arthropoda > Insecta > Lepidoptera > Pieridae > Colias > Colias philodice. The sequence goes on from NC_143086.1 coordinate 10,627,086, forward strand.
TTTGTCTTATTTTAACCTTCCGTACATCCATCATCACGCCAGCTTCAGTAAGACACTTTAATAGTTCTAGAATTTTCCAAGTAAGGAAGGAAGTAGAGGACCTAGAGGGCTATCCGAATCACCCTCATGTATGTTATGCGATTTTTCGTATTTTCGGAGCTATGACGTTTTTTTCACCTTTCGCCGAGTACCGTTCAGCTTAGCACACAAAACAAAAATCAAGCATCTAGCGCAATAATTCACGTCACCATAAATAAAAATCTCATCGTACTCAGCGATAGATGAAAAATTGAAAAAAATGTCATAACTCCAAAAATACGAAAAATCGCATAACATACATGAGGGTGATTCGGGGGTGATTCAGATAGCCCTCTAGGTCCTCTACCTTCCAGCTTCCGTTCATCACTACTTTTTGGGACACCCTGTAAACCTATTCAATCGTGCAATCGTGTGGCTTATCCTCGCTATTAACTTACATTGAATTATCGAAACAAATTTCGTTACTTATCTCTTTTACCATAAAATCACAATAAAACTCATAATTCTAATAAACTATGCATGAAGAAAATACATTTAACCACTCTATATACATATCGTCTTCGGAGGCTCGGGGAATATGACAGTTGCCGAACAGTGACGAATTTTTCTATGCGCATTATCAGTTTTGGAGTACAAGCAAACATGCTTGTACGACAAAATCAATTTACAGCAACAATGGAATAGCATAGAAAAATCGAAACTATTAAATAATAGAAATAAAATAATTGAAAATTTATATTGAAATATGAAAATGAAATATTTTCAGTTTATCGTTTAATGCCAAAACCGCGTTTATTCTATACGTTATAAGAATTGTCGAAAATTACATCCTAAATAGAGGAGCTGAAGCGAAATATTTCAGACTAATATATTCAAGACCAGCAGTACCTAGAGTCCAAGTAGGATTTACTAACACTTGACCGCGTCGCAATAATCGAACCAGATCGCAATTAACAATCCCATTTGGCGCGGTGTCCATTTATCCAATCATCAAAAGCTGCAGGGCTGACATCGACTGCTTTTATAAAGTAGAAATAAATGTTTTCTTTCTTTAACCAATTTTGGGTAAGGATTTGTAAGCTCGTTGAAATGTATGGTGCGATTTAAGGCCATAATTGCCGTAAATGCATGACTTAGGCAATACATTAGTTTTAGTCCAAATAAGCTCTACATAATATAGTCTCACCTCCATCAAATGTCAAATCTACTCTATTTTACTTTAACATTATGCTGCTAAACTTTGATACTAAAAAGGTTAGCGGGGAGCGTGTTAGATTGACTTTAATCCACCACACGAGCCGAGCGAAGCGACCGTGGCGCGAAGCGACCGTGGCGCGAAGCGACCGTGGCAGGGGCCGGCAAGAACCAAAACAGCTTTAGGGCGTGTCCCACACTAACAGAAAAAAACTAATTTAAGCATACAATTACTTAACCTTAATAATAATATTTATTAATCTTGATAATTATTTTATTCTTAGTTTAAGAACGGCTTTTATTCAATTTATTATACAGATAGTTTTGTACGTTTCTTAAATGGCTTCAGAATTGTATACCTACTATAGATGTATACAATTCCTAGATTTCATACATTTCCGGTGACAAATATTCCATTCAACTCGAACTCCAATCCCGGCCACGGGCCATCCTCTCCTTCATAGTCAAGTTATTGATTTGAAATGCTGTATGAAATTTCTCTACAGCCCTATAGGTGAACATCAGGACCAAACCACGATAAAGGACAATGTTAATTGACAGCTATATACTTGGCAGCATATGGTTTTAATAACAGTTTGCTATCCAGATTTAATATAGTAATGACAAGGTTAGTAAAAATGTTGATATTCACCGTGTTAACATCCATCATGGTGATTTAAAGATTATTGATATCAAAATGTAGAATTATTTTTTAAAAAGGATTGTTATTATATAGCAAATAGGGAAAAATAAAGTTCGTTTATTAGGTAACTACTTATTTACTTACAACCACACTTACATATTATTAAAAATATAATTCGTCCATTACCTTTCTCAGCTATACATAGATAGGTATAACTTAAGGTTATATACTATCTACCGCAATTTTACATTCGATCACTAAAATTGAAATTGAAGTACTAATAATATGTAAAATTAATTTATTTTTCCTTACAGGGGATTACCACTTATGTTAGAAAGTCCACCATATTAAAGCACATATAAAAATAAGCCATGAATAGAATAAACGCTTGATATGCAAAATTTGACTGCAACGTTGGACTGTGTTTATGATGAACAGTAACACAATTCTCATTCTTGTGAACATAAGATAGAGATCATTTTAGTGAATTATGTATTGCACGCCTCATAAGCGAAGCGTTGAGGTGGGTACTACTGTCACTTCGCACAAAACATCTGATTTTTCAAACTTAAAATGTCTTTATGTATCATACATTGCACTTGTAAGATAATACATACACACACATATTAAGAAAAAACACTATTTTTAACATTCATGATATTTTTGATGTCATTTTTGTTATTTAAACTAGTTAAAAAACAGTTTAAAAAAGTTCTTTCTTGGACGTCCGTGTGTCTGTATGTGCGGAGGATTTTCTTGTTAACACGATAGCGACCGAAATACTTTACTAATCGAGTCTTTTTTTTTCTCTTACGCTTGAGTATGCTCAGGAATAGAACCCTTTCATTTTTCAGGGTCTTATTCGATGTGGTTTCATTGTTATTAAATAAACAAAAATAATAATTAATAAATAATTATTAAAAAAAAATTATGAGGCGTGCACTTTTGGATTTTCCAAATTATTTGATTATACAATCTAATATGATCCTGCGACTTGCAGGATTGTTCATATCGTATTTCGAAACACAAAACCCAAAGATGGCGACTTAAAAAAATAGTTCAATGGAATATTGCACGTTTATAGCATCTTTTATCAGTAAAGAAACACAAAATAATTGTAGCACGTGGTGCTAATACTAGTAACCCTTAAATTATTGAAATTCTCATTTCCAAAACCGGGCAACGTCAGAGCCCGGCCATTTGCAAGGCACTTCGATATATTATGTAGGTAGGTGTAATGAGACGTACTAGGTCCAACACGAATTTATACATATAAGCTCTTTTGAGATCTAATAAAATCCGTTTATTTGGCTTTTGACTGTGTATTTAATTCGATATTATAACTTTTTATTAATAATGAAATAATTCAAGTTTTAATTTTTTTTACATATATAATATACGTCTTTGAGAACAAGTACTTACTTAAGTAACAGTTAGATATTTCTTGTGTTATTTCTAAATGTGAAATGATATTTATGCGATTTTTAATTATTATGGTTAAATTTATGTAACAAAATATTTTAAAGACAAAGGATAAAGTTGACCGCTTCCCTAAGTATATACCTATATTATTTTCAAAAGATAGTTTCAAATAACAAGCTCTCTAGGAATTTTCAAACCATACCTTACAAATAACACATATATACAGTATACCTACATATTACGTTGAAAATTTATTTCAAATATTTTTTATCTAGTACTAGACATTCTTTATAGTTTTTTTTTTATAATTTATAAAGGGTATTAGATATATCGATTTTATAAAAATAATTTCACCAATTTCCTGAATAGTTACCAAATTATTTATCTAAGTATCCAATTATTTAAAAAAGAGTTTTATTCTATGTAAATCCATATTTAAATGGATGTCCTAAAAAGTACGTTAAGATTTCAATCGTATATAATAAGTATTCATGAGTCGGATATGGCTCTACACGCGGATATGGGAATACATTGACCCAATATTATGTATCTTTTTTTTATGTTATTGCGATTATGGACTAAATTTAGAATATTTTTGAATATATAAAGACTAAAGACTAGTTCTAAATTTTTTCTAATGTTATATTCATAAATCCGTTATTTTTAGAACGTTGCGATTTGAAATTTAAATTTGTATAATTTTTATTTTGAAGGTAAAAAGGTAAATGTAATAAAAATTAAGTATAAATGTAATAAGGATGCCATATTCAACGTATGCTGTATCAATGTATGCTTGTTTAGTTAGTTGAACAATCGCTGTTAGCCAATTTAGATAATGGAAGTGTTATATATTTTAGTATAATGAGCGGTTATCTTTCGCCTATGCGGTATGGTTGTTCTTTTTTTTGTAATAAATTTTTTAGGCATTTGAAAGGAAGCAAGGACAAGGATGCGTTGGATTGGGTGAGGCGTAGGTATAGGGGCGGGACCGATGCCTTACCCAACCAATTTTTTTATTATTTTATCTCCCAAAGGGTTTAGTCAGTTTAAATCATTATTACTTCAAGGAAGGATATTGGTCAGGAAAATAAGTAAAGTTGTTGCTTAAATATATAATAAATATGTTTTATGTAAGTATAAAAAATTATAAGTAGTCATAAATCGCATCGCAGGTAAGTCGCAATATTTTAAACCAAGTCGCATAATTGCATAATGTCATAAAGTCTTTATTCCGTACTGAAAACATAGATATATTCAGAATAGTCGTTGACGTAATCAAACGGTTTAAATCAACGGCGCAAGAGTTGAATTTGGAGGCAATGCGCGGAGTGAGGAGTGGGCCGCGGGACACGGGCGCACATCCGTTCGCTCGCGGATTGCCCAATTCTTGCCGCAAGCCAGCGCCGACCCTCTTTAGTCATGTAGGCGCGATGACTCAAACAGAATGATTACGACACATGCTATGATCAGACAAAAATTAGATACTAAAAACTAAGTCTTCTCGATAAGTGGTCGTGTCCAATGCAGAAAATTCAGGGATCTCGCAACTGAAATTTGAACAGATTGCGAAATCTCTAACGTCACTGCGAACACTTCCGATTGCAGAACACACGGGCGCCGGCCGACTCCAACCGAAGATTTATTATGCCAACCATATAGGAGAGAGAAAAAGACTGACTGATATAACAAGTCTAGTCGAATTCTCCCTCCGACACAACTGACAGTTTATCTTCTTGCTTCCTTGTTGAATCTTCATCTGAAAACTTGTTCTTTCATCCCGACTGCAAGTAATTACAACTTAATAACTTGTTCAGTTCTCGCCAATAAACGTTCCTTAACGCGCCAGTCACATGACGTGACAAGAGGAAAATAGGACTAATTGCTAACTACTGGCAAGTTATCAAACGTAATATATAATAGTATAAAAAAGTGCAAGTTCCTTTTAATAGGAAATGGAAAATAAAAAAAGAACTCCTAAAGTATTGAAATACTTTGCGGAAGTTTTAAAAGTAGGCCGCGAACAATTCACAAGTTAAACTTTAAATTGAAACACTGTTATTAAAAAATAATTCACACTACTATCATTCATGAAGGCTTAACTTCAACTGCTAGAGAGGGCAAAAAAAACTAAGTAAAATTATTCAACTAAAGCCAAACTAACACTAGAGGAACAAGAGGAAACGACCGAAGTTGTCGACGACCGAGAAGCGAATGGCAGCTCGTGGCGAGGAACGATGGCGTAGTGACTACGGATGCGAGAGGGGCATGGTATGAGGGTCGGGGAGGGTGCCGGAGGAGGAGGCGAGGTGCCCTGCGCGCGCAGAGAGAGGACGCATGTGATGTAATAGCGATCGATGCACCGTATCATGTATACTTACACTAAATATCCTCGTCGTTTTCTGGCTCTTTAACATTTATATGTAACTTAAGTATTTCCAACGAGAATGCAAATACTGAGACCTAAATTTTAGATATTTGGATTACGTAGAAACTATTTGACATCACTTTTCCAGGTCAGTTATCACTGTCCCCCTCCCCACCGGAGAAACAAAGACTTACTAGCAACTCGCTTAATTTAAAAAATCAGCGTTGTAATTGTGTAAAATCAGACATTTACTTATTTCATGCAGCTAGCATTTTTCTCTAGATTATGGGCTAGGATTAATGACGTTATTTAAAATAAACTTCAACTGTGTTGCAAACGGTTTTGTATTGATCAAAGACAACTGGTGTTAACGTTCGGATACTGTCGTGAACCCTCGGCTTCTATCTGGGTCACACGTGTACACGTTATCCCCACCATGACGGCCTTGGCTTAGTTTAGGCCAAATGGCACCTCCCCTTCTCTGCGCACTTTACTAAATAGTAAATAGGTACTAGCTGAATAGGTACATTATTTTTCTTAAACTTTTGTCGACCCTACACTTGAATACTTGGTGAATTGTGGCTATAAATTAATTGCGCATTCACAGAAACATGCACAAATAACACAATGTAGGTAGGTACATCAGCTAGTACTTATATTTTATAAAACAAAGGCTGATTACAATATTGTTGTCTAGTCTATCCAGACATTGTGGTGAGGTGATTTTCGGTTATTGAACTGATGACACCACCTTAACAATGAAGAAAGAAAGGTTGACACATGATGTATTAAAACAATGATTTATTACATTGTTATAAACAACGATACAGATAAACGAAAATGCACATGAAATGCCACCGTTGGACAGGGACCAGTCACGTTGCCGTCGACCAAGTAGGTATCTAATTCGATGTACGAGGTCGCACGGCCTAACGCGGCCCCATCGAATAAAAGTTGCCGCTGATGATGAAAACCACGCTTCGGGCGACCTCGTTTGTATCTAGCACGGCACCCGAAATAACTAGGGCACCGTTACTGCGTAGTCTCTAACGCAATATAGTTAAATACTTTTCGGCGTCCAATCTAAGATGGTCTTTGGGGATGACGAAACATATTAGAATCGGTCGCTTCAACAAGAGCTTGTGAAGCAACTACAGTTCAAATTATGGTGGTTGCGGAGATGCTGAAATCGACATCTGGTTATGGAAGAGTTTTACTCTGTTGTTGGGTACAAAGATCAAACGTGATTATTAAGTTAAAGATTTTAGAATCAATTTCCTGTATCTATATCTTTACGTAAACCGAAGTAATGAGACAAGGAAAATTTCAATACAGCATCAAAGGCATGGAACTCGCCTTTGTGACAATTTTGCTACATGTAACCGTCACTTTATTCATTTCGTATGTATGATATAATTATATCATAGATGATATAATGACCCGATGTTATGACGCCAAATGGGTAGCGATAAATTTTATTTATAAATTATATGGAGTTTTCTATGAATCGGATAGTCGTAACTCGTAACCATTAACTAGCTTTAAATAATAATAATAGAGTGGAATAGGTTGATATTGTATCGTTAGTACCATCTTTGGTCTAATTTTCCGTTTACCAGGCAATATTTTAGCCTGGATAATAATTTAACAAACTATGATTAAAATATTATGTAGAGCACTTACTAACATTTCACTTTTAAAGAATTCGATAACTAAGCGTTTCAATTATTATTTACAAAAATAGCATAGGGTGTAATTATATAAAGGGAATAAAACTACAGGGAATATTGTTTTGCTTGATATATGTATATATGTATATCTAAATAGTATGAAAGACGTCAATTATATATATATTATATATATATATATATATATATATATATATATATATATATTTTTTTTTAACAATTGTTTTATCAATACTGAAGTTGACTGAAACTAAAAAATACGTCACAAACGAATGACGCGATAAATGGAACAAAGAACCTGAATAACAATAATTGTTATGACGACGAATCTGTAACCGACCTCGTTACTTGGCCTTTATCTAAGAAACGAATAATTAATACAAGTTTCATTGTTTCATAATTGTACGGTACAAGGACAAAATTTCAATGCGATCAAATGGAACCAAGTAAGCAATTATTTGATAGATACACATATTTACAAATTTTGGAAATTTTTATTGTATGAATATAATTTGAATATACCTACTACGGAAAAATTAACATTATCCTTTTAAAGTACCTAGGTACATATCGAATTAATATTGCAATTTGTAGAGTTCTTGAGTTTTCATATTAATTTTGTGTATTAAAGTATGAATTATTTTTAATGATTTTTTAGACATACATCACACAAGATAAATTATGTGCTGTAAAGGAAGAAACGAAGCTATTGAGCTATTTTCAAGAACATATTTCTCATGTTAACTTGGTACATATTTGAAATTAGTACCTATGCATTATGCAATAACATGCAAATATTGGTACATATTTTGTACATATGAACATAAAATTGTTAACCTAATAAAAGTTAGGGATTTTTAGAAATAAAAGACTAAAGGAAACTTTATGTAAGTATAAAGCGCGTCACACACGGTGAAGATACTATAATATTTTATCTTAAGATACTGTTATATTTTATATTACAGTATCTTAACGCATCCGGTATCAGCGTTCGGACCATCATTTTTCTTTTTGTCATTGCGTACTAAGACTCCTGTAGAACCGCCATCCTGTTACAAATGACCCACAAAATTTCGCGTCATTTGTAACAGGATGGCGGTTCCACAGGGGTCTTAGTACGCAATGACAAAAAGAAAAATGATGGTCCGAACGCTGATACCGGATGCGTTAAGATACTGTAATATAAAATATAACAGTATCTTAAGATAAAATATTATAGTATCTTCACCGTCTGTGACGCGCTTAATACTCGCGTAAAATCAAAAAGAAGAAAATACTAAGTTAGGTATTTGTTGTGTTTCAGCCCCCGCTATGTCTTAAAGCAATATTAATTCCAGTGTGAAACAATGACAGAGCTACAAAGGTCGACTGGCGCCATCACTTTCCCACATTGGGGATACCGGATAATAGGTACCTACTGCTTTAAGACATCATGGTAACGGTAACCCCCAGGTCCTACTTAAGACAGATTTCATTTCATTTCTTCATAGAAATGAAAAATAGCTAGACATCCAAATCTAACAATAGTTTGAAAATATTTTTCATAGGTCAATTATTTAAAAAATATGAACTCCTGCGTCACTTTCTATGAGTTAGATGGGTTATGAGGCTGTTTCACTCATCGATTTTCTCTACAGAGAAGTAGGTGATCAGCCTTCTGAAATCTGCCAGACCGAGGCATTTTGCTAGTAGGTACGGGTATGCAACCTCAGTTTTACGCTCACGCCTTATGCCATGAAGCGAATTTAGGAATTCAGGAATTCAGGAATATGTATACGCAAATTATTTGAAGTATGCTTTCTGTATGAATAAATATCTAAAGCAAACTAAATTATCATCACATAAGATTGCAGGTAGGAACTTGTAGTCATTTCTAGGACGGAACAGAAATCTGTTACCTACTATTATAATATTAGGTAGGTAAGTACCTATGTTATGAATGTAGTTACATTGATCCTTAACAAATATAAATAGTTGTACTTAATTATATTATTAAACAATATGAAGGTACCTATAACAAATCATATCAATATTATTATAACTTATGAAATGAACAATGAATCGATGTTTTGGCGGGAACACTGAAACGTCACTATCTACGGAATCTAAATATTTGTCTACAATACAACAAAAGAGAATTTTCCTATAATTACCTATCCATGAAACATTGAGATTTACTTCATATAAAATATATTCTATACTATAATATATAACACAACACGATTGGATAATGAACGCGTGACGCGTTTAGAGTTGCACACGAGGACTGATAAGAGCGTGATACCGTACCGTAAAATTATCGCAAGCACTGAATGAAAGAAAATCGCAAAGGAACTAAACAATATATTCGCGCTGCGTCACTTACCTCCCGGAACGCCAGATGCCGCCATGGCTCGTGGTGCTGTGTCACGAACGGTCGGCATGGTGGGTATATTTATTACAGTTGCGGTAGCTAGTACGCACTACGCTGGCGCACGGATCCACGTCGACGCAGAGCCGTGCCGCATTGTATTCTATACGAGTATACGTATGGGCGTTGGAACTTCTTACCCCGCTGCCCCTCTACCAAAAATTCATAACCTACATCCAAAATGACATAAGTACGCTTCGGGTACAACAAGTCAAACTAGACGGTTATATCGCTCTCGTTTTCGAAATGGAATCTTATCTTCACAGTAGAACCGCCTAAGCGGCATCCTAAGCGCTAGCGATAAGGAACTGGCGTTATTGACGTAAATGTTGAGCACGGAACGGGCTCACTGTCCTATATAAGTAACCCAATTTCATGTTGAAATACGGAGTACACTGAAGCATGACGAGGGATGGCTGTAAAACCTAGCATTCAAGTACTCGCAATTACCGTCGCTATAAAATTTCTTTCAACACTTTAACGTTGCCTCAATGTGTGAAGCCGGCACGGAAACTTATGTTCATGTATAATTCAAACATAAGCACTATTGCACACTTTTATACCTAGATAAATGATAAAATAATTTTACTATCTATTATTGAACCCACTTGAATAGCAAAATATGTAATTATTTTTAAACGTGTCGTCCTACGTCCTAACCTATATTATGTTATTTTTTTATTCATATGATAAAAATATCCGGTGATCTTTCCAATCTTACAGCAATTGACTCTCATTTACCGGATTGGAGCAAAATTGCTCAAAATGGGGAGAAATGGGTTAAGGGAAGAGAGGCCTTTGTCCAGCAGTGGGACAGCCATGGCTCATAATAATTATAAATAAAATATTGTAGATCACGCGAGCGAAGCCGCGTCTAAAAAGCTAGTTCTAAAAGAAATGGCTGTCGTTGGATGCAAATTTTTTACATAACAGAAAGCTTTCACTAAGTAAGTACTCTAGCTATGTAGAAAATTATGTATTCTGTTCTTAATCCGTCCCAGTTCATAGGCTACTGGCCACCAATATTCAAATCACCGATTTAAGTGCTCCGACCGCGCTACGATAAACAACGACCGCATTCAAAATTAATTGTGTTTGTCACTTGAAATATTTTACATATTTATGAACAAGCGCTTTTATCCAAGAGCAAATTTTTTTATCTGAGTGTCCTTTCTTTATGTAGGTAGGTATGATAGATTCTCGATCTATAGAGAAAATATACCCACTCATAAACATATTTATTTTTTTGTGATGTTCATGAATAATTAGGTACTTACATAATATAATGGACTTAATATTGAATTTGGTGAAGATGTAGTTAGAATAGAAGTTTACTATACGAAAAATAAATTAATGACAGAATATCTATCATTATATTATTACAAAATGACCTTTGCATTTTCGGTTTAAGAAAGGAAATTTTACCGTAAAAAGGGCATATCAGCAAAATGCTAACGGATCCTATGCATTCCATGAAATCTAAAAAACTCACAGCCAACTAACTAACAGCGTATATCAAATCTGGCCAAAATGAATCGTTTATATTTCACTTTGTAGCATTGCTTATCTTCCATAATTTATATAGAAATAATTCTCAGGGAGAGTATTACAAGGATGATGCTGGATGCATTTGAAATGTGTTCAACAGATAAGTAGCGCTTTAATACCATAAATAAATCGGGGTAGAAACGTAAAACAAAAGAATTTATCCAGAAGTGTCAGTAATAAATGCATTGTGTAATTCAGCGTTCGCGTGCTAGCTCCAGATAATTGAAATCCTGTTAGCGTAGGTGGAAGAGCCGCTGAACTGAAGATACGGGCTCACATAATCCTTTGTCACTCATACAGTTAAGCTCATCTGAGCTCGTGCTGACGTTCGCCCGCAATCACCTTTATACGGAATGGATGAAGCCATACATCTACTACTTACTACACTGTACACACTACATAATATTATATCCTAATATTTAAGAATTTAATCCGTTGTAATCATGTTACTCCCACAATATTCAGTTTTATTTTCATAACTAATTAAGTGAAAAATACTTAGATTAATTTATAAATACTTTGGTATTTTTCCTCACAAAAATATAAAATATTAATATGTGACGTAATAAGTAGTTAGGTAGGTACTTATTTCTGAATTGGTAGTGAAATAATTAATTATTAAATACTTTTACTTAGGTATCAACCTTGAAACCTCGTAGTTTCTTTTATTTAGTCAATATTTAAAAGTTAGATAATATCGACACCTATAACCTTAATGCTTACTCTATGTGTGAGAGGGAAAGTTTCTGTGTTATTGTAGCATTCCAAATTTTTACCTCGTACAAAGTTTGGCGCTTTCTCTTGTGCCCAATTCGACGAGGCAGTTTGTTAAGTCGTTAACTTTTACTTATTGTTTACAATAAAATAATAATAAATAATGAGTAAAACCTGGTAAAACCAAATGAATGACGGTAACGAAGATCTGTTTCTTATTTTTTCAGTGTGTATTATTAAAAGTATTACATATAACAATATTCATTAATTAATTTACAAATAATTGAAACTAATCATCATATAAAATTTAAAACTGATAAGACTAATTAGTAATTACAATTGAATGGACAGAATTTCTAGGTCAGGCACGTGGCAATAACAAACGTTTACTTACAATTTTTATAATTTAATGCGCTCTAATGTTCTTGACACAGTTCACATAATGTTATAGACAAATTTCAATGTTTTTAATCAGGAATCACACCTACTTTATTTCAAACTAGCGGTCCGCCCCGGCTTCGCCCGTGGTCGGTGGTACATATTTCGCGATAAAAGGTAGGGTCTTTCTCAGGGTCTAAAGATTGTCTGTGCCAAATTTCATCAAAATCGGTCCAGTAGTTTATGCGTGAAAACCATACATACATACATAGGTACATAATTAAAAACATTTCCTCTTTATAATATTATTAGTATAGATAGAAATACTTACTCTATAAAAATACCTAACATATTAATATATTATATAATATTTTTATTAAATTGACTAATATAATTTTAAATCTGCAATAGTAATGCTTGTTTGATTTATATTGTTATACCTATACCTAATTTTTTTTTAATAAAATGACAAATTGTAATTGAATTGTAATGAACATTGAACGCTGTAATTTCCTGTAATTAAAGGCACAGTAGATTATGTATTTTAATAAGATGTAATAAACGTGAACCGTGTCCTTTGTTGGAAATTCTATAATAAATAAATAAATAAATACCTAATTGCATTGCAACCTAATGGCAATAAATAAAATATAATATACCTAGTTACTTAATTTACTTGCCTACCAATAGGTACCTATCGCTTTTTTTAATTATTACCCCATTAAACATCTGCCAAGTATATTGAAAAAGCGAAAGTTTCTTCATGTAATAGTCCATAAGAATCCGCTTTAACATTTTCATGGTTCATAAAAAAACATTTGTCATGCATTGGAAGTTTAAAATTCACACATTTCTCTTAAATGTTTTTAACAAACTATTCCAGATACATTTTGTAATCGAATACCACTGTTAATCGGTGCTTCAAAGTTAATACTTATACGGCAATAACGAGTATTGCGGTGTAAGGTAATAGGCGTAATCAAGACAATTATTACTTACTAGGACATTGTTCTTACACAACAACGCTTGGACAAAAACTGCAAGTAATTATCGTAGTTCATTTCCTGTTGTATAAATGCGAAACCGAATAAGTTGCAGTTAGATATCGAGCAAACACAAAGACGGCTCGAGGCTTACATAAAGCAGCAAATAAATAGGTCATGGGGCCTCGCGTTCCCGGCGAGGGTGGGGTGGGAGGTCGTGAAACTAGGTGACCTACAAGCGGAACCGCTGCACAACTCCTCGCCACTCGGCACTCTAATGAAATATTATTCGACAATCCTGATCTCTACCACTCTCTAGTCTCTACATTGCTTTTCACGTCGATTGACTGCCAAACAGAGACTGAACGCTGTACTTCTAATATCGCCTGATATATAAAATATTAGGTACTTATATAACAATAATAATTAAAGAGCCATTATATAAATCAAACAAGCATTACTATTGCAGATTTAAAATTATACCTATTAGTCAATTTAATAAAAATTAAACTTACCCTACGATAAAATATTTCGGTATCCGTACAATTTAATATTAAAACAAATAATTATTTTTAAATATTTGAACCACAATTAGAAGAAATATTATAGGTATTTTAAAAAGCAACCACAAAATACCCGCATAATATAAATCCCACCAAAAACATAAATGTAAAAATGGGAGCCAAGTTCAATCGTAGTTGATTGCCGAAAAAAGAATTGAGATCTAAATGTGTGCCAAGTTCTTTATACAGTCCATAAAATATACAAAGATGTATTACATTCTTAGAGCGAGCGCGCACGAGCAACTTTGTCTCCGCAACTATTTTGTCTCTCTCATCAATTTGTATGGGGAGTTGCGTCGCTACGTGCGCGCACTTTCATACTAGCCCATAGGTGGGAGAGACAAAATAGTTGCGGAGACAAAATAGTTGCGGAGACAAAGTTGCTCGTGCGCGCACTGTCTTAGGTGAACTGAAAACTCAATTGTTTTATTTTCCCTTATAGAACAACGTTTATTCCAAAATATGACTTTTTTCAATTTGAATAATAGAATTATTTTCACAAAGCAAACACCTAATGACCTATTAATTATTGAACCCCATAATTTGATCAGGCTAGTTTTTTATTTATTTAGTTAATATATTGATGTTATTGAACGTATAATAACGTTCGTTATGAAGTTCTAAAAACTATAGCCAAGTCAAATTATGAGGTTCAATAGGGATGAGATGTTATTCTAAAATAAACCGTAAAATCGTGCGTTAGGATACATATTAAAAAGCTGAATTTAATAATAAAATTATATATATTATTTTTAACTGTATGAGCAATATTTTTATTACAATTTTCTTTTAGTTTACGTTTAATAACAGTTTTGAATAAAGAAATGAAGAATCGGCAAGAAACTCCATAGTTGCTCTTTTTAATCATGTCAGTTTTACAATTTTACAAATTACATAATATGTAACATCATATTAATATGCCAAAGAACTGTCCTGTGGTTTTTACGCGACAACCCTCCATGGGTTTTTATCTATAATCTATAATCTATAATAATATTATAAAGCTGAAGAGTTTGTTTGTTTGTTTGATTGTTTGTTTGTTTGTTTGTTTGTTTGTTTGAACGCGCTAATCTCGGGAACTACGGGTCCGATTTGAAAAATTCTTTTGGTGTTAGATAGCCCATTTATCGAGGAAGGTTATAGGCTATATATCATCACGCTACGACCAACAGGAGTGGAGCCACGGGGGTGAAACCGCGCGGAGCAGCTAGTCGTCCTATATTCCTTAATACTGTAATAGGCTCTCTGAACTAGTACATCATCACTATCACTATCACTACATAGTATAAAACAAAGTCGCATTCCCTGTCCCTATGTCCTTATGTCCCTATGTCCCTTTGTCCCTTTGTACGCTTAAATCTTTGAAACTACGCAACGGATTTTGATGCGGTTTTTTTTAATAGATAGTGATTCAAGAGGAAGGTTTATATGTATAATAACATCCATTAAATAGTGGAGAAGTACTGTTATTTTTGAGGTTTCTAATGTGATGTCGTAAAAAATTACATTTTTACCGCTTACATTGCAAACGCAGGCTGAACCCTACCAGCCGTACAAATAAAAACTTGCTTATTCAAACCTTATGCAATGCATAGATATGATAAGAATAAATAAAGAATAAGGATGTCATAATTTCTTACAAATAAATTTGGAATAACGTCGATGTATCTATGCTCACGCTATGCAAAAGGCGCGAAGCGGCAACGTCGCAATTCATTCACAAAATTATGAAAAACATTGAAATTGTCTACGGTTAAGCCTTGGTGCTGTCATTTTGCTGACGCTCGTTTGACTTCGTCGAATTTGTTGTGAAGTTTCATCATACGATGTTCTGTTTATTTATTTTTTAAATATTTATTGTAAATAATTTGGGTTGACTTTAGAAACGTGCGGCACGAATTTCGGCGCGATTTTAATTTTTATCGATCGATAATGATGCCCCGAAACATACATTAGCGGCTTTTCGTGCGGAAACGTGTAATTACAGAGAAATCTTTTTTTTAATTTTTGAGATTATGTTCAAAATTGTTTGAGTTACATTGACAAAACTACAAGAATTGTGTTTGAAAGAGATAACAAATGTCTTAATGTACATATTAAAAACCATAGTTCATTCAAAAGCATGTTGCTGAGGGGACAACAATTCATACGGGTTATTGGCGAGCATATGATTGTTTGGGGCAATATGGGTATGTTCATAAAAAAGTTAATAACTCAGACCCAGACAACCCATTTGTTGCCTCTGACCCATTTGAGTCCCAGTGGCATGTTGTAAAAAGATTTTTTAAAAAAGATAACTATAACCACCCAGCAAACTTCGGTGATAATATTATAGAATATGTGGAGACGATGGGTGGAAATAAATAAAATGGATCCATTCATTGCCATTGTAAATTGTATCAAACATGTATACAAGATTTGAAAAATAATTATTTAAAAAAAATGTTTTTATTGTATGTAAGTATATTGCACACAAATTGTTAATCACAGAACCGAATCTGTCCACCCCGATTCCACGTGGTACTTGTCTGTCATACACTAGAGTGTATTTAAAAAGTCGGAGGCGCGGAGGAGCGTGGCGCCCGCGTGTGCTGAGGAGCAGGTAGAGTCAAGCGAGCCGGAGTGGCTGAGGCTGGTCGCCAAAGGCGACCAAAAAGCCGAAGCTACGAAGGCGAGTGAAGACTCCTGCCTGCAACGAGGTACACGGGGGCAAGCGCCACGTTCTGCAGCGCCGGAGCAGTCAAGAAAGTCCATAATCTTCGTTATATTTCTAACTACATCACTACATAGTATAAAACAAAGTCACTTTCTCTATCCCTATGTCCCTTTGTATGCTTAAATCTTTCAAACTACGCAATGGATTTTGATGCGGTTTTTTTTAATAGATAGAGTGATTCAAGAGGAAGGTTTTAGTATATAATTTATTAGGTTTAAGTCAAAGCGGGCGAAGCCGCGGGCGGTAAGCTAGTATAAATATAATCTCAAAAAAAATAAAAAAAAAAAATAGAAGGGGGGGTTTCCTCACCCCCCCACTTTATAGGGGGTCTCCTCTTACCTCCCCCCTCCCTTTCCCTCCCCTCCCCCCCCTTAATTCGTGCCGCAAATTTTATATAATATATCATTAAATATGCAAGCAAATGAAAGAGAACGCTATCCAATATCTGGAGAACAGAAGATAAACCCACCTTGAGATAGAGAGTTGCCAAATAACTGGTACTCAAAACATACAACTCCAGGCTTTGAAGATTTATATTTTCAACGAAAGTGTATATTATTGTGATAAGTTTAGAAATAAGTTTTATGTATGTATGGTTTGGCGCATGTTGTAAATAAATAAATCATTATAAATATCAAAAGGGTTTTTCATAATTTCGTATATTTTGACATTTCATACAAAATTTTCCATTTCAATAGGTACGTAATGAAATTATTAATTTGCTCAACTTTTTCTACTTCTCGTATTACTCTCATTGCTATTATCTCAAATTTAGGCTGAAAATTGCTTCTAAAACTTGTAAAACACAGCACAATGTACTAAAAGATATGTTATAACTCGGTTATGTCAAACTTATACTAGGGTGGTAGCCGTAATAAGGACGGAATAGCATTAGTATGAATACTTATTACGAAGTTATACTAGGTTACATTTATTTCGTGTTTATTTGTATGATTTTTCCTTATTCTTAGTTTATTCTTTGCATAAAATGTTATAACTCGTTTATTTGTACGGCTGTACGAGTTTATATATATTTTATACCCGTGCGAAGCCAAAGCGGGCCGCTATGTTTTTATATACAACGGCAACGTTCACAGTTTTTCTGTAGTGTATTTAGTATCAGCAAAGCACCCGTGCGAAGCCGGGGCGGGTCGCTAGTTTTATATATAAGTTTTAAATTTAGAACTACTAAACTCTTTATCATAATCTTAGACATAATCATACATAATCGTAATACATAATCGTAGATATCGATCGATCTATTATACCTAATAGGTATATTCCCTTCTTATCTATACTAATATTATAAAGCTGAAGAGTTTGTTTGTTTGTTTGAACGCGCTAATTTCGGGAACTACTGGTCCAATTTGAAATATTCTTTCGGTGTTAGATAGCTCATTTATCGAGGAAGGCTATAGGCTATATACCATCACGCTACGACTAACAGGAGAGGAGCCACGGGGGTGAAACCGCGCGGAGCGGCTAGTTAGTTTATACTTAGTAACTAGGTAGATACCTAGTTTATTTACGCACTCTTTACAAGCTAGATCGAAGATAGGTATATAGGTATTATTATTTATCAATCTTATTAACTATGCTATAACTAATTTCATACGCGTCCTACCCGATCGTTATTCTTAATATTCTACTATGAATGATGAAGTTCATTTTGTAGCTATTTCTTTTGTAAGCTTATATAATATATAGACCCTTTATTTTTTTTTCTCGTTTGCACTAAAGATTCTGCCATCCGAAAACGTAGAGCTTCCTCTTATTCGATAGGTGTCCGGAATTACTGGATACATTCATGATCAATTGAATCAAGTTAACTCGCAAACCTGTCTAACTGGAAAGTCGACTTCTTTCTTTTTAAATTACTTTATGTATTGTGCTTATGGAATTGTATTGTACATAATGGCTACGATAATGTCTTTTTTGTAAATGACGCAGAATTATTTTTGAAGAATCTAGGTGCACGTATTCAATAATTGTTATATTGTTACCGTTACTTTTATAAAGGTATTGATAAATTATAAGTATAGCAGTCCAAAATACCCACATCTTTTCAGATAAAACAAACCTTCTGCATGTGCGTCTAAAGCTTAAATATGGAATATTTTTGGCAGGGTAGGTATTCCGATATAAATACAAATTCCAATCAATATACTTTATTTCGAAAAGTGTACATAGGTTTTGTACAACAACTACATATAATAGATACTTATAATAATAACAACAATAATTAATCTATCAAAGAACTAGAGCAAAGAAATCTAAATAACAAGACACATAGAAGTGCTATAATGTCATAATTCATATGAAAACCGCTGTCGCCAAAATCAACACATTTAAACCGATAGCTAAACAGTACACACAAGTAAACTATGCCTTTTATTGGACAGCTTGATTTTAGTGAAAACTACCTTAAATATTAAATTAAGCTTTTTAATATGTATCCTAACGCACGAATTTACGGTTTATTTTAGAATAACATCCCTAAGTATATGAGACGTTTTGTTTCTTTTTGTTCCAATACGAAAAAATTCGGCTTTTCTACAACAGAAGTTGTCAATTTTCAATAGATATAACTTTGAACATTAAACTCATAGAAATAAGGTTGAAATTTGTGTTAAACGAAATAATAAATAACCGAATAATAAATAAACGAATAATAATAAGAATGGTAGACTGTGTCATTCATTGTTATTTCGATTACTATGGTAACACTCGTAATACTTGTAAATATTCTATAATTTTAAGGAAAAACGGCATTATTTCTAAAAAAGAAATATTTACCGATGAAATATTATTCCTTTATTAGTATAATTACAACTTGTGGAAGAATTTCCGCAATGGGATATGCTGAAACACACCATGTTTATACACATACGTCTCCAGAGCAACTGAACAGTGACGAACACGCTGGTGTTGTGAAAGTCACCTGAGTGGCGACAAGGTCACGCGCGCTTACGACTTCTAGTGTCTTGTTATTTAGATTTCTATGAACTAGAGATAAACTACGATAACATGGCGCGCCCTTCCAAAATTCAAAACGTTTGAAAGTATTTGTGAAAGTATTTACAATGCACCACCAAGATTCACAACGCATGTGTGCGTAATGAGACGGCCGTCAAACAAAAACAAATCCACGAATTTGTTGCTCGACTAGTCACGCTCTAATCGCTCATTATTATTAGTAATGGCGCTGCATTGACGTATTCTATGAAAACGACACGTGCGTTGTCTTGGGCGCTCGGCAACTTATGATTAGTTGACCAACAAATCTGGACGTAAAGTACTAAAGACGAATACGTACAACTACATACAAACTCCTTCGTAAGGATGTCACTACACACATTGAAACAGTAATTTGGAGGGGCGCGCCATGTTATCGTAGTTTATCTCTACCTACACAATATTAACTACCTACTTATTGTTTTTAATACTCGATGTTTCATAAGACAATTATTACCAAGTTCACAATCTTTCTTCTCAATTATGTAACATAATAATTTTACTATGATAACAATCAATTTTATTAATCATGAAGTTAAAAGAAAAATACATTTACCTACGTACAATTTAATTTTAAATAGATTAAGGGCTATAGTAGCATTAACGACTAGAATTCTCTCGAACCTAATGTTCGGAATAAATTGACAAATGACACATATATATATATATTTCTTGGGTTCTGTTGTTACCCGGAAGTGAAAAACATTTAAACCTTACGACTATACATTTTTTGAGGACCTTATTGTTAATTTGTTATAGGGCACTACAACATTTACGTAGAGCATAATTATAGGCTTATTAAAGTTTAATTGAAGATTATATATTTCTTTATTATTTCTTTTGGTCAAGGAAATATTACATAATTTAAAATACCCTGAATTAATAAAATCTTTAAGTATACTTAGGTACAATTATAGGTAGGTATCATGCAAATAATCTACATCTAGATAATGATCTAGATCTACTTAATTCAGGTTTACATAATCCTACTAATATTATAAGTGCTAAAGTTTGTAAAGATGGATGTATGTGTGTTTATGTATGTTTGATAACTACTTTCACGCAAATATTACCTACTGAACCAATTGCAATGAAATTTAGCACGCATACGTCTTGGACTAACACATAGCATAGGGAACGGGAACTATGCGGGATTTTCTTTGAAAACGCGCGCGAAGCCGCGGGCGGAAAGCTAGTATGTAGGTACACCTTATAGTTATATTATAATACTACCTAATAACGTTTTTTGTTTCTTCGTAAAGAGAAGTTTTATTTTTTATATAAAACAAAACACCAAATCTTAGCCTTAGTTAATCAACTTACTTAGGTATCTAGATTTTGTTTCATATTTACGTATAATTAACGTTGGAATTACATGCTTAGATATACCTTCTTAATTACATAGATGTACTACTAAATACTATGTATATATCTAGTTATTATATAATGGGGGTCACTTTATTTGCCTCACCTTTAGTTAAACATTCAAGGGCTAAAACATTAAAACGAAATTACCTAGCTCCGTTAACGTGGAGATAACAGCTTCCCTATACACAGTCGAAGTGCATCCTCTTATTTCAATGAATTACGCTGTAATCACGCCAACTCTATGAGGACAGGAAATGCAGGGATTGTCATTTCTTCAAGGGAATTGAAGCTTAATCTTGTTAGTACCTACTATGTCTATTACGTATCCATCCATTACGTATTATTTTTACATAATAATCGCATACAGCATCCATTAAAGTCTACCATTGTAATGTCTTGCACTGTATTTTGACATGAATACAATTTTTAATTTACATTATATACCTACAACTATAATATCTATATTATATAACAGCTATAAGTAGGTACGAAGTAAAATAGTGCCCTATAAACATGTAAGTACCTACCTACTTACTACTATTATTGTAAATGATGTACGAGTATTGTCATTCGAAACATCATTACATCATTATCTACTCACAAACTATAAATCTATATTCCTACTTTAATGGGATAATATATTTAGGTAC
The DNA here is from genome assembly GCF_061535455.1 of Colias philodice. NCBI lineage: Eukaryota > Metazoa > Arthropoda > Insecta > Lepidoptera > Pieridae > Colias > Colias philodice. The sequence goes on from NC_143086.1 coordinate 10,648,782, forward strand.
TTTTAACTATTTATTAGCCGAGGTTCGTGTCGTGTGCCACACTAGAAAAAAATTCTAGAAATATTTTTTTTACACATTTTATTTGTATACATACATATCCATTCAAATCTACTACTCCGTAATTTTGTCCCAGTCATGTTCCAACAAATTTACACTTTACTCATGTGTATGTGAAATATATTTATATACTTAGCTAATTGACTATGGAAACTTTTCTATAGTATATAATATAATGAGTTATTCAATGAATAGCGACCAATGCAGAGTCGTCTAGGACGTCAATAATAAACGGGGTTTTGCTGAATGTAGGTCGAGAGGCGCGTCCTACGTGCCAAACGCACACAAACGATTAGACCTAGTATCCTACACAAGCTACACACACACGCACAACGGCCTCGTCCGACATCTAGGCCGAAAAGCGCGCATGCGCCGACGACTGCGACTATTTACTATTAAATCCATTTCGATGTCGTTAACTATATATTATAACATATTTCCGCTTGAATCAACATTTTGAGCCATATAAATGAATGACTCATGCCCGTTTTCACCAAGGACCCGTAAAATTTAAGTGTCACCTAAATCGTGAGGTAGCCCTTAACTAGGGGTCTCTTATTTAGGTGGCCCATATGATGGTGAAACAGAATTTAGGTTAGTTAAATAAGGAACCCTTACTTAGGAGACTGTTTAGGGGTTACTGGTGAAATCGGGCATCAAACCCGCATTTTAAAATTTAGTTTTTACTTATTTCGATATTGTAAACGAGAAGTAGAATATATATTATATACTCTTGTATAGGTACTCCTTGTATGTGTATAAATGCATACATGCTGCTGTGTATGTGTCGACACAAATTCCCGAAGCGCGCATAGTTTACATCGTTTCTGAATGATTTGACCATATACTTAATACCCTAACGGCCTAACCTAATCTAACCGTTTTTGTGACATTTGAAGTTACTTAATTGTTTTTGTCCAACACACAGAGGCCCTTTCGAGAACCTTAATGTGTTATGGGACACCAGCCGCAGACTGCTCATGACTGCACTATAGATATACAGTCCTGGGCAGTCTGCGGCTGATGTAGGACTAGTTATTGCATATTGATATGGAAAAAAATACTGGTCTGTGGAATGGGATGTTATTGGACCGGTATTGGGAACTATGGGAAACTATGGCACCTGCCTTTCTACTTAAATAAAGAAAATATTTTCGGCAGGCGCTGACTCGCCCTCTCACTGTATGGGCCCCCTAAATAAGTTGCCGCAATAATGCAACAAGGGGGCAATATATTGTGAGCAGCTAAGGATGGGGAGGCGTCCCAGGACTTTAAACTACGATCACACGCTGCCAGAGGGTCCAGCTTCCCGTGCCCTTTCGCCACTTACGTTTCGCATCCATCCTTCAAGCTAAAAGCTCTGGCGACTCCACTCTAGCCGGCGGGTTCAGGCAAGCCAGAGATGAGGATAGGGGCCATCCCCGGGAGCACTCGGGAGCGCGGGGTCGCTACTCCCCGACACCTCACCACAAGGTGCCCTACGCGGAACTGGTTGCACGGTTGGGAGTAAGTAGTTAAAGTAATAATTTTATCAAATACTCTCCAAAAATCCAAATGCAATACTGGTACAAAAAGTTTGGAGAAAAAAAAAAGTTTTTTGCAGATTTTCGGCAGTGTGGCGACCATTTGGAATCGTCCAAAAAGTATGGCATGGCGATTTTCGTAAATGGCTGCACGACGATGGTTACCTGTGCAAAAGTTAGCCTGGTACAAATGGTTGAATTGTTTTTTTAAATCAACACATTCGCGTCGGTATGGCGGGCTTTAAGTCAACACCGAAAAGTATGGCATGACACTACCGCCTACATCTTTTTTATGGGCTATCGGTAAATTCTAAAATTTTTGTGTTACAAATCGTTTGACTTTCGCTATTTTTCCGACGAGTTCGACTAACGCCCACGCGACTAAGCCGCCGGTACCAGCGTTCACACCATCATTTTTCTTTTTTTCATTGCGTACTAAGACCCCTGTAGAACCGCCATCCTGTTACAAATGACTCGAAATTTTGTGTCAATATCTCCCGGTCTATGCCGTTTTTCCTTGAAATTATAGAATATTTACAAGTATTACGAGTGTCACCATAGAAATCTAAATAAAAATGAATGTCACAGTCGACCGTTCTTATTATAACGTTTAACACAAATTTCAACATTATTATTTGTATATGTTTAGGTCGAAAGTTATATCTATTGAAAATTAACGCCCTCTGTTGTAGAAAAGCCGAATTTTTTCGTATTGGAGCAAAAAGAAACAAAACCTCTCATGTACCTAGGGATGTTATTCTAAAATAAACCGTAAAATCGTGCGTTAGGATACATATTTAAAAGCTGAATTTAAGGTGATGAATTAATTTTTCTAACATTTACGGCCCTTTTCAAACCTTCGTAATTTTTATATTATTAAAGTTGTCGTGATGAAAATTCTTGACAAGAAAGTTCAATAGTAACACAATACGTCTACCGTTTTAGAAACACGATTCCATGATATTTTCTCGATAGAAAAAAAATACAAAGTTATCATTGTTATTTTTTTTTAATCTCTGGCATCTTCAAAATAACAAACGTAAAGTTACGACTTTTTGGATATTAACTATAAAATATACAACCTATACGTCTACCGTGTTAGAATTTTGAAATATGCGATGGTTTTGAAATAAACAAGAAATACTTGAAATTAGCGCGCGACCAGCCAATATAGCGAGAGCCGCCCTGTACCTTCCTACCCCGATCGCTGCACGAGTCATTCCCGCTACGGCCGTCACACGGGGAACTTGTGTCGCTCGCGCAATCGTAAAAAAGGGTGACAACACGATAAGACAAATGGGGACAATAAAGAAAATAAGAAGAAGAAACATAAAGGTTGGAGGAAAAAGAATGCTTACAATTGGAACAAATTAATGAAACAAACAAATTAAGTTGGTTTTATTTTAAATTTGATGATAATTGTATTATAGACGATGTTTGATATGTACCCCTGTTTTAAGTACATAACGAATGTGTAAGATTTTTTCATTTATAGCATAAATAATCTGTTCAGAAATCCGGAATCCAGAAGGAAAATAAACCCACTGATTGTTCATAATGTGAATCCACTCCTTCGTAAGTACCTTTATTCAGTCAAAAATGTATGTTATCAAAGCTCTACTGGTTTTATCGCATGATTCCATTTTTAGCAAAAAGCAACAAAGTGCAAAGAAATAAAAAATCATGGTGAACTTAGTGGAAGTATGGCGGACATAATATGGAACAGGAGCTCATTGGAGTAGTATTATATTTAAAAAAAAAATACGAAATAATTTCAAGAATTACATTTCTTAGAAGGTGGTAACTAGATAAGTATGTTGTATAAAGAATTTGATGTTGATATTTATTTCATTTATACTTACTACACCTGTGCGGGAAATTGCTTAGTAATAAAACAGGTTTATATTCATATTTACATAGTAATGTGAGTTTTCATTTCGAAAAATTTTGTGTAAGTATATTAAATTGAGTTCCTGGGTGATCTGGAAACACAATTGGGCCCGGAAGATGGCGCTGCAGTCACTCCTCCTAATGACATGAACCGATTTGGATGAATATTTGTGTGCACATTTCATTTTTGTGGGATGATTGGTTGATTCGCTTTCACATTAGCTAATATTATGTATTTTTGTTGTTAGAAAGTAAACTTAATTTATTTAATGTTTATAATACATTATTATTGGTATAAATAAGCCAGTGTTCGTCTCACATTGCTGTACCTGCCTACCTACCCTACCAGGGCCTAACTTTGTTCTGGCTATTTTATTTTGATTATTTGTAATGAATAATTACAATTATAATAGAGTGCAAAAAATAAATACATGCGTCAATATATTTTGTGTTTTTTTTAAACAATTTTTTTATTTAAAAAAATATCATTCCGACCGCGGCTTTGCCCGCGTGGAATTAGATTAAGTATATCGTGAATCCTGTCTTATCCCACAGAAGTGTTCAGTTCGGATAAAAAGTATCCTATGTGTAAATCCAGGCAATTAGCTATATTTTATCAAAATTGGTAATGTAGTCTTGACGTGATTAAGTAACAACTAACAAAAAAAATATACAAATTAACATCCAAAGTTTCGCATCAGTTTTACTGTATTAGTGATATCTTCCACTCTTGACTTTGACTGAGAAGAATTAGGGTTTATAACGTCTTTCAGAAATATTACCTTTCATTTCTGGGCATGACGTAATATCTACGTCAGCATCAAATTCTTTCTAAATCCATTCAGTAGTCCGCGTTATTGAGTACCATTTCATTTTTTCAGAGTAACAATATTTTTTGTTATTTTAAAGATTATTTATAACCTGTATTATTTTGTAATAAAGTAAACATTACGAAATAATAATAATTATTAATAATGTCTAAGTAGTTGTTAAAAAGAAGATTATTTGTTTATAAGCAAGAAAATAAAACCAATAAATCAACAATTAAATATATGTATAAGAATATTATAACTGTATGACGACTCCATACATGTTTGTCCCGAGTCGGCCAGCGGCAGCGCGGCGAGTTTGCAAGAATGACTTCGCGCACACCCGCGTCCGCGATAGCGAGCTATTAGACTCCGCCCGCCAAGCAGTAGATTTTTTTTTGTGTATCGTCTTAATATTTTTGTCAGTTTTCACTAAAATCAAGCTGTCCAATAAAAGGCATATTTTACTTGTGTGCTGCTGTTTAGCTAGGTATCGGTTTAAATGTGTTGATTTTGGCAACAGTGGTTTTCATACGAATTATGACCACAGAATACATAATAGTAGCTAAACGCTACAGAACGGACACTCTCCGCCTCCCGCTAAAATTAAACACTTACTCACCCCGCACGATCAGGCTAATGATGGTCCACATTTTTCTACAGGGACGATACGCAACGAAGATTGACAACATTAATCAAATTGACTTAAAGTAATTTTATTATTTTGGATATGTGATTATCGTTTTTCGTAGAAAATGGTTATATTGTGCTGTTTACGGATGTAGGTATTTCATCAGAAAAACGCGAATTTTTTTTTTACGCTAGTCAAAAATGTGCCAACCATAAAGCTTTAACACACACATTTGCAGTCTCTACAGTGTGACTATCAAAACGATAATTTTGTATGGAGTGTCCGGGGTGTGTTATGACATGACAGCAGTTCTAGTGTCTTATTAATTATAATTAGCGACCGCGACAGTCGACACTAGGATTTCACATAAACTCATATTTAGATATCAATATCAAATCAGTCAGAAACGATGAAAATTATAATAATATGCAGATGTACGCGCCTTTATCGGGAACTGGTCGACTTACTCTACAACCCTGTATAATGTGTATATGTACATGTGCATATTTTTTGAATATAATCTTATATATAAAAATGAATCGCAAAATGTGTTGGTAAGCGCATAACTCGAGAACGGCTGAACCGATTTCGATAATTCTTTTTTTATTATATTCCTTGAAGTACGAGGATGGTTATTATGTAGAGAAAACGTAAACATGTACCACGGGCGAAGCCGGGGCGGACCGCTAGTATATTATATAGGTAACGAACCTTAGTAATTAACACTTATTAAGCTATTGCATAGCTTCTATCGCGGGCCTTGAGCGCGGGGACCGAATCCAGATATTGCGTAACGAAAAAACCTCACGCTCCCCACTCCGACGGGCGCGGAGGTGTGGCTTGAAGGCAAGCTATTGCATATAGCTTTACCGCGACAGTCCCCGAGTGCCACACGTCTTTTTATAATATTAGAATACACTTATTATTTCATGATCCCAAACTACTCATTTCAAATCTCAAGTAACAACACTGGAGATTAAAATTTATATTTAACAAAATACATACCTAACCATAAAAAAACTATGTCCATTATGGACATAATTGGTCTCTCAATTACTTTTTTTTTGTAATAATTCTATCAAAAAAACTATTCCTTAAGTAAATATACCACCAACTTATTTAATAACATAAACATAAATGCATTATTTTGATTCGGTACGTATATAAAGAGAGAGCTGGGGCTATTGCACATTATAGAGATTCATCAACATTCTATTGATCGTAACTTGAGCCTTGGAAGTCCCTTCTGCGTTCCGGCAAATGTAGATGCCAGTACGGTTACGTAAGGTTCTGGGGTCAACTTACGTTAGATAGTTACGTTGAACATTGGGAAATATTGTCAAAAGTTAGTGTGAATGTGTGCAAGACCCAAGCTTAATTGTACTCTATTTATGTATAAATGGACGAGGGGCCCATAATGCTAAACGTATTTAGCCTGGGCCCCTCGTCCATTTGAGGGAAAAGGTGACAATCGTAATTGTCACTACCTTTTCCCTCAAACTTGAAAGGGAAAGTAATAAGCACAATTGTAAAACTACGTGAATACTGCAATTGCGATTATATTATATGTAGGCCGATATAGGGCAATTGTCATTACATTCAGAAAACTAGATACTTAATCTTATTTTCTTTTTGATAAAGGTAAAAAAACATTTCTTCCTAACATTGATATAATAAAATTTTGATACTTACTAAAAATATACAATATATGTATATAAAATTGATTTACAGAACATGCCTAACATTGCCGAAAATACGATATGTACATATACATATATATCTATAATATCGTATATACAGGGTGGAAGGTTAAAATGGGGCATGAAGGGCAGGTACCTTAACCGTTGTACTTGTTGTTGACTTTTTTCATCTGGGGTTATGTAAAGAATGAAATTTATAAAAGATCATACAACAATGCTCAAGAACTAAAAGATTCACTTTCTGCAATACTTTACGGAATTCACCCAAATAAGTTGTCGGCTGCTACGCGCTCAGTAGTAAAACGAACAAACCTATGTTTACGTCAAAACGGTGACCACTTTGAGCATCTCATATCATAAGTTTTATGTAAATTATTTCAGAAATTCTGGAATTATCACCACTTTAAATGTTGTTTTTTTTAAATTTTGTTATTTTTTATTTTCTTTGACAACCGTTTAATTTAATTAATGTTTCTTCTTATTATCAGTATGTGTTTTAATAATCAGAAACAAAAAATATTGAAGCCTGAAAATATCTTTGGAGTTTTCTATTAGCGCATCTTTTGTAGAATCACTTATTTTCTTAGTGAATGTGTGGAAATAGTTTTTCGCGATTTCTGACTTTTCTAGTACTCATACTTCAGTTGGTCTTTTAGAGTGTTTTGATCCCCATGAAAAACTGGATCGATTGGCATCAAATATTTTTTTTTTGAAAACTGCCGATTTCCTTGCTGACCGTACATTTTTTCAAAAATCTGCGAATGCAGATTAAAATTTCTCAAGAATTTAAGGATAGTCTCCTAAGAACGTTTTCATAGCTACAACGGTTAAGGTACCTGCCCTTCATGCCATCTTAACCTTCCACCCTGTATAATATCGTATATGCTTTATAAAATATACGCTTTTATGTACATAATACAATAAATTTAACTACATTTAGGCGTTTCTAACACGCATTTCTTGTTTAGAAAATTTTGATGTAAAATTACGATGCTATCCATCTACTCCTTATGTTTGCATACATTCATATTATTGACATACATAATAAATACAATACATATAACATCCAATATAATATCTTTATAATATCTTTTCATTTCATTTCATTTCATTTCATTCATCTTTATATAAGAAATAAGTGAAAGCGCATCATTTTAGATGACCTGGACAGATAGTTACACTATTATTATATAACATTTGAAAAAATGTCTACTAAATTCTTACACATCGATAACAACATTCATAATGTTATAATATCAACATAGTTAGTAGTACCCTATGCATTCGGGCTATCCTTAGAACTAGATAAAATATTAATACATAATTTAGATACATACATAATATTTTGTATTAAAATAACACATTTAGAGTTGAAACACTACATTTAAAAACGAATATTTCGTCCAATCATATTTGAGTCCAAATAAAACACACTATAAGTTTATCCATCATCTTCTTTTTTATTCAACACAATGGCCGACGATGCCTTTGCAACATCACCATCGAACCTTTCCAGTTCCCGAAGGCACTCATCAAGAGTCACTTCCGTATCGCCCGCCACCGAAGTCTTTATTTTCAATAACTTTATAGCGATATGTACATTCCAGTCTGTAAACTCTAAAGCCTCTAAACATTCCTCTGGAGATGCCTGTAACAAAATTATATATTTATATAACTGGATAAAAGTAAATTGATAGCCTCTTTAAAGATCGCGGTATTAAATTCATAACATTTTCCATAAAATCTTTACTCCCTACAATATTACAAATATGAAATGGTATATGTATGTTTTCTTGTCTTTAATTCAGGTTGCAAGGGAGATATTTTCTGGTATGTGAGAGATAAAGGCATTTTACCTCAGTAAAACATGTCCTCTCCCAACTCCCAATGGGAATCCACTGGAAGATTCACTATTAGGCGCATTTGAAACACTCAACACAATTTTAAATTCCGATAGATGGCGTTAAGATTATTATAGATTTTATTAACGTAATATTATGACAACTAATATTTTTTTTTTACTACGCGATCGCGAGCGTAGCCGTGGGCCCTATCCAGAAATAATATACTTACATTTGGGATTTTTATAGTTCGTGTGCTGTGTGGCTGACGGTTATAGGTATGCATTACTTTAAATTTGGTTAAACAGGTAATGCTTTTGAGAGGTTGGTTATAGTATTGGTTGGAAATATTGTGAATCTTATTGGAACTTAGTCTAGTTTTGTATAAGCTTTGCTTATAGTACGAGATCCGGCTGCAGGATTAGTGCGTTCATCGGTTTTTTGCTGAAAACCGAATTTTTATGTATATTTATAATTAGGAGAATATATATCGACTAGGTTGCCAGTCAAAATTTGGCCGCAAGCATGTTTAATTAAAATTTACACCGACGCTCTTCCCGCTTTTCACGCCTACACGAGTTGCGACTACACGGCTGCATTTTTCAACAAAGGAAAACTTCGGCCCTTAAATCTATTTATGAAGCACCCACAAATTCAACAAGTTTTTGCGTCACTGACGAATCCTACTGACATCTTTGACGAAACCAAAATTGATGCAGTCCAAGAGTTTACGTGCCTTATGTATGAACTCTCAAAGTGTCAAAGTGTAAATACCGCAAGATTTTTATTATTTAATAAAATGTAACTTCAAAACAAAGTACTGAAAAATTTATGAAAAGAATTAAAGGTTTGGACTCAACGCACATTCCACCGTGCTGGAAATATTTGAAACAAAAATTGTTGCGGACAATCTTTGTTAATTCGATGTGGTTAAATGCCACTGAACCGGACTGTATCAAGTTCAGCCCGCATAATAATGGCTGGCTGCTATTCGATGGTATTCTGAAACCAACATGGTTCCTGGGAGACTCAACTCCAACGCAAGTTAAGAGTGTTCTATGTGATTTTACGGACAAATCTTTCGATAGTGACGACAATTCTGATATTTGTAGCGATGAAAGTGATAGCTCCGATGATAGTGTAACTGAAAGCTCCGATGATTCCGATTATCGGAAATATATGATACATTTAAAAAAAATTAATTTGCTTAAATGTTTTATAAACATGTAACAGACGATTTAATACCTGAATAAAATCTACTAAAATTTACAAATAGTACTTTCACAATAAAATTTTTTTTTACTTAAGTCACCTTGGTTTTATTTTTGTATTTTTTTAAATCAATATTAACAGCCGGTCCCTATGATTGCAGCTTTATATATCTCTCCTAGACAAAAAAGAATTTTGAAATAAACGCTCTGCTACGTAATAGATTTTTTAATGGTCTATTTCGAAGCAGAGAGTTTTTTTCGAAATTCTCATTTGTTTAGAAGAAAAACATAAAACTGCAATAGCTTTATAATCATGAGTGCAACAAGGATAGTACCGTTTCTTGCAGTGAGTGCGACGCGAGAAAAAGAGAGGATCGGCTGTTAATTATATTAAATCAATATTATTTTTTTTTTGTAATTTTTAAATTTGTCATTTTGAAAAGGACGACATATTTTCTTTCACTCAACCTTAAATATTCAACATCTTTAACAGCCGGCAACCCTTATTTGCGGCCGGATTTAATTAGGCACCCATATATAATAATTAATAGAAAAAAATAGCTTTAATTTGATATATGATTCATAAATGTGCGTTATGAACGTAAAAATGAATCGAAATCATACCTGTTTGCACCAGGCTGCCAAGATGTTGCGGCCAGGTGAAAAGCGGCAACCGTGATTTTTTAGAATTTTTATATCATTTGACGTGATTAGACTACATTTTATTCAAAAAACAAGTGATCGAATTTTTTTCCCAAAAATCGATTAGAAAAATTTTAATAAAACATGCTTACGGCCAAATTTTGACTGGCAACCTAGTCGATATATATTCTCCTAATTATAAATATACATAAAATTTCGGTTTCATCAAAAAAACTGTGAACGCACTGATCCTGCGGTGGGATCTTAAGACTATTAAATTTATTTACTTATTACAAATTAAATATTAAAATGTTGTACATACCTGCTGTTTAAGAACTTTGTTCATAATTCTGACCTCGTCGGACTCGACACCGCGTTGTTTTGAGGAGGGTTTTTTATCTGCGAATTGAAGTAAATCCTCCACTGAGACGTGATCTAGAAAATAAACCTATTTTTTAACGTAGCTTTACGACGCATTGGTGCAATGGTGTACAGAATCTGTACCATCTCATCTTTTAATGATTGTATTGTTTTTCTTTTTGTTATTCTTTCACTAGCGATATCAAAATTAGTAATAGACAGACCCCAAGCGGTTTCACAAAAGTGCATTTTGGTTGAAAATGGCATGCGCCCACGTGCATAAAAATGTAATTCGCCTTAGAGCACTAAGTAATTAATAGTGTTAGTTAAGGTTAATTTATACAGCGGATACTTTATAAATACAAAAATATTTATATACTTTCAAATCATTTCTAAAAATAAATTCTTGCAGAAAAAAATTGCGATTGCATTCAGAATATATGTAATAAGAATAATAATACCATTATAATTAACAACAGTAACATAGAAAAGATTTATCTATATTAATTACAGTATTAAAATAAGTCAGGGTGTTTACACTGACTATATCTAAATATTTAATATTTTTTTTTTCATTTGACTGTACATTATTTACATTATTATAACATGAGCTCGTTGTCGGAGTTTCAAATTAATCTTTTCTATGAAGAGTGGTATATAATGTTAGTAGTATTAGAAAGTTAAACTCACCTTACTTACCACGCTTGTAGTCGCGATCCTCAACTTTAAAGTAGACCTCTTCGAATATCTGGTCTTCCCCCTCATCAACGGTAGCGTCCAAGTTACTTAGGTAGCAATTGAATGGGTTCGTAGAGAGGTCAGGCAGTTCTATATCTGGATAAGTTGAAGTCGGAAGTTCGAACGGTTTGCTGGGATCGAGAGCCGAAGCGTTTTCCTCCTCTGCTGGTTTTGCTGCAGCTCGTGTCCTTGCTCGTGTCTCTGGCGGTGCCATTGCCTCTGCTAGTGCCTTTTCCTCAACTTGCACTCCTGCGTCAGCTTTTGCAATCACTTGCTCTGCTTTAGCCTTTGCTTCTGCTTGTGCCTTTTTCTCAGCTAGTGCCTTTGCCTCCGCTAGTGCCTTTTCTTTTGCTTCACGGTGTGCCTTTTCTCTGGCCTCTCTTTCCTCGTTTCGCATCAGAGCTCTAGTATTTTGGTATATAGCGCACCCCTGGACGTTAGCCGGGGTGTTCAAAATGGGACCTGGGATGTCACGTCCCGGTAATCGTAGTGGGTATTTCCTGAAGTGGCGCGGCTTGTCGACCAGCTTCGGTTTTGTTGACCGCGGTGGCAGGGGTAGCTCATTACCCTGAGGATTGATAAAAATTTATTTAGTTTCAGTCTATGTAAATACTTCCTTTTATGTAAAATAATGGATTAGTCAACATAGCTTTATACTTACATCGCTGTCGATTGTCGTCATCGATGCCGACGGGTCTCCAAACACCATCCTATAATTTATTTAGGTACTTAATATAAATTAGTAAGTCACAAGTTGGTAGAAAGAAACATGAGTTTATTATAAGTCTAACATAAGCCCTCTTCCAGTTATTAAAATATGCACTATTAAACCAACAAAGAGATAGGAAATAAATGTTCATAAATATATTTTTTTACTTATTTTAGAAGGTAACTGGACTCTTTATTACTGTAGAAAATAGAATAAGACTACAGTCTACAGATAACATTCGTTTGCTAGTTTTACATTTTGCTCTTTTCGAATAGGTCTAAGAAATTTTTTTATTTCTCACTGTCGAATCAACATAATGCCAATTTTCTCATTTAAGCCGATATCCTAAATTAAGAATATAATTTGTACAATGATGAATAAAGTACATTTTTTTATTTCTTTAAAGACTTTAAATAATGTTTGTTATCGTCTTATCAATACATAATATAAACATCCAACGTCTCCCAGTGAGAAGCCATAATTCCATTTCATTCCTCTGATGTCGCTGCATTATATCAACCACCAAGATACTGACAAAGAACCAACTGGTAATATTCATCTGTACTTGAATGATAATGTTAACATTAATTTAAAGTATGTAATTAACATAGTCGACGCTTTAAGTGAATACCGTGGATTTTTTTTGTTCGACGCTAAACAAGATAACAGCGTTGCTTCAGGATCTAACAGGTATTCAGGCCAGATCATCATGTTAATTACTATCAAATCAGCACAACAAAATCAGAAATGAAATCAAAATAAATAAATGTGTTTTAGTGTAATTTGTAAAGTCTACTAATGAATCGAACTTAACTTTATCCGGTTTGAGTAAATTTTTGCGTCGGTTTTAAGTATTTGATGCTACAGTAATAATATGAATTTTAAAAGATGTGTAATGTAGTCGTAGAGGCTTAGCGTACATATTCCCCTATCAAGAATTGAAACAATTGATATGACAAGTACCATGAATTTTAATAGATTGTTAGTTAGAAATTAAAGACTTTTTAACCGAGTTTAAACGCGATTTATTCTAAAATCCATTAAAAAATCTTTAATTTCAATCTTTAAAAAAATCACTAGATTGTTAGTTCTTTGCAAGCGGTTAATATAAATCAAGTAGTCGTAGAGACTCGACGTCCATGATACCCTTTTAAGATTTGATATTAAAGTAGTATCATTAATATTAATAGACGTGTTAGTTGATAATAAGCGGTTAAAGTAAGTAGACCATAGAGAACTGGTTTCTTTTCATACGGTGATATAGCAGATTACATACCCTCCCGACACAGGTTTCTGTAACGAATTGAAGTGTGATTGTGTATATTGATTTTTAGGTGATTCTTTTGGTATCGTGGATGGCTTGGCCAACATATCGTGTGACCTACTAATCACCGATAGAGCGGGAGTTGGCTCTTCAATTAAACTCGCGTATACCATTTTGGATTCCTCTGTTATTGACGCCTGTAAAAATCAAACAAAACAAAACAAAACAAAAATTATTATTATTTTCATTTTATCACGTATAAAAAAATACTTGATAAAATGTAAATTATATTAAGAGTAGGTAGTAAAAAAAAAAACAAAAATAAAAAATAAAAAGTGCTGTCTTGATAGCAACTCTATAATCTTACTTGAATGTCAGGAACGCTGTTTGCTTCTTCGCTAAAGTTCCGTTTAGCTGTAAGAAATAATTAATGCGCGTGTTATTTAAATGTATTTTTTTTTAATATTTAATATACTTACAATGAATGAAAAAAAGTCGGTTGCATCTGATAGTTCGACCATGTAAAATTCAATACTTTATATGAAATATTAATATTATAATTCAAGTTCAGGTGAATGTTACCAGTTGGTTCCTTGTCAGCTTCATGGTGGTTGCTATGATGCAGCGACACTAGCGGGAACTTGAAGTGGAATTTTGACTTTTCACTGGGGGACGTCGGTTGTTTATCCTCACCCAAATCATTCATTGATCTGAAAGTTATAAAAATATATTTGAAAATCTAAAAGATAAATTTGGAAATGTTTATACTTTATATCCATCATAAGTACATCGCCGACGGAAGAGATAAGCTTTGAGTAAAACGAATAATAAAATTAGGTACTTACAGATATACAAAATTAGACTAGGCTTTAATAGATCTTTGTCAATGTTGTCCTGAATTAAGTACATGAAATATTGTTCAAAGTAGGTCTTTACTTACCAACTTATAAAGAATATGGTCTCACAGAAAAATCCTATGATCCGACGTGTAGTCTTTATAATAATATTTATACCTAGCTAAAATGATACGATTATTTATGAAATGAATTTAAAAATGATAAATGATGAAATGAAATTTAAAATGTTGTTTAAGTATATAAGAACACAGTTATATGTAGTTATATTATTATTTTATTACGTTATTGTATTGCTATTATTTAGTAATAATATTTCATGGTTTTTCTATTTCGTTATCGTAATGTGCCTATTAAATTAACTTGAATATTAAGTCACAGGTAGTATTGATATTGCTTATATGTATTAGAAAAATTTACCATGAACATAAGTTTGCTTAATTTTTATAATTAATAGAAAAATATAAGCCAGCGAATGTTATCCTTTTGTATTTTTCGAATTGTAGCCTTTTGAATTATGTACACTACTGGTGACAAAAAAAATGAGGACAACACCAGTTTTTAAATAAAAAAAAGAATCATTAAGATCGGTTCAGTCGATATTTCTCAGGTAACAAACCAAACAAAATATCAAATTGAGTGAACCCTCCTTTTTTAAAGTGGTTCGAAAAAGAAACAACTTACTTGGCAGTTAGCTCGTTTGCCATAGCGCAGGCTGTCTCCAGGGTTCTCTCGTCTTGTGGCGACATTGGCTTCATGGTGGTGTAAATCTTGTTCTTCTCCGACTTACTCAGTGTACGAGTCCTGCCCAAAGCATTTCTAAATTAAACATTTAATATTATGCTGCCCCTAATTATCGTATCTACATATTTATATTTTCAATAATTTAAGACACACCTGATAGCCGTTGCGACCTCCTCCTGTTGGAACTGTCCCTGAAAATATATAATGTACATATAGTTTAATTCAGTAAATACTAAGACAGATCAATAAAACATCTAATAACGCTACAAATGACAATACAACTAACTAATATATTGTACACACGGTAGTGCCAGGACTAGATAACATTTTAGTGAGGTATTTTAGCTAAATATCATCTACCAGAAACTTGCCCATTTTCTGTTTCCCACATATCCTACATCGTAAAAGTTTACCAAGAACATATTTACCTGCCAGTATTCTTACATAATTCGAACACATATACACAATAACGTCGTCTAGGTTTAGATCGATATAATAAACACATCTTATATAGAAACCGGCTGTACTTGTTAACACAGAAAATATTGTTACATTCTGCGAATATCTCTTGTAATTTTTGGGCTGAAAAGTTGATAGGAAAACAAAGAAAGCAAATTTAATTTGATTATTCAATATAGTTGCCTTCGAGGACGATACAACGATTAAGGTGATATAATTTTTCTAGTACAATTTGTCTTTAGACACTAAGAAGGCATCGGTTTCAGCGATTACCCTATTAGAATTTATAATATATTGACGGTACATTCATTTCAGCGATCATTTTCTTGAAGCGTAAAAACAGGAAAACCTTTCTGGACACCAGATCTGAAGAATGGGTGGATTCGGAAAAAGATTCTGAGCAAAATTTGGGACACGTTGATAAACCTCAAAAAACAACAATCCCTTTTTATTTAAATTGGAGCTTCTAAGGGGTTTCATGCTTCAAACTCTCCACAAATTTTATGGTATAGTCTCTATTTAAAGTTTCTTTTTTTCGATAAATATTATACCATACGCATCCCATAATATTGACGCCTGAACTTTGCCAGCCTACTGCTATGTCTTTACATGCTTTGGAGTCGATTGAACATCATAAGACTCGGATGTCGGCCTTTTTGATTAAAGATAGAACATTGCTCAGAATATTGAATGTGAGCTTCGTGTAGATAGGTCCATCACCTTCCTTTGACATATTTAGTCTCAGCTATCTAGTTGTATACACTTTGTGGTCTTCTAAAATTATTTGGTGAATTTTTTCTTTTCGCCTATTACCTCCTTTTTAGGGCATCCAGTGTATCGTCCTCGAAGTTCATTTCCCTCATTGAAATTTAAAGAAATACTTTTAATGTAAGTTGATGCGATGAGCGCAACGCCCAAATAATGACTATCTAGAAAATACTGAGCTACACATGAAATCTGTTCTATTCGTTTCCTTCGGACTAAAAAAAGTTGCTTTACTTATACTACGTCTATACAAAAAAGTAGTCCGACAGCTTATAGACAGATAGTAGTAACGCTATTTGTGTATTAACTTACAAACTTTTCAACCCAACAAACAAGTCCAGTGATAAGAATATACAAGTAATGTAGGTACGTATAGATTCTTTTATAAATGGGTACCGTGGATCAAATAATTAACATCGCATCGTTAATCGCTAATCCTTAATATCTAAAAAATCATTACTAAAAAAGTTAAATCGATACGGACTTGAAACCTTTGTCAAATTTTAAAATTCATCAGGCGAATCCCTGTCCCAGTAATACACTTTCTTTCGTAAATTTAAGGAGCAAAATAGGACAAGTATAACACATAGTTAAAAAAACACAACGCATTTATTAATTTATGATGATTTTTATTCACAAGTAATCAATGCATTCGATTCTAGATGTCAGATTTCGATTTTTAGAGTAACATCTCTGGTATTTAAAAAGAAAAAAGTTTATTGACACAAAATTGTAGCGACGTCAGTTCTATAATTCAGAAATTGTTTATTATGTTTATGAATTTTTATCAGTAAAATCAAATCTTTCAATTACTTGTATCCGCCATTATTATTATAAATATGTAATCGTAATTGAAAAAAGTTAAGTAAATGTGCAGTTCTAACAAAACGAAATATCATGTTATTCTATGTCGTCGTTACTAGGTTACGTTGTTGAATTTTGTTGAACTGTCAAATGTTGCCTATTAAAATGGCTCTACTATAACGATCTTTGCTTTTTATCGATACAATCTTTAAAAATATTATTTATAAGTAATCAATTTTATACAAACTATAATTACATATTTAGACTAAGAATAAATTCTAAAGTAAAATGATGGTTACACTTTATAAGATGTAACAATGTTACAATTTTAAAATGATTAATGTCCTAAATTTGATACTAGGCGATGTTCGTTATATGTGCTGGTAATATGGTGTATTTCTAATGGTATATCTCGTATATCTACATAAGATCAAGTAATTGAGGGTATGAAATAAAATGGGATAAATAACGCTTCAACATTTCAGTGTTTTAATACTAAAGTACAGTATCAGAAACTACTAGCTATTTACTAACCCATAACCTTATACTACGCTTAACGCTATATCTAGAGGTATATTTCGAACATTCTTAACTTGTGCGATCTAAAAAAAATCGTTTAGGTGAGCTAAAACACTTATCAACCTTACTTACATACCGTTGGGTTTTAGCTGCTAAAAATGAATACACACGCTTTTAAAAGACTTTTGTTTTTTATTGGCCACGATACTAAATATAATACGACCGATAATTTGATTCGGTTTCATAGATCGAATATTCCACATCGTAGCTCTGAAAGTAATATAAATATTGTTTTTTTTTGCCAATGTATGTTGTGGTATGGTTAAATTAATAAAAAAAAAATATCTTTATTGAGTACAAAAATTAATACAGTGTGGCTCAGTCTTCCTAGCTAGGAAAATCCTGTGTTAAGGAAGACAGTTCCTTCCCAGAGAACATGTTCAGTACAAAACAAAGATTACATTAAAATTGGTACTCACGTCTTCCTTTCGCTGACCATGGTTCCGAAACATCACCTCAATTTCATTGAGAAGACTTTGACTGAAGTCAGTGTATGTTTTCTGGAAAATTAGGACATAAAAGTCTTATTTTATATCTTACAACGCATTAAGCTAACTTTAAGAACAAAAATTCCCATAGCTTGCGTGATATTCGCGTACTTTTAACAAATTACCGTTTTAAATTGTAAGTAATGGAAAGGAATTCGTTACATTACGTACGTTTGGTAATTTAAACCATTTTAAAAAACTGTTATCAATTTTTTGAATGCTAGGCTAGGGAACTATGGTGATTTTTGTTTTTTACTCTAAAATAACTATTTATAAATATCAAACTTATAGTGATTAAAAAAAAAACAAAAAAAGCTCCTAGCGCAAGCATACAAATGCTAAGCTAGGATTGTTCGAAACACGAACTGTTTTTGTGAGCTATATGATATTATCTTCACCAAACCCGCTAATTTCAGACTGTGCTGTATAAATAAAATGGATACCCACTGGTATACCGGGACTATCTGGCGCTGCTACTTCAGCTCTAGCATTATCTGTTGCTGTACTCTCCTGTTAATATAATATAGATATCCATAAGACTTAACTTAAGACAAACTAGACCATGATTATACTATCTTTGCCCGCGACTTCGCATGGTTCCCTATGTACTCATAAAAAAAATTGGCACACAGATATAATCTATCTCTGGGCCAAATTTTATCCAGGTTTGCTCAGTTGTTTGAGCCTAAGTTTACTAACATCCATTCATACTTACAAACGTTTGAGATAATAAGGATTACCAGCTTCCATCCAGTGCTCCTCATGAACCTCTAACGTTATACAAAAAAAAATGAACAGAAATAACATCAAAAAATAATAACAAACAATACAACAATGAAAAGGAACAGGATTCTAATGTACTCTCAGTTTGGCTTCTCGAAGTCGATTGAGATTCTTAGTTTTTGTTCTTTGAAAGAGTAAAGTAATTTAAAGTTCAATTAAATTAAAATTATAATTTTGTTCCAAAATCAATTAATATGATCTATGTAAAAGTAGTTGTACATATCTATACTAATATTATAAAGCTGAAGAGTTTGTTTGTTTGTTTGAACGCGCTAATCTCGGGAATTACTGGTCCGATTTGAAAAATTCTTTCAGTGTTAGATAGTCCATTTATCGAGGAAGGCTATATATCATCACGCTACGACTAACAGGAGTGGAGCCACGGGGTGAAACCGCGCGGAGCAGCTAGTTATAAATATTGTTATTATTCAAATACAGGTATTTAACCATTGTATCATTTTAATTTTTTCTAGTTTTGCATGTGTTTTCTTTCAGATTAGACGAACAGAGATAAATAAAATAAATAAATAAAAAAAATGTATAAATTTCATTCCTCACGCTTTTTCGACCGTTGTTGTCTCAAACTTAACAAGTTAAATACTAAAACCTTCTTCGAGAACCATTATATGTATTAAAGAAAGCAGTAAAATCTGTTGGGTAGTTTTAAGGATTTAAGCATATGTATGGACAGATAGATAGATAGACAGAGAGTGGGAAGTGACTTTGGTTTTTACTACGACACATCAAATGAAATCAATGATAATTGTTGAAAATTTAAATATGAAAAGGATCTGTATAAACAAAGTAAAAAGACACAGAAGCATAATGTAGGTTTATTAAACAAAAATAATACTTACAGTGTCAGTGTCCGAGATTTCATGGTACTCGTGGGCCTCTGAGCTCTTGGCTGCAGTATCCTCAGTTTGTTTGTGTGAACGCCTAAGAGTAGCAGATTTCACCTTTTAAAATAAATAAAAATGGGTTAATACTTCATATTCATAATTGTAGGAGATTGTGTTGAAATATTTGAAGCATGGTTACTCAAAAATTTTGGTTACTTTCCTTAGTGGCTTACTAACTAGGGTTTTCGGAACCGGGTACCCGGGTCGGGGATCCCCGGGTATTTGAGTGTTTTCAAACCCGGGTAATATTAGACGATAAACCCGGGTACCCGAGTATCACAACCAAACATTTTTTTTTTGTTTTGGATTTGTAACAAAAGCAAGAAATCGGCTGCCAGAACACTCGCGTACCGCTTTAGTATTTTTAAAATATGTATTATTTTACGAATAAAAAATAATATTTTATGACATTCACTTCACTAAAGTAAAAAAATTGATTTGAAAGAAACCTTGATGTCCATTATTATTATTTCTGAAAAATTTAATTTTTATTTTTAAGTTGCTCATTATTTTTTTCATAGATTATTTTAAGTTCAACAAGAATATCTTTTCATTTTTCATTAATCATTTTAATAAATATTTCTGGACTTTTCATTATTTTTATTGATTCTTGCACTCAAACTCAAACATTTATTTATTCAATTAGAATTCTTATAAAAGCACTTTTGATTTTTGAATCGTCATAACATTTTTTAACATTTACCGCCGATTCGGATAGCAGTATCTATCGAGAAGAACAGGCAAGAAACTGCATAATTGCTCTTTTAAAATCATGTCAATATTTTAATTTAATTTAACATAATATGTAACTTATATCTAACTACATAATATGCCAAAGAACAGTCCTGTGGTTCTTACTCGTCAACCCTCCATGGATATCTTCCATAATATACATATGTATATTCCTTAATGCTGTAATAGGCTCTCTGAACTAATACACTCAAAACGCAACAAACAATATTGATTCAAATAATCAAACTACATACTTAATATACGTTCTTTTGGTTTCAAAATTTTGACTTTGATTTGTTTTTTTTTTTGTATTCCTAATAAAAATAAGCATACTGCGACAAATTTTGCGTTGTTTTACTTGAATAAAATGCGATACCCGGGTATCAAAAAAAATAATACCCGGGTACGAAAAAAGTCCGGGTATCCGAAAACCCTAGCCTCCACTACTAAGCCTGCTATAAGTTACTATTGTAGAGCCATTTTAATAGGCAACATTTGACAGTTCAACAAAATTCAACAACGTAACCTAGTAACCACGACATAGAATAACATGATATTTCGTTTTGTTAGAACTGCACATTTGTTTAACTTTTTTCAATTACGATTACATATTTATAATAATAATGACCGATAGAAGTAATTTTAGGACTTGATTTTACTGATAAACCATTCTAAACATAATGAACAATTTCTGATTTAAAGAACTGACGTCGCTACAATTTTGTGTCAATAAACCTTTTATCTTTTTAAATACCAGAGACGTTACTCTAAAAATCGAAATCTGACATCTAGAATCGAATGCATTGATTACTTGGGAATAAAAATTATCATAAATTATTGACATGTGTTTCAAGTTCGATTGACAAATGTTTCAAGTCCGTATCGATTAATTCACTTTAATCGATGTTTTTAAGCAGGTTACCACCCTATGAAGATAAAATTGATAGACGTCAAATGTTGCCTATTAAATTGGCTCTACTATAAAAGTCACTAATTGCATACAACAATTTCCGAAATTGTAACAAAATTTAGCTCATAAATGTAAAATACATTTTCAACTACAGTATAGAAACTTTTTTTCACTTGTTAACGATAATATTGATTCATTTTCTTACCTTGCTTAAGAGGCTCTTGCCGCTTGACTCTTCCTTTTTGGACTTGGAACTCTTCTTGGAAGCTTTACCTGGCTTCGAATCTTTTGAATCCTTTGAATCACCTATAATCATAATATTAAATTAATTATAATAAGCGCAAAAAATATTTCAAAACATGTATGAAAAAATAATAATTGTAATTTTTTTGTAGGTCTACCTATTTCTACACTAAATAAAAGGACAATTCCATATCGTGACAGTTTTGACCATAAATATTTTATATTACCAACGTAGTTCAATATGTTTAAAACGTAAATGTGTACACTTACAGAAATCTCTAGAATTAAATCAATAAAGAAGACATTTTATATGTTTTGAAAATATTTTAGAATTATTAGGATAATAATTCTGACGCAAAAAAGTTCGAAAACTAAATTCATTCTTGGTTCTTGGTTCATGACTTGGAGTGGGGTAATTAACACGATTTTCTTCTATACATAGATTTAGTTTATTTTGTTAGAATTTCTTCAATTAACTCCCATTATCTTTTTTATCGGTGTATTCGTTCGGTTCGGTGTTAGCACAGAACAGTAAAGTAGATAGAAGTGTGATGTGGGCGTGGCCCACGTGTCAATGATAAGTTTAGATCACCTAACTTGCTCTCAGTTGTGCGCAGAAAAATATTCGAGTCGGTTGTCAGCTGTCAAACCTTTTTTCCATATTTATTCATTAATTAGGACGTGTTGTTCGGTATATAGAGTGCAAAAATGATAGCAGACGAAATAGTATCAGCAATGAAGGCATTTCATACCGTCGGTAAGTCTTATTTTAATTTATTTTAATTATATTTTATGTTATAACTTCGCTTGTCGTAATTTGTCAAAATTGTATACAAATATCTAGTCAAAATGAACCTTAATCCATAAGAAATTAGTACTATTATAGATTGAACAGCAAACAAGACTTTCTGGAATATTATTGCAATAAACAAACGAATGTCGCTTTAGTGATGCTTGTGGTGCATATCGACAGTATCGATACTTTAGAAAAGACAAACATTATAAATATTAAATTTTATTTTATTTTTCCTTAGCTTTCATTTGTCTAATTTATTTATAGATTTCCCAAAGAGGCTAATTTAAAAGAGAAATGGATAAATGCAACGTGACGAGTTAACTGGATGCCGAACAGTACTAAGCGGTCTAACAAAGGCCAACGATACATCAAACCTACAGCAGTTCCAAGATTTAAAATAATGCATATTTTCTGTTTGTATTTTGTAAATATAGATTTATACTATTCTATTCCGTTTTTTATTTAATAATAATAATATAAAAAGACGTACTTAGTAGTAATAAACATACTCCAAAATGTGACGCATTATACTATATTATGTACTCATATAAAAGAAAGAAAAAAAAATACACAAAAAATATTTATTTGTGAATTATCGATAACAAGGCTGACATCCCTCAGAGCATAGCATCAGATAAATATCAAGTTAATGTCATTAATGTTGAGTGACACAAATTTCAACCTTATCTCTATGTGTTGCGTTTCAAATTTATATCTATCGAAAACTAACGCCCTCTGTTGTGGAGTAGCTGAATGTTTTCGAATTTGGAATTTCTGTGCAATGAGAAACAAAACAGCTAATATACCTAGGGATGTTATACTAAAATAAACCGTAACATGGTGCGTTAGGGTACATATTGAAATGCTGAATTTATAACCTAAGTCAGTTTTTACTCAAATTAAGCTGTCCAATCAAAGGCATAGTTTACTTGTAGTGTACTGTATAACTATCGGTTTAAATGTGTGGGTTTGGCGACACTGGTTTTCATACTAATTAGACATTACAGCACTTCTATATGTTTTTACTGTTCTGTGGGTGTTAGATAGCCCATTTATCCAGGAAGGCTATAGGTATATCATCACCCTAAGACCAACAGGAGCGGAGCAATGCGGGTGAAACCGCTGGGCACAGCTAGTATATAATACAAAATATTAAAAAAAAATTAAATTGAAATTTAATTGAAAACTAACGCATGAGATTTAACTTACGATTGTCACGTTTGTCCCCACCGGAGCCGGAGCCCGAGCAGGCACTGGGCACGTTGTGTGACGTCAGCAGCGGGTAAGCGATGCACGTGGTGCCGACCAGGTGCGACGGCGAGTTCGGGTTGATCAGCGGCACTTGCTCCAGGTCGTCCGACGGCTTGTATGGCGCCACGATCCGGCGCGGAGGCTGTTGTGTATGTTTGTTTTATTATTCAGTTCATCATCAGTATATACGTTCCCAATACCACGAGCAATGAGGCTATTATTTAGTTATAACTTTTAGTATTCAATTTTTTGAACTTGAAAATACATTGTCAATTGCTCTAAAGCTACAAGATATAAATATACACGAGTATCTAATGCGTGATATTTTTTTTTATATTTTTTTCATTTCAAATGTTCAAAATTTCCACGAGGCTTTCTAAAATACGTAATAGGTACTACTTAAAATTGTTCAAGTTACAAAATAAATAAATACGTTAAGCTTTACTTTATCATGATAACCAAATATAACTTGAAAGGAAAATTACACAGGGAAATTCATCTTTCGTGCTTGAGGTGTAATACCGAGGGATGATAAAAAATTGTGGGTGTCATGGAAACAAATAATGATAAAATGTATAAGAAATAAAGAAATGGTAAAGAACTGAAAGCTTACAAAATAATATAATATTCATGCACAAACGTATTTTGCAACCACCTGTAAATGGGTGCAGAATGGATAAAAGTTGAATAAAAACTTTCCATAGCATTATTTCTGTAAACATAATGAAATTATGCTGAAAATAATGTAATGATCTAAGATTCAAGACCTGCAATAGATGAGACATATTATTACAAATTTTCTCTTTCCTGAACCGAAACGACATTATCAGTTTTAACTAAATCTTGTAATTGACTAAATCTCTGATAAAACCATAGGCCATTTATATCCCTACTTCAAAACAAATAATGTACTTTGAATACTACGAGCCGACAAACTTTTAACTTGGTAGGACTATTCAATAAAAAAATTCCAAAAAGGATTTCATAAAATAAATATACAACTTCTTTCCTGCGAGACTACAAGATACAAACAATGTAGTCAATACTTTATAATTGTTTTCTCCAAAAACATATCACGGACGTTGCCGAAGAGGGAAACAGCTCAAGATTCTAAAATTGGAGCAAATTACTAAATCCCATCAAACGCAAAAGGAATCACATAAATCGTTTGAAAGCCCACGGCGTTATGGAATAACGAGTAAACAAAATACAAAAAAAAAAACATTCTAATTGAGAACCTCCTTCGTGTTTGCACTTTGACTTTGATATTTGAAAATAATGAAATCACAATTTAGGACAATACGAAAAAAATAATAATTACAACTCATAGTAAACTATTCTGCAATCTATTAACATTATCGTTGTAACACAATATACAGATACATACAGTAAGGGAACTTCATACAAAACTTTCGAAATGGCTCACGCACACAAGCAAGTGTGTTTACGAGAATCATAAGGGTATTCAGGGGGATCGATAGTAGTGGGTGACACGTCCACAGATTTTGAAAGACAAAGATACATATTATAGAAAAAAAGTTTGTATATGTTGGTAATATTTTCGATGTGTGAGTAAAAGTGATGTGCACGACACACTTCACATTAAGTAAATATCGATTGTTTATAGGCCTTTCAATAAACATATAAATCCCTGACGTGACGACAAATTAAAACAAGGTTAATTTTTAATTTCTGTAGACATGAAAGAACGAGTTCAAATTATACTGAAATATTTTTCATCAAAATGTTAGCTACAGATAGTCAATTCGACTATGTTCATTCTTTTCATTCTAAAAAAAAATCTAACTTAAAAATTAGGTATATACGGTTTCTTGCTTTAACAATAATTGTATGAGGATGTTGTGTCTCTTGTTACGTCCCGGCCTTAACAGCAAACTGCTGACACGCCGTTCGCATGGGAACGGAATGCGAGCGTGGTTTTGCTGTTAGCTTTTAAGACTTCTTTAGAATAATTATTAAAAATGTATAACGATTCTTTAACTCCGGTCTGCATCGTGCAGACATGGTTATAAAGTCTCATTTTAATTATTAAATGTAGTTTTAAAGTACATCTGGGTATTTTTTGGGGCCTCTAGCTGTGTGAAACATAATTGGCGCAGTCGGTAGGATCCTCAAAAAACGTGGCATAGATAGAAATTTTGCTATCGCTACGGAGCTGAGGATCCAGAGTCTACGGTTTCTGCGGCCTGGAGGCTTAATCAAACATCGATCCCAAAAAGTAACCAGATGTGGTAAGTACATAGAATCGATCTGTGCTACTTATCCCTTTAGTTTTAATCCTTGTAATTTTAAATACCCATAATCCTTGATAATTATTCCCTCGGGAGCCTACATCGTATAGGTATGTCCGTATGTTTAGGTTATAATTGTAGGAATAAAATTAATTAAAAAGTATGAAATAAAGTTAACTTTCATATTATATTATAGAATATATTAATTAGTATATGCGTAGTAACGCATTTTATAAAAACGTACGGGACCTTATAGAGATTTATCAAATTAATCTATAACAATTAATTATTTCAATTTTACAGACGCAATTAGATATTAAAATAATTAGTTTAAATATTCGAGCCCAATCAGAATTTAAGTTTTGGATTCAATTATTACATATCGTTGTAATATATATTAATTTAATGTATTTTAAATAATTTATAACGATATTGTAATATGATAAAGTTTACTTAAATTGATAATGCGTTAGTATTCATACGAACGTCCTTTACAAATTTTTCCATTTTATGTTAAATTTAATATAATTAATAGGTACCAAATTCCACTTATAGTAGAAATAAAACCCTAGAATCGAAATCAGATAAAAAAACTACGATAATTTAAAATCATAATTATTTTAATTAGTATAAAATAGTAGTTTATCTTTAGTTTTCGTCAGTTTTTTTTTCTATTAACATACAGTCATCCCTCTTTTCTTGTCATCCCTCCTTTTCCCTACATCAAGTACACAGTCATTCTTGTACATAGAGGCTGAATGCCCGAAGTTTGATATTGGGTATCTTTACGAGATGAAAGATATTGCATATTATTATCTCCCTTACGTCCCGGCCTTAAGGCTGCAGTCTAGCAAAATTGCGTTTTCAACAAGTTATTTGACAATTTTTTCCCGGCTAATGAAATGATAAACTGAATTTTTTTTTCTTGTTTATCAATTAGTGTTATATACGCAATGCGCGTGAATTTTTTCACATTTATAAAGTTACTTTATGTTACCTTAATCAGGCCTTCAAGATAAGTCTCTTTCCCCCAAAATCATTTCGAGCTAAGTTTGTGCACTCACTACGTTGCAACCGATTACAATTTACATAATCTGATCAGCGCATTATTATCCTTATATAGTCGTTATTAAAAACTGCTGAATACAATTGCCGAAAAACTTATGATTTTCTTAATTAGAGCGTTATAAATTCATTAAATTTCCCATTTTTTGCCTTACAAAATCGATTGATAAATACTGCTAAAAGTTATTTTTTCCATTAATTTATTCGAGTTGGTTGAAGACCAATGAGTATTAATCCTTTAAAAAATTTTTTTTTTGAATTTTGATAATTCTTTAAATATTAAAAAAATATTTAAAATAATAAGTAAAAATCCTAGCGAATTTCTTTAGTCGCGCTCCTTGGGCCGGAGCGTTCTGACGTGTGCTCTACGCTCGATTTTCCTTCATACCGAAGTGAAAGTTGCTCTACTTCATTAAATTTAATATTTTTGTTAATTGATTATTTTTATCTTAGTTTTGTGCAAATATTCGTATTTTTAAACATTTGATTTCGATATGGAAAATAAACGAAAAAAATACGCGTGTAACTAGTAACTACTAGAAAAAAAATTATCTTCGAACATAAAGTTAATGAAACCAAATAGATTGCAAAGGTGATTGGCAACAATTTCTTTATTTTACGGGGTGTCAGTAAAGGGATGTATATTTCCAAAAGTTCCAAAAATGTTTATTTTTCGTTTGAGAAATACAAAATATAATATAAACTTGTATTGAGAACTTGAACTTCCCAAGTTCATCCGGGGAAATCCCCATACGGGGAAAATGATTTGTTTACTCCAAAATTGATCCGAGGTGTTTTAATTTTTTCTTCTAGTCATTTTCAATGTAGCGGCATGTTGTTTGATTATTAATTTTGTAACTTAAATACAGGATGTTGGTTTTATATTCTGATCTTACAGACGCGCTGACAAATTTAGTCCACCATTTCTAGTTTAGTCTAACTACAAAACTACCAAAAAACTCTAAGTACCAATATTGAAACGAATGGATTATCATCACATCATCAAAATTCAGTGGGGTTGAGAACTAAACAAACAGAAGTAACAGAGACGCGAAGAATAAAAAAAGAGGACGAAAACGATAATTCGTTGATGCTTTCCCTTTTCGACGTATTGTTAGGGTACATCACCAATCTGCAAAAAACAAAACTGATGATTCCCAATTGCTGATTAAAAATGAAAAACAAATAATCGACAACAGTGGTGAAAATTTGCTGATCACAATGAAACATCCTTCAGTGGTAGCAGATTTACTCATTTAAAATGTATCGGTGAACAGCGTAAAGGAGAGGAGGACAGGAAAACATTATGAATGTGGATGGTGGATTGTATACAGGGTGTAATCGATAAGTATGTGCAGGCGATTATGACGTTATTATTGCAGGTATCAAAAAACTTAAAACTGATATCGAAATTACTTTACCTAATGAGCAAAATGACAATAATAACTTTTTAAAAGTATAACGAGAAATATCTAAAAAATTTACTTTATACACTCCCATATCAAAAAGGGAAAATGGGACTAGTAGAAGTTAAATGTCTAATTCCGGCAAAAGACATGAATGCGGAAGATGCGGTTAAAAAAAATTTAATATTTGAAATACAATGCAAAAAATAACACTTTTGTCATAGATAAGAATCATGACTATTTTTTCCAAATTCAGGGACAACTAAACGTTGCAGAAGCAGAAGTCTGCTTATTTGCTGTTTGGACTGGAGTGAATCATTCGTTAAAAATAGAATATATAAAAAAGTATGTAACGTTTAGGCAAAATAAAATGATGGACCATTATTGGATTTTACATAAATTGCCTACTGTCAGAATTGATTGATTCGAGACTTCAGCATTCGATGCCCATCAAGGACCCATCCTATATCATTCAAGCGATTGAAAAAAAAGAGATAAATCCAGTGCAACCGATAAAGCATCAGAATGCTAGCAAAAGATTTATTAGGTTTATCAATATAAATCTATATATTATACATAATATAATAAATCTGTAGAAGACGCGAAGACTGACATCCGCGCGGACGGAGTCGCGGGCGGAAGCTAGTCAGAAATAAATATCTTTTGTTTTCATTTGCGTATTTTTCTATTTTATAATTTTTTAACACAAACATTACATTTTTTTTATTAAATACAAAATTTGTTTATCCGTTTTATTAGTTAAACTGAACAACTTTCACTAAGAAACTTAGGTCGAAAAAAATGTATAGAGTTATGCATTTTGTATGGAAAGCTTATTTTTTTTTATATTTCGTACAAATTTCTTTGTAAAAGTTGATCAGTTATATAAACATGAAGTTGAAGATATCAATAGAAAGTATTCGCAAATTTTGTGTACTGATAAAAAAAAATCACCCGGTGTAATTTTCACGAAAATTGTTTCAAATTGTCATTTTTGGTACTTATTACGAATATTAAATTATACGAATGATTTAATTTTTAAAAATTAAGTGGAGCAACTTTCCCTTAGTACATTTGTATTATTTACATATAGGATGACAGGATGCATTTGTTTGCACTACTAGACCAAGCCCTTAACAGCAAACTGCTGACTACGCCGTTCGCATGGGAACGGAATGCGAGCGTGGTTTTGCTGTGTTTTTAAGACTTCTTTAGAATAATTATTAAAAATGTATAACGATTCTTTAACTCCGGTCTGCATCGTGCAGACATGGTTATAAAGTCTCATTTTAATTATTAAATGTAGTTTTAAAGTACATCTGGGTATTTTTTGCGGCCGGCTGTGTGAAACATAATTCTCTTCATATGATTTGTATATAAATATAAATACATAAAAGGTATATTTTTATCGATAATCGTCACGTCACCACTTTTTCAAGCACTAGCCTGACAAATTGTTCTTTTTTTCATCCTAAATTAACAAAAAGGAAGAGATTCTACCGTCTACGCTCCTCTAAAAATAATTATATTAATTTATTTTTGCATATTTGTTTTTACGAATTTGGTTTAATTTTTCGTTTTAAAATAATTAAGTTTACATAATATAAATTTTATTGTAAACTAGCAGTCCGCCCCGGCTTCGCCCGTGGTACATATTTACGTTTTCTCTACGTAAGAACCATCCTCGTACTTCAAGGAATATAATAAAAAAAGAATTAACGAAATCGGTTCAGCCGTTCTCAAGTTATGCGCTTACCAACACATTTTGGGATTCATTTTTATATTATAGATACTGGTTAAAAATAATTGTTGAATATAAGTACAAATATAGAGCTAAAACAATTGGTACATTAAATAGCGTTCTGCGTCCATTACTAGCAGTATGCAGGTGGATTATTTCTTATTGCAAATTAATATCTTAGCCACAAAAAAGGACACTATTATTGTATCTTTACGGGTTTCAATCTCAAAATTACCACAAATGCAACTTAAAAAAAATCAAACAAAATATACCGGCTGAATTGACTACCTCCTCCTTTATTTTTGAAGTCGGTTAAATATCAAAAAGGTTACAGCCCTATAGCTTCAACAGTGCTTACGTCATAATTTCATCACATGGGCTTAGTTTCCTAACTGTATGTATCTGTCAACTGTGGTTGTAATCTTCTTGAAAGTAACGAAAAAGAAAAAACAAATTTTTAACAAAAAACAAAAAAACATCGCGTTTCAAGCCACGGCACTTACGCATCCGGCGATATCCATGAACGCAATGTCGCCAAAGAACGCGCCGTCCAGGCCCACGTGGCCCGTGTGCTTGACGTCGCCCTGCGGGCCCGATATCATGCAGTGCTGCAGCGAGCGCTTGCCGGTGTACGTGTGCCGCTTGGCGTCCGAGCGCAACAGCGTCGAGCGGAACGAGCGGTTCGCGGAGCGCGACACGTGCGTCGTGTATGAACCGGCCGCGAATGAGCGTGCGTTCTGGTTAACAAACGTGTCTCGTTTACGACCAGCTATTATTTTTATTCTTTTTTCTTTTTTTTTAACAATTTGGAATATTTTAAGAAATATAATATAAGACAAAAGGGAATTTCGAAAACTGTTCGTTAATTCTATACGTCTGGTCGTTAACAAGAATGGGATGATAATGTCACAGTGTGATTTAGTTATCTGTTATTGAGGAGGAGAAATATTAGTCAAAGATGTCAATGTATACATGGTCCAGGGGAAGGAGCAAAGTAATGAGTAAAACTTGAATGGACATGCTTGCTGTTTTATTCTTTATTATTCAGTCTTACCTCAACCTTTACGCATGGCTTTGTTTTGTTCGGATCAAATAGTCCACGAGCGCCTCCTGGCAACTCTCCATACCACATGGCCGAATGAGTGTAGTTTCTGTATTAAAAAAAGTTCATAATTTTTCAATATCATGTTTCCGTATATATATTGGATATAAATTATTAAATTATTATCTTAATCCTGACTGCTGAAAGAATCATGAAAGCGTCATGAAAGAAGAAACCTTAAATTGTATTTTTCCTAACAACCAATTTCTAGTTGCAACATGAATACCACGAGATTTTTTTTATTGATTTCGTTATTTAAATTTATTATGTTATGAGTTCACACTCACTCTTTGGCCAGCACAGTTATTTTTTGGCCAGTTTTGTATTCGAGGAAACTTGATCGTCGACCATCCTCCGGTTTTACATAGGTGCAAGTAGCCTCTACCTAAAAAGTGAAGAAAATACATTACCATGTATCTAAATTAAGATCAATAGATACCTGTAGGCTGTAACTTTAATTATATTTAAATACTACAGTAGATACTAGATTTCCTTTCCTCTTATAGAAACGCAGCATATACACTACCTATTTAGAAAAAAAAGCAGGGAAATGACTAGTTTTTTTTTTTTCAAAAAAGTGTTTCAAAAATAAGATTTTGCTTGCTGTAAAAAAAATTTCCTTTATATTGACTAGAACTTACCTCTTGAGGCTTTATTTCCATCAATCGTATTTTCACGTCCTTGAATGTTGGCCGATCATTGGGATCATGTGCCCAGCATTGCAACATCAAATCATAGTATTCTTCAGGGCAGCATTCTGGGCGCTCCAACCTCTAAAAAGTCAATAAACATTTAATCTGTTTCCATCCGCCGTACTACGCCCTACGATATGCATCAAAATGAAACTCTATCATTGATTTATTCAAGTATGCCAAACTTTTGTGGAAATGATCATTAAGACCAACCAAATGCCCATAAAGAAAGTGTGGGTTATAGTCACTGTTTACCTAAAACGTATAACTCATTAGATTAACTTAAGTTAAGCTAAGATTCTCTGATGTAATAAAATATCTCGATAATCGATGCAGGAAAGCTGACTTTATTTAAGAAAAATAATTTTTCTCATAAGGTAAGTAGGTACCTAAAAAATTTTCCACCCAGTATTACGAAAATAAAATAAAATTACTCAGTACGATTAGTTTATCCTCTAATCGGATTAATATCATAAAAAACTCTTACAGAATATCATAACATATTGAACTTATCAGATTGAATATCAATTTTATTAAAAGCATAGCAATTGTAAAGGTTGTTAATAAAATATATTGCGTCTCTATGCAAAGAAAGGTATTGATTAATGTAACAAGAAGGAGCGTGGGTGAGAGGTCGTGACATTCGCAGATCAAAACAAGCATAATCCTGTTATAGTGGGAGTTGTTTTTATGGAATATTGAGTCAATAAACATAAAATCATGTTATTTTATTTGCTGAAATGATAAAAACGCAAAAGTTACAATATCAATATGAAAGATTATAAAGCTCTGCGATAGGTATATTTTAATATGAATGTAAAAGTTTTCAGGGGATAAGTAATTAGAGGTTGAGAACACTTCTTCGAGTCCTAACTATTCACAATTTTCCACTATTCACAATTTTCCTGGGCGGTATTAAATCGTACATAACATAGCAACGGTAACGACGTAAAAAATATTTCAGCCAATATTGAATATATAATAAAAATAGCAACCTGGTAGTTTGGCGCATCAATGGCTTCAAGTATCTGTTGTCCGGAAAAGGCCGCCCACGGTTGAAACCCGTAAGTGAACATTTCCCACATACACACCCCGAACGCCCACATATCGCTCGATGGAGTGAAGCGCAGATACAGAATACATTCCGGAGCACACCTTTTGTTAAAATTATATTTAGAAATAGCCCTTTGTGATGAATTTCTATATGAGAAATATATTGAGGAAAGTCTCGAAAAAAGGTAAAATTGACTGATATTGAGGTAAGTGTAGACTATTATATTATTGAGGCATTTAAGTGGAAAATATTAGTTTACAAAAGGAAAATATTAATAACATCAACTCTTATGAAATTATGATTAACTTACCAAGCGACGGGTAGCTTCAGGTTGACATTATAATTGGTTTGGTAGTAATCCTTCCCTACCCCCAAAGCCCGTGACAATCCAAAATCTGAGATTTTAACCCTATCCTTGCTAAACACTAGTATGTTTCTAGCCGCAAGGTCCCTGTAAAATTATTCATGCTATATTGTTCGGAAAATCTTAGAAATTCATGACGGATATTTATTTCATTGTTACCCATATAACGTTCATTCAAAGGTAAATAAAAAATCGCCAAATAGATTACTCACCTATGAATCAGTCTTTTATTTTCTAAATAAGTCATTCCATCACAGATCTGTTCTGCAAACTCACAAAGATTTAGCACTGGAAAATTCGGCCGGAGTGTAACCTCACGGAGGCATTCCAATAGGGATCTCAGTGGTGCTAACTCTGTGACCTAAAATAATTGATTTATTAAACATTCTCAGTCAACCCAAATAACATCATAATATGTATAAAGTCAGTTGTGCGCCGAAATAGTGGAGAAATATTTTATATTTTTATCCCATATCAAGTATCAAGTCATAACAAAACCA
Organism: Colias philodice; assembly: GCF_061535455.1. Taxonomy (NCBI): domain Eukaryota; kingdom Metazoa; phylum Arthropoda; class Insecta; order Lepidoptera; family Pieridae; genus Colias; species Colias philodice. The sequence continues at coordinate 10,682,643 of NC_143086.1, forward strand.
ACTTCAACAATTCAATTGATATATAAGTACTATAAAATTTGCGCAACAAGCATCGCTTTGTCTGCATATTTCCTTTTAAAGTTCATGTGAAAATGTGACTGTATTTTATTTTCAGAATACTTAACGGAAAAATGATTGAATTTAAACATGATTCGCTCATACAAAAGGTATACAATAATGTTTGATCGTGCCCCGGCCGGGGCAAGGACGGGGCACGGCCCGGTCGTGACACGGTCGCGCGTTACCGAGAATCATCCTTTACACACAGTCACACGTGTATCCAACGACCAGTTATTTATTCAAATGTATAAATGAACAAATTCAGTGAAAATACAAATTGATACTTAACTAAAAGCAGCACGGCATTATTTGTGGCACGGTAATAATATCTCTATTATTACCGTGTTTGTGGTGAGCAAAAGTAGGTATACAATTACAAAACATACGCATAAATTATAAGCCAATTTAATAGGCAACATTTGACGTCTATCAATTTTATCTTCATAGGGTGGTAACCTGCTTAAAAACATCGATTAAAGTGAATTAATCGATACGGACTTGAAACATTTGTCAATCGAACTTGAAACACATGTCAATAATTTATGATAATTTTTATTCCCAAGTAATCAATGCATTCGATTCTAGATGTCAGATTTCGATTTTTAGAGTAACGTCTCTGGTATTTAAAAAGAAAAAAGGTTTATTGACACAAAATTGTAGCGACGTCAGTTCTTTAAATCAGAAATTGTTCATTATGTTTAGAATGGTTTATCAGTAAAATCAAGTCCTAAAATTACTTCTATCGGTCATTATTATTATAAATATGTAATAAAATTGAAAAAAGTTAAACAAATGTGCAGTTCTAACAAAACGAAATATCATGTTATTCTATGTCGTGGTTACTAGGTTACGTTGTTGAATTTTGTTGAACTGTCAAATGTTGCCTATTAAAATGGCTCTACAATAGAATGATAACTTACCAACATCAACGAATCTAGGTGTAATACAACCCCATAAAGCCTGACTATATTAGGATGATCAATACTATGCATCACGGCGGCTTCCTTCAGAAATTCCGTAGAGTTCGAAGTCATACGCTCATTTCCGAGACATTTTATAGCTACTTGTATCTGCAAACATTTTTACAATTGCAGCAAGTTGGATTTGATGATTTGTGGTTATAATACGAAATATTTATTCCAATTTGTCCTAAATAGGAGAGTTTGTTAAAATATTGTCACTAGTTGGGTTGAACGCTGTATTTGATTATTTCCAGTAAGTGGATAAATATATAAATTACTAGCTGCGATCCGCGGTTTCACCCGCGTGACTCCGCTCCTGTTGGTCTTAGCGTGATGATATATAGCCTATAGCCTTCCTCAATGAATGGGCTATCTAACACCGAAAGCTTTTTTCAAATCGGACTAGTAGTACCTGAGATTAGCGCGTTCAAACAAACAAACAAACTCTTCAGCTTTATAATATTAGTATAGATTGCAATTCTGGTCTTAAAAAACGATAACTTATGTAGTTCCGAGCACAGAGCGAAATATTAGAAGTCAGAATGGGTTATTATATCGGTCAATTAAGGCGAAATACAATCATGCTTGTGCACCTTTTGGGCTACGCCCCCTGGGTGGAGCATAAGAGCGCGCGGGACGCTTCACAAAAATCCCCTCGCCACGCCATACAACTGAATAGATGACGGAATCATACGGAACTAACGGAGGTTCAATGAACTTTACTTATGGTACGGGAGCCAGGAACAAATTTTATGACCAAGTTCCTCTCAAGCGGTAATTAGTAAAATGCATCAAAGTATAGTATTATGAAGCCTCGTGAACGTCAGCTGGAGCTCGGTTGGGGGGAAGAGCGGTTGTAGCCTCCCGTATCAGCTGACGGTTTTTCCACCAAGATACAGCCAGCTGACCTATATATTTATCCACAGTTACATATAAGCTATCATCAGGTAAATTTTTGTTTGAGAGGAAATCACGGAAAATAAATTTTTTCTTTCATGTTCGAGACACCAGCTGACGTATAATACACCATGTTGTAACCAGCTGATTATTTTTTTTCGTTGAGATATTGGGTTAGCTACAATTTGACAAATTTTTAGCTGAGAGGAAATGAATGAATGAATGCATTTTTTTTCCTACGTGCGTGGGAGGCTACAACCGCTCACCCCCCCATCCGAGCGCCAGCTGACGTTCACGAGGCTTTATAATACATACTATACTCTGAGGCGTCTGACGAATTATCTCTTGAGAGGAAATAATTAACCAAGTTTGCAACTGGCTCCCGTACCATTATATTCTTATATTCGCGCGGTTAAAGCTGAGTAAAGTGATCCGGCAACGTCTTTTCGTTGCCGGGCCCATCGAACTATAAAAATCGACCTTTGTTCCTTTGCACGAAGGTCGATTTTTAATTGGCACAAATCTGGTTACAAAAAGTGAGCTTGTTTTAACTAAATTATTTTATGATGTAATTATTTGTTATTGTTAGAATTGTCGCTACCTACGTTACTAGCTTATTTGCAAATCTTTGTAAACAAATTTTATAGTTTTTCGACATGGGGACTTTACGTACAATATGATAAGTATTAAAAATACATAATAGAATAATGCTATTTACGTTTATTTTTTACATTATTATCGGTTTTAAAAGATTAAAAAAAATGGGTTTTTGTTTTTATATCATATTTATTGAAAAAAAAAACAATAATAGACAAAAAATATTATTTACAATTTTGATTATTTTTGAATAAATATATCCGACATTTTGATATATGGTTTTGTTACCATTTTATTGTTCCAATGTTTATCTTCTTGATACGACTTCTTCACCTTGTTCCGTAAATAAATGTCTCTTGCCCGTTACTTTGAGCTATCCTTGTGCATTGAGGTGCTGAAACAACCATAATATGTTATAATATGAGAAAAATTAATTGATAATACCTCTTATAATACCACGATTATTATAAAGATACTGTCATCAAAACTAGAAAAAATTGCACAGCTGTGTACGTTCCTTTGTCGCTTTATTATCCTAGCCGTAATAAACTCGATTGTCGGCGTCATACATAGCAAACTTTCTGAGAAAATCGTTCTTTTGTTTGAAAAATTTTACGGTTGACCGCAATTATTATAACAAGTGCTTTTATAAAAATTAGTAAAAAATTTCGCAGCTGTGTCCGTTCGTTTATCGCTTTATTGTCCTAGCTCGTAAAAAAGTCGATTGTCGGCATCATAGTTACATAACTACAAATTTTTCAAATATTTTTTATATAAAATTTATAAGTAATTATTCTTATGCATTGTCTTGGGATTGCTCACATGTGTATAGAATTGTTAGTAGATCAGCAATAAGCCTAAAATAGCATGATATCTAATAAGTAAAAAAATTACAATTACCGGTGCAGTGAAAGACCTCAGACAATAGTTATAATACAATAATAATAATAAGAAAAAAGTTATACGCAATAGGGTTGAAATAAAAATTGTTTCTGATCTCACTGGTAATTACCTACCCGTCAGTGATAACTTACACTAGTCTGAAATATTCCACTATCTTCAATCTTATGACTTATAAATAAATGACATAAGAATAAACTTACACAAAAAAAGTACTATGTGAAACTGTCTGAAGATCCACATCAGTTTCTGGTAATCATGGTTGGTCTAAAAGACCAACGTGTCTTTATTGCGTTCTGGCTTGCAAGCTGCACATCGGATTTTTCGTGGTCGCACTTCGCTATTAGAAATAAACACACAAATCAGTAGTATATTTATTGGAAAATGAAATCTCAAAAAACAACTAAAACATTACCTATTTATACCAATAATAAAATTATAAATTAAATTAAAGACAGAGTGCATAAAATTATAAAATCTTGAATTGTGCGTTGCTAAATTCAGACTTTGTAAACATATATGTACTAATACAAAAATCATAAATAGGTAATGAAATCTCAAAATATGACTAAAATAATATTACTTATTACAAATAAAAATAACCATCAGATTTTCATTTATGCGTTTCTCAATTTAGACTTGTAAACATATACCTAGTAATCAAAATATTTGAAGTTGAAATCTTTAGACTTGTAGCGACCGAAAGACATAATAAATATAAATAAGCATGATAAACATTAAACTTACCTATTTAGATTCAATAACTATAGTTTCTTCATCTGCCTTCGCAACATTTTCTTCCTAATGTTCTCACCATCAATGTTTTGGCCACCAAAATTCACCATGTTTATGAAAAACTTTAGTAACACTAACACTAAATCACGTATGCGAGTAGACAACGGCACCGCGCGAAAAAGTTGTATAGGACTGCTCTCTAAGACGCGTTGGCGTCGACTAACAGGAGGCGGAACGGCGGAAGCGACCGGCCTGCGCGCAATTTTTTGCTCATAGTTTATAAATATATTTTTTTTTAATTACTGATGTATTAATTGAAAAATCTAATCCCGTACGTCCCTCAAGAATTGAATGGAAGTGGATGTGGATAAAGTTTCATTGATATTACTTTACTATTGTCCAAATGAAATTGATTGATTGTTTAATTTTTGGGCAACTTCACAACGTTTTTCTATCGAGGCAAATTTTGCCAATCGTGTTTCGGTTCCCAAACGTCACTAAACAAACTCTTCAATTAAATAAATCGATAAATAAAAAAAATCAAATTCAAAGTTTTTGAAGAAAAAAATTAATTCTCCGTGCACTCGAAACGTCTGTTTTGGGTCTCATTTCGCCTTAAGGAAAGCTGGCATGTTCACAGTACTCACACTTATGCAATTTCACTTACAGTATGTTCAAAAATAAATGCGACTCTAGTTTCATTTTAGACTTGAATTGTAAAATGGTGCGTTGTAGATAAATAACTATATGCAAATATAATTATGAAAGCTCTCATAATTTACATGTAAAATTATAATTTAAAAGTAAATCAATTGATGAACTTAATTATTTATTCTAATAATAATCAATTGGATAAAAGTATTAATAATCATTCAATTATCAAATAATAATTAAATTTCAGGTCATAAAAACAATACAAATAACACGTGTACGCTCACTCCCAACACACCAATGATTCCGGTTAGGTTTTCATCCGGATCCACGAAGAACACGAGCCGGAGAAACGCTTGGGATAGTTAGCCATCTGTGGCATCCTCAGGAGGTACATCTATATCATCACGGGAATATCATAATGTGGGTCCGGATCAGGAGTCTACTTTGGCGCATGAACATCAAAAAGTATTGTCTCATACAAAGTAAAAATGGACCAGAAATTCTTACTCATGAATGATAATGTCCCTTCGCATACGACATGACAGGGAACGGCCGCTCTTCGAGACCAAAATATTTAAGTTTTAGACTGGCTTGCATATTCGCTCGTCTTTTAATTCTATTGAATATGCTTAGGATATGTCACAACTAAGCGCTCTAAAAGATTTTCCGCAAAATTTAATTACGGATCAACAACTTTACGAACACTTCCAAAGAACACATACCGCAATAAGACATTGGTATTCAATTTTAAGTAAGAACAACCGATATCGTTTGTAAATTAATGTAAATGGTGATAACTCTGATTATTAATAATTGGTTATTTGATTTTTGAAAAAAAAATGCCGATTTTAGTCAAAATTCATATTTTTCTAACAAGATCCTTATCATCCAAATTTCCACATTGGTGAGAAAAATTGACATTTCTAATGAAAATGAACAAAAAATTAAATGATTTTATTAAATACTGTAAAATAGTCTATAATTCTTCGGCCCTTCGCTCATGGAGCTACTCAAAAAGTACTAGTCACAAACTCAAATTACTAACGAGTTGCCTGAGCGTCACAGCCCATACATGTTCTATGGAGATTCGCACACGACGCGACCAGTTACTAACTGGTGAGTAACGCGTTAGCAACCAATCACGCGCGACGCGTCGTGCCGGTCTCCACGCTACTGGTTTCCCGAGTTTCTTTGTTTTTTATGATAAAAATGAACGAGCAAACATTGACAAGTGACTGAAACCTTATAACTTGAGTAGCGTTGTATGCGAGATACAATTTGTAACTGGTTTGTAATCGTAATTACTGATTAGTTCAGTCATTTTTGAGTAGCTCCATGAGCGAAGGGCCTTCCATTTACTGTATCACAAAATTCTTCATAGATTTTTAGATATTCGTACTACACCAATTACATCACCCTGTATTTATAAACAATGAAGAATGTTACTAGGTATGCCAAATCCCTTGAAATTGTGTCTCAGTAAAGCCTGTATGTATACAAATAAATTAGTTTTTGTCGTATTCAAAAATACCAAGTAGTTTTGATTTTATACGCATTCAAAGTTTCGAAAAATATCGAGTCCCGCTAATAGTCACGTGACCGCTTGTGACGTCACGTCACAACGCGCCGTACCCGCGCTTAGTATCAAGTCGGCAGCGCTGTAGTAGGTGTTATGGGTGTTATAGCTTGCGCAGTATTTTGATGGGTTTTCGTCCGCGAATTTCGTTAATAGTCCAATAATAGTAATTATTATTCGTTTAATAAAATAACAGTCATGCCAAAGTTTCATCTTTATTTAATAGTTTCTCAAAATATTCTATACGATTGCGTTTTTGCACTGCTGATCTCTGAGGTTTATCTTCATTTTCCTGCTGACATTTGAATTTGTGTGGAACTATACCCTGTTTTTGTTTAATTCTTCCCCCGACCAACTTATATTTTAGTATAGTTCTCCATATCATTCTCAACTTAAAACAAGAAAAAAGCCATCTACCTATACTAGCCCATACGAGCAGAGCAGAAGCACAGTCTAGTATATATTAAAACTTGTATATAAAACAAAGGATAACGCAAAACAGCTGCAATGTTCTCAAAATATTTTTTATTTTATTTTATTTTCTTTATTGGAAAAACATACAGAGACAAAGACATAAAACAAAATAGTTTGGAAAATCCAAAAGTGCACGCCTCATAATTTTTTTTAATAATTATTTATTAATTATTATTTTTGTTTATTTAATAACAATTAAACCACATCGAATCAGACCCTGAAAAATGAAAGGGTTCTATTCCTGAGCATACTCAAGCGTAAGAGAAAAAAAAAGACTCGATTAGTAAAGTATTTCGGTCGCTATCGTGTTAACAAGAAAATCCTCCGCACATACAGACACACGGACGTCCGAGACAGAACTTTTTTAAACTGATTTTTAACTAGTTTAAATAACAAAAATGACATCAAAAATATCATGAATGTTAAAAATAGTGTTTTTTCTTAATATGTGTGTGTATGTATTATCTTACAAGTGCAATGTATGATACATAAAGACATTTTAAGTTTGAAAAATCAGACGTTTTGCGCGAAGTGACAGTAGTAAGTACCCACCTCAACGCTTCGCTTAAGAGGCGTGCAAAAAAATCTTATTAACTAAAAATACATGAAAATGCCTCCTTATAGTGTTTTCACTGTGAACATATAATATTATTTTTGCCAACACCCAGCAGTAGGAGAGACAAGGAAAAAACCACAAAAGACAATCGTTGATTAATATTTTCATGCGTACATAAAGACGGAGGTAAATTAGGTCTACGTATTTGCAAAATCTTTACATATTAACATTCTTATATGTTCAATAGCAATTTTTTTACATTCATTTTGTAAGACGAAGAGGAACAAGAAAACATATCAAGATCATTCATATAGGTATTATAAAAACTAGACATTCTGTGAAGAGGCACACGAAGACCCATATTGGTTCTGGCGGTAGGTATATGAAATAAGTCTTTTGAGCGTGTTGATCTGGATGGGATGCGATAATTTATTAAGCTAAGAAGTTCTGAACAGGCTATTTCTCCTACGCAGATTTGTAATATGTTATTATAATATGTAGTACTATGTAAGAACACGGAAAATTCTGACACCAAAGGTTTTACACCTCTGACCATTTTTTGTTTACGTCCTTTGAAACTATAAAAAACAACTTATCCGGCGAATTGCTAGTAATTGTATTTTTACATTTAGGAACAACACATGATTTTCTGGTATTTGGATTGGACATTTTTAAAAGTATTTAATTATAATTTCGACGGCACGGGCGCGCGATCGCTAGCGGACTGATTGAGCGTGTTGTGGTGTGACGTCACACGATCACCGGGCGTTTACAACTTGTTTTACTTCTAAATCGGAAACTAATTGACGTATCGAAGTAATTTTTTCACTAGAATTTTTTATTTTTGACAGAGAATATGGAGTGCTAATAATCAAAATTAGTGAACATTCTCCATTGCAAAATAAAAGCTACACATAGGCCGGGAGATACTGACACAAAATTTCGGGTCATTTGTAACAGAATGGCGGTTCTACAGGGGTCTTATTACGCAATGACAAAAAGAAAAATGATGGTCAGAACGCTGGTACCGGCGGACTAGTCGCGTGGGCGTTAGTCGAACTCGTCGGATAAATAGCGAAAGTCAAACGATTTGTAACACAAAAATTTTAGAATTTACCGATAGCCCATAAAAAAGATGTAGTCGGTAGTGTCATGCCATACTTTTCCGGTGTAACTACGAATAAAATCTTACAATCCTGTTACAAATGACCATTTTGTGTCAGTATCTCCCGGCCTAACATGCGCAATGTGTAAATCTTAGATTACAAAATAAAAGACAGATGGAGCGTTGCCGAACTAAACCGAATGATTTATCGTCATTTTCAATAAAGCTATGTGTGCTGTCATTTCGCCGCTGCACTGTACGTACACGGTGCTTCTGTGTGCGTGTAATGTTACCAGATATTGAAAAATTTCCCAAATTTTTCCCCGACTACCGAAAAAAGAGGGTTATGTTTTTCGAGTTTATGTATGTACATATGTATAATATATTTCTTTGACACGCCCTGCAGTATAAACCGTTGGACCGATTTTGAGTTGTGAGGTTTCATTGCAATCATCTGAATTATTATGTTAGTGGCGGTAGTGACGTAGGCTATTTATAAATTAGCAGTCAAGTTTTAATTTTTATTTTAATATTATTTCGGGTTTGTTGATATTGTTTTTTTATAATATTGTAAAAATTCTTTTATTATAATATAAAGTACCTGCCTACTAAAGTTATATATGGACAAAATAATTGTATTCAATTTTTAATTAAATAAATTACATAAAAAAAATGTGTGCGTATACTAGTGTACACACGTAAGAAGTGAACTTCTTTATGATCTTATTTTTCAAAAAATAATTTGCAACTTTACAGAAATACGTCGGTCGAATCACGCTTGGTAGGGACAAGAAAAAGATGGCACGTAACGAAACGAAAAAATGTTACACTAAATTTTTTCCAACCCCCATAAAGAAGTTTCACTTCAAAAATTTTCAATATTAACTAACTAACTATAATAATTATATTATTTTTTATTTTTCAAAATATATGAATGCAAATAGCGGTAGTTTTTAGTCGAGAATACGGGACTTTTTATTTTCATTATAACCATCATAGAGTTCACATTTAAAATTAAATCGCTAGCGAAAACGACTATGGCGTTTTTAAGCTTTATAAAAGTAACAAAATAATGTATTATGCTTATTAAAATAATCTAATAATGAACATGAACCTTTAGTGCACTTTACAAATAATCACTTTCACGATCGAAAAATCCAACAGCATTACCCTGAAGATCTTTTAACCGTTTTACCGTTTTACCAATAAAAATGGCAAATTCATTTTCAAAATACTGGCAACATACGTTGAAGTTTTGTATTCCTTCATATCTGTAAAATTATTATTCGTATAAAGAAATAAATCAGCCAAATAATCTACAGAAAACCTGTGAAACGATGTTTTATCTTTTTTTTTGTTTTCGGGAACAAATTTTACAGCGTTTTATTATCACAAGACAGCATTTTTTTACTAAAATTGCAAACCCTTTTTGACGTATTGCATGACACTATATGCGCTATAGTACTGGAGCAGCGACGTATTTGCTTTTGATTTCGTATTTTCTTTGACAAGGGCGACGGGCGGTTGTCATACTCCATCTGTATTTTATTTTGTAATCTAAGGTGTAAATGTGTTGACGTTCCAGCTCTTCTTAATATAGGTATACCCGGCTCGGCGACTGATGATCCGTATGACAGTTCGTCTTAGTGATTGCTCGTATGATGGGTCGTGTCGATACTTTACTATTTTATAGGCAAAGGCGTGGTTTGCATTCAGCCACGTTGGTAAACATGTTTTTACAAATATAATAAACTGAATTTTTAACTAAAATTTTTAACATCTATTATGTTGTTATTGATTTAAGTTTTTTAGCATAGATTAAGTAGGAAAGTACAACGAAAGTTTTCCAAAACATAAAAATGCACCTTATCATTTTCACGTAATTTTTAACCCGTTTAAGGACGCTGTCACTTTTCTGCCCTACTCAAATTTAGGTATCTAACGACGTAACTTTGTTCGCGGCAACATCACGCTCACGTAAACATAGCGCATTCCATTTTATAGGTCATCTTGATACCTGACATTATTTTAAATTTTTAAATTTTATTGAAATTGCTTCCAGAACATTATTACGAACTTTAAAAATTCATTTTCTTCCTTTTATTAGTAGGTACAATTCTGGTAAGTATGTTAGTTAGTAACTAACTTAAAAAAGTGTGAGTGTTTTACAAAACCTCTAGGAATTGTATGCAATATCTAAGCTTTTTAAGAAATGTTTAAAATACTTTTTTAAGAATTATCATACATATTATGTTACCGGCAATGTATCCGGCATTGTATACAATTCTTAGAAAAATATGTATGTTATTCCGAGATACGGTCGGAATTAAATAAATTAGATTTATCACATTACCTAGGAAATCTGAACTTTTCCTAAGGAGCAAACACATTTGCAAATGTGGGTGGTTTTTGGGGAAGCTATTACCCATATGAGGTCAAAATTAAAATCCAAGATGGCGCCGACGAAAATTTTACATCTTATCGTCATGGGTGTTATTTTTATGGTTTTTGTGGTAGTTTTTAACTAATAAGAGCTCAAAACCAAAATATAAGATAGCGCCGATGAAAATTTGACATAATTTCGTTATGGGTGTCATTTTCATGGTTTTTGGGGTAGCTATTAACCAATATGACCTTTCCGCACTAGTCGATAAATGCCAACGATGTACGTTTTGTAGGACGTAAACGTAAATTCAGATTGATATAATTTCTCGTCAATGTTAAGAATTGTTATAACTTATAATTCCAACGGAATATGGTAATAAGGTGGTTCCAACGGAGTATGGTAAGGGCATAAAGCTACATAAAAATTAATAAATGCCATTTTTAGACGCCTCCAATACGTTTCTTATTTAATGGTGACGCCATTACAAGTTTGTCTCTTGAGAACAACTGTCAGTGTCATAGGAATCATCATTCGGCGCGCCAGGTATAGAACTTGCTGAATCGAAGTGACGACGTTTACAATGAACACTGAACAGTAAGGGCCCGCGCATACATACACCTTTTCGACTATCGACTAAACTGTTCTGTCGAGTTGTGTACTTTTCGTGATTTACTCTCAACTAAACAGTTGATGAAGGTGCGCATACATTCAATTTTTTTATCTCTTCAAATCGACCAGTCTTGATTCAGCAACGCTAGAGTGTTACAAACAATGTCAATTAACAAGAAAGTTCTAGTTTGTGCTTTGCTAATTAGTAAAAAGTATCCTGTCTGTACTCTCAAGAACGACTGAACAGATTTAACTAGTTTTTTGTTCGTCGCATTTGCCTCTACTTGGATTAGTCCAGAAAATCAAGTCCAAATGACCCATATCATTTATCATATCATATATCGTTATTTTTGGATGCAACTATTAAAATGTATTAACCGTTTTTATTAATTTGAATAATAGATTGATCAACTGTTTAGTCGATTATATGCGCCCTTCAATACTTTGCAATACACAATGAGCGCGTGATCAATTATGGTTGTCCAACTTTTTAATCTAAAGGAAATCGATACGGCTTTTTGATTTTTTTTATCGATCTACTATCGAGTTAACAGTATGCGCACGTTCATATATTGCTATGTATACTTATGAGACAAAACAAAATAGTTGTCAACTATTGTCGAGCCAATTTAATAGGCAACATTTGACGTCTATCAATTTTATCTTCGAAGAGAGGTAACCTGCTGAAAAACATCGATTAAAGTGAATTAATCGATACGGACTTAAAACATTTGTCAATCGAACTTGAAACACATATCAATTAAAAAATTCATCAGGCGAATCCCTGTCCTAGTAATATACTTTCTTTCGTAAATTTAAAGTGCAAAATAAGACAAGTATAATACATAATTAAAAAAACACAACGCATTTATTAATTTATGATGATTTTTATTCACAAATCAATGCATTCGATTCTAGATGTCAGATTTCGATTTTTAGAGTAACGTCTCTGGACCGGAAGGAAGTTAGCGCGGAAAGTTTTTTTTTTTTTTAATTATTAATATCTCAAAAAATTGCTCCTTAAATGCTCCATCAGAATCTGTAATTGCTCCACTTCTATAATTATTAGTTTATTCATAATTCATTTTTAAAAAAATTCAAATACTGAATACTTGATTTCCCTATAAAATGAAAAATATTCACTTTTCATAAAAAAATTTTTACAAAAAAATTGCTCCCGATTTGCTCTATCAATTACAAAAAAATGGGCGGAAATCTAGTAAATAATATAAATAAGAAAACATAAACATTAAGATATCGCTGCAGTGATGTTACATGTAAATATGGCCCTTAAGCGTCGCAACGACAATTGATGACGTCAGAGCGCAGTAGTTTACTATGCAAACATAGTTTTTCAGTTAATTATTGTAAAAATTATCAAAATTAATTTTTTTTTTGTAATTGATAAAGTAAATCGGGAGCAATTTTTTTGTAAAATTTTTTTTTCATTCTATAGGGAAATCAAGTTTTCAGTATTTGGATTTTTTTTTTTAAATTAATTATAAATAAACTAATAATTATAGAAGTGGAGCAATTACAGATTCTGATGGAGCATTTAAGAAGCAATTTTTTGAGATATTAATAATTAAAAAAAAAACTTTCCGCGCTAACTTCCTTCCGGTCGTCTCTGGTATTTAAAAAGAAAAAATGTTTATTGACACAAAATTGTAGCGACGTCAGTTCTTTAAATCAGAAATTGTTTAGACAGTGCGCGCACGAGCAACTTTGTCTCCGCAACTATTTTGTCTCCGCAACTATTTTGTCTCTCCCACCTATGGGCTAGTATGAAAGTGCGCGCACGTAGCGTCGCAACTCCCCATACAAATTGATGGGAGAGACAAAATAGTTGCGGAGACAAAGTTGCTCGTGCGCGCTAGCTCTTATTGTGTTTAGAATGGTTTATCAGTAAAATCAAATCATAAAATTACTTGTATCGGTCATTATTATTATAAATATGTAATCGTAGTTGAAAAAAGTTAAGCAAATGTTCAGTTCTAACAAAACGAAATATCATGTTATTCTATGTCGTTGTTACTAGGTTACGGTTTTGAATTTTGTTGAACTGTCAAATGTTGCCTATTAAAATGGCTCTACTATAAAAGTTATATAATATATGCGCTAGCCCTAAAGATAATAATAATTTTAAATATTTTATATTGCTGGTAAAATAAATTAAGATTATATAAGCTACAGAAGAAGAATCTACTTGATTTGGGGTGGTCGGAAAAATATCAAAAACACTTTTTAGTCATCCCTCTCCCTAAGTAAAGCATTATTAAAGTTTTATAGCCCTCCCCCTAATGTAATCAAGATTTATTAATAAATTTTTAAATCAAAAGTGCATTAAAATATTAGGATAGGAAAAAAATATACCTACGCTCGCATATCTACACCTAATACATTAAACGTGGAAATATTAAAATAATAGCCTTTTACTAAACTTTTAACGCCTGGAATGGCTGGACCGATTTTGATGGAACTTCTACTAACAGAAAGCTGATGTAACATTAAGAAACAATTTTTTATACTGATGTCCTCACAGTACATTAATATTATAAAGAAAAACATATTTAAGCGGTTGAAACCACGGGTCTACGCTGTCTGTCTGTCTATCTGCCAGTCTGTCTATCACCCGGCTGTATTTCATGAACCGTGATAGATAGAAAGTTGACATGTTCGGAGATAATGTATTTCTGTTATCGCTGTAACAAAGAACATGTAGATTTTTGGAAAGATGGATTAATGTACTAACATCAAATATCATAGAGAAAAACACAAGTAATCTCAATACAATCAATACACTATATATATATATATATATATTTTAGTCTGTACTGTAAATATTTAATATTGTTTGACATTTTTTTATTTTTCCTAAATGGAATTTAAGTATTTATAAAATTTAATAAAAGCGTATAATATAAAATAATCTATTCCCGCAAAATGTTATGCCTTAATGTTAACTTTAATATTGTAATACTTTAAAAATTGTAGTTATTTGTAGACTGAAAGTCATACCCCCCTATTGAGATAAAATGAATGTAATTTCATCGTCTATTTTTGCTAATTGAAACAATGAAGTATGCTATAAAGATGCGCCCCCGCAAAGTAGCTGCGCGAGGAAGATGCGCAGCTCGTGCTATATGATGTATCGATTGTAGGTTCCGCTCTGCATAGATACACCTCTCTTGACCATACACAGCACAAATCCTTAGCACAGATCCACAGACTCTTATTATCATCAATCCACGTGTCCACAAGATGAGAGAGCATTATTATAAGCTTCTTTTATTTATCTGCATATAATAGATAACATAACGCAAACTCCAAGATGCACCTACGCCTAAACATAAGATGGAAACTAGAATGTCTCAGACCTCTCAGTATTCAACAACAGTATGCATGTTTCTACTAACACTTGGACATTGTGGCTCTATAGATTATGGACTTAGCCTAAATAGGCTTGTATTCCTGCAGTGGAAACAAATATTTCGCAAAAAAGTCTATATCGGCATATAATATTATAACTAAATGTAATAATAAAACATAAAGCACTTATTACGCATAAGATTAGCGCGGATGGTTCTTCTTTCAATATTTTCCAAGTTTTCCTTAATGGTCTATATTTCATATGAAATATGTATTTCGGGTTTACGGATTTTTCTATTCCCTTAAGTTACGGGATAATGCAGTCATCAATGCGTAAAGGACTAGTTTGCTAAAGAACCGAAAATCCATATTGTGGTAAAATGGATTCTGGATAAAGTATTGGCGGCATCCTTACTGCTATATCCCTTGATCTTCTTATAATATAAGACTGTTACCCAGGTTGATGAATAGCTTTTCAACCACCCAGCCACTTGTACAGCAATAATGCTGGCTTATATTTGCAGAAAGTTTTGTGATAATATTTCTGCCAGGTATACTCAATGCTCATTGCTGTCAGCCATTTGCTTAATCTTCATCTTAGTAAAATGTGAACAATGCAAATTAATGTATATTTTTGCCTAATTTGAGAGATAGGAAAGAGATAGGTATACAAATTTTTTTTCAGTCTTGTTGTCAAGGTGTCATTTTCAATTAAGTTTGTCGTCTAGGATGACCCCAAGATATTTCATCTCTTTGGATAGACTTTGTACCGTGTACTTACGAATTGAGGTTTAATATACAGATGCCATGATGCTAATATTTTTTTGATTAGACAACAAGTTCTGTTTTGTGTGGGATGACATGAAACATTGTAGATGTAAGGTATAAACTATAGTTTTGTGTCCATATTGGCAAGTACTTCTGCATACCTAGTGCACACTAAAAGTTTTGCGTTTCCGGCCACCCATAAATGTTTGAATTTCGAATGTTATATTTTTTTAACATATATAGCACAATATACAGATACATACAGTAAGGAAACTTCATACAAAATGTTCGAAATGGCTCCCCCCCCATCAAGCGTGTTTACGAGGGTATTCAGGGGGATCGATAGTAGCGGATGACACATCCACAGATTTTGAATGACAAAGATACATAGTATAGAAAAGTGATGTCAATGACTTCACGTTAAATAAATATCGATTGTTTCAGTTTGTAGCCTAACTATATTTTTGGCTTCGGTATCTATTGTCCCAAGTATTCTTTTAAAAAAATATTCAATCTACAGTTTTGACTTTCCTACGATTTTATTATATGTATAGATATTAAAATAACCATTACATAAATATGCCTTTATTCGAAAAAAAAAAAAACAAATTATTTACTGAAATGTACTTTCGTCTACTACGCGACGGTCTAAGACTAATTCGGAATTTATTGTTAAATTTTATAATGTAAAATATTCTCAATCCTATGAACAGTTTTTTTAAGTAACTGATTATGTTTAATTCGTTGTAAATTAATTCAGCCACTTTACAGTTACACTTAAGGGTGCGTATAAAGCAAAATTACCAATCTTCTATTAGATGATACGTGTAATATTCAAGACCAAATCTAAAAAATAAAATATATATCAAACTAGATGATATGTTCAACGATTCTGTTTAATCAAAAACATAAAATATTAAAATTTACTCGATAAAAAAAAATCACCAAGTTAGCTCTAATTTTCACACTTTTATGTTTTCTACTTGACATGGTAATACTTATTATGATTTTTTTTTCATAAACAATTATATTAAAACATTTGCAAGATATTTGTCAGAGCATTTTGTGTAATTACTTTTAGTTTTGGTTTTATCTGCGATAAACCACTTTTGGCGCTCTTTTTTTCTCGAGATAAACGTTTGGTTTTGTCACGATAAAAGTGGTCACGATAAAAGAGCTAACTTGGTGATTTTTTTTTATCGAGTCAATTTTAATATTTTATGTTTTTGATTGAACAGAATCGTTGAACATATCATCTAGTTTGATATATATTTTATTTTTTAGATTTGGTCTTGAATATTACACGTATCATCTAATAGAAGATTGGTAATTTTGCTTTATACGCACCCTTAAAGCAGCAACGAAAATGTTATCCATTTTCTCGACATATTGAACAAAATCATCTGGTGGTATAATTGGTATAGTTGAATTCAAGCAGCCGAATACTGCGCAATTAGTACGTGGCATTTTTAAAATGATCGCCGAAATCAACTTCATCTATAAGCACGTGTTTAAATTAAACTGAAATAATATATTTCACCAAAATGTTAAAACATAAACACATAAAAATATGTAGATATTATATGTAATTATTGTATTTTTATCGATACGTGGCGTCACCACTTTGTCAAGCACTAAGCCTGTCAAACTATTTTCTTTTTCATCCTTAAACAAAAAGGTGGTGGTTCTATGCTCGTATAATAATAATTTTAATTTATCCTATTAATATTATAAATGTGAAAGTTTTTATGGATGTTTGTTACTCTTTCACGCAAAAACTACTGAACCGATTACAATGAATTTTAGCACACATATAAAGGGTAACTTGGATTAACACATAGGATAGGTTTTATCCCGGAAATCCCACGGGAACGGGAACTATGCAGGTTTATCTTTGAAAATGCGGGCGAAGCCGCGGGCGGAAAGCTAGTTTCTGTATATTTTGTGTTTTTTAATTTAATTTAATTTATCGTTTTAAAAATAATTTAGTAGGTATACCTACATACAAGTATTGTAAATTCTGGTTTAAAATAATTATTGAATATATGTATAATACAAAATATATCAAGCATTAGAAATAATTTAGGTACATTAAAATATAACCTTCGGCGTCCATAACAAAACAAGATTTCGAAATATAGCACTGATAAAAATGTATTTACTTTTACAAGGTGTATTAATTCGGATTGTTTGTTCTTGTAAATTCATATTTAGGCTACACCATTTTTGTATTTTAACGAGTTTTAATCTCAAAATTACCACAAAATCGACTGTGAAAAAAAAGCAAATAGAAATATACAGGCCGAATTGATAACCTCCTCCTTTATTTTTGAAGTCGGTTAAATATCAAAAAGGTAACAGGCAACAGCCCTATAGCTATACGTCATAATTTCATCGCAGGGGCTTAGTTTCCTAACTGTATGTACGTAGCGTAATTTGGCGGGAAGCGCTTGTCAATTTTTTTTTTATCTCAAGTTGAAGTTCGATGTCCGTAGCAAAAACGAAACTAACACGAAACAATTTTAGGGCGATGATTTTTGATGATTTTAAAAGTTCGCTTTCTCCGAAAGCTTGCACTGCTCGCCTTCAAAATACTTTTGTGTTTCTCTCCATGATGAAATTCGTGAAGGTCCACCCTCAACTGCGATCTCGGAGGAAAATATGGCTACCGTCAGACGACTAATTTAAGAAAATTGCCATATCACTTATTAGGAGATTCGAGGACATTTGGGGATTGGTATGAGCCAAATTCAGAAAATTTTACATGAACATTTCAAAGTTAGGAAGCTTGGTTGCCGGTGGATTGCTCCCAAACTCACTCCAGAACAAAAACGACATCGAGTAGATTGGTGTTAAGAAATGCTATTAAAGTACAATTACGGACATTCTAATGCCGTGTATAATAATATCGTGACAGGATAAGAAATATGAATACATGGTTATATTCCAGAAAGAAAACACCAATATTCTTTGTGGGTGTTTGAAAGTGACAGCAAACCAACCAAATTGAGGCAGGCGAGAAAGGTCGGCAAACAATTGATTGCATTATTTTTCTCTAAGACGAATCCTGTCTGCACTATCCCACTTGAGTAACAAAAGACTGTTAATGCCGAGTGGTACACCACTATTTGTTTGCCCAATGTCTTAGAAAAAATAAGAGAAAAGCGACCTAGAAGTCGCATCTTGTTACACCACGACAGTGCTTCGGCGCACACCGCGAACAAAACAAAGTCATTTTTGGCTTCTGAAAACATAGAGAACGTGACTCATGCAGTCCCAACCTAGCACCTTGCGATTTCTTCCTTTTCCCAAAAATCTATGATTCAATGAGTGGTTCGACATTTACGTGGCCATAAGAGGCCGTGGTTGCTTTCAAACAGCACGCAGAAAACATACCCTCGAACCAATGGTCCTCATGTTTCCAGAAATGGTTTGAACGGATGAAAAAGTGTTTTAAATGTAACGGAGAATACTTTAAAAAGTAGTAAATATAATATCAGACAAATAAATTGTTTTATTTATTAGTTACGCAAATCTTTCAGTGTGGCCCACGTATAAAAATTGTTGGATGTCCATTGTCCATTACTAATGTCAGTTTTTTGATGGCAGAGCAAGCAACAGGCAACATGTGGGCTACCTGTTGCTTAGTAGTAGAACGGAAGAAAGAAAGAAAAGAAAAGAAGAAAGTTCTACCTCCTACGGTCCTACCTTAAGTAAAGTTATTGTAACTATGCAATGTTGTTGAGACTGCTTGTGTGACATACAAAATTTACAAAAAAAAATACAAATAAAGCATTTTTGTCGTTTTCTTACTGACCACATCCCTTGATGCACGACACCAAATGGCCCCAAATCTATTTCTATAAACATAATATATTATTATATTGTCCTGTTAAAAAAACCTACTCTACTTACCCGTTGATTTCCTGTCGCCCACGTCCCTTGCTGCACAACACCAAACTGGCCCATGCCCAGTTCTTTGTTTATCGAGATATCTTCAATAGCTATTATATGTTTAGGAGATGTTTTAACATTGCTCTCAGAAAATTCTGGAAACTGATTATCCGAATTTAACCCCATATTTGCAAGATTTACCTAAAAAACAAAAATTAGGATGAGATGATGGGTAAATTAAATTCTTTATACATTTTTCGGGTTGACTTTAGAAACGTGCGGCACGAATTTTCGCGCGATTTTAATTTTTATCGATCGATAATGATGCCCCGAAACATACATTAGCGGCTTTTCGTACGGAAACGCGTAATTACAGAGAAATCTTTTTTTTAATTTTTGAGATTATGTTCAAAATTGTTTGAGTTACATTGACAAAACTACAAGAATTGTGTTTGAAAGAGATAACAAATGTCTTAATGTACATATTAAAAACCATAGTTCATTCAAAAGCATGTTGCTGAGGGGACAACAATTCATACGGATTATTGGCGAGCATATGATTGTTTGGGGCAATATCGGTATGTTCATGAAAAAGTTAATCACTCAGACCCAGACAACCCATTTGTTGCCCCTGACCCATTTGAGTCCCAGTGGCATGTTGTAAAAAGATTTTTTAAAAAAGATAACTATAACCACCCAGCAAACTTCGGTGATAATATTATAGAATATGACTGTGGAGACGCTGGGTGGAAAAAATAAAATGGATCCATTCATTGCCATTGTAAATTGTATCAAACATGTATACAAAATTTGAATAAATAATTATTTAAAAAAATGTTTTTATTGTATGTATATTGCACACAAATTGTTAATCACAGAACCGAATCTGTCCACCTCGATTCCACGTAGTACTTGTCTTTCATACATTAGAGTGTATTAAAAAAGTCGGAGGCGCGGAGGAGCGTGGCGCCCGCGTGTGCTGAGGAGCAGGCAGAGTCAAGCGAGTCGGAGTGGCTGAGGCTGGTCGCCAAAGGCGACCAAAAAGCCGAAGCTACGAAGGCGAGTGAAGACTCCTGCAAACGAGGTACATGGAGGCAAGCGCCACGTTCTGCAGCGCCGGAGCAGTCAAGAAAGCCCATAATCTTCGATATATTTCTAACTACATATAACCCATTGACCACCGAGCGGCCCGATCGGGCCGAGACACAATAGATTTTCTATTGTGTCTGTGATCCGAGGACTGACGGATTAAATATAATCTCAAAAAAAAATTAAAAAAAAATAGAAGGGGGGGTTTCCGCACCCCACTTTATAGGGGATCTCCCCTTACCTCCCTCCCCCCCCTTAATTCGTGCCGCAAATTTCTAAAGAAATACCCATTTTTCAATAATTGACAATACATGGTGTTACTTACTGCTTCTTGTTTTTTTGTACCTAGAAGTTTTTTGATCTTAGCCACATAGTTGTTCGGAAAATATTTGCTGTAAATTTTTTTATACCTTCTTTGTTCAGGCTTTGATAAGCCAATTTGAGCCAAATCTTCAATCACAACAAACTTAAGTTGTGATATTTTAGTAATTTTTAATATATCTCTGTAAAAATATGGTGACACAAATACAATAAAGCGTAATACAAGAATTGTACATATTCTTTGAAAATTGTGTAGCACACACAATAACATATTACATAGAACACGTTAATATAGATACATACAATATTCGCATTGCAGCATAACTTTTAGAAACATGGTCGCGTCATAACATAATACATCATTTTGTACAAAAATGTCAATACAATATATTGAAAATCGCATCACCAGCAAAGTAGGTACTGTCTTTACCTGAATAAATCGTAATATTGTTGCAGTTCACATTCTAATAAAAACTCTTTGAAGGCTTCGAATTCGTCCATGATATTGTCTACAAATAATCAATAACTCAAAACGCAAATTCCTGAACAAAATAAATAAAAAAACAAAACATAATGAAAACGGAAACTGAATTCACACAAACCCTTAACACGTAAAGTCTTCAGTTATTACAATGATTTATCACAATACATCATATAGATATAGAGCGTGATTTTTATAACACACACCGGATGAAGCGCGAGTGAAAATAGCGATGCGACTGATCTTTTTATTTACAGTACATCTGAAAACTACGCACCGCTTGAGAGGACAATACGTGTATTGATTTGAGGGACTAGGGATGTACTTTATTTGACGTTCAGGAATCGAAAGATGCCCATAATTGATTTATGCAAAAACAAAAATATAATTTAAAGTTCTATTAAATTATAGGAATTATTGAAGCATGTGTTACTAAAAAAACATTATACATAGAATTTAAAAAAAAATATTAGGATAACCGATATTCCTTAGCGCCTAATATCGATTTTCCGCATTCGTCTTTCTCGATCACAGAACAGTTCTCGATAGTTTTGCTGAACGTCAAATTAAAGTTGTCAATCTTTTTTTAATAGTATGTTGATAGCAAGAAGCTTATATCTAATACACTGGAGATTTCAGTATGAACATTAACTTGTAACAAGAAAATATGACCTTGAATGACGCCTGTATGTTTTTTTATCCCTTTCACACCTAACTTGCCAAGTTGGTGCTTGGCAAGCTTAAGTCATTAGTAGGCTCACAAGTGACAGTACCTATATTTGGTTCGACTAAACTCTAAAGCATGAAATGAATTAAATTAATCTTATGTATATCTTAATATATATAAATCTCGTGTCACAATGTTTGTCCTCAATGGACTCCTAAACCACTTAACCGATTCTAATAAAATTCGCACACCATGTGCAGTTCGATCCGAATTGAGAGATAGGATAGTTTAAACATGTAGGTACCACAGGCGAAGCCGGGGCGAACCGCTAGTATTTAATAAAATTTCGTTCAAGACGTAATGATAAAAATTCACGATAAAAATATGACAATTTATAAAAATACTAGATTTCCGCCCGCGGCTTCGCCCGCGTTTTCAAAGGAAAACCCGCATAGTTCCGTTCCCGTGGGATTTCTGGGATAAAACCTATCATAAGTGTTAATCCAAGTTACCCTCTTTAAGTGTGCTACATTTCATTGTAATCGGTTCAGTAGTATTTGCGTGAAAAAGTAACAAACACACACACATCCTCACAAACTTTCGTATTTATAATAATACTAGCTGCGCTCCGCGGTTTCACCCGCGTGGCTCCACTCCTGTTGGTCTAAGTGTTATGGTACAATATAGCCTACTATAGCCTTCCTCGATCAATGGGCTATCTAACACTGAAAGAATTTTTCAAATCGGAATAAAAGTAGTTCCTGCGAATATCCCTTCCCTCCTCACCTTCACCCCGTCCCGCACTACGCCTCCTCATTGTATTAAACAGTATCCATACTATTTTCTGTAAATTGACACTTTTAAAAATTCGTTATATCTTTTGAATGGAATATCGCGGACTTTCTTGTAGATATTGATCCATTCCATAATACCCTAGAACATTTTTTTTTCTATTTTCAATAGATTCCGCAGCGCACGCGATGACAGAATTTTTATTAAGGATACATTATTGCATTTTTGGTAAGGATCTCTAATTTTTTTGAAAATGCAATATAGCCTATGTTGCTCAGTGAAGATGCAGCTTTCTAATGGTGAAAGAATTTTTGAAATCGGTCCAGTAGTTTATGCGTGAAACCATACATACATACATAATTACAAACCTTTCCTCTTTATAATATTAGTATAGACATGTAAGTATGTACCTACATAATGTGGATATCTCATTATGATCCACTTAATATGTTATGTGAATAATGATATTGAGAGATTTGTATCTTACAAATTGTGGGGTAAATTTTCCCTCACACGGTAACCCTAAATATTGTGACGTATTCTTTTTTATCTCTTTCTGCGACATGCATTGCCGGTGTCTATTGGTTTCTCTGTCTACGCTACTATAGGTCGGACTTATAGGTTTAATTTTTAATCACATGAAAATCACCTTTACAGTTTACCCCGTCCCGCACTACGGCCTGCTCATTGTATTGAACAGTAACTATTTTCTGTAGATTGACACTATTAAAAATTCGTTATATCTTTTGAATGGAATATCCAATTTTTTTCATTTAAAAAGTATTTTGCTGGTATTGAAACAGTCTATAATAAAACATCATTTAATGGGATAAGGATTAATATATGTGTATGGATAACATGGTTTGATTACTGTCGGCACTTCTATTTACTTTGAAAACGTAAAAAAGTTGTTGTAGTAACATAACAACTGAAGATGGACATATGGTACCGCGGACTCTCTTGTAGATATTGATCCATTCTATAATACCGTAGAACATTTTTTTGTTCTATCTTCAATAGATTCCGCAGCGCACGCGATGACAGAAGTTTTATTCAGGAATTTTTTACACCTTGGGTTACATTATTGCATTTTTGGTAAGGATATCTATTTTTTTTCAAAATGCAATATAGCCTATGTTGCTCAGTGAAGATGCAGCTTTCTAATGGTGAAAGAATTTTTGAAATCGGTCCAGTAGATTATGCGTGAAAACCATACATACATACATACATACATAATTACAAACCTTTCCTCTTTATAATATTAGTATAGATTATTTATTACATATATTATATTATATTATATTATACCCCATCGCCTCCGAGTGGCATATCTACAATAGATATCCCAACCGTGAAGTCAGTCACCCCGCAGGGCACCTTGTGGTGAGGTGTCGGGGAGTAGCGACCCCGCGGGAACCGAGCGCTCCCGGGGGAGGCGCCTGTCCTCACTTCTGGACTGTCCCAGTGGCAGTTCGGAGTGAACAATGACGAGGTTCAGGATCCCCCACCTCTGGCTTGCCTTTGTTGGCTGACCAGAGTGGAGCCGCTAGAGCTATATGCTCGGGGGTGGAAGTGTCTAATGGCGTAATGGCGGGGAAACCCGCTCCAGGCCCGCGGGCCCGCGATGGTGAAACCGGTGCCGCACCTCTCAACACCCTTAGCTGAATGATGGGCAGCTGGTGTTGCCCCCTTGTTGCCATTTTCGGCAACTTTTTTGGGAGCCCATCGACCGAACTGGCGAGTCACTGTCTGCCATTATTTTCAATTTTTTAATATTGAAAAGGCAGACGTCCATAGTCCCCATAGACCCAATATACCAGTCCATCTAACATCCCCTTCCATAGCCCAGATTTGTAATTCCCATACTTTGCAATAATCCTACATCGGCCGCGGACTGCCCATGGCTGTATCTCTATAGTGCAGTTATGGACAGGCTGCGGCTGATGTCCCATAACACAGTAAAGTTCTCTAAAGGGCCTCTGCGTGTTGGATCTGTGTCCCCACGTAAGCCTTCCAAAGGACCGGGTACTACCTTCCTTATGATGGTATCCGAGTAGCGTATTTCCAAACTATACATAGCCAGAACGCAACCATAGGAAACTGCTAGTGTATACTTTGTAATGCTGTTTTTAAGTTTGTTATTACAAATTATACACGAATTTTGCGTACTGATCGTGTATACTTTGTAACGCGGATGCTTGCTTCTTCGTTCCAAACTATACACGATCAGTACGCAAAATATAACTAAATATAGCTACTACACCACTTACGCTTGAGCGAAATAATATATAGGCAATCAAAGACTTGTACAGCTATATCTATCTACTTTTATTCTTCTTGATTGATTCAGTAAAATATGAAATAAAAATATTATTAAGTGAGCTTAGAAAAATAAATAGGTAACAGATATAAGGGTTAGGTTGGGTTAGGTTAGGTTCGTGTTTTTTTAACTACACATAAATAGGAGTTAGATTTATGTGTTCTCCGTTGCTTCGCAACCGTCTTCTTCTGGACTTATTAGATTCTTGCATGTTAGCACTATTGTCGGGAACGAAGACACAAGCATCCTCGATACAAAAAATATACGATCAGTACGTAACATTACATACACAAGGACACATGAATTTTAATAATAGATTTCAAAACAGCAATACAATAATATACGAGCGCGATAAATTTAAAGACGCCGCGCTTAGGGCGCGTTCCCACTATGTCGTAACGACTAATTTATCGTTCGACGACTGTCGTCTCTACCTGTTCCCATTATTACGATTGTTTGTCGTCAATATT
Organism: Colias philodice; assembly: GCF_061535455.1. Taxonomy (NCBI): domain Eukaryota; kingdom Metazoa; phylum Arthropoda; class Insecta; order Lepidoptera; family Pieridae; genus Colias; species Colias philodice. The sequence continues at coordinate 10,708,325 of NC_143086.1, forward strand.
TTTTATCGTTTAGCGACTGTCGTATCTAGCTGTTCCCATTGGATCGCCACGACATTTTATCGTTTCCTGGCAGTCGCTTTTTCGTTTACACATCATCAGCAAGCTACAAATCTAGTCGCCTCTGCGTTCGCTTGGTGATTACTAGTGCGTTTACTCTCCTGAGTTCAATGGACGTCATAGAGTTGCCGTCCACGATTTTTTATCGTTTTACGACTGTCGTGCTTGCCTTGCAGTCGTCACTGCAAAAACTGTCGTAGACGACAGTAAATTGTGTCGTTCTAAATGTGAACACCTCCATTTAAACATATAAGCCACGACACTTAAAACTACACGATTATCTGTCGTCACGACACGGTGGGAACGCGCCCTTACTCCGAAACATACACGATTAGTCCGCATGCGTACTGGCGCTGTATATTTTGGAGCGCTATTCTTACTTACTTCACTACAAAGTATACACGAGTATTTGCGTACTGCTGTTGTATAGATTGGAAGAACTTTGTAAAAAAGTCATTTCCAAACTACACGTGATTAGTTTCACACCGTTGCGTACTGGCCTTGTATAGTTTGGAAAGACGCATCCGAGTATTATGGAAGTGAGATACACATAATATTATAGTAGGATCTAGAAATTATTAGAAACAACGTATAATTTAGCTGCAGCTGAATATGTTCATAGTGTTGTACTCGAATCGATTATAATACTTACTCTTTTGACATTGTGAATTCATTCGATTCCTAAAATGTATATTTAATCAGATTTGTACTTTGATAGAAAAAAATAGCAGAATTTTTATTCCATTCGCTTCTTTCTTATTATAATTAATTTTGGAAAATTGGTGAATGACAGATATGAGATAAATTTCTTTTTACAAATTTTAGATGTGGCAACCACCTGAGGTTTGCAAATATGGCGTAGATTTGAGATTTCTACAAAATGCAGTTGGACATAATTTGTTTTAATTGTCAATTCTGATTCTTATGAAATTCAAACTTATGAAATGCATTTTCAATAAGACTTATTGTTAAAGTAAAAGTGATACAGAGAACTGTTAATGTGAGTTGTGAGTTGTCGCCATGTAGGTACAAAACTTATATTCTTACAATCAAAGCAAGATTATGTTTTCCTCTTTATGTTTAATTTTTAGTAAACATTAAATATTTAACAGAGAAATAGGTATTCTAATATTAAGTAAACTTTAAACAGACTTCTAATATTAGTTTTGTCAAGACTTCTACTTTTGTAAAAGAAAATTACTTTAAAAGCTTTTGTCAACATAAATTACTGTATAAATAGTTGGTTGTAGGTTCCCATATAATTGTATATTTATTTAATATAATAATTATAAGTAAGTTCGGAGGTAACCTATTTGTATCATGAGACTTTTAACACATTGTACATTTATGTGTCAGTTATGTTTGTATAGAGTTGTAATCTGAATTTAAGTTAAGGACTTAAGCCTGTATTTGTGTCAACTGAGAACTGTTGTTTGTGTGCTCTCTACATTCCACGACCATCATGCTGTGTGTTGGGGTAAGTCATTATTTTATTTTTTATTCTTAAATATGTATAACCTTAAAAAGGTAAGTGTCTTTTTTGTAAGTGTTTTGTATATTTGTTTATTCATCAGCTGATGAATTGAGCTTACCGGCTCCAATCCCGAAACCGATTATGCTGATTTGTAATGCTATTTTGTTTGCAGTCTTCATTCAATAATTAATAGTTCTAACCATTTTATTGTTGTATACAAACTTTGACTTTCTTTGAGCATCTATTATAATATGACAAGAATATAATACAAAGACTATTCGTAAATAGTGTTAGTAAATTTTATTTCACTATATCATCATCGAATTAAAATATCTTTAATATCTCATTTAATAGTTCCTAAAATTAATAAAACAGTTTCAATATTTAATATTTCTCTTTAGATATAAAAAAGAGAGAGTAGGCATAATTATTGACACTAAACCAAGTTTTTGCAAGAATTTGCGACCAATGAACCTGATGGTGATTGGTATATATAATCAATATAACGATAACCTACAATCTTTTATCATAAATAGGAAACCATGATTTGAAAATGATTTGTATGTGTTATTATTTCTCGAACGGTGAAGGAAAACATTGTGAGGAAACCGACATGTCGAAGAATTAAAAAGTTCAACGACATGTGTCATCCGCCAACACGCACTTGGCCAGCGTGGTGGATTATGGCCTGTACCCTCATAGGAGGCCCGTGTCCCAGCAGTGGGAACGTATATGGGCTGATGATGATGATGATGATGATATATGATTTTGTATAATAGTACTAGATCCGGCTGCAGGATCAGTGCGTTCATCGGTTTTTTGCTGAAAACCGAATTTTTATGTATATTTATAATCAGGAGAATATATATCGACTAGGTTGCCAGTCAAAATTTGGCCGCAAGCATGTTTAATTAAAATTTTTCTAATCGATTTTTGGGAAAAAAATTCGTTCACTTGTTTTTTGAATAAAATGTAGTCTACATCACGTCAAATGATATAAAAATTCTAAAAAATCACGGTTGCCGCTTTTCACCTGGCCGCAACATCTTGGCAGCCTGGTGCAAACAGGTATGATTTCGATTTATTTTTACGTTCATAACGCACATTTATGAATCATATATCAAATTAAAGCTATTTTTTTTCTATTTATTATCATATATGGTTGCCTAATTAAATCCGGCCGCAAATAAGGGTTGCTGGCGTATAAAAATTATAAATACATATAGGATTAGTGCGTTCATCGGTTTTTTGCTGAAAACCCAATTTTTTATGTATATGTATTTATAATTAGGAGAATATATATCGACTAGGTTGCCAGTCAAAATTTGGCCGCAAGCATGTTTACACTCAACCTTAAATATTCAACATCTTTAACAGCCGGCAACCCTTATTTGCGGCCGGATTTAATTAGGCAACCATATATGATAATAAATAGAAAAAAATTAGCTTTAATTTGATATATGATTCATAAATGTGCGTTATGAACGTAAAAATGAATCGAAATCATACCTGTTTGCACCAGGCTGCCAAGATTTTGCGGCCAGGTGAAAAGCGGCAACCGTGATTTTTTAGAATCGATTAGAAAAAATTTAATTAAACATGCTTGCGGCCAAATTTTGACTGGCAACCTAGTCGATATATATTCTCCTAATTATAAATATACATAAAAATTCGGTTTTCAGCAAAAAACCGATGAACGCACTGATCCTGCGGTGGGATCTTAGACTATAACGCGAGCAGATCTTAATACTATTATAAAGGCGAAAGTTTGTAAGGATGTATGGATGTATGGATGTTTGTTACTCTTTCACGTAAAAACTACTGAACTTATTACAATGAAATTTAGCACACATATAGAGGGTAGCTTGGATTAACACATAGGATAGGTTTTATCCCGGAAATCCCACGGGAACGGGAACTATGCGGGTTTTCCTTTGAAAACGCGGGCGAAGCCGCGGGCGAAAATCTAGTAGAAAATATATCTGAAAATGGCGGCGGGTACTTATGGTACGGTGGGCAAAACAACTTCACAAATATTTTTTTTTGGTTTGGTTCTTCCATTTGGAAAGGTAAAGGAATCGGTGCCCATAAAATACATGTCTTAAGTAATTGTTAATTAATTGATTAATTAATTAATTGTTTTTTAATATTATTGACCAATAATACTAAAAATAATGAACTTAAAACACTGGTAAACAATTAAATGTAATGCAAACAAATAACAATCAAACTCAACAATATCATCGAAAACAACAAAATAACAGGGACTTAACTGAACAAATTTAACGATAATTCGGAGTGCGTCAAGAAGCTCGTAAAGCGAATCCTAACTGATTTTAATTATAATTATATATTTTGTAAATTATAAAAATACTATTTTAATATAATTTTTGTGCAGTCTTTACTGTGTCAGTATTACAGCGATAGAGAGTAAGCGAGAACACATTTGAGCGGACGCCATTTATAAATCTATTTATTCTCTATCTGCTCGGGTAATACTAATTTGTTAAGGGGAGGCTTCCTAAATTTTATGTGAATTTGCATAAATAAAAATGCAAATTTCTGAAACAGGCACACATACCTACAATCAAAATGGAACTTTAGTATATGTATATGATTTATTGGGTCGTTTTCTTTCGATGTACAAGACAGTTACGTAATTGTAACATTTTCGCTCGATTCATTTTTTATTCATAAATTATGCCTTTTTTAAGAGTCCGTATCGATTTTAGAGTGATTTTGACTTGTTTCTGTAATTCTTTAGGAGCTCGTTTAAAAAAAAACTAAATTAGTAACAATATGCTATAATATCTTAAATTAAAGATTTATTCAATATCTAAAATATGTTCGAGACAATTTATTGATTTTCATTGTCCAGTTTGTTTAATAGCCAATAACCTGAGGCGTGTTTCAACTTTTTCCATGCGGGACGTTCGTGTCTTTGTAGTTTACACGGAATTTAAAAGAAGAAGTTTTCTTATAAAATATACAACAGTAAAGACACTGAGACATCCTAAAATATGTTCGAGGCTAATTAAGTACTTTTATCTTCTGACTTAGACTTCTGATATATATTGTATAGATCCCAGACATCCTATAGACAGATGTTGCCAACCAGTTTTGTGGTCCCCCTCCCCCACCCCCGTAATTAAATATGGCATACAAAGAAAAATATAAAAATTTCTAAAACATGCCGTGTGGGTTATCAAATGAAAGAGCTTATTGAGTAGATCACGAATATATAGCATACTATAACATTTCTTACACTTTCTCTAAGATTTTTTAGAAAATTTACGAAAATGCTCCATTTTTGAGTTAACTTTTAACCAATATAGATTGAAAACTCATGAATATATTTTTAAAATTATTATTTTAAATAATTAACAATAGTCCATTGTTTATGATTCAATAGTTTGTAATAAGTGAGCTATATGTATGTGGTGGATTTGATGACCCCACACAATGTTTTAAATTGCAAGGCGCAACTTTCACTGAAGTTACCGATTTGAAATCTTATCACACAGAGGCTGATTCAAGAATGTTCTGCCATATTGCAGAGATTATTATTCTAAGCCCTGACACCGATATTTTTGTATTAGGCCTTTATTTCTGGCATAAACTTGAAAATATACTCGCCATCTTTGAATGCTCCCCCCACTCCCCCATGCAACTATTTCACTGTACGAGTTATTGAATCGTAAACAATGGACTATTGTTAATTATTTAAAATAATAATTTTAAAAATATATTCACGTCATACATACGGAGGAATAAAAATGCGCCTTAGTCTTATACAGGGTGTCCCAAAAAGTAGTGCTGAACGGAAGCTGGGAGGTAGAGGAAATAGAGGGCTATCCGAATCAAGTAATCAACCCCATGTATGTTATGCGATTTTTCGTATTTTCGGAGTTATGACTTTTTTTTCAATTTTTCATCTATCGCTGAGTAGGTACGATGAGATTTTCATTTATGGTGACGTGAATTATTGCGCTAGATGCTTGATTTTTTTTGTGTGCTAAGCTGAAATATGGCCTATATTTCAGCTTAGCACACAAAATTCAGTATGGTAACATTTACTATCGTTAGATCTGTGAATGGAATTAAAAAAAGAATTAAATGCCAAGAAAGATAAAATTACCCAGTATGTTCACCACTTCAAGGGCCCGTAAAAAATAAAATCACATAAAAAAAGTCTTCCGTTTGGCTTTTAAAATCTTGCTCTATCTATCAGGTAGCTACCCTGAAAATTTCATTTTATTATTCAGAAGGCTTCTATCGAAAAATTGAAATCTAAATGTTGTAAGTGCAAAAATTGAATTAGCATGATGATAACAAAAAAAAAATACATGAAAAACGAATAACCAGAAATTTTAAAAATGACCCCGCTGTTGCTCAGTGCAAGTGCGACATCACCGTAAAAAGTTGTCTTTTAAATGTCTGAATGCCCTTTTTATCATTTTTAATGGTTTCGTCTGCTACTATGAATTTTCGGGTTATTTCATCCAAATTGTGGCATTCTCTCAAGTCGCCGAGGTCTTTTTAGTATCTCCATTGAAACAAATCAATGGACTTTAGGTCGAGGGACCGTGGAGGCCAGGCTTTAAGGCAGGCGTCACCGGCGCATGCGCAGGCTGCAACGACCAATCCATCTTTCAGGGTATCTTGCCCTTTAGCCTGGCCTCCACGGTCCTCGGACATAAACCCTATTTCTTGGCATTTAAGGACGCTGTCACAAATCTGCGTTACTCAAATTTTGGTATTTAACGTCGCAAGTCGCAACGTGGTTCGCGGGAACATCACGCTCACGTAAACATAGCGCAATCCTTTTTATAGATCATCTTCATACTTGATATTATTTTTTTTATATTTTTATTGAAATTGATTCCAGAAGATTACTGGGAACTTTAAAAATTCATTTTGTTTCTTTTATTAGTAGGTACGATCCTTATAAGTATTTTAGTGTATTCAACCAACTCAAAAAAGTGTGACTATTTTACAACAATTTGAATAATAATCAGTTAATGAATTGTATACAATATCGAAGCTTTTTAAGAAATGTATGAAATACTTTTTTAATAATTATTATCATACATAATATTATGTTACCGGCAATATATTAAACCCGGCATTGTATGCAATTCTTAGTAAATGTATGTTATTCCGAGAAACAGTCGGAATGAAATAAATTAAATTCGTCACATTACCTATATCTTTAAATATGAACTCTTCCTAAGTAGCAAACACATTTGCAAATGTGGGTGGTTTTTGGGGTAGCTATTAACCAATATGAGGTCAAAACTAAAATCCAAGATGGCATCGACGAAAATTTTACATCTTTTCGTCACGGGTGTCATTTTCATGGTTTTTGGGGTAGCTATTAACCCATTGAGCCACGAGCGGCCCGATCGGTCCACGACACTGAGATTTCGGGGCCTGAGTTACTAATATGAAGTCAAATCTAAAATCCAAAACGGCGCCGACGAAAATTTTACATATTTTCGTCATGGGTGTCATTTTCATGGTTATTGGGGTATCTATTAACCAATATGAGGTCAAAACTAAAATCCAAGATGGCGCCAACGAAAATTTTACATCTTTTCGACACGGGTGTCATTTTTATGGTTTTTGGGGTAGCTATTAACCAATATGAGGTCAAAACTAAAATCGAAGATGGCGCCGACGAAAATTTGACATATTTTCGTCACAGGTGTCATTTTCATGGTTTTTGGGGTAGCAATTTACCAATATGAGGTCAAAGCCGAAATCCAAGATGGTGTCGACGAAACTTTTACATCTTTTCGGCATGGGTGTCATTTTCAAGGTTTTTGAGACAGCTATTAACAAATCCCCAATGTTACCGTCGTCGAATTTCAAGATCGCGTCATGGTAATACTGTCGCGTTATGGAGCTATGGTTCTAGATATTATGTCCCGTGGTGGTTCAATTGATCCATATTTTTTTCCTATGAGGGCTTTTTAGTCTAATGTATGTAATTTTTGATCTAGTTTTCATTAAAATAAAAAAAAAAGTAGCTTAAAATTTTGAAATGTTGTCAATTGAGACTTTTAATTTGAGATCGAACGCGATCAAAGAGCGCACGCAATATTCAACTTTATTATGGCTGGGTTAGTGTCTAGTACCGTAACCGGTCTCTCAGTGCCAGAAATTATATTAGGTAGCCTCCTCTTAAATGACATTTCTTTAACAAAGAAACATTGTAAAACTATACTTGATTTGATATTTTTTATAAAAAAATATTTTTTAAAAACAAGAACTCATACCTAATATTCTCAAATAAAAGCATTAATTGAAATGTATGCTAATGTATTTAAAATGTCGTGTATCGCATTCATTATATATTTAAATCAATATCTATTGCTAAGGCGATTTACCTTTTTACACCTTCGTTTTGCATTGAGGTTCTTTTCCTCTACACGTCATGTACACATCATTAGTCAAGATCCGCAGAAATTGCGACGACACGTTTTCCGTTTCCGATGGAATCCTAGGCAGTTGATAGCTAATAGTTATTTTCGTAATGCATAGATCAATCGTGAACTGGTCGAACTTTTAAGATGCTAACATAGATATTATACCAAAATATCTATATAAAGTTTCTCATAAGAGATCATATCAGGGTCTAAAACATGTTGTTATATGATTGAAAAAGTATTTATACATATCAGAACAACAACTTTGAATGACTTTAAAATAAATGAAAGCTAAATCTTTATGAAGAGAACGAAATGCAATCAACTAAGTATTCATTAAATGTCTCATCAACAAATAAACTTTTTAATTAATAGAATCTTACGTAATTTGGCGTTAGTTTGTTCGCCGTAGTATCACTGTTCCGATAAGACGAAAATTCCTGAACAATTTATTATTCTCTAATGTTGATACTCGTAGAATATACCCACAGGAAATCGTCTTTTTGGACATCGCTTGTCGCATACCTACATTCAAAGTTATACGCCAAGGGAATAAAGTGACATTATTCCCTTGGCGTATAAGACCCCGCGTTAAAAATGTTAAATGTTCCCATTTTGTGAATAAATAAAATAGTATGTATGTTACCCACCCCGTGAATGTATGAAATGTAGTGTATGTAAAGATACTCTGGGACAGTGGTGGTTACCAAGATAATTGGTGAATGATCCTTTTCATGACGATTTCGGTAATTCACTGGTGACTGTTATCATGCACCACGACAACTTGGTAATCGGTAAACATAATATGTTCATTATTAGCGAATAATGAATATTTTTAGAGATATATAACTTAATAAGACTTGGAATGGCTAGATTACTGTTAGGTTGTGATAGAACTGGGACCACAAAACGTGCCTGAACCGAATTGTGTCTATTTTACTTGGATAGGACAGAGGGCTTGGGTATTATTAAAATTATCATTTGTCATTAGTTTATTTGTTAAACTTTCCCGCTTTTCGAACAAGCACTGTCATTTGTTATAGACCGGGAGATACTGACACAAAATTTCGAGTCATTTGTAACAAGGATGGCGGTTCTACAGGGGTCTTAGTACGCAATGACAAAAAGAAAAATGATGGTGTGAACGCTGGTACCGGTGGCTTAGTCGCGTGGGCGTTTGTCGAACTCGTCGGAAAAATAGCGAAAGTCAAACGATTTGTAACACAAAAATTTTAGAATTTGCCGATAGCCCATAAAAAAGTAGTAGGCGGTAGTGTCATGCCATACTTTTCCGGTGTGACTTACAGCCCGCCATACCGACGCGAATGTGTTGATTTAAATAAAACAATCATTCAACCATTTGTACCAGGCTAACTTTTGCACAGGTAACTATCGTCGTGCAGCCATTTACGAAAATCGCCATGCCATACTTTTCGGACGATTCCAAATGGTCGCCATACCGCCGAAAATCTGCAAAAAATTTTTATTTCGCCAAACTTTTTGTACCAGTATTGCATTTGGATTTTTGGAGAGTATTTGATAAAATGTGACCATTATTATATTTGCCATACTTCTAGTAGGGGGAAAAAGTGCTGTCATACTTGAAAACTTAATTTATTATTAATTTATATAAGTGAAGATTTCCAACACATAGCTCTTTGAAATTTTGTATTTATATTTGTTGATCCTCAAACTTACAGGAAAAATAAGTGCCATACTGTTACAAATCGTTTGACTTTCGCTATTTTCCGACGAGTTCGACTAACGCCCACGCGACTAAGCCGCCGGTACCAGCGTTCACGCCATCGTTTTTCTTTTTGTCATTGCGTACTAAGACCCCTGTAGAACCGCCATCCTGTTACAAATGACTCGAAATTTTGTGTCAGTATCTCCCGGTCTATTAACATTCATATAAATTGTAAATCGCTAAATATAAGCACATATAAGATTCACTGTATATCCTTTGTGTATGTTAAAATTAATCGGTGTATGTTCGATTAAAGCATAAATTAAGGTGCTTCTGAACATTCACTGTTATCGGACATTCACACATATAAGATCCAAGCAAAGTTTGATGTGAAATAAAAATATTTGTACCTACTTACTAAAATTATTCTTTGAATATTCACTCAAATTTTCAATTCACTTAAAGTTCTCTAGAATTTTCGATTATATACGGGGGCGCAAACGCTGTTACGGCAGACCGCGCTCCGCGATTAAGCTTAGGGAGTAGGGCGTGTTGCGCTGCTCCGTCCGACACAAAATTACTAAAGTCCGTTTTTCGCGCGCGTAGTAATCGGGAAGCCCACGATGCTTACTTAGAATTGTCAGAGTAGACGATTACGAGATAATAAGGTCCTATAGTGGGTTCCACTTTAAGCGCTGCAGCCTTCGCTACTCGACTACTCGATGATCGCGTTCAAACGTTAAAATACTAACTTTCGTCCAGCGCAATTTTGTATAAGGCCTCTTAATGGCTACCATTAATTTCTGCGCCCTTCCGTCGGATTTGTTACAAGCGACAAGTCCGTAGACAAATCTGCATGAAAATGGTTGTCGGTTCGGTGCGCGCCTCGCAGTAGCGTGTGGACGATGAAGGATTTGGGGCTCCCGGGCACACGGGCCATCGGCCACAGCGACCGGCCACAAAACGCCGCCACCGGCATATTTCCTGTACGTTTCATATATTTTATATTGACTCGCCGCACACGTTTGACGCCGCACCGGTGGCTGCCACACGCTACACGCTTCAAAGTTCTCTCTCGTGGCAGCGCTTGTGGCTGTCGCGAGTGGCTCGTGTGCGGCGACACTTGTCCTCGGATGAGTACGGCTCGCAGTGCGTGTAGTGAAAGTTGGCCATTTATAGTTAGTGGGTTGCAAATACTTTATATAATTTTCAGGCTAGGCATAATATATTCTCTAAATATTTTTGGAACATAAAATACACATTTACGGGGTGTGCGATTTATTTGCACCCACGCCTATTTATTGACATACTTATCTATTTAATTTGAAACAATTTTTTTTCTTTTTTCTTTACCGGGAGGCTATACTCACACTTCTCTTGTTGGGACAGCTGGCCTACAAATGCCCAAAAGACCTACAAATGCCCCAAAACATAATAAGCTAGCTTTACAGTACTCCAAAATTAATAATGCGCATGCAGATCTTCGCTAATTATCGTATTGCCGGAAACACTCGAATCACCCCGAATCATTGAATCGTAAGTGCCCTAAACAATGCACCTTGCACCTTGCACCTTGTACGAAAGAAATAGGAGTCAATTCAGAGTCATACACAAAACAATTCGGGCGATAGGTGACGGTAGCCTGTCAGTCAAAAAATTCAAAAATACGTCAGTCGTCTTTATATATTGGTGGTGACTGCACGTATTATCTCTGTATGGAATTATATAGAGCTGCTGTTACATACCCTTCTTAGCTTTGTTTCAAAGTTGAATCCGGTCAAATGATTATTTACCCAGGTAGCAGATAGCAGTGGGGAAAGTGAAAGTAAATAAGAGCATGATGAAAGTTCTGATCATTCTACGATATCAGAAATAGAGATAATCCCTGGTTCTGTAAATCCTTTGGACTGATATTTTAATGATTAGATTTCTACAATTTAAATGTAAACCCGTGTTTGAAAATATTTTTTTTTAATATAAACTTTGTCTTATTTTAACCTTCCATATATCCATAATCACGCCAGCTTCAGTAAGACACTTTAATAGTTCTAAGTTTTTAGTTTTCCAAGTAAATCAATACAACAAATATATATTCGCAATCGTGTGGCTTATCCTCGCTATTAACTCACATCGAATTATCGAAACAAATTTCGTTACTTATCTCTTTTACCATAAAATCACAATAAAACTCATAATTCTAATAAACTATGCACGAAGAAACAGTGACGAATTTTTCTATGCGCATTATCAGTTTGGGAGTGCTGTACATATAATATATATAGAATTTATCTGCAATATTTTTAGGATTATTTTGAATCTCAAACCACTGAATACTTTATAGTAGCTAACGCAAACATAGGCTAGAATTGAGAACCTCCGGCATTAGTGGGCTTGCTTGTCGGTAAAACGGTTTTATATTATGTATTTAGTTACCCATATCTATTGATATAGTCTTATTGGTAACGACTCGACATATCTGCAAACGTTAAATACCCATAAACGTATATATCTGGTCAAACTATGTTGGCCTCATCATGAAATGCGACCATTTCACGAAATGATCAACTGTATAAAATCGATAGCACAAGAAGCGCTCCAACTGAATACCTAGTTTATACCTTGCGGAAAAGCTTAGGTACTAAAATAAATGTATGGTACTAAAATAATAAATTAACTTTGAAAACATTTCAAATTGTTCTTTTATATTTAATTGAAGGAAGAAAATGTTTATAGAAAAAATCTCCGCGATTTTAATATCTATAACTACGTTACCATAAACTGAAACGTTATATTTCACCTATACATATTGTACTAAAATATATTTTAACTAAATTAAATAACGTTCACGTCAAAAACAACGACAATTGTAGCATATAAATTGACCTTTGATCTTATTTGTTATAATTATTGAGAAGAAACTTGTTAAATATAATTAGTACATTATTTCGGATCAGATTCATTCATATAATTGTATTCAAGTATTTCTCTCGAATATCTTAAAAATACTGACGTAGCTTTATTGTGTGTTCTTATTATAGACAATAGATGCCTGAGATTCTAAAAACCCAGAATCGATTTCTAAATTACGTTAACAGTTCATTGTAAATTGTAACGACCTATGATCTAAAAGAAAACAGATTTTTCAATTGCAATATGAAAAAAATAAAAAATCAAGGGACACGCCTGCGTCGAAAACTAATGTGAATTATCACTATCATCACTACATAGTATAAAACAAAGTCGCTTTCTCTGTCCCTATGTCCCTATGTCCCTTTGTACGCTTAAATCTTTGAAACTACGCAACGGATTTTGATGCGGTTTTTTTTAATAGATAGAGTGATTCAAGAGGAAGGTTTATATGTATAATAACATCCATTAAATAGTGGAGAAGTACTGTTATTTTTGAGGTTTCTAATGTGATGTCGTAAAAAAATATATTTTTTCCGCTTACATTGCAATTTGCAAACGCAGGCTGAACCCTACGAGTTTTATCAAAATAATGTACTAAGTATTGTACACATTGAAAAGGTCTACAGAAAAGTCCGCGATGGTATATATCTATCTCTTATGGATAACCCACAATAACTTTTTTTTGTCATTTACTTTTTACGACAAATAATGGTTAATTTTCGAAGCGATTTTAACCAATACAGCATTAATCCTTAATCAATTAAATACCTTGAATAGAAAGTTCATTTAATATAGATCTATATGGCCCTTTACACCGTATGATTTAAGTGAATATTTTCGAAGATATCACAGATTTAAAAATTGCGGGACGTAGCGCTTGCGGCGGTACCGGCCGGCCGCCATTGCACCCGTGCGAAGCCGGGGCGGGTCGCTAATTCGTTATAAAATGTACGAATTATTTTGTAAGTGATAGAGTATAGTAGTACGTTAATAAACAATCTTTGTTTATTTTTAAACTGTATATATTTCCCGCCAAAGATTGATTGAAATGCGTTGCTTTCGCTTCACAATGGTGAGGCCATAATACAATTTTTATTACCTAAATAATAACAATTTTAGGAACGTTTAGATAATCACTCATAACGTAAAAGTGCGTGGCTGTAAAATGTTTACGTTGTTAATACGTAATGTTCTTTTTATGATCATTAAGTTTTCTTGAAAGAAAACTATAATGGGTTTTAAATATCTGATATTTGGGATGAACGAATAATGAGTATCGGCGAAGTATTTTTAACTTAAAAATAAAATATATTAAGTCTAACATGAGGTTCTCAAGATAATTTAATTAAACGTACCTACGGTTCAAATGTAAAAGAAATGGTGATGTTGAGTTGAAAATTGTAAATAGATAGTTTAGAAATAGGAGCATTGTCTGGCGCAGTGACGACTACATGGAAATTATTTTAAGGCTCAAGCGAGCTCTAAAAATAAATTGAAATGTGATGTCATGAAACCCGTGGTACGTACTCCACACGCGCCCGTGTATGACATCAGTGTTGTCCGCCACAGTCATACTAGACCGGGAGATACTGACACAAAATTTCGAGTCATTTGTAACAGGATGGCGGTTCTACAGGGGTCTTAGTACGCAATGACGAAAAGAAAAACGATGGTGTGAACGCTGGTACCGGCGGCTTAGTCGCGTGGGCGTTAGTCGAACTCGTCGGAAAAATAGCGAAGTCAAACGATTTGTAACACAAAAATTTTAGAATTTACCGATAGCCCATAAAAAAGAAGTAGGCGGTAGTGTCATGCCATACTTTTCCGGTGTGACTTACAGCCCGCCATACCGACGCGAATGTGTTGATTTAAAAAAAACAATTCAACCATTTGTACCAGGCTAACTTTTGCACAGGTAACCATCGTCGTGCAGCCATTTACGAAAATCGCCATGCCATACTTTTCGGACGATTCCAAATGGTCGCTATACCGCCGAAAATCTGCAAATTTTTTTTTTTCGCCGAACCATTTGTAACACCCTAAATTTTTTTTTCAACAACTCCTGAATGATTATAAATAGAAGTGTGATAATGCCATACCTGTGGGAGGTGGCGAATGTGTATAAGATTTTTTTTTATTGTATGATTTTATTCGTATTTTGAACGATTTGTAACAGTATGGCATTAATCTTTCCTATAAGTTTGAGGTTCAACAAATATAAATACAAAATTTCAAAGATCTAGGTGGTAGAAATCTTCACTTCTATAAATTAATAATAAATTTATTTATGAAGTATGGCAGCACTTTTTCCCCCTACTAGAAGTATGGCAAATATAATAATGGTCACATTTTATCAAATACTCTCCAAAAATCCAAATGCAATACTGGTACAAAAAGTTTGGCGAAAAAAAAAATTTTTGCAGATTTTCGGCGGTATGGCGCCCACTCGTCCGAAAAGTATGGTATGGTGATTTTCGTAAATGGCTACACGACGATGGTTACCTGTGCAAAAGTTAGCCTGGTACAAGTGGTTGAATTGTTTTTTTTTAAATCAACACATTTGCGTCGGTATGGCGGCCGTAAGTCACACCGGTAAAGTATGGCATGACACTACCGCCTACTTCTTTTTTATGGGCTATCGGTAAATTCTAAAATTTTTGTGTTACAAATCGTTTGACTTTCGCTATTTTTACGACGAGTTCGACTAACGCCCACGCGACTAAGCCGCCGGTATCAGTGTTCACACCATCGTTTTTGTTTTTGTCATTGCGTACTAAGACCCCTGTAGAACCGCCATCCTGTTACAAATGACTCGAAATTTTGTGTCAGTATCTCCCGGTCTATACGCTCCGACTCTAAATTATCATAAGTGTTTTCACCTCTCATCATGATTCACATGATTTTTATATTCTTCCAGTCTACAAAAAATGAGCATGATTATTGGCCCCTTGTAAATAATTGCAATATTCCCATGATGTTGGTTATGATTCTCGTTCTGATTGTTTCTTTTTTATCAGAGAACCTTAAATAGTATAAAATAATCTGAATGAAATAATGAGAATGAATTTATAGTTCGTGTTATTATAGCTCCAGATTATCTTTACCATTGAAAATCATCACTATTTTATTGATTCGTTTAAACAGTGCTCTGTTTGAATTGCGTGGGTAATAACGTTAATCCATATTTAGAATCTTTAATTACTTGATATTTTATTACTCACGTCTATGTCATTACGTTGCACCGACGTCAGTAATTGCGACACATTCACTAGTATAATGTATACTATGATGGTGAATATAAACTTGAACGTTCACTTTTAATGAGCGCTCTGGTGAATTCATTTTTTAATAGAAAATTCATACTCAATTAAGTTATGAATATGACGCTTTTCCGAGCATGGTCGATATCGACTATTAGGTAGTTATTCCTACTAGTGGCCTATTTTTGTACACTTATTACAAATTCATGTTCAATAAATAACCTTAAAATAATTTCAATCGCAATCGATGCAGCTTATGAGGTTTTAAGCCGGTACTTATTTGTACTTAGTTGAAATATTATTTCAATTAACTAATATCGTGTAGTGGAATAATTTGTAGTGTTGAATAGCAATCCAATTTTTAAACGGATTTGTATTTTGTATCACTATTTCACAATGTAACTTGTAATCTAAGGTAACTGTGTATAAATAATGTTTCTCTTTTCGAGCCTACCACAATTGATCAGTGTCAGTATTATCATGGTCCATTCATTTTCAACGTAGTTATGGATGTCTCGAAGTAAATCCCGTCGATGATGTCGGATGTGACCTGGCCTGCAGCCAGTCAGTAAAGACAGCGTGTGACTCCATCGTGACGCCGTATCTTTTTCATGTATCTAGCTAAAACATCAGACGCGTATTGGTGCCAACTGTAAAGTTCATATCATAAATTGGCAAGTATCGGCCGTGTATGCCATGCTTGAATCGATCCTAAAACGATTAAGAAGAGTCAGGTGCAAGATGGCGAGTGATCTGATCTCGTTATTTTGGTTGTTGAATGGAAAAGTCGCTAGAATCAGCTTTACTGTATACCTACAATATGCGACGCTTCTATTAGGGTGTTTTCGTTGCTGTCGTATGTGATTAGTGTCTGTGCATAAATAGACCGGATCTCGATTCAGAGTGCATTTTATCATTTATCATTGTATCCTTAACTTATTTGTTACGTGATAAAACTTTTTTTATATAAAACGATTTTATTATTATCAGATACTAAGTACATAATAAGTAGGTACCTACTTATTTACGTCAAGTGCCTCCCGCATGCTTGAGAATCAGAATGTTTAGATGTACATGACATTAAAATGTATCATTTATAATATTTATGCGTAGATATAGGTAGGTACTAAATTTTACATATTTATGCGTAAAGAATTACAATTCGTAATAGTACAGGCATTTAATATTTAAAGTAAATAGAGTCGTCTTTTTGGTTGGAATTCGAACTTGTTATTAAAATTGAACATATTATATACTTAATTATAATTAATCGCATCAACCAAAAGCGTTTTGGATAACTGATATCCTTGCCCTCGGCATCGAATTTTATGTTCCAATTGCACCAATATTACGCTAAACCAATTTACCTAGGTATATTCAGAAATACATTTTGTTGTGTGTTAATTTTGCTCTTTTTCACTTCATTTTTACGTACCTACCTATTATGTATGAAAATCAAATGTGATTCTATTGATGTACCTTCTAATTGAATTTAATTTTTGATAAGTATTTGACATGAAATTAACTACCTAAAGTGAATCAGATACACAAAAATACTTAATGTCCATGTTTCATTTTGCTGCGCAAATCGTTGAAGTGCAATTTAAAATGAAAATACATAAGTAGTGTGATTTTATTGAATAATTACGAAAAAATATCAAGATTTATTTAGTTCTATACTTTCGATGGTAAGCTCGTATAAATTCACTAAAGTACCTCCTTAACCCAATTTTTGTAAACAGGGCTCTTGTGCGTTCAAATTTAACTGCGAACCAGCAAGTGTAAATGCGCTAGCAATATTATGTTGGTCATACTCGTGTAAGAACGATCGTTGAAGGTTGTTTCCTAGTAACGATTTTAGGTGCTACGTCCAAAACTAACCTGTGGCTAGAACGGTTGAGGAAAGTGTCCACAAAATGCATTTATTGAAGAGCAATGAAGGTGTTCTATTCTACGGTAATTACTTATACATTTCATGCGGCTTTATTAATTATATCAAAAAGTTTAAGTAGTTGTTATGTGTATAAAATCTTCGAAATTTTATCAGCATTGCAAACTGTATGAATACTGAATAGGTTATGACTAGCGACATCTGTGTAAATTTTCTAAAATCATTACTAAATACTGCGTTAAAAACTGATTGCAGAGAGCGCAAAAATATAAACGATATTTAACTGGTTCTAATTAGATGGTAAGAGTTCTTTTTCGTATTATACTTACAAACTTTTTATTTAGCGTTTATACAAATTTAGCCAGTTTATTATATTTTTTGTTACAGTATATTTTATTGTAGTGTACATAGTTTCCAATAGATGGCACTAGAATTAAAATAAACTCCTGAAAGCGCCATCTCTTGTAAATTCTCCAACCTACAGTAAGGTACAGTTTTAATATAATAGTTGAAGATGTCGCCCATAGTCGCAATAGTATGTACCTACCAAGGTACCTACAGTCCATTTCACGAAAGACACCGAAAGATGTCTCGCGGACAATTATTGTGGAAATAAACTTAACAGATGGGGAGATCGGCCAAAGGGTTGCCAATGTGTGAGGAATTCCCCAAACTGCGATTTTCAGCCTGATTGGGGAATGTGTGGGAAGAGCATTTGTGTGGGGAAAATGCGGGGAATTAAGACATTTATTTCTAGAACTGAAAATAGAAATAAAAGTACCTACACGGTTATGCTATCGCAGATTATTATAAGTCTTGCCTAGCTTATTATATTGAAATGATTACGAACACGCATGCAGGCAGTAATATTATCAAGCATTCTTCATGAAATGTACACGTTTATGGTAAAATGTCGCCCCAAATTGGACACCACTTTTACAGGAGTCACGACAGCTATTCGGCTGAAATCAGAAACCTGAACAATAAAGCAAAAATCCTGTGTCACGCTTGACCTGAAGTGTGTATGAAAGCACAGCACAACACTTTGTGTTAGACAAGAAAATCGGGTATTGGCAGGTTGCAAAAACCGTGCGTTACTATAATTGACCTGTCGACCGATTCTGTAAGTTTTGGCGCTTGAATCCTTTGTGTACCGCGCTTTTATGCCACTGACAGCTCTGATGTTGGTGCGGACGAGTTTTGAATACGGTGTTCTCGGCAGGTATTGTTTTACTTTTAACAGCAGAAACATGGCTATACTTTGCGCATTGCAATTGGCTTGAATTCTTTAACTATACCTACCTTGCGACATAACGTTTATATATACGATAGGGTTCCTAAGGCCTGCGGCACTTTGGTGACCGTGTTTCGCAAAGGTATTTATTCTTAAAAACAAATGAACGTTGTATATAAGTACACATATATTAAAATCGGAAAAGAGTACATATAACAATTCATCCCTGTATACACGCAGGCTTCCATTATGTTTATTGTTCTCTTATACAGTAGATGTTGCATTTATGTTTAGTGTCTACATATTAAATTCTGCGTCTAGATATTTCAAGCGATGAAGTATGCTAGCATTTTAAATGTTTCTTCAATATTTAACAGATTTGGAGGTTAATGAACTGGCAGTAACGTCATAAAATTATAATTAATGTAATTTACATACTAGCCTACAAGGAAAATGTGCAATAAAGTATCATAAAAATAAGATGTTTATATTTTCTATGATGACAAAAATTTATATGATGATAGACCAATATTAAGTATAATTTAAAGGCTACATTGTATCCGTGTAACAAGGGGGATACGAATTATCGTATCCCCCTTGTTACATATATACACAAATTTGCATATATATACATTTATATACAAATTTGGGTATTTATTAAAATACCCAAATTTGTATATTTAAATGAAGTGTCATAGCGTGGTCCCTAGACGATAAGAGCTCGAGCGGCCGTACACGGACTGCTCGAGCGGTCGGTCGTTGACTGCTCGAGCTGTCCCTACAAACCGCGCAGTTGACGGCTTGAAGCGGTCGTGACTGCTCGAGCACGGCAGTGATTGAATGTCTATAGTTCACCACGCGGTCGCGGCTTGAAGCCGTTGGTCTCAACTGCTTGAAGCGGTCCGTGTATGGTCGCCCTAATACAGCATGACATGCGATTTCGTTAATTGTCATGCTGCTTGAGCGTCCAAAAATATAAAATCATTGATTTAAAATCATTGATTTGAAATTAGCAACATTGAGGAAAATATATCAATATAGATATCTATTAGAAACGAATCGCGGTTCATTAGTCAAAGCTGCATTTTCATCAAGCCTAAATTTTGATTTATTAATGTATGTTTTCCCACGGTAATTTACTACGCACTCGTCAATGTTGCATAATGCATATATACGTTCAATTAAAATGGAAATTTAAATGTTATTTTAACGACATAATTTGATAATATGCAATTTGTATGTATTATCCATTTTTTTGTGAATGAGAAAGAAAAAACGAATACCTATGCTAAAATTCCATTCGAACTTTAATAAATATCCCGGCTTCGCCCGTGATTTAGGAATACCTAAAGATAATACATATAACAATAAATTGAAATAGATAATTTTCTAAAAAAATGCATCTTCAATACCGAAGCAATCCATACTAATATTATAAATGCGAAAGTAACTCTGTCTGTCTGTCTGTTACTCAATCACGCCTAAACTATTGAACCAATTTTCATGAAATTTGGTATGGAGATATTTTGATACCCGAGAAAGGACATAGGCTACTTTTTATCCCGGGAAAATGACGCAATCCCGGAAATCCCACGGGAACGGGAACTATGCCGGTTTTTCTTTGACTGCGCGGGCGAAGCCGCGGGCGGAAACCTAGTTTTATATAAGTAGGTAGGTATTCTTCAACAAGTTTCTCCAAATTAAGTATACCTACATATATAAAATATATTCTGACGGTATAAAGCAGTTGATGTGATAGGTAATTAATTAAAAAACTAAATAAAATGTCGTTTAAAATAAATAAAAGAATATCTTTAAAATTTTAACTACGTGTCATTCAACCATTTTTGGCGTCGACATATAAACCATTTGATATAGCAAAATGGAACAACTTGAATATGGTCGACGTGCAAATTGCTGTTTTGCATGTTACGTAAATATAATAACATAGTCATTCATGCAATATTTGTTTAGAACGGGTCTTTTTGGATGCCCAGAACTATTTAATTTATTTCTCCGTAAATGTCATCTTAATTCTGCCTACCGTTTCTATTTACAGCTACAGAATGAATCTAAATACGTAAACGAAGATAATCAATACTAAAATTCACGAATAGTATTGGCTCTACCATTTAAAATGGGCCTATTTATATCCTCGATATCGAAGTGGAATAAGCAGAAAGACATAAATAATTCCACAAGTGTCGCGTGGCTTCCATTAATTAAGTTGGTAACAAGTATTTAGGAACTTAGATAGTTAAAAGCCAAAGCGTTAAAAATTACTTTTCTATTTCTGATTTACTTAACTGGCTGGTCTCAGTCTCAGCCCAGTTATCCCATTAAATATTTAAACAAAGCTCGTATTCTTTCTGTGATAAAAATACCAATATTTTATTTTAATATTCCTACTTTTACAGGGCAGCCGCCTGGAGGGTGAACTGCAATCGTTTCCCGAAAAATATTTGACATTTAACGTTGCAGTTATTGAACTTTATGCAAATAGAATATGGATGCGACACTTTGCATGTAATATTTTCGAAATGATTCTGCTTCCGCAGTGATATGAGGGTTCGCTAGTAGTAATGGATTTATTTTAGTGGAAGTTGATTGGATTTTAATTGAACATGTTTATGGAACTTATTTAGTTTCGAAACTTATTTAGGTAGCGACGAATTTAAACCTTTAAACTTTATTTTTTGAACCGTAGATTTCCGATGAATTTTTCTTACTAGTTACTAGGTCTGCCGAAAGTTGACTTTCTATTTGTCTGTTAATAAAAACTTTGCTGGGTGTTCTTTATTCTTTGTGAATGGGATATGAGATCAAACATTCATATTTGATATAAACAAATTCATACGGTACGGAAACGTTCCTCGAATATAGGAGTGATATTATAAATATATTTTGAATTTTCACTAAATAGTAAAAGTTGAACTTCGGCACGAGAAAACTTCGGTCAAGATAAATCCTTAAAAGTTATTCGATAAGTGACTAAAGATTTTTATGCTTAGCTTAAAGCAAATCTAGAGAGCAGATCTGCAGGTTTATCCGTATTTATGTATTATTTTTAAACTCGTTTTTAAAAACTTTTGTTCTGAAGTTATTTACTTTTAATAGTATCTTTTACTTATAGAGTAGGTATCTAGCTACTGATTTCCGCTCATGCCGCCAAATGGAGGGTAGAACTTTGCTGTTCTTGCTTGTGCTTGACCTGGTGACCAAATGCCGCCGAGGGGGTCGCGGAAGAATTCGAACCAATACCCGCGGCCCCATCATTAAAGAGGCTCGACGAAACACAGTGGGATTTTAGTCGGTAAGAATCCGACATAACCCACGGCTCCTTCCGGGGGTATCTATCTAGCCACCATGTGGTTGAAATTCGACCATATCGACACGTATGTGTGTCAAATGCTCGGTAGTGTGTGTATAGCTTTTTTAACTGTAATGTATTTTCTAGGCATTTATGTAATATAATTAACATTGAACATTTTTTCCCTTGTTAAAACTATAAATGGGTCAAATTTGGCATTCTTCAGTCTGCGAAACTTTTGTAAAAAGAGGCACAAAATTTTCAAGTTTAAGCTTCACCGTATTCGTAGGTATAATAGATATATATATAGATTCGTAGATATGTATATCAATTTTTCGGCCGGTAAAGTTTCCCATTTTTTTAGAATTTTCACACATGAGAAATTCTAAGAAGCTTATAACGCCATACCATAAGGCGCGGGGCATATACAAGCGGCGCGGCGCGCATCGGGCGCACCGCGGGCGCACTGCCGGCGCGCCGCGGGCGCGCTGCCGGCGCGCCTCGGGCGCGCTGCCGGCGCGCATCGGGCGCGCTGTTGGCGTCCGAAAATGATATTTATATAGAGTGGTTAAATGCATTTTCTTCATGCATAATTTAGTAAAATTATGTTTTTTGTGCTAAAAGAGATTAACATTAATTTGAAAGTAACGATTTTGTTTTGATAATTCCTTGTAAGTAAATAGCGAGGATAACCCCACGATTGCAAATATATCTTTGTTGGAAATGTTGGAATTTACTTGGAAAATTTTATAGTACTTTTAAAGTAGTACTGGTGTAATGATGGAAGAAAAGAAGGTTAAAATAACACAAAATTTATATTGTACTAGCGGTCCGCCCCGGCTTCGCCCGTGGTACATATTTCGCAATAAAAGGTAGCCTATGTTCTTTCTCAGGGTCTAAAGATTATCTGTGCCAAATTTCATCAAAATCGGTCCAGTACCTAGTTTATGCGTGAAAACCATACATACATACATACATACAAACCTTTCCTCTTTATAATATTAGTATAGATAAAATATGGTTTTCAAACACAGGTTTACATTTAAACCATATAAATCTTATCATTAAAATCTCAGTTCAAAAGTATTTACAGTACTGATCATTCCACAATATTATTACAATTACAAATAAATAAAAAACACAATCAAAATCAGGATTATCTTTATTTCTGACATTGTAAATACATGGGAACTTTCATTATGCTCTTCTTCATTTTCACTTTCCCTACTGCCATCACCTCTGTAAATCATTTCATCGATTAATTCAATTCACCTTTAAAAACAAAACGAAGAAGGGTATGTAATAGCAGCTCTATATAATTCCACACAGAGAGAACACATTTTTGACTGACAGGCTACCGTCTCCTACCACCCGATTTGTTTTTGATTGTGTATGACCGTGAATTGACCTCTATTTGGATGCGATGGGGGAAGCGCGCCTGCGGTACGCCTGCGGTACGCCCGCGGCGCAACCGTGGCGTGCCGCCTCGTCGCCTTTCCAAAATTCTTTCATACAAAATGTATAAGAAGGACGTGGTGCAAAACAGATTCAAGAGGTGCGCTTATGGCACGCCCGCGCCCGCGCCGCTTGTGTTTGACCCGCGCCTAAAGCCTTATGAACGATTGCTGACAAAACTTTAGAGGAAAACCAGCCTTACCTATCTTCATAAAATAGATTTTGAAGTAATCAAATGATATGACCTATGACATATGAATTTAATACACGTAGGATTCGTTGCATGTAGCGAATAATGTGGGTAAAGGTTGACCTATTTGATATTTTGCAATAATATAAGTCTGGTAACAAAATATTTTCCATATTATATATTACTTGGAATTACATATTAAAATTGCAATACTATTGCGTTCATATAAAAATATTCACTCTAAAGGGAATAAAAAGAGCTCATCCAATCTTGCGAAGAGGCTTGTATTTCTGAGAAATGAAATTAATAAACATGTAACTTGAAGCCCGCAACTTCGTCTACGTACCTATTAGGTTGGTACATCTCTCGTGTGCTAGCGTATCTTTTGTTAGCGCTACATGGTCTAAGAGCCGGTGGGAGATCGTCCTTCACCGATCTGATAACCAGATGAGACGTCTTTTTTATTAAATATTTTTAATAAACAAATATGCCTATAATTGCTTGCCTATCGAAAAGTGGTCATGGCTATTTTTAATTAAATTAACTTTTATCGATTCTTTTTTTCTTCACCTTCATACTTTTGATAACCAAATGAAATTTATTTGACTGATAGTTTTTGATACACAGAATATGCCTAGGTATGCTTGCCTACTCATTTCAGTGTATAACTACCTGGCAAGCAGGTGTAAACAGGTAAGTCAAAATAGGTGAAAAAAATAGACATATGTATTTTTTTCATAAAAAATACGTCTCATCTGGTTATCAGATCGGTGAAGGACGATCTCCCACGGGCTCTCCTACTAACATAAGAAAAATAAAAACATTTCCCAGTAAACACAACGTCAAGACGTCTTCCTTTGTGTACTCTGGAGCTTATTAATCGATCTCATCTCAAAGCTAGATGAAGTCTATATTTACTATTCAAAAGGCTGAGAAATGACGTTGAATTGAAATTGGAGAGAGGTGTGTTTACAACAAGGTACATATTAATATGAATCTTACAAATTTTAAATCTATTGTTTGACGGCGTTAAATTTATTCTTTTATTGTTAGATACAATTCCTTTAAACCTCGGGTGGCATCAAAACCCGACCAGTCTGACTATAAGATACTCCTTTGCACTGTAGGAATATCTCTTTGTTATCTTTCCAACACAGGCGTTTAGAATATGGATGATATTGTCAGAAGGGAGTCGCTATGTCAAAGGATGATCGTTTTAAAAGTTTGTTGTTGTCGCGTGTGATTTGCCAAGCTACATGAAATACGAACGTACTACGTACTTTACGCGATGAATTAGATCAAAAATAAAATTTTTCTTAGGTTTTTCAATATTCATATTTTTTTTTCATTGATGCTCTACCGTGAATCGCGTTTATGATATTGAAATAATATTATGTAATTACTTATTAGCAATGTGGTACAAATTTAATTGACATACTATCAACGAAAATAGACTTTCGGGCTATAAATAAAAATAAAATTTCAAATAAACAAATAATTTAATAGAATTTGATGTCACAGTTAAAACTCTGAAGATTTTGTATAGTATGTAGATTGGTCCCCAAATCCGTTAGTGAACAATACCATTGGCCAGTGCGCTTTATACATATAGCATATCTACTCACACATCAATGCCCCTAGAATCTTTTGTAAGCGTAATCCTCTATTTGTTCATGCGTTTTGACCCGGAATCCAATTTGCAGTGTGAATATAATGCCCTGAATAGTTTATTAACGTTTAATTATTAAATTTGTAAAGCTACTGTTTAGTCTATTTCCCTTCCTGTAAGAAATCTATATTGATTCATAAAGATCAGATTGAAAGCTACTACATATACGGGAGAGGGACCGGTATAATGGGGACGTTAAGGAAAATACTCAGTAACATGATCAACGCAATGTATTTATTAATTAAAATGAATCACAACACTTTGGTTACTTTTTAAACTATCATTTGGCATAGAATTTTGTGATGTAAATAATCATATCACGGTATAATTTTTATTTTTTGAAAATATAATGAAAACCCCATCGTGCCCCAGGGTAGGGGCAGTATGGGGTAGGTGTTTATTTTGCGTCAGATGTCGATTTCTTCTGTATTGTCGTCATCTACACCAGCACAAGCTGTATGAGCCCACCGTCCACATAATTGGCAAGCCACCCAACCTTCCGAAGACCTTAAATAAGTGTGGTTCACGTCAAGGCAGTACAGGCATGGCATCCTCGTCGGTATTCTCTACAGTAGAGTATTTTTTTGGGTCGTCTCTTTCTTAGAGTTCTTCTTTAACTTGGGGTAATTTGGATAAGAACATTTTCGTTCGCTTAAATTGTTATCATTCTTCTAACATAACGTACCCCGTAGCCATGTCCCCGTTATGCCCCAATTTTCAAATTATTTAAAATAAGGTTAGAGTATTTTTGTAAATACATATCAATAAGTTAATACAAGAGAGTAGCGACATAAACACTTACCTTTTTATACGCGTATTCGTAGTCACTCAAAATTATATAAATTAGGTTTCCGCCCGCGGCTTCGCCCGCGCAGTCAAAGAAAAACCAGCATAGTTCCCGTTCCCGTGGGATTTCCGGGATTGCGTCATTTTCCCGGAATAAAAAGTAGCCTATGTCCTTTCTCGGGTATCAAAATATCTCCATACCAAATTGCATGAAAATTGGTTCAGTAGATAGGCGTGATTGAGTAACAGACAAATAGATAGAGTTACTTTCGCATTTATAATATTAAGTAAGTATGTAATATTAATCAAACGCGCGCAGAATTTCACCGGTCACTGTCAGACTTAAGGCTTATACATGCGCTAATAACCTTGACCATACTAGACGGATCTCAAACCTCTCCCGCTGCACCTTCTTTTTTCCTCGCATTTTGTATTTAAAAAGATACCAATCAGTGAAACAAAAAATCCTCGTCAGGGACTGTTGTGTAACTGATAATTTATTAAACATAAAATTTTCAGAGCTCTAAGTCAGCAGGTTACGAAGTTTATAGAGTATTTGCGGAAAAATCGATGACCACGGCACATTTTTTTTCTAGAAATCTATTAACTTTGGAAAAAATTCCTCGCGAGCAATTAAAGATCAAAGACCATCCTATTTTATATATTTTTTCCGGTATTGTGCTTTATGTTGTACCAGACTTTATAGAGGTTGAACATAGTCGAAATTGCCGGGTAACGCCTTAAGAGCGATACAAGATGGTTACCTATTAGCGAAAACAAAACATATCCCGTCGTGCCTCGCGTCCCCGTTATGTCCCCGTCACCCCTAACTCTTTCGTTAGTTCATATTAATACAAAACTCCCACTATTTCAAGTCATTTGTGAATGTGAAAATCTTATTCTCGTATTTGGCGTAGCTGAGTACCTACTTGCAAACTGCTTTATTTGAAGTTTAATTCAGAATAGCAATGCTCTGCAAAAACCGCATTCTCCAGACGTCTTGGCTTTCGTATGAATTATTCTTGAGTTTTATAAGTTACTAGCGGTCCGCCCCGGCTTCGCCCGTGGTACATATTTCGAAATAAAAGGTAGTACATACATACATACATACATACAAACCTTTCCTCTTTATAATATTAGTATAGATAACCAAACATAAGGAATTTCATGAGGTGGCCTACAGGTCGCAGACTTAATAGTAACATAGGTAAATGCCTGGGTTACATCTTTGTTAATAGGTTAAACATATGTACCTAAAACAATATATGTATATATTATACTAGCGGTCCGCCCCGGCTTCGCCCGTGGTACATATGAAAAATAGATGTTGGCCGATTCTCAGACTTACCCGATATGCACAGAAAATTTCATGAGAATCGGTCCACCCGTTTCGGAGGAGTATGCAGACTAACATTGTGACACGAGAATTTTATATATAAGATGTACCTAAAACAATCTTATATATAAAATTCTCGTTTCACAATCTAGTATGTATGTAAAAAAATATATGTATATATATATAAAAAAACGCTGAGTGTTTCTCACTACAGAATAATGGATCAACGATTTAATATTGTTCGTACTCATTTAAAATTAATATTTCATGATTGACGCACTATTATTAATGTCTGTTCATGCTTGTAATGTGTAATTAAAAAGACAAAAGGTGAAAATTTATTAAACTGTCTGGTTGAGCGCAAATAATTAACAAACACCGTACTATAATTAAAATACATTTATGCTTCATATTCGCGTGACAGTCTATAATTTCCGTTCTACTTCACACACTCGACAAATAACATGTTGGCGTAAGTTGAGATAAAATAAACATATAAAATGAAAAATAAGGTTACACTATATACCAATGTTTCTATTATTTTTCAAAGACGTGTCTTTAAGTTGGCGTTCATTCCTCTGAATTCGATATGATGTAATTCAGTTTCGTCGTAAGCATGAAAGTTATTTTAAAATAGAAAACAATGACGAAGGCCAGAGGTTTTTAATTATTAACTACACAATAGAGCTTTCACATTTGAGCGTAATAAGGGTTTGATATATTAATAAATGGAAAATTCTATGATGTGCAGCGACGATGGTGGAAAGTTACTTTAAGTGCGACTGATTCATTATCTTGGTATAAATCTTATATATAAAATTCTCGTGTCACAATGTTAGTCTGCATACTCCTCCGAAACGGGTGGACCGATTCTCATGAAATTTTCTGTGCATATCGGGTAAGTCTGAGAATCGGCCAACATCTATTTTTCATATGTACCACGGGCGAAGCCGCGGCGGACCGCTAGTTATGTATAATGGTAATAAGTATTTATGTACTGTATACATTGTTAAAGTTCTTAGTACAGATTGAGTATTGCAAAAGGTGTATTTTTTTCGTTAGTTTGAATTTCAAGAAGAACAATTTAAAAGATTCTAAGTGGGAAAGAAATGTTTGCAATCCTAAAAAATTCACGCAAGTGATTGTCCGTTACAGGACGATTCAGTTCATACCTGTGTCCGCCCCGTTTTCGTCCGTGGTACGTATATAAAGTCTGTAGCACCCAGGAATTATCTACCTATGTAAGTATGTAACAGTGAAGTTAGTACCTATACCTAGATAGAGGAAGATATTAAAAGTAATAAAGTGGAGGAGGATAGACTGCCATTATTAGATGCAACCACAGATCACAGAAATGGATGCAACTAATTGTTACTATACAAGCGTGAGGTAGCCCACCTTTGTCTTAAAAAGTTATATTGCATTGTTGCAACGTTCAAAGACGTCGTCCCTCGTCAGAGGTTCAGCTGTAGGTAACAATAGAGAGCTTTTGTTTCCCGTGCCTGATGAAGACTATTTCGTTTTCGATTTATATTGCAGTGCGCTTGTTACTTGTTGTAAGACCTGATACAAGTGCTGTTAATTAACTTAGAATATTAATCACGGGAACATCTGGGGAAACGAATGCACTGTTTTATATTGTAAAGGTTCTTCGAATTTTCTATTTTTTGTACCATAAATCGGAGTGCAAATAGGTTAAAGAAAAGGTCATTTAAACGTAGGTGTAAGAAAAGTTTTAAATACTATACAATTAAAGTTTTCCGTAAGTAACCACTAGTATTCCCTAGTTAGAATTAGTTGTTACTAAATGACTTTGTTACAACAATTACTTCCAATTCCAAAAATTCCATAAAAACTAGAAGTAACTAATTGACGTTATCTTTTGGTCCATAGTGATTGCTGTTTGGGGTGGAAACTCCCTGAAATCGTAAATATGTATATAGACAGTAATATTATATCTAATTATTGTAACAACTATTGTCCATCTTAAATATATGACTAAATAACTGTCTTTTATACTGTTTGCAAAAATACCTATTTATAGTAAACTAGAGGTCCGCCCCGGCTTCGCCCGTGGTACATATTTCGCAATAAAAGGTAGCCTATGTCCTTTCTCGGGTATCAAAATATCTCCATACCAAATTTCATGCAAATTGGTTCAGTAGTTTAGGCGTGATTGAGTAACAGACAGACAGACAGACAGAGTTACCTACTTTCGCATTTATAATATGTATTAGTATGGATTAGTATGGATTCTAGTTTCAATACGTTACTATTTTTAATAACGGATTGTACATAATATTATAACTAGTTCTAACTAGGGAAAACGCGTTGTAATGGAAAACGGGTTTTAATTATTATATATTTAGATTGCAAAGTACAAAGGGGGATAAATCTGACTCACATGCTGGGACCTATTTACATACCTATTTATTTTTTATATCAATCTAAGAGGGTAGTGAATTGTGTCTGTTCGTTTAAACAATTATATAGAAAAACAGTGGTGAGGTAAGGTAAGGTAAGAATAGTAAGTACATATTAATATTTAATTTGTTCCGCATCAAGAAATTTATACTGCCGAATTGATTTCGTTGATACATCCTACAAACAAATTAATCTCGACCATTACAGTGTTAAGTGTTAATAACTGCTGAATAGCTCATGTTTGTGTAAAATTATTTACCTATAACGACTTCTACCTGTTAAGTAAAGAATAAGAGATCTGCGCAATTCATAAATTACACGACTCGACAAAAAAATTTTCGTTCTTTGTCCTAAAGTTTATACTATTATTTTCCAGTTAGTTATGCACAAAAAAGAAAAGAAAATACCTTTTTTCGGTATAAAGTTTGCTTTTGTGATAGTTATAATAATTATACTCATCTTTCAATTTTTTCATAAATTTTAATTGATTTTAATATTTTTAAAAAGACCGCGCGGTGAGAGTGGGGGTATTAACGTTTACACTGTGCCGCTAGATGGCACCCGAGTGATAAACAACCATCAGGTGTTATTTACAAGCCCAGAATAACTTAAAATGTCGTCACGAAAGTGCAAATACGATGTTGATGCATTTTGTTTTATATGTGGTCAATTTATTAAAGTTCGAGACGTGAAATATGAACTAAAGACATCTCACGTTCTCTGTGAAGCCTATGAAGCATATTTTGAATGTCCTGTACGGAATCAAGATAAGCCATGGGCTCCACATGTTGCTTGTAGATATTGTAAAAGGTGTTTGGAAGGTAAGGCAAATTACAAATTACAAATTTTAAGGCCATGGGCTGCAGGGTGTCATTAAAAGTACATATGCTGCATGCTCATTTGGATAAATTTAAAAACAATATGGGAGCCTATTCCGAAGAGCAAGGAGAACGTTTCCATCAGGACATCATGAATTTTGAACAACGCTATCAAGGCCAATACAATGAAAACATGATGGGCGACTATATTTGGGGTTTATTGAGAGAAAGTAGCTATGAAGTATGAACATAAAAGAAAAAGTAAAAGTGTGCACTTTTAAGTTATTTCCTACTTTTCTGTAAGCTAATTTGATAGTAAAACTTAATAAAAATAATAAACATGTTTATTTCAATAGTTTTATTTTCAATCAAAAATTAAAATCCGAGATTTTTAAAAATTTCGTTCAATCAGTCTTCTAAGCACAAAAGCAAAGTTTTTCATGCCATATATTTTTTTTCCGTCTAATTACGACCTAAACTACCGAATTTAATGCTTTGCAATCAAAGTCAAATTTCATGGTGACCCGTTGTTATTAATTAATGAGATCCATCCGTTAGTTGCATAATAAATTTTATTTTGTTAAATGATTTCAAGAAGATAAATATGTACCCACTTTTATTTGCTCAGTATTCAGTTTAATATTAGAACTGAAGTGTGAAGCCGTGTAAAATCTATTTACCAACTAGCTATGAGTTTAGGTTTCCTGAGTTTATTAAACTAAAAGATAACTTGACCGTTTCGTAGCTCGTGAACAAGAAGATAAGCTCTCGTTCGTCATGATAGTTTATATTGTAATGGCAAACTATAAGGATATGAATTCTACGTAGATTATAAGAACTTTGTTGTTGCCGTTATTTCAGTTTTTAGTATGAAATATATGATATATATACCTACTAGCTTTCCGCATAGTTACCGTTCCCGTGGGATTTCCGGGATAAAACCTATCCTACGTCCCGGGGTAAAAAGTAGCCTATGTCTTTTCTCGGGTATCAAAATATCTCTATACCAAATTTCATGCAAATTGGTTCAGTAGTTAAGGCGTGATTGAGTAACAGACAGACAGAGTTACTTTCGCATTTATAATATTAGTATGGATTCGTAGAGACAAATACAGACGTTGCATTTGTTTTACGATACAAATGAATGGTATGATATCCTAATAGACTACAAGCCGGTATAGGAAAAAAATATGGGTCAATTGAACCACCAGGGCACATATCTAGAATGATAGAAGAGCATAAAATACTAAGATTCATCACTATGCCGTCACTTGTAAGCTGTCCAACTGAGTGCAGATGAGAATTCAAAAGTACAGGTAGACTCGGTAAATTTTGGTCATATATATTTTGTACGGCTTTCGTAACCATCGATAGATCCATTAAAAATAATAAGAAACCGCTCAGTGCTGTACAAAAATAGTGGTCCACAAAGTCGGAATTTTTATTTAATTTCCGAGAGTTACCGGGGGTAAATTTGGTCATTTGACCATGTACGGCATCTGTGTTATACTATTTCTATACTGCTTTTAATCCATTATTCCGCAACGCCGTACAAAAATCATGGGGACAAGCGGAAAAAATCGAGAGTTGCAATCCCCTCTCTTTCTCATTTGACAAAGTACGGCTTCGGTTCCAAAAATAATTGTTCTTTTAAATGTATACCAATAATCATCTTAATTTCATCATTTCATCGAATTCTTGATATAGAGAGCTGTAAGGTCATTTGACCCTGTACGGGAACTTTTTTTTTAACATGATATTGTAAAATTCAATTGTTGTATAGTATTGCCGTTCAAAAGAAACCGTTCTAAAAAAAGTTATAGAGAAATGCAAAAACTGAAATTTTGAATAAATCTTTAAGAAAGTTATTGAACCTTTAGACCCTGTGTAGATAAAATAAACTCATTATTATTGACAAGAACATGATCTACCCATGTTCTAAACTTACTTTCCTTTTGAAGATAAAATAGTAGAGTATTACAATATGTTTGGATTAGATTTACACTCTATGAAGATGAGTTAAAAGTAAGGCTTGCGGTAAGAAGTTGAGGCCGTCAGACGGGCACCGTGCTTCAGACCAAATCGATATTTCGTGAATCTAACTCTGATACTGTATTCAAAGCATCCCTTTAAGTTCGCTATTGTTTATAGGATTTCTTAGTAAAGCTTCTCAGATATTGACTAACCCGAAATAGTTTTAACTGGAATAATTATAATTTCCACTGTTGTCTAATAATAAGTACGACGATCACGACCGATATTCATTAATTATTACTTACTGAAATAACACCTTCTTCGGAAATTGTGCTTAATTACTATCGATTCAATTTAAATGGAAAATCATTTATTAAAATCTTCTCTAGCATGTACTTGCAGATTGCACGTTTTCAACTAATAACTCCATTATAGGCACCTATACGTGTACCATATTCCGTCTTTGTTTAATAACTTCCATACATTCAGTTTACCTTTTCCTTTGTTCTTTGTTTGATGATAGACGTTTGTGAAGCTTTCTGTATTGTAGAGATGAATTTGTTTGGTCCATTCAAATTAGACGTCAAAGGGCATCGTTTCAATGACTGGTTAAATTTTGATATACGGTAGCATGTACAGAACAGCCGCAAACGTCGAGTTAGCTTTGCTAAATATCATTGATATTGATTCTGGTATCCGTGATTTAATAAAGCCTCATTACTGTTTATGTTCTAATGCAAGCTCACAATATTATTTGCTTTTATCCAGTGACGTGTAATGGTTTCCATTTAGTGTGTCTGATTTGATACGAATCAATGTTCACAAGCATCTGGTTTGTTCTGACTTCTTTTACTATTAAAAATTTAAGTAGGTACCTAAGTATTTAGTTATCAGGTATTTAATTTTTTATGAATGCTACTCACCTGATACGCGTTCCAATTTTTCACAATTAAAAACTATGGTGATTTGAATCCCTACGTCTCATACGATTAAAATTTTGATAATTTTTTGTAGTACCATCGCTGTTTGCTCTCATATCTAGATGATATGCAGATAACAGGCTCTCATTTTCCTTCGAAATTGATCTGCCGAAAATCGATTGAAGATTAATTCCATCCATATATCAAGTGCGATATATCTACAAGACATTGCAATATATAATCATAAAGGAGAAGGCACGCTTTCGTACCTGTCTGATGGATTCGCGTAATGAATAACTGTCAGGAAACGTAAAAATTAGAAGGGATCAGTTTGCTTTGAAATCGCGAAGTATTCTTCAACAGCTGTCAGGCCAAAGAAGACGGTCCGTAAATTTTTAAACATGTTTCGTACATGCATTTGTATGGTGGAGTCCTAAATCGCAATCGATAAACTTTATCTTACAAGTTTAAATGTAATTCCACGGCACATTGTATCTTTCTTAGATCATCTCTCGCGAGATTTGTGTTGCAGGATCGAGAGATTAATTCTTATCTAATTAGGTGTTTGGTTTTCGTTAAAGATAAAATAACATTCAATGGATTTAGCATAACTGCTGCGATATTAGACTAATCATACCTACATAAATCAAAAGTTCATTCAAGTAAACTAATTGTAGGGGAAATTTCATATTGTATTACTAAATTGCAATTAAAAAGCTATCCTAAACCCCTTGTTCGGTACCAGACTATTTCATTTGGTTGTGAACTTTTTTACTTTGGAATTTACCTAATCTATTATTTTTGTCATTTTTGTATTGAAAGACTCAAGAACGAGTTACACAACAAATTAAAAAATAATGGTTTTTCAGCGTACCTGCATAATGTTCAAATTATTCTCAATTAAAAAATGTTGGTATTGTTCGACTAGGTATGCGAGTGATATGAGAACATTGAACATGATTGCAAACACTTGCTTTAACATTTGCAATCTAAATGTTTCAACTTGCAGCAATTGCGTTACTTGATCCACGAATGTAGAACTGGTTATACGTATTACATATTCCGCGCAAGTAACTTTAAACTGTTGCAAATACTAAGTTTAAGCCGTTGGAAATTGATGATTGGATTTAGTATAATACTATTTAGTATATGTATCGAGACTTAGCTATCAGGATTTTGCGCTCTGTTTACAGAAGCAAGAGGAGATTGTATCGGAATTTGATCGTTTGATATCAATTCGTATACAGGTATAGGTACTTTATAAGATCAAAAGGAAAAATAAGTTAGGAAATAATTTGTCTTTGAAAATGACGCTGAAAAATGATCTGAATGTAATAATTGATATCGATTTAAATGAAACAAAAACTATGAAAAGTTAAGACTGTAATTACAAAATAACAGACCCTAATCCAAACCTACCGCGATAAAATAAAAATCGTTTTAAAATAAAAATACTTTAATGTTATTTCTTCTCAACGCGCTGTAGTCTAGAGGTTTTTGCTTATTCTCTCATTTCTGAGTAATGTTTAAAATACACTGAACTGAAGATATAAAGTTTTATCTATTTATTTACTTTTATAAGGCTTCGTATTTTATGCTCAGGTTTCTGCTATTAGAGGTACTTTGTATTTAGACAGTGCATATAAGTATCTCTGATTGTAACTAGACTTTCGTTTGAGGCACTATCTTGGCACATTTCAAGGATCTATCTTACTGACAATCAAAAGGTTTCCACATTGAATTAGAATTTCCTTGCCTTTGTAACTATGAGCCTTGTATTCAATTTAATGCTTATTGTTATAGCATTTCCTTTGTAATAGGTATTCTATTCCAGGCTATGCTATTCTATATTCCCAAATCCTAAATAATTTATATACAGTAGCATAGCCTGGAATAGAATACCTATTTCCAAAATCAATTATTGAAATAGCCTACCTGAAACTGTTGAGGGGGATGCGTAAATGCATTTCCCAATAAATTTCACTCAAACTAACTTGAACGCTAAATTTTCTTAAATTTTGTTGATGAAGATATATTGAAAACTGCAAAAAGAATACGATGTTGCATTGGCTACGGTAATGTTCATTTTTTTGCTATATCAATTGCACTATTTGCTCGTTAGTTAAAGTTTCCCTCTTTCAAAATTTTAACAACTCCGTCCGCTGTTCCTTGTAAAGTTTCTTTTATTGCAACATTGTATTACATACAGAAAGGCTTTGTGTTTAAGAATTCACTGGAAATTATAAAGGTGTGTTTATAGAATTGTCCCCTTTCTTTTACACTAATGATACTTACGGATTTTTCTTCTTCCCATGCAGTTTTTAAATAACAAATGTTAAGGGTAATTTATGAGAAAAGGTTGGTTTAAAAATGCACAACTTTTCGTTTACTTGTATGAAGGAGTGCGGTAGGTACTTGCGACCTTTGTGCTGTCGTGTTTCTACATTAAGTACTCCCTAGGCGGTCAAAAATGCTTGACAAGCAATTACTCTACGTGCTTGACAAGTACACTTGATGTTACCTAAAGCTGCATTCGGATTTTAGTTACTGAATAGTGACCACGGCGCATTCCAATTTTTCGTTCTTATTACATCTAGCTGAATGAAAATGGTAAGGTGTTGCTCTGTATTAGATCAAGATGCAGTGATCAAATACATTTCACATAAATAAATAAATAAATAAATAAATCTTTATTTGCTCAAATGTGGTTCACAAGTTATTATTTATGGAAAAGTACAGCACATTCGCCAGTTATACTGGCATGCAAACATAATTTCACAGCTCCGCATAATCAGAAAAAAAATTATTACATAAACATTACATACTTATTATAATTAAGTTCAAAATATACTTATTTATTACACACAAACGAACGATTACACACACGAACAACAAAGAATAACATACCTACATGTCAATATTTATGTTTACAATCCAAAAGGTCCCTTATAGACTACAAGCCCGCATAGGACAAAAATATGGGTCAAATGAACCACCATGGGACATATCTAGAACGATAGCAGAGCAAAAAATAATAAGATTCATCACTATGCCGTCACTTGTAAGCTGTCCAACTGAGTGCAGATGAGAATTGAAAAGTACAGGTAGACTCGGTAAATTTTGGTCATATATTTTTGTACGGCATTCTTAACCATCGATAGATCCATTAAAAATAATAAGAAACCGCTCAGTGCCGTACAAAAATGGTGGTCCACCAAGTCGGAATTTTTATTTAATTTCCGAGAGTTACCGGGGGTAAATTTGGTCATTTGACCATGTACGGCATCTGTGTCATACTATTGCTATACTGCTCTTAATCCATTATTCCGCAACGCCGTACAAAAATCATGGGGACAAGGGGAAAAAATCGAGAGTTGCAATCCCCTCTCTTTCCCCACTCCAGGGGGTCATTTGACTAAGTACGGCTTCGGTTCCAAAACATTATCTAGCACTCAAAAGTACTATTAAAAGCAATGCCGTCAAAAAATAATTGTTCTTTTAAATGTATACCAATAATCATCTTAATTTCATCGAATTCTTGATATAAAGAGCTGTAAGGTCATTTGACCCTGTACGGGAACTTTTTTTTAACATGATATTGTAAAATTCAATTGTTGTATAGTATTGCCGTTCAAAAGAAACCGTTCTAAAAAAAGTTATAGAGAAATGCAAAACCAGAAATTTTGTTAAAGTTTAAACATCGCAGATTAATGAAATATAATAGTTTTCTACACTTTATCCGTTGTTTTAAATAGTATTAACATAGATAAATTAGGAAAAAACGATGCCGTACATTTTTGTGCAGACCACATCTTTTAGGCTGATGAAAGCGACGAAAGCTACAATTTTAAGGGTGCTTTATGGCCATTTGATACAGTACGGCATTAACATATTCTTACCCAACTACGGCAAAGCAAAAGGAGGGTTATGGTTGTTTACAGGTCATGTATGTATGTTCATCTATTCCCTCGTAACTTCTAAACTACTTATCAGAATTCGACAAATGACATATCATTAGAAGCGTCTGAATTGTTCACTGGATAACCAGCGACCAGCTAGCTAAAGGCTATATGGGGTTTCACAAAATCTAATGTGGCGCCCTCTAGCGGACAAAACATACAGAGTAAAAAAATAAAGTTAAGATAAATATGCAGTGTTTGGTATCATTTGAAAGAGCTTTACTTGTACATTTTGAATATGTATATATTACTAGCATTTGCTTGTGACTTTACCTGTATTCATGGACTGATTGCATATAATTCACATCTTTTCGTTCATAGCTTTTTTATTAGTTCATCAATTTAACGGAGTCCATTCCACCTGACTCCGACTTTCCAAGGTGATAATTAACCACCTCGAGCTTCTTAATATTAATGTATATTTATATTTTATTATAAAAATATAAAGCAAACATTTCGTTATATGGATTTTTTTCTTTTTCAGATTTTTCCCCTTTGAACCAACGAAAATGTACGGCACATGAAAAAATATTATCTATGTATAAAATACTTTAAAAATAAATTTATTTCGTGTTGTGTCAAATGACCCCCTGGAGTGGGGAAAGAGAGGGGATTACAGCTCTCGATTTTTTCCCCTTGTCCCCATGATTTTTGTACGGCGTTGCGGAATAATGGATTAAAAGCAGTATAGCAATAGTATGACACAGATGCCGTACATGGTCAAATGACCAAATTTACCCCCGGTAACTCTCGGAAATTAAATAAAAATTCCGACTTGGTGGACCACCATTTTTGTACGGCACTGAGCGGTTTCTTATTATTTTTAATGGATCTATCGATGGTTAAGAATGCCGTACAAAAATATATGACCAAAATTTACCGAGTCTACCTGTACTTTTCAATTCTCATCTGCACTCAGTTGGACAGCTTACAAGTGACGGCATAGTGATGAATCTTATTATTTTTTGCTCTGCTATCGTTCTAGATATGTCCCCTGCTGGTTCATTTGACCCATATTTTTGTCCTATGCGGGCTTGTAGTCTATTACATTATAAAAATTTTTGCTTAATAGCCACATATAAAGTTTTGTCTTAAACTGTTTTGCGTCAAATTTCTTTAAATCGTCTGGAATATTATATACATAATACATACATTGAAATGGATCCAACAACTTCATTCCAACTATTTTTTTCCCTTCCGCAAGGTCTTCGTTAAGGTTTTTAGGGAGTATAACGGCATCGCTGCTACGCAATATTTTGGTATGCTGAACAAATCCAATAGGTACTCAGCACAATTCATACCACTCATACTCACTTTGTGATTTTGTATTTTGATTCGTGTGCTTTTTTTTGTTTAGACATTTGTGTTTGTGTTGAATACATCCTAATAATCCATCCGTCTTATTGAAGTGGCGAACTAATAAATATAAAGGTATTTTTTCTCTAAATCGATTTAACTTTTTTGCTCTGTATCTTCCTATTTTTATCAAAGTCACAATTAATGGAAAAAACCTTCTTCCTTTAATATGATAAATGGAATTACATATATGTCATGATTTCTCAATAAACTAAAATCAACCTGATAAGCAAGGAAATAAAAACCGGCCAAGTGCGAGTCGGACTCGCGCACCGAGGGTTCCGTACAAACCTGCAATTTTTTTTTCACGGGTTAAAGGCAATTAGATCTAAGTATTTGATATGAATTTCAATTTAATACCTCTACGGCCTACGCGTTTATGAGGAAATGGGTAGTAAGTTTAAAATTATTAAAAAAATATATATTATGTGATGTAACTAAATATTTATAGTTTTCGTAATTTTTCCTTTATCTATGCTATAAGACGTTGCTTCGTACCAAATTTCAAGATTCTGAGTTCACGGGAAGCACCCTGTAGGTTTTGATTCCCTTGCAAGTGTCGAAAATTTGCGGCATAAACGGCTGTATCTTTTGATTGCGTTGGCTTAGAAGTTTGATTTTTTCACAGCTTCAAGGGACAGTAGACCTGAGTAATTGATATAAGTTTCAGCTTCATACCTCCACGCGTTCCTGAGAAAAAGGGTCTTGACAGACGGACGGACGGACGGACGGACAGACGGAGGACAACAAAGTGATCCTATAAGGGTTCCGTTTTTTCCTTTTGAGGTACGGAACCCTAAAAAGATGTGATGATGGCATTTCTTTTTATTTTATTGTATCATAAGTATATTTAAATCGATAGAATCCCTAACTGTACAATTTCTAAAGTACACTCCTTGTGAATTTTTAAATCTTATTAGATAGACTTATGGAGCACTTACTTTCTACGTCGAACGATGAAATAGCATTCGTATAGAGAGACGATACAATATTTCCATGAAATCTTTTAAGTAAGTACTTTTTAATGGAAATTTAAACAAAAATGTTTGTCTTATATTTATTAAGCTATTAGCGATTTTTATAATTGAAAAGGTATTTATAATATTATTCAGCAATGTCTAAGATCATAAAGTCTTATTTGCGTCGAAATCGGGTTCTTGTAGTCCGGTCACGTAACGGGTTGATTGACTCGGTTTACTCATGGAGGGAATCTCTGTAGAAAAGAACAGGCATGGAAGCATTTTGAATGTGTATTTTGCATTTACTGATTACGAGAATTTGTAACCAATGAAGCCTTTAGTTATTGTCTTTGGCGCTTTAGATGTTATCTTGATAGAAACTTGCTTGAGTTTCTTAAATTTCTAAAAGGCACACAGTCATCATTTCTGACATTTCATTTCCATATCACTAGGTACTAAGCAAAGGTCGCGGAAGAATTCCAACAAATACCCGCGGCCCCATCATTAAAGCGGCTCGACGGAACACAGTGGGGTTTTAGTCGGTAAGAATCCGACATAACCCACGGCTCCTTCCCCGGGGGCCGTGGGTATCTTTGGAAGATTTCCCCACTATAAAAAAAAAAAAAAAAGGTACTAAGCAAAGGCCTACACGAGAAAATGATCTTTTTTTAAATTTATAAATGTCTTCAACTCATTGATATCATATTCCGATACAAAATTTATTGATTCCGAAGCTGCGTGCTAAAATGACTTCGTGTTCGGTCGTTATAAATGTCAAAAATAGTTTTATATCGTCGAAGATTACATTTTTATTTCCAAGCAATGCACATACATATAATATAGTTAAACGCGAACTACGTGATCACTTCTATGTTTATCAATGATATATCTCAGACTTTCAATGTTTTTTTTAAATCGACTTTTTATTTTATGTATTAAATCGTTTATATTATTTTAACGTATGTAGTTACATATATGTATGTAGTTACATATATGTAACTACATATATAATGTATATAACGTTTTCAATAGCAATAATATTTTTAAATATAAGAAACATTTATTGCACCCAAATGGTAAATGCGCTTAATTCAATTAATTTGTGGATGTAGGAAACTTTAAATGTCTGCGTTGTTAGTTTTATTCGTTTTGGGCGTTATCCATCCATACGTAGACCGTATGCTAGATAAATCAATACTTTACTTGCTCTCGTTCAGATGTCAATTCAATGTTTATTGCAGTGTAAACATATTTGTTACATAAAATTATTTAGTGCCTGTAAAATTGGTGCATACACAATAGTGTTACTACTTATAGTCGAGCCAATTTAATAGGCAACATTTGACGTCTATCAATTTTATCTTCGAAGAGAGGTAACCTGCTTAAAAACATCGATTAAAGTGAATTAATCGATACGGATTTGAAACATTTGTCAATCGAATTTATTAATTTATGATGATTTTTATTCACAAGTAATCAATGCATTCGATTCTAGATGTCAGATTTCGATTTTTAGAGTAACGTCTCTGGTATTTAAAAAGAAAAAAGGTTTATTGACACAAAATTGTAGCGACGTCAGTTCTTCAATTCAGAAATTGTTTATTATGTTTAGAATGGTTTATCAGTAAAATGAAATCTTAAAATTACTTGTATCGGTCATTATTATTATAAATATGTGATCGTAATTGAAAAAAGTTAAGCAAATGTGCAGTTCTAACAAAACGAAATATGTATCATGTTATTCTATGTTGTCGTTACTAGGTTACGTTGTTGAATTTTGTTGAACTGTCAAATGTTGCCTATTAAAATGGCTCTACTATAACTGATAAATTTTGATATCCAAAAGTATAAATACATATAATAAAAATGTTTTTTTTCCATCTGTGACGCAGTTTCTATATAAACGAACGAGTACGAGACTATGAGCCAATGTACCTACTAACACTAAAAGCTTATTTTAGTGGTGGAAAATAAAACAGGTTTATCGTTCGTATAAAACGCTGACTAAAATAAATTCAATTATAAAATCAAACTCTCATTTGCTTTCGAACAAATATGCTTAGTTTATTCAAAGCGAATTTAATATTTCTATATTCGATTAGGGTTGAAATGTATTTTACTTCTATATTTCAATCGTAAATTACATCAGCCGGAGCACCAATTTGCCGCAAAGGTAAAACATGAAGCAAGTTCGTGTAATATTAAGTTTACCACGTCGTCGTCATAAGGGCGAATATCGATTGCCATTGTTTTGACGGTTCCGTTGT
Organism: Colias philodice; assembly: GCF_061535455.1. Lineage (NCBI taxonomy): Eukaryota > Metazoa > Arthropoda > Insecta > Lepidoptera > Pieridae > Colias > Colias philodice. The sequence goes on from NC_143086.1 coordinate 10,750,692, forward strand.
CAAGTTTTTATTATGCTCGAATTAGGTTTTAGCTTTTGTTGGCAGTTGCATGTAATGCCTACAATCGATATATTTAAAGAGGTTGACTCGTGTAGTGAAGTGTTGTGGAGGTCGCGACTGTGCGTGCCGATGATCGATGGTGTTGCGTGCGTCTTAGCCGGTGGTAAGGCCGCGCGTACGGTGCGGCTTCTTAGCGACCCTCGTCGTCGGCGGAAACGCGGCGTGCCTTCGCTTTGTTCCTCACGGTCCGTCGCCTCCACCTCCGCCGCTCTCCGCCGCGCCTACGCCCCAATGCGCATGCTCCGAAAGATTCATGCGACTCCCCCTACGTCATGATTTAAAATGATATGCAGAGCGGAGGAGCGTCATTTCGGCCGCCGCTTCGTCACTGGCAAGTAATTTGTCGAGGTGTCCCTGGGAATAGGTCTTCCGCGGTTCTTGCCGTCTCCCGAGCCACTTGTCGATTGGTCCGCCGGTCGTGCTCAGTACGTTTCGAAGAGAGCGCGCGTTAGTCCCAGTATCGATCTGAATATTACGTGTGGTCGTTCGTGCACGACGTTCTCTCGGGATATTCGCCTAACGGTCGCCGTCGGCGCCGGCCTTGCTGTGCTGTTTACGCGCCGTGTAACTTATTTTATTCGATCATGCTCGCGCTTGCCAATTAGAGACGTGATATAAGGTACTCTGTGAGCTCCGAGCGCTTATTCAGGGGTCCACTCGAATATTTCATTGATTCAAGCGAAGAAGAAATTTAGGTAAGTATTTTAATAAAATAAATTTGATGTCGCCTTGCATTTATTTACATAGCTTATTAAGCGAATGTTTTTAACATTTTTATATGTAAATTAATAATTGTATAAATTACGAAGTATAATGAAAGGTTTACGCACTTCGGTACGTAAAATATTTCTATTGAGAGTTAGTGAGCCATCTGGTATATTATTCTAAAGTTAGATTGTAAAATCGTAAACCGCAACAATCACCTACGTTTGCGTCAAAATCATATGCGTATAAAATGAGCCTTTATTAAGTGTTAAAAACATTTCAGCGGTTAAATAATTCCGTAGTCACGTGATTTAGTATTTCTTATTGTTTTTACTGCGCATGTCTTGAGGATTTATTGTTCTTTCGCTCCTAAGCTTCCCAAATTTGTGAAGAAATAAATTAAGGTTCGAATTATTTAAGAGTGTACATACCTATTATATTTAACAGATTTAAGTAATGAGTATGTAAAACATTGTTTTACATTAGCTTTGAAGTATCCCCGCGACATATTAATAAATTTTAATGAGGCGTCTTGTAAAAATTAGCTAACAACATTTTTGGTCGGCAACAATGAAATAAGATAAAATTAAAAGTATTATCAAAATTCATGGATCAAAAACTGCTTAGCAGCCTTTTTACGAGTACCAACTTTCAAAAGAAAAATAGCCAATTGTGTAAAAAAGTTATTTGTGAAACTGTATAATGTTTCACTGTTCTTTTCTTTGGCTGTCTAAAAGTGTATCAGAAAAATAAGTATGTTCAAAATGTATTAAAGACAAACCCTGGATAAAAAAATGGAAAATATGCTGAAGCGATTATTTAATTAAGGGTGTCGGTGACTTTATACTTTGTATGTTTAAAATAAAACACGTCGTGTAAACGATGAGTAGGATTAATATTTAAAAAAATAAATGAATCGTTCAGTTCAGAAAACATTTTATTTTAATTAAAACTGGGGTGGTGAATGCAAACGAATGTAATAACGCAAGTTAAGTACAAACACATACGCGGATTACAGGATTATACGACTTAATGCCAATCATACAACTGGGAGAACGAGCGGCGTCTAGGCGATTTAATGTATTTCTCTTTTACTTCGTTTCATTACAGACGACAACAATTCATAAGACGTATATAGCATTATATTTCTATTGTAAGACCCATCTATTGTAACCGCTCACGAAATCAAATGAATGAGTTCAAAACTTAACACGGTACTAATTTAATCATCATATCAGATAACTAGCGTAATACAGTTTTGCGCAGTAAGACTAGTTTCAACTTAGTTACCATATATCAATTCCATGCATTTAACGGAAACTTTCAAGTTTCAATGGACAGTTTGCGACCTTAAGCAAATACTTTGAAGTCTTTCTGCAATAATACAATTTCCAGGTACTGTAAATGTGTTTTCATATAAAGTTATTGTTTGAATTACCTAACAAGTTGAGAAGATCAAGTTTTCTCCGATTTATTTCATTTATATTTGCCGATGAGCACCATGAGATGAGTTCCAAACATGCCAGTAGGTACCTACTTAATGTTACGACACAATAGATAAAATTTAATTTGAATACAGTTATAAAAGAGGTCTTTATAAGTACCTATACTAAGTAATAAGTACACTTTTGTTTGAAACATGTTTATTATATTATGAACATATAGACCGGGAGATACTGACACAAAATTTCGAGTCATTTGTAACAAGGATGGCGGTTCTACAGGGGTCTTAGTACGCAATGACAAAAAGAAAAACGATGGTGTGAACGCTGGTACCGGTGGCTTAGTCGCGTGGGCGTTTGTCGAACTCGTCGGAAAAATAGCGAAAGTCAAACGATTTGTAACACAAAAATTTTAGAATTTACCGATAGCCCATAAAAAAGAAGTAGGCGGTAGTGTCATGCCATACTTTTCCGGTGTGACTTACAGCCCGCCATACCGACGCGAATATGTTGATTTAAATAAAACAATTATTCAACCATTTGTACCAGGCTAACTTTTGCACAGGTAACTATCGTCGTGCAGCCATTTACGAAAATCGCCATGCCATACTTTTCGGACGATTCCAAATGGTCGCCATACCGCCGAAAATCTGCAAAAAATTTTTATTTCGCCAAAATTTTTGTACCAGTATTGCATTTGGATTTTTGGAGAGTATTTGATAAAATGTGACCATTATTATATTTGCCATACTTCTAGTAGGGGGAAAAAGTGCTGTCATACTTGAAAACTTAATTTATTATTAATTTATATAAGTGAAGATTTCCAACACATAGATCTTTGAAATTTTGTATTTATATTTGTTGATCCTCAAACTTACAGGAAAAATAAGTGCCATACTGTTACAAATCGTTTGACTTTCGCTATTTTCCGACGAGTTCGACTAACGCCCACGCGACTAAGCCGCCGGTACCAGCGTTCACACCATCGTTTTTCTTTTTGTCATTGCGTACTAAGACCCCTGTAGAACCGCCATCCTGTTACAAATGACTCGAAATTTTGTGTCAGTATCTCCCGGTCTAATACCTTTGTATAATAAGATTAAATGTTTTAATAGAATTGACGCAACATTTAATATTTGTTTTTCATTTATACAATTCTGTTTTGTAGGTATCTAATGTATTATTCTGAAAACAAAAACATATTAAGAATATAAGCTCTTGGTGAAAGGAAGTTTCTTCCATTGAAATAAAATGTTTCACAACGGTAAAAAAGTTACTTATCAAACATTTTCTGGCTTCCTATTCGTTGAGGTTTGAAAGAAATTATAAACAAATACAATTTCGCAATTACTGTATTGCGTAATGAACAAGAAGGAACAAGCTTTTGATTTTAAAATCTTATTTTGATCGATGCGATCGCTGATATCGATTTATATGAAATATGTTGTGCCTATAAATTAGCCAATATCCTTTGAAATATTTTACTGAATTCTCTAAATATAACCTTTCTAAATATCACCTACCGCAAGATGAACGACCGACCTTCGGCAATGACCAAAATTCCAAATGAAAAAAAAAACGATTGCAGTTTTGTAATGAGTTCCGTTTTTTTGTGCGGATAGTCATTAAAATTCTGAAATGTGTGAGTCAAACAAGCTTCGGCACGACATTACCACAAAAAACTGGCGTGAAATAGCCATTTTTTGTTGCAACGTAACAGAGTAGCATGCGAATGCTACTCTGTTCTGTTTAGAACTGGAGTCCCGTATCCCTTCCTTTCCCATCCCAATACTTTCCTTATCCTATCAAATTCTTTCGTTAAACATCAAGAGTTGGGAATCCGTTCGCAGAGGCGTACCTCTGCAAAGGTTCATGATGGTTAGCGCCTACCATTATGTGACTATAACATAAATAAAAAACCGGCCAAGTGCGAGTCAGATTCGCGCACAAAGGGTTCCGTACTATAGGGATCCCCCTTAATATATATATATTTTTTTAATTTCTAGTATTTGTTGTTATAACGGCATCAGAAATATGTACATCATTTGTGAAAATTTCAGCTTTCTAGCTATCACGGTTTATGAGATACAGCCTGGAGGTGGAGACAGACAGACATCGAAGTCTCAGCAATAGGGTCCCGTTTTACTCTTTTGGTACGGAACCCTAAAAAATAGTTTTCTCTACCTGTTAACGGATGAAGTAAAAACCGTTTCAGAATTTTCATTTAAAAATACGTAGGTATTTACCTTTCACATAATATTATTTCAACGAACTTGCGCCAAAGTGTTCTTATCTCCGGATAATCCGTCGAACCACGTAATTAAAACTACCATAATTCTCGTTTTACACAATAAACAACTGAAGTGTATAATTTAATAAAGAAAAGGCGTAATAACGATACTCAATATTTTACAATGCAATAATTGAATACAATATGGTGATGAGATCAGTTGAAGATTGAAAACGAAGTAATAAGATATCTATTCCAATAAGCCGTAGCCCGTATTGCATCCGAGATTAAGAGCTAGCGCGCACGAGCAACTTTGTCTCCGCAACTATTTTGTCTCTCCACCCATGGGCTAGTATGACGGTGCGCGCACGTAGCGACGCAACACCCCATACACATTGATGGGAGAGACAAAATAGTTGCGGAGACAAAGTTGCTCGTGCGCGCTAGCTCTAAAATTTGTGGAAATGCAAATCTAACTTCGAATATAATAGAATGAACATACATATTTAGTTTTTTGTATGGGCGTAATACTCTTTACTTTAGAGTCCAATTCAATTTTTTATTTAGATCGAACATTATTCAGAGCAAAATTTTTCATTAGGATTAAAATTGAAACCTCATATCATATGCGGATTGTTGGATTACATTATAGGAGGATTATATTATCATCTTTTAGTTATAAAAAGGAGTCTTGTTCGATTTTATTGCTTCTTCTCTAACTAAAAAGTACGAAAATGGTCAGGCAAAGCCGAAGAATTTAGCTAGTACTACATACCTATAGATATAAGATGCCTTATTTATGAGTTACAATTACCTATATTGACTAATAAAATAAAATTAGTTCAGCTCAATCAACATAGATACTCACTTTTTTATCTAAGTACAAAAAAGAAAGATAAAAAATATACCTATCTTTAAGTCGCCTTAACCAAGTAGGGAAACAAATCCTCTCAAAAGCCGTTTTACTTTTTCATTTAATGTTCCCAAAGGCTCATCCTCCATCCATATTAATATTATAAATGCGAAAGTAACTCTGTCTGTCTTTCTGTTACTCAATCACACCTAAACTACTGAACCAATTTGCATGAAATTTGGTATGGAGATATTTTGATACCCGAAAGGACATAGGCTACCTTTTATTGCGAAATATGTACCACGGGCGAAGCCGGGGCGGACCTCTAGTAACTTTATAAAATGATCACAGTTTTTGTCACGAAACAGTCTTGTGGACATTTATCTTTATTGCATTGTGCGGTAAAACCAAAGTATTTTCACGTCGCGTCGCTATTCGTTAGTTACAAGAAATTGTTTGCGGTCCTAATAGCTCTATACTGCAGAGTGTGGGTGGACGGAAACTAATTAATAAATTACTGCCTTATTATATATATTAACTGCGATGCAGAAAAAGGAAACTATAATTATATAATTCCGTGTTCAAGGAAGAATAGAGTGTTTTTACCTTCGATTCGTCTTCGTATTTTATACGATTTTCTCTGTGACCTTTTCTGAAACATGGCCCTGTATGTAATAAGAAAAATTGTTGGATAAATGTCTATTCTATGGGTCATTCTACTAACGTATATATTGATTATTAAATTCACCCTGATTTATTTGTTACTTTATCATAATTTCAAATATTTTTTTTTGGTTTCGAATAGTCGACAGTTCATTAAGAAGTTTTTGTTCTTAACAATTGTATTCGAGAATTGTAAGTGTACAAAGAAAAGACGAATTTATACATTATTTTTGAGATACATAGAGCTTTGTGAGCCATAATCAAATGTCGTCAAAATGAGATGCAAATAAATATTTGTTAGCCGTGTAGTGAAAATATCGCTATCAAGTCACGATTACGTAATATTGCGATCGTCTCGTCTACGCAAATAGATATATTGTCGGTGTTCTCTCAATTTATTTTGATTGACATTCATTCGATTTTTAGATTTACACAATTCGTTAAAATTATTTTATACAGTTTTTGTTTTTCGATCAGAGCACAACAAAGGTTTATGTAATAAGATTTCATTTCGGTATCATCATTCGAGGGATTAAATTAGACTATCATTTTCCGGGGCAATAAATAAGAAAATGCGACAGAATATAGAGCTGTACTTTCTGCAACTTTTAAGCTACTATTTGGCATAACCAAATGAAAGGGAATAGGTAAGTTTATTGACGAAGGTTATGACTTATAATCCGAAAGCTTAAATTCTTTTCAGATATAGCGATTTTGAATGCTATTCATTCGAAATCAAAATTCAAAAGTTTAGTGTTATTATGTAAACCAAGAGGAACTTTTAGCAAAATATATAATGAGTTAGTTTTTAATCTACCCACTCTAAACTTTTGAAATGAATTTTGAAACTATAGGTACCTAATTGCTTAACAATTAGGTACCTATAGCAACCATCTCCTACGAATGTGTTTTTCTGACATCGGCCGAAATGGATATTATTGAAGAGCGCTTAATTTTTGTTTGAATTATTCGATTAAAAGTAAACTTAAGTATCGTTTAATGTAAATTTCACCATTTTTAATGAGTGTTGCTCACAAGGCGTATAAAAATATTTAAGTACCCAGTTCGCAATAGCAATTCATAAAAAGTAAAAACTATGTAGTAGGTAATAAAGCCAATAAAGTTATATGAACTCGAGTCTCGACTTACTGCAATAACAAGAAGTCGAGATCCGACTGATTAAAAGTTAATGCAAAAATGGAAAATTTATTGATAGAAAAATTTAAATGAAAGAGAACGATTCATCTGCATAGAAAAACTGAAGGTACAATTTGTACGGAATTGTTTGATCTGCAATTCGCAATAAGTATTTTTTATTGCGAATACCTGCAAGTAAAACAATTTGATTTTGTCGTTTACGAAATTTTTTATCAAAATAGCTGTTCGCCATTAACTCCCAAAACCACTTTATGGCCTGAAATTATTCACCGCGATTATATTCTTACACAATGTCATTAAATTTTCGGTATAAGGTGTCGTCAATTTTGTATGGTCTATAATTAATTATTGCTTGCGTTTTAATGTTTTTGTCGCTTTTGTCCTGATTACCACAAACGTTCCGTCAATATTTATTACTAGCTGCTCCACGCGGTTTCACCCCCGTTGCTCCACTCCTGTTGCCCGTAGCGTGATGAAATATATCCTATAACCTTCCTCGATAAATGGGCTATCTAACACCGAAAGAATTTTTCAAATCGGACCAGTAGTTCCCGAGATTAGTGCGTTCAAACAAACAAACAAACAAACAAACAAACAAACTCTTCAGCTTTATAATATTAGTATAGATTTGCACTTTACAGACCTTTACGAATTTATACTCTTGGGTTGATTGGTATTATAGGTATTCTTGATTGGTATTATATATTCTAATAATTGAAGTTGTATTTTATATTTTTTATTAGATCACTGCTCTAAAGATATAAAACGATCTTTTTAAAAAATATAACGCAGTAAAACTTGTCCATACATAAAATCTGTAAGTAATAAAAAAATTTAAGCTTTGCCGTTGAGAATTGTCCTTTGAACGCGCCCTAAGCCTTATTTGCTTTCTCTAGTATGAATGGAACTTTTATAATACTTAGTCAAGTATGTTTAGAGAGAGATTCCCGTGCAGAATATTGTCCTATTTGTTTGTATAATAGCGTCTCTGAAAATAAACTACGGAAGATGTGAATATATTTTTCTCCTACTTCATCTTTTCTTATATTTTTGATCATTATTTTACCTTTTGACCGCAATGTAAGGAAAATAAAGAAGAATACTTCTATTGAGATATTTATTCTTTTGTAAGAGAGTAGGTACCTAATAAAATATAGAATTTGGGCGGATGATAATTGCGATCGTCGTTGATATTATAATGCCGGAACAAATTAATAGTTAAAGAGATTGGTTCAAATGAATCCTAAGGCAGTTCATCTGATCGTGATTCCCTATTCCGATAAGATATTGAATTAAACATGTTATACGGTTTCCCGTCAATATTATTTAGTATCAGGCGGCTTCCAGTCTTCCACGTGACTTTTTAATGCATCTAGAAAGGCCTTACCGTCTGATTGTTTGTCTGAATCAGTATAATTAACTATTATATAAGATATCAATTTAAATGTATTACCATTAAATTGTAAAATAATCTATAATTAAAACACAAGTCTAATTTCTTAATTTAACTATATATCTAAATCGTTATCACTTATTCCTTTAAAGCATAAGTAACAATAGTACTTATACTTAAATATTGAGAACTATTGATTTAGTTTATTTTTAAATCTTACGTGTACTGCACTCATAAATGAAAAAGTTTTTAATTAAATTTATGGCTGTGCTATATATAGGTACCTAGCAGTTACTTGTTTTGTTGTCGTTTTGAATGTACAATGTACACGATCATTATATTTTAGTTGTTAGCAAGCGCTGCTGCTGACATTTGGAAGTATGTTATTATACATGTAAAGCACTAAACAATACACCCCGTCAGCCAGTGTTTAATTACTGACCCAAAACTTTAAAATAATACCACATTTTTATGCAAATGTATTGCTTATTTTTTGCGTTTATTCTATCCGTGAAAATGATATATTTATAGACTGTATTTATCACATACGTGATACGCCTATGAAGTGTTTCTTTTTTTACTTATGTAATCATACGATCACCGAATAAATTTACTTTTATTTTTATATTTTTAATCACTTTAACCGAAAAAGTCAAAAAGTAAGTAACGATTTTCATGTCTATGTCTCCTTTAAACATTCGGTACCTTTGCTTTGTTATCAACATTTAGATGCGTTGGATATGATAAAAATAACTTTTGAATCGGGAAATGCGGTCAGTAAATTTTATTTAAATACACTTTCCAAGCGGACTTCTAAGTTGACGTCAAATGTTATTACTCCAAAGGCATTTAAGTAAATTTAATAAGACTGGGATTTCAATTCTTTTCTTATTTGAAAATTTATCTCTGTTAGTTTTTAATTTATTGCATTGAGTTTTGTTTTACTATGTACATTTTTAGCGTGTTTTTGTCTCTTGTTTTAAAAGGAAATACGCTGAAAACAACACATGAAGCAGTAGTGCTTTTCTGATTTCCTTGGATTTAAATTTCTAGAACTAAAGGCTAGGGACCTACTTATTTTCTATAAAAGAACACGTTCGTCATAGACTTTTAATTTGACCACACCCCGGACACTCCATACAAACATACATTTTTGACTAGCGTAAAAAAAAATTCGCGTTTTTCTGATGAAATACATCCGTAAACAGCATAATATCTAACCATTTTCTACGAAAAACGATAATCACAAATCCAAAATAATAAAATTACTTTAAGTCAAATTGATTAATGTTGTCAATCTTCGTTGCGTATCGTCCCTGTAGAAAAATGTGGACCATTTTTACACTGATCGTGCGGGGTGCGGTAAGTGTTTAATTTTGGCGGGAGGCGGAGAGTGTCCGTTCTGTAGCGTTTAGCTACTATTATGTATTCTGTGATTTGACATCATTTATTTACTTATTTTTAACCCGTCCCTAACCCCAACGGCACTGCATTTAAGTTAATAGACGTAGGTAACGCAATATTATAAGTATAATTTACATTAGTCTACAATACAGTTAATAATGCTATTACATATATGATTAATGATAAGATATCTATATAAACAGATCAATTTTTATTTATATGAACAAATATAAATAAGCATTATCCAAAGTCAGACAATTATTAGCCGACATTCGAGGTGGCTTTTTAAGGTCGTAAAACAATAGACTAATGACGTAATTACATAGGTACTTGCATTGGTAACACGACATCGGTTAATTGACCCCCAGTTATCGACAAGATTGACTTACGATTATCGCCCTACGTTTACTCTATGTGATTAGTTACTTGCACACACTCATGGATGCATTGGTTGAACGAGCAAATATTGATGCAGCGTTTGTTTGAAATTGTTTGTTGTCAATATTAATGTTAGTAGTCACGCGTGCGTTTTTTTACTAGAGTAACAAGTTATTGTCTCTAAAACAGTTTGCCATGTGTTGTAGAATTTCACATCATGAATAATGAACGTTGTTCTAAACGCCTAGATGTTAATCTCGGCGTTTGGAACATTAATGTCACGCTGGTAACTTCGTATTGCTGACTGTGAAGTTTTAGCGCTATAAAGTATTTCTATCATAAAGTTGGCGAGTTGTGGTTATGACGTAGGTAAGTACTTTTTCTTCTCGCTCGGCAAAGTTTCATTCTCAACACGGGAAGTAAGACGGAAGTGATAACGGCGTCTATGAGATGGGTGGGAACTGGGAAGTGAAGATGGCTTTAAAAATCAAATTCTTGTGTGATTGGTTAAATTTCAGTAGTCTTCCAAGGTGCTCTATAGTTTAATATTACCTAGTCCGTATTAAGAACCTATATACTGTCGCAATGTACCTGTGTAAGCGTGTCCTATCTCTATCTTAAAATTGCAACGACATTGTAGCAAATTTAAAATAATTGAGTCTCCTAGTCATGAATATCTAATACAAAAT